>NC_135640.1:37898675-38521226 GCF_053574225.1 Canis aureus | reverse complement strand
GGATCATGACCTGAGCCAAAATCAAGAGTCAGAACCTTGACTGACTCAGCCACCCAGGCACCCTAAGAGTTATCTCTTAAGGCAAGGGCACAACAGAAGCTTCCGGCATGCCAGTTGACCCAGTATGATTTCCTGACTTCACCTTATAAATATTTATTTAACTCTATATGCATTTCATGTTTTGTGCCTATTTCACTTTTTCCTAATGTGAAAAAGTAAATAAAAGACAAAAAACAGGCACCAAAATTGTAACAATAATTTAGCCTGGGGAACAATTAGAATGTATGTCTTTTGTAATCCAATAAAATAAAATAAAATCCAATACACATTATTTAATTTAAAAATATAATGAAAAATCTTTATTGAATAGATAATAAAATATATGAAGACAAAAATCATAAAATAAAATAAATATCTAGGGCCACCTGGGTGGCTCAGTCGGGTAAGTGTCTGACTTTGACTCAGGTCATGATCTCAGGGTCCTGGGATTGAGCCTCACATCAGGCTGCCTTCTCAGTGAGGAATCTGCTTGCCCCTCTCCCTCTGCCTTTCCTCCCACTCATGCTCTGTCTGTCTCAAATAAATAAATAAAATCTTTTTAAAAATTAAAATTAAAAAATTAAATGTCTGAAGAAGTAAATCAATTTTCCATCAGAGATAAACAAGGGCCTCTTACACTTTCTGTGTTTGGAGGTCACCATCAGCCCTGGAGCTGTGGTGTTCTCAGGCCTAACTGCATCTGACAATCACCTGGGGAGCTTTTAAAACTCCCAATCCCCAGGATGTGGCCAGACCAATTAATTCAGGATCTCTCAGGAGAGACCCAAGCATCAATATTTCTGAAGTTCCCTGGGTAATTATAGTGTTCAGCCTAAGCTGAGGATTCCTCTCTGGAAGAAGGTCATCATGAAGATTTACCTTTTTCAACATCCTTTAAATTATTTTGTGTGTGTGTAGAGGTTCCTCATTGGTCAATTTTCCATAATTGCTGGGGAGAGCAGGAAAGATTAACAACTAATATTTGCATAATTAAAAGTGTTCTCATGCCAAAGGTCAAGGCTAAGAGCTTTTTATAAGCAAAAATCTATAACAAAACATGTAGATCCAACCATTTCCCCCTCATATTCTCATTTTTCTTTGAGGTTCCTCTAGTATACTGTGGGTGTTACAGTGAAGCCTCAAACCAGCGTCATCTTTCTGGTTTTGCATTGTGCATTGAGAGGCCTAGTTTTCTACATAGTTGCTATTTTTAGTTGAACTGTGAAAATCCAAGAAAAGCCCTGTAAAAGTGCACTGATTAATGTGGAGATGGTTTTGAGTGGTGTTGAGAGTGGGAATGGTGAGAACTTCAGGATGTAGGAAGACTAAAAACCAATTTATTGGGGCACCTGGGTGGCTCAGTCAGTTAAGCATCCAAATCTTGATTTCTGCTCAGGTCATGATCTCAGGGTCCTGGGATGGAGCCCGGCATCAGGCTCCATGCTCAGTGGGGAGTCTGAGGATTCTCTCTCTCTCTCTTTCTTCCCCTCCCCCTGCTTACACACACCCTCTAAAATAAATAAATAAATCTAAAAAAAACTTTTAGTGCAAACTTTGATGGCCAAGATTTGGTTTAAATGTACTTTTCCCTAATTTTTTTTTAAAAAGCTCTGTGATAGCAAGGTTATGAGATTCCATTATATCATGCAATTATGGTCACTATTTTTGAGATTATACAATAGCATAATCTAGAGTAACCCCCTTTAATGCTGAAATTTCACTGAACACATCACTCACATGGCTTGAATGATATTAAATATAATGCAATACATGGTGAATTTGGAGGTAGCTTAAATTCTCCACATTTGCCATGTTCTCTGTTTTCTAAAGTCTTTTTCTTAAGTTTCATAAAGCAGTATCTACAAATGGTTTTATAAAATCAAATAGTACAGAATGTTATATAGTGAAAAGGCAGCCACAAATCCACAGTGTTCCTGTGGAAGGGCAACCACTCTTAGCAGTTTTCAGGGCCTGCTTCCAGAGACAGACTAGAAAGGAAATCGTTTTCAGCTCCATTTCCAAATCCAATCAAACTATCAACAGCCATGTGAGGAAACCGAGCAAAATATCAAGGCAATGATACCACATAGCAAGACAGCAAAAATAGACCTCCCATGCATCCTTCCTCTGAAAGCTACAGAAGGGTGTGCTCCATCAACAGAAGAGGGTAAACCAAACAGAAGGAAAACATTGACTCCAGGAAACAAGACCAGGATGCCAGCTGTGTAGCAAGCCTGGGGAGCAATCAGCCAGGCCCAACCAGGTCAAAAGAGTTCCAGAAGAGAAGGCTCCAGGACAGGTTACAGGAAAATTATCCACTACCTTTGGCCATTCGGAAAATAGAATTGACAGGCAGTTGAATGAGAAAGGAAGAATTTTTGGCGGCTACATATTTAAAAACTAAGCAAATTTAAAAAAAAGGATGAATATTCATTCCAGTGGGTATGAGGAACTTTCACATAAGAAAAAAAGATGTAACCACGGCCCACTACTTTTCCTAGCAGTTAATGATACTTACATGGTCATAGACAAACCAAATAGACTCTTACCTAGAGGGATAGGGTCCCTGGGTGATGGGCATTAATGAGGGCATGTGATGGGATGAGCACTGGGTGTTATATTCAACTGATCAATCACTGAATTCTACCCTGAAATTAATAATACACTACATGTTAACTAACTTGAATTTAAATAAAACTAAAAACTAAAAACAGAATAATAATAATTAGTAGTAGTGAATAAATATTTATCAGAAATTGTGATATAATGAGAGGATGAGGGAGGTGAACAGTGGTAGGAGGTGTGAGGTGACTAAATCGTCATCCACAGTAATGAGAAGACGACAGAAAACGTCTAAGCAACATAGGATATGAGGTATAAGCATATTATCTAGAAATGTAGACGTAAATGCCCAAAGACATAGCAGCAGGGATCAAGTTTGCGGAGGGGAGAGCTTTAAAAAGCACCGGTACCTTTTTTACTCTGTGTACATGTATCACTTTGAAAAAATAATTGATTTTTTAAAGTCTGCCTGTATATGTAAATTTAAAAGTAAAAATGATACTCAACATTCCGATTTCAGAGCTACCGATTTCTATGGACTCAAGCACACAGCTCTTACTGATACACTTAGAAGAGCTAATTAATGAGGATGGGATATGTTATGATGAATCAACAAAATAAACTGAAATGTCACTGACTTCATATAGTAAAGCAAGTCATGATCCTGCCGAGTCTCAGTTAACTTCTTCAAATGCAAAAGGGAAAAAATATACTTGTTCGGCCCACCCCAAAAGCTGTTGTGAAATTAAATGAGATTGTGTATGAAAGTGTTTTGTAATGGTAATTGATTTCCTGATTAATTGATTTTTAATTGATTATTTTACCAATTAGCTTATTTACCTATTAGCTTCTTTTTATATAACTCACCATGTTACAGCTTTGCTTTGAAAATAAGACAATAGATTAGGCAAATCAAATTGTGCCTGTGGCATCACCATTAATGTTTCCTCTTTCTGTGTAATGCTTTCGATGCAATCCGCACGATAATGAGATGACAATATCTATATTTTCCTCCTCGGTATAATAAACTAGGTAAAAAAGGATCCTCACATATAGGGACCATGTTTAACTGAAAGCTCTGTTTTTGTCCCCAACCTAACTGGTTGTGCTGTTGACTTATAAACACAGTCTAAAGATACAACAAGGGGTATTTATTCTCAGATGTTTTTTGTTTCTTTTTATTATGGAAAATGTCTAACATATGCTGTATGGGAAGCAGAATAATGGTCTCCCAAAGATGTCTACATCTTACTTCCTGGTACCCCTGACTATGGTAGGTTACATAGCAAAGGAGAATTAAGGTTGCAGATGGAATTGAGGTTGCTAATCAGCTGACCTTGAGATTGGGAAATCATCCTGGACTAAGCCAGTAGGTTCACTATCACCACAAGGGTCCTTAAAAGTAGAAAACATTTCCTGGCTTGTAAGACCCAGAAAGACAACAGCAGGAGAGGACTCCACTTGCCCCTGATGATTTGAAGATGGAGGAAAGGGGCCACAGCTTAGGAACATAGGCATTTTCTACAAGATGAAAAGGCAAGAAAATAGGTTCTCTCCTAAAGCCTCCAGAGAGGAATGCAGCCCGCCCTCCCAGTACCATGATCTTAGCCCAGGGAGACCCATGTTGGACTTCTGACCTACAGAACCCATAACATAATAAATTTACATTGTTTTAGATCACTACGTTTGTGGTTATTACATTGAATGTAATGAACAAATTTGAGGACAAGTGACATCTTACAACATTGGGTTTTTCTAAACATGAATATGTGATGTCTGTCCATTCTTTAGTTTTTATTTTGTTCTCCCATTAAGATATATAATAATCTTCACAAAGTTCTTACATATTTTGATTAAATTAGACTCAATTAGCCTGGATTTTGTTGCTAAAGGAATCTCTTAAATCATTATCTTTTTTTTTTTTTTTGAAATCATTATCTTTTAAAACCTTTTTATTTTGGAATTGTTAGAGACTCACAAGGAGTTGCAAAAATAACACAGAGAGTTATTATTACTTTTTAAGTGGTTGTTGTTAGTATGGTACTGACTTATGTGTATTGACTCTATAGCCAGCAACCTCGATCAGCTGTTTATGATTTTACTAGTGTTTCTGAATATTATCTTCCGATATTCAATCATATTACCTGCAAATAATAAACATTTTATTTTTGCCATTTCAGTCCTTATCTCTTTTTCACTTGTTTTATTGTGCTCTCCAGATCCTGCAGTATAATGCTGGAAAAAAAAAAAAAAAAAAAAAAAAAACAGTAAAAGCAAGCCTCCTTGTCCTATTTCTTACTTAATTTTTTTTTATTTCTTACTTTAAAGCAGGGTTTCTCAATCTCAAAACTATTGACAGTATATAGGAGGGTTAGCAGAATCCTTGGCCTCTACTCTCTAAAAGCTAGATGCCATCGCATAGCACCTGCCCCTGCAGGTTGTGACAATGAAAACTACCCCCAGGCATTGCCAAATGTCCCTGGAAAAGCGATATTCCCTCTGGTTCAGAAACATCCCCTAAAAGGTAGTACTGCTAACATTTCATCATTAAGTTTGATTTTTGCTGTAAGCTTTCTATAGGTATCAATTGGGGTTTATGGTTACAAATAACAGAAATTGACTCAAGCTAAACTTATCACAGAAGCAACAACAACAAAGAGATATCAGGTTCCTAATATAATCAATGAGAAGTCTCAACAACCAGACATGGAGAATGGATGCAAACCAAGGGAAATTATGTGGAATCCCAGGGCTCAGGGAATGTTCCAAGAACAGCCTAGTGAGGGGACTGGCCAGATGCTTCTGCACCTGCCACCATAGAGAGTCCCACACCAGTCCCGCTTCTTTGTGAAACCCATTTGCAATCAGGGTCACTGGCAGTGCATCCAATCAGCTGGGCTTAAGACTGAATGACAGGGCTGGGGTGAGGGTGGGAAATATCAGCAGAATCTGGCCTTTGGAGCTTCTAGAGTAGGATATGGTACTAGATTCTCACTGAGGCTCACAGAAAGGAGATTCCCTAAATGTAGAAAGGGGATGCAGATGCTAGATAGCCTAAAAGTGTGTACAAATACTGAGTAAAAGATACCAATATGCACACAATTACCTTTATCAGGTTGAGGAAATACTGTTCAAATCCTGATTTGCTTTTTTTTTTGGTCTGTTTCACATGAGGGTTATAAGGGTTGATATGTCAGCCTAACTAGGCCAGAGTTCCCAGTTATCCAATCAAACACTAAATGGGGGCACCTAAGCATCTCAGTTGGTTAAGTGTCTGCCTTCAGCTCAGGTTGCGATCCTGGGGAACCAGGATTGAGCCCCACATTGGGCTCCCTGCTCAGCAGTCAGTCTGCCTCTCCCTCTCCCTCTCCCTCTGCCCCTGCCCCAGCTCATTCTCTCTGTCTCTCCAAAATAAATAAATAAAATATTTGTTAAGGGCACTGAGATATTACTGTGGAGGTATTTTTCAGATGTAGTTAACACGTACAATCAGTTGACTTTAAGTAGGTTACTCTCAATGATTGTGGGTTGGCCTCACCCAATCAGTTGAAGACCTTAAGAGCAAACACCGAGGTGTCCGGTGAAGAAGAAATTCTCCCTCATGACTGCAACATCAGCTCCTGCCTGAGTTTCCATCCTGGCAACCTGCCCTGCAGATTTCAGACTTGCCAGCCTGCACAATCATGTAAACCAATTGCTTGAAATAAGCCTGTGTATGTGTGTGCATGTGTGTATTCTATCAATATACAGATTTGAGTAGAAATATACCCTGGAGAGAATGCTGTTCCTTTAGAGAATGGTGACTGATACAAAGGTATTTAATTTTATTGAATACTTTATCTGCATTTAATGAGAGAATCTTTCTTTTTTCCTTTGAGGCAGAGGAAGCTAGTTTTTCCCTACTATCTGTTCTTTTTCTTCGATAGCAATAAAATCACAGGAGACACATTGCCACTCATGACTTTCTCAAAATCCCTTGCAGCGAGATGTGGCCATGTGACTACATTCTGGCTAATGAGCTGTGATTTGAAGAAGTGTGTGTGATTTTCATGTCTTGCCCTTCAAGGGATGGGGACGGAGGATGGGAGCATGCTCTTTGCTTGACTGTTCTTCCCTTCCTGCTAGCTGGAATATATCTTGAAGGGAGCAGCTGGAGCAGCCATCTGGATGACAAGATGGAAGCCATGTGTTGAAGGGGGTAAGGCAACAAGTGAGCTTGTGTGACTATTAATCATGAGCCACCATACCAGCTTTGGACCATCTGCCTAGAGTTCCATGTGAGACATAAAATTCTATCTTGTTAAAGTTGCTATTATTTTAGATCTTCCTGTTCCAAGAGTCAAAGTTACATCCCGTCAACGCAAATTACACCAACATACTTTTTTTTTTTACCAACATACTTTATAACATTAAATACTCTCATATTTTTAACATACTTCAAATTCATTTCAGTAATGTTTTTTTTTTTATTATTTTTACACCTATTTTTATAGGTGAAATTGGTCTATAATCTTCCTTTTTACTGGGCCTGTCAAGCTTTAGTATCATGGTTGTACTAGCTTCTTAATGCTCATTGGAAAATGGGGTCCCCCTTTTTCTATTTTCTGGAATAATTTATACCATAAAAGTTGTTCAGTCTTGGAAGATAAACTATTTCCCATAAGTGCTTGATGAGGTCGCCCTATGATTTTTATAATTTTTATAATTGAGTCAGATGTTTACATATGGACATAATTCCATTTCTCCTCAGGTCAATTTTTGTAATTATTTTCCTAGAAAATTGGCTCATTTCTTAAATGTTTTCAAACATTTTGGCTCACCCTTTCTCTTTCAATATTACATTTTCTACTTAATCTGCCTCTCCCTCTCTTTAAGATTTCCTCTTTAAGATTTCATTTATTTTTTTAAAGATTTTATTTATTTATTCATGACAGACACACAGAGAGAGAGGCAGAGACACAGGCAGAGGGAGAAGCAGGCTACCTGTGGGGACCCTGATGTAGGACTCATTCCTGGGTCTCCAGGATCACACCCCAGGCCGAAGGCAGCGCTAAACCACTGGGCCACCAGGGCTGCCCCTTTTTAAGGTTTCTAATATGTCTGCTGCTTTGTTCTCTTTTTCTTAATCATTATACCGAAAGATATACCTCTTTATAAAAGCACTTTCAAAATGTCAAAATGTCTGAGTGTTTTGTACTTATCTGTATCATTTTAATTTTGTTGCTTTCTGCTCTAATACTTATTTTATTATTACAACTTTTCTGCAATTATTCTATTGTTATTTTTGTACCAAATGTTTAGATCATTTTCAGTCCCTCTTTTTAAATATATGCTTCTGGGATTACAATTTTCCTTCTTAGTCCTGTTTCAACCTCATCCAGGCCTCTACTAGCCCCTTTGTGAGAACTTTCAAAAGTTGCTTTCTTTGGATGGACTCAACTTTCTGGATACAGAGCCTGGCTACTGGTGCTTTGGTTTGGAAGAGGAAGAGTTGTCCTTCATCTGGGCAGATGCCATTCAGCACTGTGGGGCACACTTGATGATAAAGCTTTAGTGTCCCAAGCTCCTGCCCAGGTCCCCTTGTACATAGCTGCAAACTGTTAGCCCTAGTCACATCCAGAAGTTTTAATAGATTAAATAAATTTGTATTCAGTCTCATTATTCAATGTGATATCCATTTTGGCCTCTTCGACACACAAATTCTTTAGGGGCATGTTTTTCAATTTCCAAATACATGATAGGAAGGAAGAGTGGTTTTTTGAGGCAGTAGGGTTTTTTTTACATTCATTTCTTTTTATATTGCACTATGGTCAGAAAATGTAGTCCATATAATGATCATTCTTTTGGTGTTTGTTAACATTTATTCCATGGCCTAAACTAGGTCAGTATTTATTAATGTTCCTTCTCCGTGAAAGAGAAAGAGAGCAAGAGACTTATTCCTCCCTTTGTCCACATGGGGCTTCATGAACATCCATTACCATGAGTTATTAATTGTATTTACTTTTCTCGGTTTATTTTTTTTCTGCTGATGAAGCAGCAGACTTATTACAAATTTCAAAGAGGAAACTCAACTATAGATTAAGTAATATTGAAAGAGAAAGTATGAGGCAAAATATTTGAAAACCTCTAAGAACTGAGACAGTCTTATTCTTGGTCCTCCCCCTTTGGACTCTGCTTCTGGTGCCAGATAAGTGCCCAGCTCACAATGTTCCTGCTCACATTCAGCATTTCCTGGGTTTTTCTCCCTGGACCCTCCTGCTCCTCCCAAGTGGCTACATCTTAATAGGCTTCAGGTTAGATTTCACCTTCTGGAAAGCTTTATTGGTCCCTCTAGATACACCCAGTGCCCTCTCTGTGTGCACCCGCTGAATCTAGCATGGAATTGATCACAGCCTTACCACACTGTACTGTGAAAGCCTGTCTACCAACCGTTTTCTTTAATAGAAAATAAGTTCCATGAGGGCAGGAACTCTGGCACACAATAAATATTCAACAAAAATTTGATACATGAATGTGTAGTAATCGTCACTCAGTAAAGTATTGGAAAACTCCTTGAAAATGCATACCTTTAACTCTGATTGAATTCTAGGTTTTAGGCAGTGAGGTTGGAGTTAGGACTCCAGGATTAGTTTCTAACTGTATGACTTTGGTGTGGACTGAATGTTTATGTCCATCCTTACCCATCACCCTACCACCTTCCCGCTCTGCTCCAAATTATTATGCTGAAGCCCTAATCTCCACTTTGATAGTATCAGGAAGTAGGCCTTTTGAGGGGGTGTAATTAAGTTTATACGAGGTCATGAAAGAGGAGCCCTCATGAGAGGATCAGTGTTCTTATAAGAAGAGACACCAGAGAAGTGAGTGTGCTCTCTCTCTCTCTCTCTCTCCCATACAAAAACATAACCAGAAAGCATGCCTCACCAGGAACCAAATCTGCTGGCACTTTGATCTTGGACTTCCAGCCTCCAGCACTGTGAGAAATGAATTTCTATTGTTAAGCCCCCCAGTCTGATATTTTTGTTATGGCAGCCCTAGCAGACCAGTACACCAGGAAACAGGTGATTTGACTTAGAACAAGTGTCAATGGAGACAATGGAAAGAGATCTGAGGTCTTGGCCGTGAAGTGCTCCAAATGCTGGTTGACTAGGTTGAGAAGAGGAGGTTGACCCAGGAAAGGAGACAGGAAAGAGGGACCAGGTTGTGAGCTGAGAGGAAACACTGCAGGCTGTGTGGTCTTGGAAGCCAGAGGAGGGAGCCTGAAGAAGGCTGGGCCCAGCAGTGCAGGTGCAGGCTAGCCAGGAGAGAGGTGGTGCTTCCACCAGAACTCTTTCAGTGCTGCATAGAGTAGAGGGGAAATGGGAGCTGGGGAGGAGTGGTGGTGGGAAGGCTCCACTTTGGAGAGATTTTCCAATTAAGGAAAAATAGACAAAGGCGACAGTACTAGAAAAAGAGGGAGGTCTAGAAGGTTGTCTTTGAGTGGGAAGTGAGAGAATGTTTGTGTGCTGTGGGAATGTTCTAGAAGGGAGGGAGCAACTAAAGTTGCAGACGGGATATGAAGTAGTGAGTGGGGTCTGTAAGGGGAAGCAGAAACAACAAGTGAGGCAGGGCAGACCTGCCCACAGAGGGGACCACAGACACCTCACATTGTCACTGGTAGGAAGGCAGCCTGGCTGAAAGACCGGGAAGAGCAAGTCATGCATCCTTTGAAGACATTCCCTTCTCTGCCCACCACCAGGCACCCCAGGCTCCCGGACAGCCTTGCACCCCCTCCCTGGCCCCTCCAACTTCTGCTTTGTATCTGAGACAGGCTGCAAGAAGCAGGGGTAGATAGTGATTTCAGGTGTGCAGTACCACAAGAATTGTAGCAAATGTATGCTGAAGTCAAAGAAAAACTCATCTATTGTATTTTATTTCCATTAAATGACACTTTGAAAGATCAAGGATCCAATCTATACCTATATCTCAGAGATACGTTACCATGAAGATTCTAAAGCTCTTAATTCGCAAGGCCTGATTTCTTAAACTTGAACGATAGCTTTAAAAAAATATAAATGTACTGGAGAGGAAGAAAATTTAGAAGGATTCCCACCTCCTCATGTCTTGGGCATATGGTTCCCCCAGGATAGCTCACCCCTCACCACCCACCCAGACACTGGCCCCCTAAAAACTCTCCAAGAGTCAGACCCCTGTTTCTTTACTTCCAAAATACAGGAAAACAAGAAATCCACAACTCTTATGAAGAGAAGTATGTCAACATTGTCCAAAGTATTTTTCTAAAATCCAAGTCAAATTTTAAAACTATTTTCCCAAGCACAAAATATAGAAAACACCAATGCAAAAAAGAGTTTATCACATCAATCTACAACCAAGTACAATATGTCATTTTAATCTTAATTTTTATTAAAGGTAAATATTAATGAATCATAAATAAATACATATGCCCACTCCTGAAAAATGACATGAGTCTAATCCCCCTAAAATACAAAGAGACATTTTCAAATATCATTCAGTAACATATAAATTCACTTTTATTTCTTGTCTTTTAGGAAAAGCAAAATTTGACCACCGAGTCTCCTTGGTTAACATCAATAACTTCCAGTCATGGTGCATTTTCCTTGACGATTCATATGACCAGATGTAAAATAAGTAAATTCTCTCCCGACCTGATATTTTCCATAGCAGAATTTAATGAAGGGCCTCACTGCTTCTTTGCTTTATCTCTTTGGGGCCTAAAGGACAGATCCCTTGAGACAATGGACTTGGCATTGACCACCCAGGAGCAGGTGCGTGACAGGAGCTCTGGGCTAGGCTGTGGACATGCCACACTGACCATCCACATTCTGCATGTGTCAGGCACTCATCTCTTAAACCAGAGAATGGAGATAGTAGAATAAATGACAATGCAAAACAATGGGATCCCAAAAACCACATTTGGCTATGAAAGTGACTTGTCTACTTAAATCTTAAGTTGATAAGTCTGACACAGAAGGAATTTTTTTAAATTAAAATCTGATTTTTTGTTTGTCAGTATTGCAATTGGCAGATGCTAGGACATATTCCTGCTTCCTCCTCTCAAGTGCTCACAAGCCCTTCATGGCTCTTGGCCCCACACTGGGGGTGCACAGCTTCACTGCTCAGTTTCAGGGCCAATCTGAGAGCAAGGGGTCCTTTCCTGGTACTACTTGAAAAGCAGGAAAATTGAGAGGAGCTCATGCTTTTGAGTTCCCAGAGGCCACAAGCTACAAATCTTTCCAGCTATATTCAAAACAGAGAATACAATCACATTTCATATCCCAGAAACATAACTGAGAGTTTATTTCAAATGCATCTCAGCCTGTGATAAAGTTCCCTAGTGTTCACATACAGATTTTTGAGTCTTGTAGAACCAACAGAAATAAAAATAAATGACAATAACAATCTATAAAAAAAAAAAAAGCTTCAAAAATTGGTGTTGGAAGGGACCTGACAATTCACTTAATTCCTCTACTCCAGTGCACCACTCTACCTGAGGATATCCTTTGGGAAATTGCCTTAAAACCCATTAAGTGGGGATCCCTGGGTGGCTCAGCGGTTTAGCACCGTCTTCAGCCTGGGGTGTGATCCTGGAGTCCTGGGATCGAGTCCCCCGTTGGGCTCCCGGCATGGAGCCTGCTTCTCCCTCCTCCTGTGTCTCTGCCTCTCTGTCTCTCTATGTCTATCATAAATAAATAAATCTTTAAAAAAAACCCATTAAGTAATTATTAGTATATCCTCTCTACCTCGCACCATGCCAGGGACTTAGACAGAGCAAAGAGTAAGCCTGGAGAAGTTTACAGTCTCTGGGAAATAGCTAAAAACATAAGTCCTGATATGAAAACTACCAAAAAATAGTTCTTTAAAAAAAAATCATGAGTATGTCTCGGTGGTTCAGTCAGTTAAGCATCTGCCTTCAGCTCAGGTCATGATGTCAGGGTCCTGGGATCGAGTGTCTCATGGGGCTCCCTGCTCAGTGGGGAATCAGTTTCTCCTTCTGCCCCTCCCCACTGCTTATGACACCTCTCTCTCTCTCTCTCTCTCTCTCTCTCTCTCTCAAATAAATAAATAAATAATGTGCTATTTTTTAAAAAATCATGAGAAAACAAATATTTCCAAATGGAAGACATGGAGAAAAGATAAGCATCTTCTCATCTATTTTTAAAACTAGAAGGCACAGCATCTGTTATAGTAAAATGGGCTTGTTAATTATTTACCCTATCACAGAGCCATAGGATCTTAGTGTGGCCAGCCCACAAACCTCACCAAGGCCAGGCTGTCCCTTTCAGCTTGTGTATCAGGGCAGAGGAGTCTGGATGGCACTGCATGCAGTTCTGGCTTATAAGAAACACATCCATAAGTCACTAGGCTGCTCCATCTCTTTCACTGTTATTTCACTCTTTTTAAACATTTTGCTGAAAGTCGAGTCCAGGACAACCTCTAAACAATGTGACTGTGGATTGTCCCACAGTCTTTGTTTCCAAGACACCAGCACACACATGGCACATAGTATGTAACAGGCATGTGACCGATTGTACAGTGTTGACAAGTGACCTCTCAAGCTCCATGCTGCTGCCCCAAGGCTGAGGACACCAGGGGCTCACCTGCTGTTGTACATCCCAACTAAGCAAACATCAGGTTGCTCTTTTATTGACCTTTCCAGACTCTTGGGGAGGGCAGATGGCACATGGAAACCAGCTGCCACAGAGCGTGGTGCCTCTACTTAGAGCCTCCGATCACGGCGTGTGCACACACACACACACACACACACATTGGAGAGGCAGCATGTCTGGAATGTTGATATATGACTTGTTTCACCAGGACTTCAGGTAGTGAGAGAGGTGGAACTGGGGGCTGGACTGGTCTGCAGGGTTCGTGGTCTAGAACCAGACACTTGTTTGGGGGAAGCCTAAGGGACTAGAACAGAATAGGTCAGAGGACTCAGTGACACAGGAGATTCTTGGGAATGCCACAGATGACAAAGGGCCAAGTTCCAGAAGGTCAAATAGGACCAGGAAGGAGCAGATGGAGATGTGCATCAACACTCAGAAAAGAAGTGGTCCCCAGGCAGAGGGACAAGATGGCAGACCTTTTGGGTGGGTCCAGCCCTGGGTTCCCGTGGAAAACCTAGGATGCCCCATGGGAGGACTCACCAATCATGCCCTGGAGAAGGGTGACACACTGAAAGCCAAGGGATCAGGTTTCAGCCATGTCTGTCTAACATCCAAGGTGTTAATCTTGGCAACAATGGGGACCCCAAAACGTTGTTGTGAGGGTTCACTAGGACAGAACAGCTTCTGTGGAAATGGGTCACAACATCTGTCCACAAAGAAGGTGCTGAACAAATGCTGCTTCTTTAACTTGCCAAGAGAACTGATGCCCCAATCACCTTCTTGACATGTGTATTTACGCTAATTAGTTAAAGCTGTTTGCAAAACCCAAGGCCAAGAACCTCGGCTTGAACTTCCTTCCTGACATCCTGGGGTTGGGGGTCACCAGTCTGACCTCTGCAATGGCCTGCAGCTCACGGACAAGAAAGCAGGTACCCAGAAGCAATCACTCGCTCCCCTGGGTCTCTGAGTTTCCTAATTATGATCTGCTTTTTGAAAAAATTTATCTAGATGTGAAGTGGAGGATGGGTTGGAAGGCAGCATGATTGGCTCCAGGAGACCAATGGGGAGGATGCAGCATGAGTCCACTTGAACGAAGAGGGTGGCCGGGAATGAGGTTCCAGGGGTGGACATGGAGAGAAGAGGCCAGGTCCACAGGAAGTGGCAACCATCAGACATGCAGGGTGAAGTGAGCAAGAGGAAAGTTGCAAGGGTGACCCCTGGCCTGAACAGAATGGACATATGGGTAGTGGCAGCCTTTCCTGAGACCAAGAAGTTCCAATCTTGGAGACCAGGCTTGGGAGTCTGGTTGTAGCTGTGCTGCATTGCATGCATCTTGGTGGTTCTCCAGAGGAGATGTTACTGGGTCTAGTGACTAGCGCTCAGGGAGAGGAGGCCTGACAGGTGTTGCTGGTTTGGATTTTTCTTTCTTCTCTTTTTACACAGAGGGCTATGAGCCTCCAATGGTGTGTCTTAAGAAAAGTAGGAAATAAGTACTTTTACTATAAAAAAAAAAAGAGAGAGAGAGAGAGAAAAGCAGTATGACACAGTAGGTATGGTGTCAGGCTGAGCATCAGGAGGTCCCTCCAAGTGCTGAGCTGAAGCACCAACAGCAAATCTTGGTTTTCATGCATAAACAGAGGGGAATGGGACCGAGTTCCAAACCCTCTTTATGTCCATAAGCACAGAGATTCTTCTTGCATTTGAAACGGTGTTCTCACCTTTTTTATTCCAGGTGTCACTGTCTGGAATAAGCGAGGACCTCGACCCACAGGCCATGTGCGCCCTGACAACAGGAAAGAAAACCTAGAGAATCATAGGGCTTCCAGGGTAAGAACCTGAGACACAAGTGACCTTGTCAGAGGAGACGGTCACCCCTGAGCACGCCAGGAAGTGAGAACAGCCCGAGTCTGCATCCTGTATGAGACGGGATGTGTGGACGATGTTGAAAGTGGGTAAAGGTGTCTAAGAAAGAGTTCAATGCTCAACAGGAAGGAGGGACCAGAGGTTCATGAGAGCGAGGACAAAAGTGCCGTCTTTGCAAAGAGTCCGTGGCATCAGGATTCCCACCCAAATGACTGACGTGATTCATCTCAGATTCTCTGAGACAGGAGAGCAGGGGAAACAATTTTCAGCAATTTAATAAAGGGCAGATATTGCAGTTTGTAAAATTGAGATGGTCTACAATTGCTGTCGCTGTCATATTAGAATGATGTGTTCCAGGCAGCCCCTGTGGCACAGCGGTTTAGAGCCGCCTGCAGCCTGGGGTGTGATCCTGGAGACCAGGGATCGAGTCCCACGTCGGGCTCCCTGCGTGGAGCCTGCTTCTCTGTCTGCCTGTGTCTCTGCCTCTCTCTCCCTTTCTCTCTTTGTGTCTTTCATGAATAAATAAATAAAATCTTAAAAAAAAAAAAAAGAATGATGTGTTCCCCAGCACAGCACGTATGTAGCTTCTTACTTCAACCAGCATGTACTCAATTAAACTCCAGTCTTCCGTTACTAAGCACGGTCCTTGAAATCTGTGCAACAGGTTTGTTGACCAGGGAAACTGCCTCCTGAGCCAGGGCTGGCTTTCAGCAACTAAGTCCCTTCAGTGGAGTCATAACAGACCCATGAGGTGCAGGAGTCCAGTGACACCCTTCCTGAGTAGCCCGTGGCCCGTCCACATTCCTCAGACGTGGGCTGGCCAGGTCCCCGGACACCAGGCAGGGGGCCCCACAGACGGAATTCACCCACCCAGCTCAAGAGAGCAGACATTGCTTTGTAGCTCTGGTTTTGAAAAATGACCCCCAATCCAGAGCATGGCCTTTATGTCTTGACGATGCCATGTATGCAGTTATTTATATTCAGAAAACAGTAGGCCTGAAAAGTCACGTTAGTGGTTCTGTGTTTCCTGCAATTTGGCTTACCATCTTCATTCTCTTGGGACTAAAAGCTGGACACTGTTGGGGTGCCTGCGTGACTCAGTCGGTTTAGTGTCCAATTCTTGATTTCAGCTCAGGTCAGGATCTCAGGGCCGTGAAATCAAGTCCCACATCAGGTTCCACACTCAGCGAGGAATCTGCTTGAGATTCTCTCTCCCTCTCCCTCTGCCCCTCCCTCCTGTCTCTCTGTCTCTCAAACAAATAAATAAAATCTTTAAAAAATAGAAATAGGGATCCCTGGGTGGCTCAGCGGTTTGGCCCAGGGCACGATCCTGGAGACCCGGGATCAGTCCCGTGTCAGGCTCCCAGAATGGAGCCTGCTTCTCCCTCTGCCTGTGTCTCTGCTTCTCTGTGTGTGTGTGTGTGTCTATCATAACTAAATAAATAAATCTTTAAAAAAATAGAAATAAATAAAAGTTGGATGAAGTTGAGGAAAACAGGCAGATTTCTATAAGCATCAAAAGAGATGGAAGGGAGGTGTCAAGGGGTGTCAAGTGAGACTGGTTGGCATGTAGAAGCTGGAGGGCGGGCACATGGAGGGTATTATATATAGGGTGCCCCCTGCTTCCCAGTGTCTGAGGTCTTCCACTATCAAGAGAGGAGGGAGCGTGAGGTCAAGAAGCACTGCTGTAAAGCACTTCTAGGTTTTCAGGTCACAGTTTGCAGTAAAAGCACACTCTTCATTTACTGATTTGCTGGGAGCCGTGGTGTTAGCTGTGCTTTAGAATCCTCATCTTTTGAAACGAACTGGGGGGGGGGGGTGGAAGGGGAGGTGGGTGGGGGAGGTGACTGGGTGACGGGCACTGAGGGGGGCACTTGACGGGATGAGCACTGGGTGTTATTCTATATGTTGGCAAATTGAACACCAATAAAAAATAAATTTATAAAAAAAAAGAAGAAGAATCCTCTGCTTTCCAGACTAGGCTCTCCTGTTCACCTCTAAAACCACCTCCCATAAAGGCCATTTCAGTTCCATTCAACAAATATTTGTTGAGGATCTACTATGTGCCAGCACCTGTGCTAAAGATTTGAGGTGCAACTAGGGCGCCTGAATGGCTCAGTCAGTTAAGTGTGCGATTCTTGGTCTCAGCTCAGTTCTTGATCTCAGGGTCATGAGTTCAAGCCCTGTGTTCGGCTCCATGCTGGGTATGAAGCCTACTTGATTAAAAAAAAAAAAAAGAAAGAGGGATCCCTGGGAGGCGCAGCGGTTTGGCACCTGCCTTTGGCCCAGGGCGCGATCCTGGAGACCCGGGATCGAATCCCACATCGGACTCCCGGTGCATGGAGCCTGCTTCTCCCTCTGCCTAGGTCTCTGCCTCTCTCTCTCTCTCTCTCTCTCTCTCTCTCTGTCTGTGACTATCATAAATAAATAAAAATTTTTTAAAGTTTTAAAAAAAAAAGAAAGAAAAAAAAGATTTACTGTGTCAATGAAGGAAACAAAAATCCATGCCTGCACAGAGCTCTCATTTAAGTGGGTCAAAATAAAACAATAAATGAAATATATTATAATAAATAGATGTTATATATTTTGTTAGAAATTGGTAAGTGCAATGGGTAAGGTAAGGGGATGTGGGGAGGGGCAAGGTAAGCCTCACCAAGAAGGTGATGTCTGACCCAAAGCTTCAAGGACCCAAAGGAGGGAGCCATGAGACTCTCTGAGGAAAGAGTAGTCCTGGCAGAGGGAACAACCAGTGCAAAGGCCTGCGGTTGGTGAAGCGTGTCTAGGCTGCTCCAGGAAGGCAAGGAAGCCAGTGCAGCTAGAAGGGTGGTGCTGCGCAAGAAGGCAAGGGCGGCAGGAAGGGGAGAGCACGGAGGGACAAGGTTAACAAACAGAAGCAGATAACGATATTAAAGACGTGGCTTTTACTCAGAGATGGGGAGCTCTGAGCAGACAAGTGAGATACTTTGATCCATATTTTTGAAGAGTGCTCTGTTTTGTGAGGAGACCCAAGGGGCACCGTGGTGGGAATGGAGACAGCACCCAAGAGCCGCCACAGGAACAGGAAGGCAGGTGCAAGGTGAGGGGCTTGGGCAGGTGGCAACGGTGAGGTGGTGGGAAGAGGTCGGCTTCTGGAGACAATCTGAGGGTAGAGCCCCAAGCAAAGGAGAAGGCAAAGGAGCGGCCAGGAGGTGGGAGGGGAACCAAGAGCGCCAAGCATCCTGGAAGCTGGGGATGGAGCTCGGCCTGAAGCCAGAGAGACAAGAACCTGGCAATCCGTCGGGCAAGAACCCAGCCCAGACCAGCAACGCAGGTCCTCAGAGAGCTTGGTAAGAACCGGCTGCTGGAGGGGGCATTCAGAAAGAACGGGGGGAGAAATTTAAGACGACAACACATAGATCTCCCTTGGGGGGGCTGAACTGCAAAGGGAACAGAAACGGAGCAGTAGCTGCAGAGAAAAGGGGGTGTCGAGCAAAGGTTGTTGATGGGTTTTTTTCAGGTGGAAATGACAGCAGGCTTGTGTGCTTCTGGGGTGACCCAGCAGAGTGGGGGCCCGTGCGGGTGGTGGGAAGAGCTGGAATCAGGTGCAAACGCAGAGGGGCTGGTGCCACAGAGCCTAGTCCCAGAGCAAGGCCCGGAGCCGGGGCTCAGACCCTGGTGGGTGGGCATGTGGAGTGGCAGCCTGAGCCACCCACGCAATGATGCAATGAGCTCCTGCACCCCACTCAACACAGAGAGAGGCCCGGTGGACGGCCTGGGAGGGGGTCGCACCCTAAATGTACAACCTCTCAGCTGTGCCTGCAACCTCGAGCGAGCGGCTCTGGCCCTCTTGCCACTGGGGTTTCCTCATCTGTAAAGTGGAGCCATCGCTGGCACCCTTCCCCGTAGAGATGCTTCGAGCATTTAAGGATGTAATGCATGTCGTGCACTCATCACAGCACCTGGCAGATGGGGTTCACCATCAGTCATTCGTCCCTGGACACCCAAGAGTGAAGCCACCAGCCTGGCTCCAGTGGGTTCTGGTGCAAAGCTAAGGCTGAGTGTCATTGGAAAAGCATCACTTTGCCTCCCAATTCACACCGTCACAGAGCTTCCTACCCTTATGAGCAGACGAGGTGGCAACAGGAACACAGTCGGAGCTGGAACCCGCATCCCCCAACAGACCAGCTCTGGGGGCTCCGGCACTGATTTTACTCAGATGCCTCCAAAGGCTCGTTATAAATGTCTTCTTGTGTCTAGAGACATTTTTACCGGTTGAGTAGAGGCTTTCTGTCCGAGGATAGAAAAGGCTACAGAGGTGTACATATATCTTTTAAAAGAAATCATCCCAAGATTTGGGGCTGCCCACATCCCAAGAGTGACAGTGGGGCCTCTTTCACTGCCAGGGTAACAGAAGCGAGACTTCACAGGCCTTCCAGGGATGTGGCAATAAAATCCTGCCAGATCCCACCCAGATCCCTCTGTCCTACCAAAGGTCGGGCCCAAGGAACAAGCGGTGCTTACAACGTGGAAAGAGGGATCACAAGAGACCAACTCCAACCCAAAAGGAAAGGAAAGGACCCTACTGGGGAATCCTGGCCATTCCCACCGCCACAGGGCTGGAAGGACTACCCCACTGGGTCGGTCTCACTAGGATTAAGCTTGTCCCCCTGAATTTCTATAGGACCTGCTGGCCAACCACACCTACACCTGTGAACCAGCTGAAGCTTTGAAATACCTGTTCAAAAGACAGGTGGGAAAAAAATAAAATAAAATAAAATAATAAAATAAAATAAAATAAAATAATAAAATAAAATAAAAACCAAAGACAGGTGGAGAATGTGGTGATCGTGGTCCCCATCACCTCCCTGTCTTGCATCTGTGTCTCCCATACATTTGCTCCTTCGAGCTGCCCCACTCCCTGGACGACACCTGGTTTGCCCCTGCTGTGTAAAGGGTCCCGTTTAGTCTAAACATTTCCTGGGGTGACTCTGGATCTGTTCTCTTGTCCTTTCACACCTCTTTTGTCCTTGCTAGGTTAAAATTTAATGATAAATAAATAATTAATTTAAAATAAATAAATAAATAACCATGCCCCTTCTAGTCCTGGTGCATATATGTCTTCTCTGATAGTAATATGGTGTAAGCAGAATGTGGGAAATGGGGAGGAAAATCTTTTGTTCCAAATTACAAAAAAACATTGTCTCAGACTGCTGGGCATGTCATAAACAAGTCCATGGAGAGGCACGTAAAGATGTTTGTGGGGCTGCCCTACAGAGTGGTCCACAGTCCAAACCCACCTCATTTACAGAGCCAGTAAATCTCACACAAACCCAGTTCACATCCACCCAACAAAATGTTTTAATCCATCAGCCATCACCCAGTATACCAAGGTAGATCCCAGATTGCCCCCACATGACAGCTCTTGTGATCCTTGCCGGGGCCTGCACCTGTCATCTAACTGCCAAAAGAGCCTGCATACCTAATGCCATCAAAAGGTGTAGTTAAGCCCCCTTCATACCACCCGCAACATGACATAAGATCCAGGAGATATGGCCCTGGTGGCACAGTCACCCAGACCATCACACAGGGCCACAGGTAGATCCCACTCCTGATGATGGAGACCCGGATGATGACAAGCACTCCCTGTAGATGCCCCACAACCACTTACCTCCCCCAGCTCCCACCTCTCCCTCCCCAAGGCCTGTGTCTAGCTAACAAACAGTCTTCTTAGGACTGGCAGATGGGAAGGGGACACAAGTTCAATGTCTTGATACCAATAAGACTAGAGGCAAGTAGGCTGTGGGACATGTTGCACCTCACCTTGAAAATATTCAAAAATTCTCCAATAACCCTTATAACACTCAGCTGTCACCACAAAGGTCCAGGTGAGCTGTAGGACTGCTGAAAGCCAAAATCGTCACCTTGGTCGGATCCTTGATGGGACCAGCCAGGGAAATAACAACAACGCTATCACACAAAATGTCACAGCCACTGTGTCCACAGTGATGGCTGAAACTGGACAGGAGTTTAAGCTTATCTAAAATCATCAGATTCGGGGCACCTGGGTGGCTCAGTCGGTAAGTGCCTGCCTTCGGCTCAGGTCATGATCCCGGGTCTTGGGATCGAGCCCTGCATGGGGCTCCCTGCTCGGGGGGTGGACTCTGCTTCTCCCTCTCCCTCTGTGCTCTCTCTCAAATAAATAAATAAGATCTTTTTAAAAAATAAACAAAATAAAATAAAATCATTAGACTCTGGTTTCCATGGTTTTAGATCACCAATTAGCCTTAGACTATTTATTGGCTGAGCAAGGACAAGTAGGTACCATTGCAAATCCATCTTGTTTCTATGTTCATGTTCCTGGAGAGGTGGGACAATGGGCTAACATCATCCTCCAACAGGCCTCCTGGCTATATAATTTCAAGAACCCCACACCCAAACCATCTGGGATTTCATTAAGGAGTACCTGCCAGTGTCACCTTGTTCTTGCCTTGCGTTGGGCCCCAAGTGGCCATTTTACTGCTGTTTCTATTTGGGCCATGCTTCTTTAATTTACTTGTCGAATTCGTGTCCTCTGGACTACAACAGCCCCACATTCAGCTGATGTTCACACGGAGATTCAACCCATATCCACTGGGAACCGAGTTCCCACATCAGAATTAGATCTGATAGCAAGACGTTGCCATGACCTCCAATGATAGGCAGTGTCTACACCCTTGATGAGCAGATGGCCCAAGTACCATCTATCTATCGTCGTTGGCCCAAGTACCCCCTTGATGATGTAGCTATAGGAGAGGAGACCTCCATCCATGTTCCCCCTGAGAAATCAGGAGGATGAAATCTCTCAGGGGGGACAAGAGATGATCTGGGACCACAGGAACAAGCCCCAGATGAACATCATCATGCACCACCGGGAGCACTTCCTGAACTGCTTTTCTTACAGAGCAGAACAAGGGTCTGACCCCACACGAGCCAGACTTAAAAACAGCCGTGGCCATTTCCTGTTGAGGTGGGAACACACAGAGGCTCCACAAACCTGAAAAACCTCAGCTGCAAAAACACGAGCGACTGGGTGGCCTGCCAATATCAGCCAATCAGGACGAGGCACTTTTATGTCCCTTAGGAGCATAAGGGCCAGGAGCGGGAACAGTGGTGGAAATGTTCCCAAACACCCCCTCTGCCCAGGGAAGCGAGGCTAATGGCTCTCTGTGGGTGCTGGGTCTCTTTCAGCTCAAGCTGTCACCCCAAAAAAGCCCTGCTGGTGCCATTGACTTTTGAGTCCCACCTCATTTCTATCGTCGTTGGCCCAAGTACCCAACTGGGGTCACAGAGCCATGCCTATGTTCATGGTCCCCTATGACTGAGCTACAGTCTGAAGAGAAGGCCAGATCCTGAGTCCACCACACCGAGCCCACCAAGCCCAGTGCACACAGGGACACACACACCAGACAGGATGCACACCCAGTGGACCCAGCCCCACTGCCAGTCCCACAAGCTCCCTCATCCTCAACACCCACCCACCATTGTCTTCCAAATCAGGGGCAGCCTTTCCACAGGACCAAGGGTCCCACAAAATCTAGATTTCAGAAAGTGAGCACAGTCCCTGATTCTGCCCCCTGGGAAGGAGGGTTTTCTGAACATGGCCCAGCATGCTCAGAGCAGCCAGGATAAGGAACCACATCTGCAGAGAAGCAGCAGATGATGAGGGATGTTGTTTAAGCTAATGTTGCCATGGCCATTTTGTGGCAAATACGTCCTCCTGGGCTCAGGTAGGAGCTTAGTCCAACACTGGTGGGTTACCCAGCCATGCGAGGCCTTCACTCTGAGCGCTGGTAAAGTCAAGTCAGGTAAAGTAAAAGGTAAGAACCAACCATTCCTGCAACCAGGAGCAGGGCAACTTTGCATGAAATCCCACAGCGGCCGAATGGGTAAAGGCTCCTGCCAAGCAGGACCTCGCTTCCACAGCCTACAGAACAGGCTTCTACAAGCCTCCAGGCAGAAGGAAATAGAAAGTGAGTCTCCACTCCACAAACTCACTTGTTCCTTGGCTGCCTGAGAAATTCAAAGATGAGTTTGGGTCAGGCATGGGCAGCATGCACAGGAAGACAGCCCCCCTTGGCCAGAGCTCATTTCAGCGCTCAGTGTCCGAGGGGTTCCTTGAAGGCATCTTGTCTTAAACACACCTGAGTTCCCAGAAAAGCTCCCAGAATCTTTCACAGGCCGAGCCTTGTGCCCAGCTGCCCTCCAGTGTGACCCTGGACCCCTGAATTGCAGAGCCGGGGTATTTGAGTAAACAGATGGTTCAGAGGAGATGGCATGCCCTCAGGGAGGTCAGCAGTGTGGCCAAGAAGTCTGCTCAATAGGTCAGGCTTTGTAGCCATTTCTAAGCTGAATCTATAAAAACAGAGTTTCTGTCTAGAGATGGCCATTTCTTAGGGGCTATGGCCAGGGCTGTGCTTGCTCTGCCATGAGCTGAGTGCCGAGCTGCTCACAGGGACTCAGTATCCCTGCTGGATCCATGCAGTGAGTGAAGGAGCTGGGGGCATGTTGCTTCACCCCAGTGACACCACTAAAAGTACAAGGACTGGGAGCTCAGGTGGAAGGGACTCTTGGAAAGGGATTGAAGGATGCCACCGTCCAGCTTCCCTCTGAACCCTCCTGGACTCTACTCCCCGCCAAGGGAGGTGCGATGGAGGGGCAGGCCGAGTCAGGGGCTGCGCCTGGGTTCTGACAGCACTGGATTTTCATCCCTGCCTCATCGTTTTTTGGCTGGGGGGCCTGGGGACAAGGCCCTGCATTTCTGTAAGCTGCTGAGGCCTGGTGTGTAGGATGGGGATGGCGTCACCCGCCACTGCCTGTGGACACTGATCCTGGAAATGGGGAAAGGAAGGCGTGCATCAAACGCTTAGCACAGTAGTGTAGGTACTCAAGAGATGGCATCTGTTATTGCTTGGGCACCACGTGGTTTCATTCAGGCCTACATGGTCGGTCAGACGTGCAGCGCTACAGGGCATCACCCTTACTGACTCTCCCTCCTCCCGCCTCGCTCTCTCCCTGCACCCCCCACGATCCTCAGCTGAAGATCTTCCAAAACTGTCACTGTGGGTTATCTCCAGGGTGTCCACATGTGCCGCGGGGCTCTCCTCAGACAGCTGGACACTCCTCTCCCAGAGAATTCTCCAGAGCCTGCCAGTAGCTCAGCATGTTGCGAGGCTTGACGAAATGGCAGGCCACAATCTTCTTAAAACGACACGTGGAAAAGGGTAACCCGTTTGGGAAAAAGGTCTGCTCGGAGTGAAGTTCCTCCAGCCTGATTTTCAGCTTGGCCAGGCAGAGTCCCACAAAGACGTCTTCGAGCTTAATGAACGGGACGCTGTCAGAGACGTTGTACACCTGACTTGCAACATCACTGGAAAACACATAGCCGGTGCCCGAGCAAAAGGGCGGGTACTTATCCCATGGGTATTCGTATTTACTGACAAACCACTTGTTGGCCTTGTCCCTAATGGGAAACTCGTTCAGTTTTAAGAAGCCGGTGAAAAACCGAGTGGTTCTGTTTTTCTTGAGAAGCAGCTCGGTCAGGTAGTAGACGTTGACAAACATGTCCGAGTCCGTCTTCATCACAAACGTCGCCTGAGGACAGAAGCGGTGGATCCACTCTATACCCATCATGGTCTTCAGGGTCAAATTGAAGTAAGCGTCCACAAAGTCCTTCTGGATAATGTCGCGATGCCGCTGGCTTTCCTGCGCCACCACTTTCGACAGGTCCTTACTGGCTGTGGCTCCCAGAAGGAAGAAGGTTTTTATTGGCCTCCCATGCACATTCTTTTCTTTGCCCCATGTGTTTCGGATGACCGTGCGAACAAACACCTGTTCGTGGGATGAGGTCACCAGCAGGACAAGGAAAGGGGGATCCTGCCTGCAGTTGATATCTGGAAGCTGGAGGAAGCTGCCTCTTTCTTTCTTGAAAACAAATGGCTGGCCTTTAAAGGGAATCAGACCGTACATGCTAAAATACAAACAGAGGGCTCCCAGGACCACCAGGGAGACGTACATCAATCGCATCTTCAGGTAAGCCATCTGAAAGGAACAAAGTGGAGTGGTCAGACCTCGAAAGAGGGAGAGCATGTTTAGCTTTGCCCTGGGAGGCCTAGATGGGGGGACACACCTGCGTCTCATGGCCCATGTTCTAGAGACTCTGCAGTCTCACTGCATACAGGGGTGGAGGGCTGTGATTCAACAGTGAGCATGATGCCCGACAGCGTCATTCACTCCACAGTATGAGATCGGAGCACAGGGCTCCAGGCCAGCCTGTCTTTCACCCTTGGGAGTCTCAGATTACTCCTCTGAAATATGGGGCCAGATCTCCCACTAGGTCCCTCCAGCTCTGCCCAAACCTGACTCCATAAGCTAGAGATACTGCAAGACTGGAAGCCCTGTGTTCATCTGCATTCTTCTCTGATCAAACCAAGCACCGTTTTATCACACCCAGGAAGAAGCAAGACCAATGTTCTGATCTTTACACTCATCCCCCTTATTTGTAGGAATCACTTACAAGATCCCCAGCAGATGCCTGAAGTCAAGCATATACCTTATATATACTGTTTTCTCCCATACACACATTCCTATGAGAATTTTTAGTTTTTAAGTTGGGCCCGGTAAGAGATTCACGACAATAACTAATAATAAAATAGAACAATTAAAAAATAAAAAATAAATAAAATAGAACAATTAAATTATAACAATAAACTGTAATAAAAGTCACACGAATGTGGTCTCTCTCTCTCAAAATTCCTTATTGTACTATACTCACCCTTGTTGTGAGGACGTGAGATGATAAAATGCCCATGTGATGAGATGAAGTGAGGTGGGTGACGCAGGCGTGAGACGTCGCGTCAGGCTACTCCTGACCTGACAATAGGTCAGAATGGGGACCATCTGCTTCTGGACCGTGGTTAACCACAGGTGACTGAAACCTTAGAACACAAAGCTTCAGATAAGGTGGGAATTCCATACCGTGGAACACTGTCCCTGCTGGCGGTGCTTATTTTATTTGAAGGGTTGCTTCTTTAAATCTCCTGATTCTTCCATTATGCGCCCACACATCTCTGTCATTCTCAGCAAATCCAGGACCATGGTAATGTTATAAAATTAAGAAAGCAAATAACTCACTTTCTCCTGGCTCTGATGAACCTCTAGTTTGGAAGCTAAACCACAAGGTAGATTCCAAGAGGAAACTTGCCAAAGAGCTGTCAGCAGATGCCGCTGGACACTGTCCAGTTCTGGATTCACTTCATTTACCCAAAATGATGATTCCCTTTCTCAAGAGTCACTATAAGGAAAAAAAAAAAAAACAAAAAGAATAGAGCCATTCAGATCAGCCATGCCTCACCAGCAGCACCTCACCGTTGGCTGTGCCAGCATGTTGCAGACCTATGTCACCACCTACCCAGGTGACCTTGAGGAGCATTTGGGTCCCACTCTAGTCCCACTTTTCTCTTCTGCAAAGTGGGTGCAATCAAGACAATTCCACCACATGGTGCACCTGTTAACAACAATAACAGCATGCAAATATTCGAGAAGTCTGTCAGGCCTGATGTGCTAGGACAGCACCCAGGGCTCTGGAAGGGGAACCAATGGAATCATAGGTCAGCCTCAGTCTAATGTCTTGTGCCAATAATTGACCTTCCTACATAACGGTCTGTGGCTAACGTTTACAGAATTTAACACAGGGAAGAGATCCACCAGTTCTCAACTTAGCATCCCGGTCTTCAAAATGTCATCCTGGGAGGAGCTCAGAGGGGCCATCAGGAGAAAAAAAACAACTAAGTGGAAGAAAGAAATCTGAAGGCAAAATAGGAACTTGAAATTTCATTCAGTTAGAATTCTGTTCCAAATACATTCACCACAAAAGTTGTGGAACAGTGATGGAAACTTCCAGGACCAGCTAACTCTCTGGAGGCCAACTTAGTCTGGCTCTGTTCTTCATGACCCCAAGAAGGTCTTGTCCAGCTGGAGCCCCACCTATTTCAGAGAAGTCGCTGTGGGAGGCAACTGGATGGCAAGAATGCGTCTGAGCCATGACTTGCAGGTTGCTGAGAATTCTATTTCCTTCCTTCTTATTTGTGGGAATATTTGCAGGGCCAGGATGTGTGGTTTATTCTGGCTGAGGAAGGGGTAAGGGGAATCAAACTGCATTTACCACCACAACAGATTTTTAAAAGAAACATAAAAATCAAGTCAAGAGAAATATAATGATATTTCTCTATTTTGCTTCCTTTCTCAGATAAGTTTGCTCTTCTTCAGTAGATCGCCTCACCAGTAAACCTTAAAATCTCATTCCCGTAGGACACCTTTTCTCAGGATCCTTCACATGGATCTCAATCCCCAGGGATGGATGCTCAGCTCACTGACTATTGGTCTCTCACTAGACACCAAACAGCACCTATGAGACAGAGCAAGTGGCATGGCCCAACCGGCCAAAGCTCCCTGGGGTCATTTATTTTCATGTGCAGTTGGAACACACTTCCTACCTGAGTGATGTGACCAAGAAGTTATACCTCATATCCCCATTTACACCTTTGATTGAGGCTCTATGTTGTGCTACAAGGCCCCCCTGAAGGGGCTTTGGGGAGGGCACCTAGCATCAATAAGGAACGGAGTGTAGAACAGTACATTTCTAGAAAAGGAAATATTGGGGATCCCTGGGTGGCTCAGCAGTTTAGCGCCTGCCTTTGGCCCAGGGTGTGATCCTGGAGTCCCAGGATCAAGCCCCACATCAGGCTCCCCACATGGGATCTGCTTCTCCCTCTGCCTGTGTCTCTCTCTGTATCTCTCTATCTCTCTCTCTTTCTCTCTCTCTGTCTCTCATGAATATATAAATAAGATCTTTAAAAAAAAAAAGAAAGAAAGAAAAGGAAGTATTTATCCCCAGGTTCTGTCCCTCAAAGTTTGGCTAAGAGGCAGGAACCCTTAGCATAAAGCAGCTCTATGGACATAGCCATGAATAGGCAACTATCTCTGCTATGGAAGCCCCACCTTCACAACACACCTGGCCAGCCTGTGTAGCGTACCCACCCAATCAGGAATGGAACAACAGTTTATTTAGCAGATTCTGGATACCAGGCTTTGCTCTTCCAATCTACAGGCAATAGACACAGACACAGAGCCTCGGAACCGGAGTAGATAAGTATTGTGCATGAATTATAGATCAAGGCAAGCCAGAAGGTGGCAGGCCCCTTCTTATCTCTCCTCTGCTTCCCCGCCCTCCCCAGGAACCTGTGCAGGTGTTACTTCAGTTCTAGGCTGGGGTCACTGTGTGCTCCTTCTGGGCCAGAGTGCCCAGGGGGCCAGAAGCATGCCATCCTAATACTCGAGGCTGTGCATAGATTAGACACTGGACACTTCAGAATTACAGTGGAATAGCACAAAGCTAGAGGCTGTCTGTGAGGAGCCTGGAAGTCAGTGTCTTAACTCCATCAAACAGGCGGTCCCTTCCCAGGCCAGGTGGGTAGGACTCCTGACCTAAGGCTACAGGGCCTGAAGTCAAAGGGATTAGAAGTCCACCTCCCCAAGGGCTAGAAAGCCAAAGTCAGTCTGCAAAGTTAAGTTTAATGAGGCTGGGGGGAGGGGGTGGGGCGGTGGCAGGGACAGGAGAGAACATCCTGGATCTGAAAAAAGGATGATGAATGTAACCTCATAAAATACCATCAAGAGACTTCAAAAGCAAGCCACAGAAAGGGAGAACATATGTGCCATACATATATCTGAAAAAGGACTATCAGTCAGAATATATTGAGAACTTCTATAGATCAATGAGGAAAGCACAAAAACAAAACAAAACACAAAAAAAAAAAAACCCACAATCTTAAAAACTGAGTTGTAATTCTCCAAAGAAGACATACAAATGGCCAATAGACACATAAAAAATGCTCAACATCACTTGGCATCAGGGACATACAAATCAAAACCACAATGAGATACCACTTCAGACAGTCAGAACAGCTAAAATTAACAAGTTAGGAAATGACAGATGTTGGGAAGGTTGCAAAGAAAGATGAAGCCTCTTACACTGTTGATGGGAATGCAAGCTGGTGCAGCCACTCTGGAAAACAGCATAGAAGTTCCTCAAACCTAAAAATAGAGCTACCTTATGACCCAGCAATTGCACTACTAGGTATTTACCCAAAAGATACAAACATAGTGATCCAAAGGGAGACCTGCAACCCAATCTTTATAGCATCAATGTCCACAGTAACCAAAGTATGGAAAGAGTCCAGATGCCCATCAACAGATGAATGGATAAAGAAGATGTGGTATTACACACACACACACACACACAATGGACTACTACTCAGCCATCAAAAAATGAAATCTTACCATTTTCAATGATGTGGATGGAACTAGAGGTTGTTATGCTAAGCTAAATAAGTCAGTCAGAAAAAGACAATTATATGATTTCACTCATATTTGGAATTTAAGAAACAAAGCAGAAGATTAAAGAAAAATAAAAAAAATTTTATTTTTTTATTAAAATAAAATTTTATTTTTATAAATTAAAAGAAAGGGAGGGAAAAATAAAATCAGAGAAAATCAGAGAGGGAGACAAACCATAAGAGACTCTTTAACTCTAGGAAACAAACTGAGGGTCATTGTAGAGAAGGTGGGTGGGGAATGGGGTAACTGAGTGACAGGCATGAAGGAGGGCACGTGATGAGATGAGCACTGGGTGTTATATACAACTGATGAATCACTAAACTCTACCCCTGAAACTAATAATGCACTATATGTTCAAAGTAATTGAATTTAAATTAAAAATAAAATGAATTGTGAACAGATATTTCACAAAAGAAGATATTTAAATGGCCAAAACCCAAGAAAAGACATCACTAATCATCAGGGAAATGCAAATAAAACCACAATAAAGAACCACTACCATCCATGAAGATGACTAAAAGGAAGTGAGATGTTGGAAAGCCCTATTTATTTGGCAGCATCTACTGTGCGGAAAGCTATATGATCTGACTCAGCAAACCACACCTGAGCTCACACCCAACAGAAATGATGTGTGGCCAAGAACGTGCAGAGCACATTGCTGCCCATAATAACCAAAACCTGTGCTCTCTGTCTGGGTCCAACCAAGAGGGAGAAAGCACACAGTAATTCAAAGGGACCACTATAAAGTTCCTCTACAGAGAAAGGGGAACCCTCTTACACTGTTGGTGGGAACTCAAGCTGGCACAGCCACTCTGGAAAACAGTGTGGAGGTTCCTCAGAAAAGTTGAAAATAGAGCTACTCTACCACCCAGAAATTACACTACTGGGTATTTACCCCAAAGGTACAAATGGATCACCCCTTTGGTGATCCAAAGGGGCACCTGCACCCCAATGTTTATAGCAGAAATGCCCACAATAGCCAAATTGTGGAAAGAGCTCACCAACACATAAATGGATAAAGATGTGGTCTATATATACAATGGACTACTACTCAGCCATCAAAAAAATGAAATTTTGCCATTTGCAATGATGTGGATGGAACTAGAGGATATTATGCTAAGTGAAATAAGTCAACCAGAGAAAGATAATTATCATATGATCTCACTCACATGTGGAATTTAAGAAACAAAACAGAATCATAGGGAAAGAGAGAGAAAAATGATACAAGATGAAACCAAAGAGGGAGACAAATCATAAGAGACTCTTTATCATAGGAAACAAATTGAGGGTTGCTGGAGGGGAGGGAGTGGGGATTGGAGTAACTGAGTGATGGGCATGAAGGAGGGCACCAGATGGGATGAGCACTGGGTGTTATATAAGACTAATGAATCACTGAACTCTACCTCTGAAACCATTAATACATTGTATGTTATTTAGTTGAATTTATATAAAATTTTAAAAAAAGAATCATTCCTCTAACAAGGGATCTGAGTGATGACCAATTATCAATAAACAAAGAGATCTCTAAGAACAGAGGAACAGCAGATATAAGGAGCAGCACTGCCTCTGGTGCTTAAGATGAAAACTCAAGGAAAGTCCCCAAATCCAGGCCAGAAATGCAGACCTCTGTGACGAGGACACAGTCTGGTCCACTGACAGGAAAGAAGTCACTATGGGCCCAGAGCCATTTTCAAGATTAGTCAAAAAAGAGCAACTTTAGAGCCAAGAGGCAATACATTAATAAATGACATGAAAGTAAACAAGAAATTTCCATCAATAGTAGAGTGGGTCAATGAAATGTTACATAGCCGTTAAAAAATACAAACTTTTGATATACCCACTATGTATTAATCTGACAGATGTTATGTTGAATGAAAGGAGCCAGACATGAAAGAGTATGTCCTTCATGATTCCATTGATAAGAAGTTCAAAACCTGGCAAAATGTATCAATGATAATAGAAGTCAGAATAGAAATTAGCTTTGGTGGAGGGATTATTAACCAGGAAAGGGCACAACTACCCTTCTGGAGAGTTGGCCATATTTTATTTTTGATCTGGATGGTGGTTACATATGTAAAAATTCATTGAGCCATACTACCAAGACTTGTGAACTTTGCTGTATGTTATTCACATTAATAGTTTCTTTTTTAAATATTTTATTTATTTATTTATTCATGAGACACAGAAAGAGAGAGAGAGAGAGAGACGCAGAGATACAGGCAGAGGGAGAAGCAGGTTCCATGCCAGGAGCCCGATGTGGGACTAGATCCTGGGACTCCAGGACCACGCCCTGGGCTGAAGGCAGGCACTAAACCACTGAGCCACCCAGGGATCGCCCACATTAATAGTTTTGAATAATTTCCAATAAAAATAAATCTCTGAAAAGGTGATATCTTCTGTAAAATAGGCTGAATTGATTTACCACAAAGTCTGATTTTTTTCACAGTGCATTTCATGGGCCAGTGCATCACATCACAAAAACATTTTGTGTCTGGGTCTTAATTTAGAATGATGACTGAATAACAACCCAAACAAGTCAATGTTATTGAAAGAAAAACATCAGTGTTGGGGCACCTGGGTGCTCAGTGGCTGAGCGTCTGTCTTCGGCTCGGGTCATGATCCCAAGATCCTGGGATCGAGTCCTGCATAGGGCTCCCAACGGGGACGACAGGGATCCTACCTCTCTCTCTGCCTGTGTCTCTGCCTCTCTCTATGTATCTCTCATGAATAAATAAATTAAATTAAAAAAAAAAAAGAAAGAAAACATCAATGTTACTTATAGTTCTCTTAGAAACAAGAGACCTGGCTTGTCATTCTGGGCCATAGGAGGGTCACAGGTTTTGGTCAGGAAACAGAAACAAGAGCAACAGACAGGTCCAGGTCATGGCTTTTATTGAGTATTTTTATGGAAAAGGTGACACATGGCAGGTGAACAGATGAGGACAGGCTAGTTTGAGTAATTCTGGCAACTGGCTGTCATGTGGCCCCTAGGCACCTGGTACCTGGCCCTGGGACCATTAAGGCAGAGGAATCAGAGGAAGTGTGGCTCTGGATGGGTTCATTTGCATATTAAACACCAGGTCCTCGCTGGGCCCTTTCTTATTTCTAAGAATGGGCTCACCCTGGGAGGGGCAGTCCCTCCCCAGACAGAAATAAGGTGTCAAAACATAATATATAGAAAATTAAGAACAGGATTAATATGACTCCGGGAAACAAAGTCTGGGACTAGTTTTTTCTGAAAACTCTAAAATGTTGACGTCTACTTTACCATTATCAGTTGGCCAGATAAGGAAGACACTCTCTCCCACCCCCGATCTAAGTGAGTTTTCTACGATGATTCTGCAATATTGCATTCATGGTCAAATCAGTACCTACCCCACTTTCTGTTGTAAATCAGCTCAAGAGGCTACAGAGCAGATTTTAGAAGACCCTTTTTGTTAACTTCAGGTAGCCTGCTGGGATGGAAAGATGGGGGAATTTGAAAAAAGATCTTGTTCACATTTGGCTCCATCAACACAGTGGTATAAATTGGCACCAGGGTACTTCTGCGCAGCAGACCTGTGTCTTTGTCTCCAATTGAGATCATAATGTCTGCCTCACAGTGTGGCCGGAAAGCACTATATGCAGGGCAATAATTATTTCTGTCCTGGTTCTAATCAAAGTGTGCCTTTTCGTAGTATCGATTCATAATTCGACTCTTCTCTTCAAGCTCCACCTTGCTAGAGGTATTTGGCCCAGTTCCTGGTCACAGACAAGTGGGTCATAGACACCCCACGTGCTGTCCACAGGGTGACCCAAACCCAAAGAAGAGTGGACAGAGTGGTCTAGAAGGTTCCTGAAGAGCCTTACTCTTGGCGGGCTGCTCCCAAACATATAGGATTACCAAGGACATCAACGATGTTGAAATACATTTATCAAAAATCATTTTTAAAGTGTGCCAGAGTAATATATGCCCCTCCTTATGACTGCATCTCACAGCAACTTCTGGCTCCGGGTCTGACAACTATCTTAGTTTTGAAGACAGCAAGAGCTGTGCCCCTGTTTGGAAATGTCTACAATTCCTATCATGTGATGTGAAAATATCGGTGATTTCTTTCAGAGACAAAGTCACAGGTTCTACTGTGTGTGGATCAGTGTCTGTTATGGGCTGATTTGTGTCCCCCTCAAATTGGTGTCCTGGAGACCTAACCCCTAGTCTCTCAGAATATGACCCCATTTGGAGATAGGGTCTTTACCAAGTTACAATAAGGTCATTAGGGTGGGCCATAATCCAGTTATGACTGGTGTCCTTATAAAAAAGTGGTATTGGGCAGCCCTGGTGGCTCAGCAGTTTAGCGCCTGCCTTCAGCCCAGGGCCTGATCCTGGAGACCCGGGATCGAGTCCCATGTCAGGCTCCCTGCATGGAGCCTGCTTCTCCCTCTGCCTGGGTCTCTGCCTCTGCCTCTCTCTCTCTCTCTCTCTCTCTCTCTCTCTCTCTCTCTGTATCTCTCATTAATAAATAAATTTTTAAAAAAATTCTTTAAAAAAAGGGGGGTATTTAGACACAAACACACAGGGAGAATGTCATGGGAAGATGTAGGCAGAGATTGGGTGATGCTTCTACAAGCCTAGGAAAGTCAAGACGGCCGGCACACACCAGAAGCCAGGAGAGGGGCCTGGAGCAGGTTCTCCCTCACAGCCTCAGAAGGAACCAACCCTGCCCACACCTTGATCTCAGACTTCCAGCCTCCAGAGCTGTGAGACAATACATTTCCATTGTTTTAAGCCACCCACCTGGGGTACACTGTTACGGCAGCCCCAGGAAACCAATATGGTGCCCACATTCATGATGGAAGAAAGTGCTACATTTCAGTTGGAGGTTTGTGAAAATAAGAACATAGGGTTTTTTCCCATCGTAGGTGTTGGATCCCAAGTAATTAGTTCTTCTCTGGTCCTCAGGGTCCCACGCAGCCCGTGGCAGACAGGCTCACACCCCCGAGTGACGAGGGTCACACTCAGAACTACAGCAGTGTGGCACCTGGAGGGAAGCCAGGACAGTGGAAGTGGGAAGCACTGGGGGAGATGGGTGGCCCCCACATTACCAGTCACTCTGAGAAGGTTCTCATGCCCATGGTTGTTTCTCTCTGGTCTTGCTATCTGGCACGGCCACAGCTGTCCCAGGGCCAGGAGGTCAGGCTGAGGTCGAGCAGTGTGGAACATCTGCGAGCTGCACCCTTTCACCACTTTTTTGGATAAAGTGTACTTTTTAACTATATTTTCTAAATGGTGATAGTGGCTCACAATGTTAAAATTGTTTCCTATTTAATAAAATGAACCATAATTCTATTTCAGCCCTGCTCCCATTTACAAGCTGTTTTACCACCTTCCTGGCTCCTGCAGTGGCTCAGCAGAGGCCCACCAAGAGGAGGCAGTGGCCATGGACTCTCCCACCAGCCGCCCACCCGCCGTGGGGCATCTGCGAGCCAGTGGCCCAGGCCCGCACACGCAGGTGTTCAGAGAGGGCTCCTCTCTGGTGAGAAGGGCACTCAAGTGTCCCACCCCAGTGCAGAACGGTATCTCTCTGCCTTTCACATCATCTCATGAGCCCAACCAGAAGCTGTGAACAGAAACCCCATTTATCATCCGCCTCTCACTGGGCAGTGGCTGCGGGCCAGCATGGCCTCAGGGGGCATCCTGTGCCTGTCTTTCCAGGCTGGTCAATGAAGACAGGACCCTATCCTGTTGGAAGCACTCTCGGCATAGCCCATGGCTGTCACAAGGGAGTGAGCACTGTGTCCTCACCCCAGGCCCTTTTGCTGCCTCAGCCTCCCGAGAGGCTCCCCTGTGGCAAGTAGGGGTCCAGGCTCCATGAAGAAGACAGACCTGGAAGGCCTTAGGGCCCACAGCACGAGCAGAACAACAGCTAGCAGAGTGTGAGAGGAACCCTCTCCTGACCAGGCGCCCGTCAGGGTCCTCCAATTCCTTTCCCAATGAGATCTCAACCTTCAGACATCCGCCCAATTTTAGCTAGAACCCTGCTAGGTTGGTTTGGCCAGAACCTGACCCCTGATGTTTCCTCCTAGGAATCTCTCAAGGGCTTCCCCCACCCCAGCACCACCACCCCCATCTCTCTGCTCCTCAGCTGTACTTCCTACTTGTCTGTGCCCTATTGGGAGTTGAAGCCAGCTCTATCCCAGGGTCTCTCCTCCACTGCAATAATTCCAGACTGAAACCTGGTTTGCTGCTTTATCTGTTGTACAGCTCTGGTTTTTCTTTGACAGGGCAGAGGAGAGAACAGAGGTATGCTGGACAGAGGCAGGGAATCTGGAAAGGCCTGGTGGGTTCCAGAAACAGGATGATGTACACTGGGAGGGCAGCTGGAGACCAGGTAGGGCGGGCCCCAGGTCTGGCCTTTTCTGAGGACACCAGGGAGTTCATAGTCCTTCGCGAGGCCTTATTCACTGAGGAGTCTGGGGTCTGATGGGGCCTCCCTCTCCTACCCATAGTACGACAGAGAAGCTTCCCACTAACTTCGATTATAGCTGCTCCAGTCTGAGGAGCTAGAGCACACAGTTCATACCAATGATCACTGGTCCCAGAGTTGATGAATTTAGAGTCTTAGGGAGGCATTTTCAGGATTGACATTTTAGGCAACCAAATACCACAGACCGGGTGGCTTGAACAACAGACATTTCTCACTCAGAGCTCTGGAGGCGGAAGTCGGAGATCAGGCTGCCAGCATGGTTGGGTTCTGGTGAGAGCCACCCTCTTTGCTCACAAAAGCCAATTTCTCACTGTGTCCCCGCATGGCAGAGGGAGGAGAGAGGATGAAAAGAGGGAGGGAAGGAGAGAGGGAATGTGCACAAGGGCTCTCTTGTGTTTTGGGTCTCCTCTTTACAAACACACTAATCCCACCACACAGGCCCCACACTCATGACCTCATCTAAATTTAATTATCTCCCCAAAGCCTCACCTCCAAATGCCACCACATACATCTGAATCTGGAGGGAGGTATAATTCAGTCCATAGCAAGGATAATCTCCAAACATTTACTGAGCACCTACACTATGTGAAAGGCAGGGCGCTGGTCACTGTGAGTAGTCCTGGGGTCTCCTCCGACTCCCTGGGTCATCTTCAGTTACATGAACATACTACCCAGAGGCAAGGGTTAGCCTCCCAGGCTTTCTGCTGTGCTTCCCAGTGGGAAGCACCATTTCTAGACCCTCCTGACTCATTCTCTTCTAACACAGACATGATAACTGCACCTGGCCTGGTGACTTGGACTCTGAAACAGAGAGGTAGAGACATAAATGTGCTTTGGGGGGAGGGGAGACGTTCAGAGGCACTCCTGCAATCTACCCCCTGCTGAAGCTTTCTCTATTAAGAAAAAAAATGCTTAACTTGCAGCTCTCAAACCTTCAAAAACTGAAAGCACAACTCAAGGTTTTTAAAATCCAGATTTCTTTAAACCTCCACAGCATTCTTTTCTCAATGGCCCAAATAACACTCAACAATCATACAGGACAGTTTTATCCACAGTGTCAGAAGGAACAACAACAACAAAATGATGACCATAGATTTAGGAAGGCCAATCTACAGTGGGCTTTTTTTTTTTTTTTTTTTAATTTATGATAGTCACAGAGAGAGAGAGAGAGAGAGGCAGAGACACAGGCAGAGGGAGAAGCAGGCTCCATGCACCAGGAGCCCGATGTGGGATTCGATCCGGGGTCTCCAAGATCGCGCCCTGGGCCAAAGGCAGGCTCCAAACCGCTGCATCACCCAGGGATCCCTACAGTGGGCTTTTTAAATAAATAAGCAAGCTTTGGATTATTTCAGTAAGCTAAGACCTGGGACTTTTCTTCTAAACAAAAATTAAAACAAATTAATAACATAGCAGAAAGGATACAGCAGAATGTTATTAATGGGGTTGCTGATTATTCTGTGCAATCAACTATGTCAAAAAATCCAGAAAATTTGGAAAAGCTCTTTGATTGCCCGGGTCTGATGAAATATAAGAGGGATAGCATCTTTAACAGCATATAAAACACTCTGAAAACAAATACAAGAGATTTCTCTCAAGGAGCAGCTTCTCCCCAATTATTCCTCACGCCTGTGGCCCAAATGGTAGAGCCATAGACTCTAGGCTGCTTGAGGGCCCTTCCTCCAGAATTCTAGAGGGACAGGAATTCGGCACGCAAACCATAGAACAGGAAAAGGAAGAAAAATAATTCAAACCAGTGAGTGTGACCATTCTGGAAATATAGCCTGCCCGGATTTCAGTTTACATGAAGTGCCCCAAACAAGAAGCAGTGGAAGCAACAGGCAGCGTTTGGGCTGGACTTGAGCTGCACGCAATGTGTCTTCATGGCTTAAAATTTCATTTCTCGACCAACATGTTTAGCTGATCTTTCAGATGAGGACTCAAAGAGCTACTTATCAATCAGCCCATGCCCTGCACAATCTGTTCCAATCGACCTCCATGCCTCTACCCTCAGGCCACACCTGTTCCCTTCAGCCCCATGAACAGACCTGTTTCTTCCCTTCTGTGCAAATGGCTCTCCCGCTGTGCTTTCTGGCTTTCTCCACCTGTGACCCCCAACCTCCACCCCTGCCATGCCATTTCTGCTCAGCTAACTCTAGCTCACCCCTGACCCTGACCAATTCCTCAGCAAAGCCATTCCTTCATTTACTACTCATGGCACCCCCATATGGTATTTAAGCAATTTCATTAATGGGTCATACTTTATTATTTCTTTGTGCAAACTTTGGCTAGCATTCCCACTGCTTGATAACCCCAGCACAGAGTAAGAAACATCTTCCACATTTTTGACCATTGTAGCGCCTGCCAACACACAATATTTGCCACATACGACCCCAAAGGAAAGTTCTGAATGAATCAGTGAGAAGATGCCCATGTCTCCAAAAGCCAAATCATGCTTTTTGCAACATGGAGACATTTTCTTACCTGAAAACAAACCTTCACTTTATAGGACATCTCCTTGGGATGAATTTTTTTTCACCAAATATTTCAGTGCCTTAGGTATTTTTGTTTTATGTACATTTCATAAGACTTCAATTATTTCCCAGAAGAAACAGAACCTGGCTTACTTCAACAGAAGAAGAAATACTGAGAGTTTCACCCCCTACTGCTCACACTGGGGAGCCTGAGGGGGTCACCAGCAGCAGCGTGTGGAGCGTCGTTAGGGGGTTCAGACATAACTTCACATGCTTTCTCATGGAAGGAAACAAAAGCTGTGCTGAGAAGAAAGACGGGAACTAATAGCACATTAGTCACATTAATTTGCCTACTGGTCCTGGGAGGTAGTCAGATGCGGAGGAGGATGCAAGATAATTTTCATTGAGAAAACAGTGCATATACACAATAATAAACCATGGCTCTCCAGACGCAAAAGTCAAGAGCATTACACAACTTGCCAACATGGCAATAAGGACTCTCCAATGCAACTGACCCTCCACCGAACACCCTCCTGACCCAAACACCTTCAATCTCCAAGGCACACGAAGGTCGCCCTCAATCTGCTACTTCCTCTGATTATGGGAAAACTTTCTTTCCATGAATTTTGTCACTCATGGCTACCTCTCAACCCTGACAGACGACAGGGAAGAAGAAGACGACAAAAATCTATCAACGAGCAAAAAGCTGAATCCAAGCATCAGCAGTTGGGTCAGGACAGGCAGGCCCACCCTTGAGGCTTCTACTATTGTTAATGCCACTGTGACCATTTGTCTTCTGCTAGGATGCCCTTTGGACCAGGGTCCTTTGATTTCACTGCAGGAGGTGGAGCCGAAGATTCTGGTTTCACAGTGGATGCTCTGTAACAGGTGGGCAATTTCTACCTCAAGGTGATGAACTACGTTCTTAGGCCTGTCGTTTTATTCCTACACAATGATCAGATAACTTCCTCCAGCATATCTTACTTGTTGATTATCTTCTGGAAGGATTCCACTGATAACCCACAATGAGGAAATGAACTTTGTTTTTCTAATAGAAATACGATAAAACTTCCTGACTTTGCTTGCTGGGCTCAAGATTACTTGGCCTGGCCTGAAGCAGATGCCTCTGCCCAGGCTCTGGCAAAATTTTGAGGCCATGGCACTTGGAAAAGAATCTCATAGATGAAGGAAGATGAAGTCCCCCTTTTCACGATTCAAGCACTGACACCTACACAGTCGCCAAGAGACTTCACTCAACCTTCCAGGACTGTTCAACCCAGACTTTCATTTACAAATATGAGCCATGAAGGGTAAACCAGTCGCTATTTGAGAGAAATTAGCACATGGAAGGGAGATTGGGCAAATATCTTAGTAGTCTTCTTAAGAAAGCAAAATTTTTCCTTGACATGCTAGAAACAAATTTCACAATTACCATTTGTATATAAATATCCTCTGGTTACAAATACTCTTACCAATTCAAGACATCTCCATAGCAGAGAAAGTGAATGTCAGTATACAAAATAACTATTTCACTAGTTGAAAACTGACCTTTTCTCAAAATAGTGAACTTGAGAAAACCTTACTGCAGTGGTGACAAGTAACGCTGAGTCACACCTACTTTTTAGGATTCCCTATTACCAAGGGACCAAGGTGCAAGACAGCTGGTCAAGGCAAAGTCTCACGCCCCTCATGTGATGCAGAGACATTTGTCTACATCTGCTTCCTGCTCAAGATGAATCATGGCAACCACTGCCCTGCTCTCTGACTTAAATCACTCAGCCTTCTAATAAAAGAGCTCAATAGTCACGTCCTACTGGGAATCTTTGGAACAGGAATGATGGAATATGGAGTTGCTCTGCTACACCCCCCAGAGCTCCAGGTACCTCAAGGCCTAACGCAGTGGTTAAGAAATAGTAGGAGGCATACAAATATTTGGTGAATAAATGATCTGAAGTGACTACCTGGGCAGTGTCTATGACCATAAAACAAAAAGACTCCTCTTTCACTAGATCAATAAGCTCCAATGCTCAGCTCATTTCTATCTCTCCAAGTGTATCCACACTTAGACCTCCATCCCCATCTGTGTTCTGGGATTCGGGCTTCAGGTCTGGGGGAACTATGAATTTTGTCCTCATCACTTCTAATGACAATAAATAATAAAAAGCAATGCAAATGGTGGTGGTTTTTCTCTTAAGATGACAATCTGCTCTAAGTATGACTGTAAAACAAAAATTCACTCCAAAAAAATGTTTAAAGAACCTTATTTCAATCACCAGACATCTTCTGTCAGCCTCTTGTTTTCTTTCCCTTCCAAATCAAGCTTCAGAAATAAACAGTTTATACTCACCCCTTGTACTGCTTCACCCACCACTTAATTAATTATCTTCAATCCACTGCAAACTGCTTCCACTCCCACTGCTTATCTGAATGCACTCTGCAAAGATGACCAACAGTCTGGTTTGAGTCAGGAAAGACTTAGATTGGGGATACTTATAAGCTATTTCTCTACCCTGATCTACCAAGAATATTGTCTTTACCAGCCTGTTCTTTACACAGAGTTTGGGCAGAAGATGAGGGAAGAATTGAGAAATGCTCGAAACGGTAGAGAGTGACTAGAGGAACAGAAAAGAATCAACATGGAAAAAATAAAAATTAAAAATAAAAAAAAAAAAGAATCAACATGGAGGATAAGAAGTGCTAGTGTAAAAGAAGGAGCGGCAGGGGCTAGATCAGAGAAACATTTCAAAAATTTAGAGGAAGGGAACAAGGGATCTCAGAAAGTGACAGATACAGAGTGGGAGTAACAAGAATTGAAAATTTTGCCAGGCATTGTGAATGCAGTCATCTTTGGTGTGTCCTTTCAAAGATCTCAGTAAAGGTTCAAATTGCCTTTTGGATATCAAACTGGTGATACATACATATCAGAAAAGACTTTGAAAGTATAATGTCAAGACTGAGCCACAGGGCACAGTGGCTTTTTTGGCTTTATCTTCCATGACCTACTGTGATGTCAGGTGCTTCTGTCCAAGCTTTTCTTCTTGTAACTTCCATACTCTTCGGCTTCTATGGGGTACCCATCATCTCTACTCCAACCTCCCTGATTTTTCTCTGTGGCTCTCCTTTGTTGACTCCTTTTCTTCATCCTGCCCCTAAAATTCAGGTGTGCCCCTGACCCTCTCTTCTGTTTGATACAACCCCGCTCATCCACTCCCATGGCTATACACAAAATAATCCCCAAAGCCATACTGTCCTTCACACTCTTTGCCTAACTCCAAATCCAACTACAACTGGACATCTCACAGACATCTCAAGTTTCACTCTTCTGAAACTGAAGGGCCTTGGAATCCACTCAGTGACACAAGCACCAGACCCATGGCCATTTACAGTTTTATCTCACAGACTCTAGACTTAACCACCTGCACTCTAGCCTCCATGCTATCAATCAGAAGAACATTCCCCAAACCAAAAGTCCAATAGCATTGCTTTTCAGTGGCAGTCCATCACAGCGCACCCTACACCTCTACCACAAAATGGCTTGAAGTTCCGTGAATGTACCATTTTGTCTCACACAGCCTATCTAATAAAGTCCTTTGAATCCCTTCACGTCCAGCTCAAACTTTTCCCCTACAGAGAAGGAAGCTTGATCACTTCCCAGTGAAGAGGCTTGACCAATTCCCTTCTCAGCACCACAGTTCCTTGTACCTACCTTTACTACAACTCTGCCAACCACAGCTATTTTTTTAAATAGCTCTCTCCAACTTTAAGCGATTTGAGACAAGAAAAAAAAATTTTCATGTTTATTTAAATCTCAATATCTCATAACACACCTTTGACATAATAGATGCTCAGTAAATATTCACTGAACATGTAAATATTTACTCTTATGAGTTTGACTGTGTTTCTCTCTGCCAAATTCATATGCTGAAGTCCTAATCCCCAGGACCTCAGAATATGACCTTGTTTAGAAGTAGGGTCATTGCAAATGTAATAAGATGCAGCCATGCCAGGGTAGGATAGGCCCTTAATCTAGTATGACTGGTGCCCCTCTGAAAAGAAATATGGACACACACACACACACACACACACACACACACAGAGAGAGAGAACACCATGTAAGATGAAGGCAGAGATCAGGGTGATGCTTCCCAAGCCAAGGAACATCAAGGACTGAAATCAAACCACCAGAAACTGGTGGAGAGGCCTGGAGCAGATTTTCTCTTGTGGCCCTCAGACCCCACCCTCCACAACTTGACCTCAGACTTCTGGTCTCCAGAGTGTGAGGCAATAAACCTCTCTTGTTTAAGCCCTGTAGCCTGTGGTACCTTGTTAAGGCAGCCCTAGGACACTTATACATTTACTAAAGAATAAATGGATAAAATGACTCAAAGCCATTATTACCTGAATATCTGCAGTGTGCTTTTAGCGTGCTTTGCCAAGCAGCAAACACAATAGCAGTGTTAGACAGAGTTCCGCCCACGAGCAAGTCCTGTCAGGGTGTTCCTCCTCTCTCTGTGAAGACATTGAAAGGGAAAACGGTTTTTTCCACATAATTTTTCCCCACTAGATTTTGTTTCTGTTTGGAGAAAACTCAACAGGGAGGAATAGTTATCAAAGACAAATGGTTACATTAAAAAAGACTTAAAAAAATAAAAATAAAAAAATAAAAAAGACTCAAGAACAGCTCGGTGGAGGCTCTCTGTCCATTCAGCTGTGTCCTGCCCTTCCTTTGGTATTTGTGCCTCATCCTGCCTCCTGGGCCCCCCCTTTCCTCCTTGGGCCCCCTCTAGGCAATCACAGCTCTTCAGTGCATCTATGAAAACCATGTTCCCAGAGACAGAAAAAGAAAATGTTAACATGCAAACATCATCTCTAGTCAAATGCCACTCACCCCCTCGTGTCTTTTGGTTCTTCTCCTTGAAAACCCAGCATGGATGCCATGGATCAATAGGAGAGGCCAGAAATGTGTGAGAGAGAAATTTCACTGACCTAAATAACCCATGCTCAAATGCTGACTGAGTCACTGTCATGTGTGTGTGTCGGGGAGTGTGGCTAAGATTGTCACAGGGAATATTAACAGAACCAGGACCCAGATGCTCAGGAAATCCCCCCTGTGACACCTGAGTTTCTTGTGGGATCTGCTTCCAGTTCACTCACATTCCCTGTGCTCCAAATCTGGCTGAAAGTACATAGCTTTCCCTAAAGATAATTCTGGCAGGAAAACCACAGATTTTAATGTGAAATGATTCACAGTGAAAATATGACACTTTTTTAAAGTTCATTAAAATTGTTAAACATTGGTGGGTTTGTTAGAGAGTCGTCCTGTTCCACTTAACAACACCTCCTCATTTTTTCACTGGTATCTGGCTCTGGGTGCTGGTTGTTACACAACGAGTAGGGACTACTTTTCTATAAAAAAAACAAAACTGCCCCCAAGAGTTTTATTGAGAATATATATTCTATTTTAATAATAAAGAGAAACAAAACACATCAGTTAGAGAAACAGGAACTCAAATTTTGAATAAAATAAGTGAATTACAGGATTTTCAAATCCTACTCATTTTCATTTTAAACCAGTATTTCCATTATTACAACTACATGTACTTCTGAATAGCAATGCAACTGTATACAGACTTAAGAGGAAAACAGTAGGCTATCATCCTAACCATAAAGCAATAAAGGAATTAACATTAAGTTTAATCAAGATTATACTTAGAAATAAAGAAAATTGACTAAGAGGTCAAAGGAGAAATTAAATGTGTAATAACAAAGTACTATAAAATGAAACAAACGAGACCACCACATATCATTCCTTAGGATGTGTTCAAAGTTGCTTTCAGAGGCAAACGCATAGCCTTAAGCATTTTCATTATTAAAGAAAAGAAAATTTTTAAAAACTAAGCTCTCTCAGGGATCCCTGGGTGGCGCAGCGGTTTGCCGCCTGCCTTTGGCCCAGGGCGCGATCCTGGAGACCCGGGATCGAATCCCACGTCGGGCTCCCGGTGCATGGAGCCTGCTTCTCCCTCTGCCTGTGTCTCTGCCTCTCTCTCTCTCTCTCTGTGTGACTATCATAAATAAATAAAAAAAAAAAAAAAAAAAAACAAAAAAAAAACTAAGCTCTCGGGCAGCCCCAGTGGCCCAGCGGTTTAGCGCCGCCTTCAGTCCGGGGTGTGATCCTGGAGACCCAGGATCGAGTCCCACATGTCAGGCTTCCTGCATGGAACCTGCTTCTCCCTTTGCCTGTGTCTCTGCCTCTCTCTCTCTCTCTCTCTCTCTGTCTGTCATGAATAAATAAATAAAATCTTAAAAAAAAAAAAACTAAGCTCTCAAAGAATTTAGAAAACAAAAATTACAGAAAAGAGCAGGGATGATAAAACCAAAACCAGTACTGAATTAATTCAAATATTAAAACAAAATATTACTAAGAAATATGCACATATCCTCTCTTTAAAATGGACTAAGCCCTTGTATATCCAATAAAGGGAAAGGTGGCAGAAAAAAATACAATGAAAAATGAGAAAATAAGATGTTGAGAGTCCTATGTTTGGAACCCAGGGAACTGGTCAAATCTTAAGTCAATCACTTGCTAGTTATGAGACTCTGAGGATATTTACCTTACTAAGGCTCCGTTTTCTCTATATATGAGAAATGCAAAACTTGTAAAATTAGAAAGTAGTGCTAACTACTTCCTAAAGTTTTTGTGAAAAGCAAGTAAATACTTCACAGTTCCCAAGAACTAGTAAGCACTCAGGCAACACTCTAGATCATTCCTAAGGCTTATATGATGCTAGTTTGTTTGATTCATAAATCCCTACAATCTCATCTTAACTTTTCCCAAGATATAATCATTTGATGTAGTCCACTGTACATGATGACATTTGCAATTCCATCTTCAAAATAATGCAATTCATAGAAATTGGTAAAAATACAAATTCTTTCATTTGAAGTGGAATCACATGGTTGTTAATGAGCTGGCGAGGGGGCAGCTGATGTGCAATGATCTGACAAGAGTCAAATGTCCTCCAAAACATATGTCCCTACAGCACAGTTGTGTGCTGCAAGAAGCCTCCTACTAAAATGTAGAGAACTGACCTGTTTAGATCTGACTGCAGAAAGCAAAGATTAAAATGGCAAGAGTGAGACAATGTCTGGGAACAGAATAATGAAGAGCAAAGAAGAGAATTTAGAAAACATGAGTCAGGAGGGGGGAAATGGAGGTAGAAAGGGTTCAACTGGATACATAGGAGAAAAACCACATTAATGTCCCAACACTAGCTAACAAGAACAACTCCTGCATGCCAGCAACTGTTCTGAGTGCTTTTCATATGATTACTCACAAGTTGTCCCCACACATTTACAAGATGGGCTCCAATGTTCCTTTTGAAAGGAAACCCGTAGAAGTCACCAGGCTGGGTTGTGGAGTGAGTTAATGGTCAAAGTCAGCATCTACAGCCAAGCTAAGGTGCCCCAGGACCCACAGTCCTCAGTCCTACATCTGCTTCTCACTCCCCTTCTCAGAGCCACAGAGAGTGCCCCAGGGACCAAAGATATCTAAAGAAGGAAGGGCCATCATCAGTGTCAATCCTATAGAAGACTGTGGGGTCAGAAGCTTCCAAACTTCCACAATGCAGCTTCAGTGGAGTAACTGTGGCTAAAATCAGGCAGCAGATGCCAATCCTTCAGGAAGAAAAGGAAGGCAATGGGGGAAGGGAGCTTAAACAAAACTACCCATACCAGAAGCCAACAGCTAAAGAGATGAGGGTCCAAAACATGGATGGGAAGGAATGGAGCCAGTTGGTCTAACCAGAAAACAGGACAAGCAAGATGGTGATAAATGATGGTTGATGGAGAAATACAAGGAGGAGAGCACGGCAGAAAAGAAATTAATGCTGCCAACATCTTTCCCAGAAGTAAGGTTTATGACAGTAAGAGAGTCTTATCTGTTAACATCATCAAAACTACAAAACTTATCAAAACTTAGCATCAACAACAACAAAAACTGATCAAAAATCAGGCAATGGACTTGAATAGGCAGTCCCCCACAAAAGATATTCAGATGGACAACAGATGCATGAAAAGATGCTCAGACATCACTCATTATCAGGGAAATGCAAATCAAAACCACAATGAGATACCACTTCATACCTGCTAGGATGGCTATCACAAAAATAAATTTTAAAGAATTAACAAGTCCTGGCAAGCTTGTGGAGAAACTGGAGCCCACTCTTGTGCTGGTGGGAATGTAAAAATGATGCAGGACTCTGGGAAACAGTATGGCAATTCGTCAAAGAATGAAACATGGAATTACTATAAGGTACAGTAACCCAACTTCTGGGTACCATCTAAAAAAGAAACAGGGAAAAAAATTTAAAAAAAAAGAAAAAAGAAAGCAGGGACTTAAAAAGTTATTTGTACACCCATGATCATGAACAGCAGCATTCACAACAGTCTGAAGGTGAAAATAACCCAAAAGTCCATTAAGAGATGAATGGATAAAGAAAATGTGGTCTATCCAGACAGTGGAATGGTTTTCAGCCTTAAAAGGAAGTACTTTCTGATACTTGCTACAAACATGGATGAACCTTGAAGACACATCGCTAAATGAAATAAGCCCATCATAAAAGGACAGACACTGTATGATTCCATTTATAAGGGGTCCCTAGCATAGTCAGATGTATAGAATCAGAAAGTAGAATGGTGGTCGCCAGGGCCAGGGGGACTGTGGGTTTCCTTTTGGCATGATAAAGGTGTTCTGCATCTAGACATTAGGGATGGTAGGAAAATATTGTAAATGTACTAAATGTCATGGAATTGTAACTAATGTGGCCAACATAATTTATGTATATTTTACCACCGTAGTAAAAAGAAAACAAGGGGTTCATTGAATTGCAAGTTTTGTGAGTAAAATTTATATTGGTATTGAACTCTGGTAAAAATTGTTCAAAAAATAAAAATAAAAACTGTTCATAAAATCTCAAAAAAGGAAAAAAAGAATCAAGGTTGAAGGGAAACCGAGATTAGAGCTAGAGGGGATATGGAGGCCTTTCTATCACTGTAGGGCAAGTTTTCCCAAACCGTGCCCACCAGACACCAAGAGGACCTGTGTGTGTTTGGGGGCAATGCTTAGGGGTGGGAGAGAAGTTGATTGCAAGTTGGGGGACCAATGGATTAAACAAAATTAGACAGTCTTCTTCACTGCAAGACTTTTTGGAAACTTTACGAAGTTAACGTTCAGAGTAAATTTCAAAAAGAAGTTTCATAGGCAGGTAGCCCAAATTTCTTTGATCTCAGAACAGTTTGTGAGGAACACATCCCACAGACTAATGAAGAAACCAAACAGATAAAGAAAAGATTGACCAAGTGGGGTTATAGCTGGGTCAACAGCAGGAGAGGTGGGTCAGCAGGTGAGAGCCACAGACTCTATGAATCTGAGTAAGTAGGAACCAGCCACATGAAAAATGCCTTTCCGGGATGCCTGGGTGGCTCAGGGGTTGGGTGCCTGCCTTCAGCTCAGGTCGTGGTCCTGGGATCCAGAATCAAGTCCCACATCAGGCTCCCTGTGAGGAGCTTGCTTCTCCCTCTGCCTGTGTCTCTGCCTCTCTCTCTCTCTCTCTCTCTCTCTCTCTCTCTCTCGGTGTCTCTCATGAATAAATAAATAAAATATTTTTTAAAAAATGCCATTCCAACCTCATAATTCAGCTTCTCTAACCATTTAAACCTCCCCTATTATGCTTGGCATTATCAGTTTTCATTAGCCTGAAAAAGCTCCTCCACATCTTACCTGATGGAATCACGTGTGCAAACCACCTTGCTTTGGCATGCCACACTGTGCTGCAGATGACCCAAAAAAGAGATTCAATGAGACAAGTGTTAATAGCATGTGTTAGAAGTCAGGAAAAAGTGCCCATCAGTCAATGGACATTATAGACATAAGTGCTACAATGTAAATCTAAAACAGGAAGCAGAAGTCTGTCAAAGAATAATGGAGACGATTACTCACTTTGCATATAGTTTAGTTATTTTTCATATAAATTATTTTCTCCCTTGGGAGAGTCAGCTGGAAAAGTGACTCTTAGAAACAAAACCATGATTCACAAGAGAGTCAGGATGGAAAGAAAAAGCTACAGTCCTAGATGATAAATCTTACTTGCTCATTTTGGCGGGTCACCTGATTAGTTAATAACTAGCAAAGAGGGAAATTCAGCATTGTGTCCTTGAGAAAGCCAAATAAGTATCAAAAAATTTCAATTTCAGTTATTTATGGGTTCTCCAGGAAACTCTGAGAGTGCACTAAGGAGCACTGGTGACAGGCTGTACCTATGACATGTTGACCACCACCCTTCCATCCACTTTAGTAAGGCTAGCCCTCTACCACTTATTTGCTTCTTTCAAATTTCTCAGTTCCTTAATCCATGTCTAACTATAATAGGCACATGTTTCTCTACAAAGCTATCAAACACCTGGGCACTATGCCAGGCTTCATACAAAACTAGGGCACTGGGTGGCTCAGTCAGTTAAGCATCTGCCTTCAGCTCAGGTCATGATCCCAGGGTCCTGGAACTGAGCCCCTTATCCCGCTCCCTGTTCAGTAGGGAGCCTGCTTCTGTCTCACCATCTGCAAGCCCCCCTGCTTGTACTCTCTTGCTCATTCTCTCTCTCTCAAATAAATAAAATCTTTGAAAAGAATAAGAACTAGGATACTGAACGCCTACTCTGACCTACTGCTCATTGCTTGAATAATATTATCAACTAATATTGCTTAAATGTGTAATAGGCTATCAAGACATTTGTTTCTCTATTTTGTCCACACTAACATAAAACAGTTCAAACTGGCCACAAATAGACAAGCAACATTCAAATGAAAAGCACAACTCTTGGTATATTCCTTGAAAGTGGTAGCCAGGGGGAAAAACACTAATTCTGTAAAAAAAAATAAAAAATAAAAAAATAAAAAAAATAAAAAAACAGATTTTGCATGTACATTTAACTGGGGTGGTAAAATTAGTGGAAAGGTAAGGAACTGAAATTCATAAACATCTTATTTTTATTCAGCTCCCTTCCCAAGCCAGAGAAAAGTGAACAGAGGTATAAATAGGAAACCTCAAGGAAATGAGGGAAATGGCCCTCTAGAGTAAAATAAGGTCAAATCTCTACAGCTGCCTTTCCAACTTCCAAAGGGTGAAGAAAGGCCCAACAGAAAGGAGAATTATTACCACCCCCAAAGATAATTGCCTCCAATAGAGCCAGAACTTATCAAAAGTCAAAGGAGATGTAGCAGACAGGTTAAGAGGGTCAACTTAATACTGTAAGAGTTCCTGAAGAAAAGAATAATGGGAATAGCTGAGAAGAAATATCAGCTGAGAATCTTTCAGAATGCAAGATGGGAGTCCTCAAATCAAAACTGCAGCCTGAATATCCATCATCATAGATGAAGGTCAGTCTACACCTCAACACAACCTAGTGAAACTGCAGAACATCAAAGGCAAGTAGAAAGTCTCAAAGGCTACCAGAGAAAGACAAACTATCCACAAAAGCCTGACAATCAGATACACAGAAATCTCCCATGACTGATAATATAAGTCAGAAGATAATGCAGTGTTACCTTCAAAACACCAGAGGGAAATAATTGCCCATCTCAAATTTTATACCTAGTTAAAATAACATGAAAGAGTGAAGTCATAATTAAAACATTTTCAAACACACAAATAGGAATTTTATCGCCATATAGCCTCACTAAAAGAATTATTAATGGATGCACTTCAGCAAGCTATACAAACCCAGGCCTATATCAAGGAATACAGGACACAACAATGAGAAATTGACCAAATATGTGGTTAAATTTAATTTATGTCTGTAACAATAAAATTTTTCATTTTTAAAAAGTTAAAGCCAAACACTAGGCAACATTTATAAAGGAGAGAGACCATTTGACAATTAAAGTTTACTAAGATCCTTGTCAAGACAGGGAGGTTGATAGAAATACTGAAAATCTTTAAATTATTTATGGTTAAAACACATGACTCAAAATTAAGGATAATCACTAAAAGAGTGGAAATACAGTCTGTAGCTTGAAAACCAACACAGGGTTGGGACTGGGAACCCAACAAAGTTTACTTATTCAACAGGAAACAAATAATAAAGATAACTAAAGAATAAACTTAGTAAAGAGAAAACACAGGAGATAATAAAATTAAGTACAAGTACTTCAGAAATCATAAATAGATTAAATTCACTTATTCAAAAACAGAATTTATCAGATTGCCACAAAAAAAAATCTGTCCATGAGCAGATTCAAATGACATACCCTAAGTAAAGATACAAAGCCAAGCAGGAAAGACACCTGCAAGAATCAAGGTCAGAGGAAGCCCTAGTGCAGCCACGTGAAGCAGAAGAGAATTCAGGCCAAAAGCATCCATACAACACAGCAGCTCACCGTGTGATTTTATGATATAGATCCTTGAAAAACATGTAAACTTGTTGCAGCATAGTCTCAAAACATATAACAGGAAACCTGACAGTATTATAAAGATAAATTGTATTTTCACACATCTTCTCAGAAAATAACACAAGCAAACCAAAAACAAATGATAATAATGATCTGATGAAGAAACTGATAAACTCTATTCAATAAGTAGGGAAATAGGGAATAAATAAATTAGCAGATTCTCTTTAATGTTTCATGTAGATAACTGTATTTGACATTTTGGTTATTTGTGTCTCCCCAGCATATGAGAGGGTTTCACTTCCTAAACTTTCGAAGTTAGACTCAGCCATCTGACTTTTTCAGGCCAGTGCAATAGGAGCTGAAGTGCTAAAGGCTGAGAGACTTCACTGCAGATGCTTGATTCTCTAGCTCTCTTTGCACTGCTTGGGTGAGTAAACGTTGATACAAACATGCCATACGATCCAAGCAGCGTTAAATGATAAATCAGTATATGAAGGACAGCTGCCTCTAAAAGTAGCTTGAATTGGCAATAGACTTTGCCTATGTGAAAACAGACTTACAGCATTAAGATCTGAGATTTGCAGGTTGTTTCTATGGCATAATCTAGGCTATTTGATCTGACACAATATTGTCTGCAAATAAGAACAACTTCGTTTCTTTTCTGGTCTTATTGCACAGCTAGAAGCTCAAGTACCATGTTGAATATAAAGCACTGATAATGACACCCTTGTTTTGCTCTTGACTTTAATAATTCTTTTAAGGCTTACCATTAATATGATGGTAGGCATTTCAATAAATGTCTCGGACAAATTAAGAAAGCTCCCTGCTTTGTCAGGAACTAGTGCTGAAATTTATTGATTCTTTTATTTTGGGCTGCATCGTTTGAGGTAATCATGTATTTTTCCCTCCTTTAACTTACTGATGTCATATATTAATAAAAACCTGATGTGTTATTTAGGAACTTTCCATTTGTGTTTAGAAGCAACACTATTTTTTTAAGATTTTATTTATTTATTCATGAGAAAGAGAGAGAGAGAGAGAGAGAGAGAGAGGCAGAGACCCAGGCAGAGGGAGAGAGAGAGAGAGAGAGAGGCAGAGACCCAGGCAGAGGGAGAAGCAGGCTCCATGCAGAGAGCCTGATGGGACTCAATCCCGGGTCTCCAGGATCACACCTGGGGCCAAAGGCGGTGCTAAACCACTGGGCCACCCGGGCTGCCCTAGAAGCAACACTATTAATTATTTTATTTTCTTTTAGTGCGGCCATCTGAAGTTGAGAATTTTTCTGTTTCTTATAATAGCTTGCACAATGAAAGGGTTGCTTTTTGTTGTTCCCTTAAAATTTAGTGAAGTTCATCTCTAAATCTTTCTAGGGTTATTGTCTTTTAGGATGGGATCAGGTATAATTCTGATTATAAATTCAGTGTGTTTCAGACGCCTGGGTGGCTCAGCGGTTTGGTGCCTGCCTTTGGCCCAGGGCGTGGCCCTGGAGTCTCGGGATGGAGCCCACGTCCGGCTCCCTGCATGGAGCCTGCTTCTCCCACTGCCTGTGTTTCTGCCTCTCTCTCTCTCTCTCTGTCTCTCATGAATAAAAAAATAAAATTTTTAAAATAATAAATAAATAAATAAATAAATAAATAAATAAATAAATTCAGTGTGTTTCATTGTTATTTTTTATTCAGGACCTAGTTCTTCTTCAGTGAACTTTGTTATTTTTACAAAATGATCTATGTTTTGAAAGGTAACAGCACAAAATTGTTTTTAATATTCTATTACGATTTAAAATTGTCATTTCTCAGGGCACCTGGCTGGCTCAGTCATTTGACCATCGACTCTTGATTTCGACTCAGGTCATGATCTCAGGGTCATGTCAGGCTTCATGCTCAGTAGGGGGTCTGTCTGAGATCCTCTGTCCCTCTCCCTTTGCCCCTTCTTCCTTTGCTCATGCTTGCTCTCTCTCTCTCAAAAAAAAAAAAAAATTAAAAATAAAAGTGTTGTCTCTCCATGGTTGTGCACCTTATTTATTTTTAATACAATTTATTTATGCTCTTTTCTCTTTTTCGTTAAATCTTGCTGGGCTTTATGTCCCTGGTTTTTCTAACAAATAGTTTTTGAGTCTGCAAACACTGCTGTCTGCTTTATTCTCTATTTCACTCATTGCTACTCGTATCCTCATTTTTCCTTTCCTAGCCTTTTAAAGGTTAACTTTGTCTTTTGTCTAACTTCTTGAATTACACACCTAATATATTTTAAATCCTAACTCAGTTGTATGTTTGAAATACTTCATAATTTGAAAAAAAATTTAATGCTTTCAAGCTACATTCTGAATTTGGAGGCAATCTAAAACCCAAGCGTACCCTGAAAGCAACTCTTCATACAATTACAGGATGCACAAAGAGAATCTAAACCCAGCAATCACAATTAGCCACAATTCCAGCTCCGCCTCCTTTGTATCCTCAGGCAACAGCAAAGCAGATAAAACATGATATCCAGAACACAAATTAAAGCTCCAAGCAGAAAAGAAATAATTCTCACATAAGGAGAAAAGCAACCAAGGATAATTCATTCACATTATATCTGAAGGTAGAGCAGAACCTGCCCTTCTTAAATATAATTGATGTAAAGAGAAACAGCAAACAGGCATAACACCACAGAAAAGAAAGGACAGCAAAGGGAAGGAAATGTGGGAAAGACAAATGAAGAAGCCAGTCTAGAGAAAAATATATTCCCAGCAGTGAGTTACAAGTTCTCACATGGGTCCCGGTGATACTCAGTGAACGCCGGGGAAATATCCCTGGATGGGTTGATATGTCTCCATCCCTGGCTCCATCTCCAGATGGAACATGTTTGGCCTTGAGGTTGATTTGGAATATTTCATTAGAAACTGGATTGAAAAAAAAAAAAAAAAGAAAGAAACTGGATTGATTAGTACTATCAACAATGATTTTAAAAGTTAAAAAAATAAAAATAAAAATAAATAAAAAAATAAAAGTTGTCAGCACATGGGCTGCCTGGGTGGCTCAGTTGGTTGGGCATCTGCCTTCGGCTCAGGTCATGATCACAGGGTCCTGGGATCAAGTCCCACATCAGGCTCCCTGCTCAGTGGGGAGTCTGCTTCTCCCCATCCCTATGCTTCTCCCCATCCCTATGCTTCTCCCCACCGCTTGCTTGTGTTCTTTCTCTCTCCCTCTGTCTCAAATTAATTTAAAAATCTTGGACAGCCCGGGTGGCTCAGCGGTTTAGCGCTGCCTTCAGCCCAGGTCGCGATCCTGGAGACCCAGGATGGAGTCCTGTGTCGGGCTCCCTGCATTGAACCTGCTTCTCCCTCTGCAAATGCTGCCTCTCTCTCTCTCTCATGAATAAATAAATAAAATATTTTTAAAAATTAAAAAAATCTTTTTTTAAAAACCTGTCAGTGTAATACCATGCACTTTAAGCTTTAAAAACGTTGACCACAGTCCAAGCTACCAAAAAGGAAAAAAAAAAAAAAGCTTTTTACAATTTTACAATAAATGATCTGCGGCTATAAGACATTAAGAACATGAAATCAGCAAAACAAGAACAAAAGCATGAGACGACAATGGGAAAAAAGAGTAAAAAAGGAACCTGCAGAGCTCAGGAACCATATGGAGAGCCAAAGCTCCACAACAAAACAAACAAATAAGGGACAAATAGTAAGAAACAGGGCAGACAGCTGTCAACTTCAATAGGAATGCCCAGGAATGGCTTCAGATAATTGCAGAGAGTCAGAAGTTCAATAAAAGGGTCAGGGACCAAAATTTAGACAACAAATGAAATACCGTGCCCCTGTCATTGGTCACTGTATTCCAGCAATTTTGCTGTTTCACAAAGCTGCTCGGGCACTTTTTTTGGCAATTCTCTTTAAAACCAAGGTTTATTTTTTTTTTAATTCAATAAAAGAAAACTAATTTTGTTGCTTTATCTTCATGCCTCATTCTTGACCCAAAACAATCTTATTCATCATGGTAAAGTGCTCAGCACAAAATGAGCAAATAACAATAACAGTAAAATATAATGGCTGCTTGTGTAGCTCTTAATTACATCCTGGCACTGTTCTAAAGATTTATCCATATAGAGCCATTTAATCCTCCTACCTCTCCCAACTATGAAATAAGCACTATTAGCTCGGATTTCAATGGAGGAAACTGAGGCACAGAGAAATTAAGGAACATGCCCAGGGTCACACAACAAGTGGTTGGCAGAGCTGGGACCGTGAACCTGGGCATCAGGCTTCGGAGCCCAAGCTCTTCATCTCTACATGAGTATTTACTGAATAAGTAAATGGATGATCAGCTACTTTATTTTCTGAATTCGGTCCCAAATAACTTCTGGTGAAAATTCTGGTTGATTTGTTTTCAAAATGAGTCTCATTACCTGACACCCAAATCTCCTGATCCTGGATTTCCACTGAAGGCCATGTGGGTTGCCAAGATCTCCATAAGTCATCTCGGCCATCCTCTCCTCTGGCATCTTCAGACACAGACTCAGACATCTCTCGCTGCCTTCAGGCAGAGAAAAGTCATCAGAAGAGGACCACTGGAGACCAGTCACAGAGCTTGAAGGAACCCTGTCCTCAGGCCAGCAGCAAAGGAGAAGAGCCTGGAATTAAGGGTGCTGGGAAGAGCCCTCACCCTTTTGAGGGGCTTTCCTAGGGACAGAAAGAGGAGAAGCAGAAGCGGGGGTGGGGGGAGGAGGTAAGGTGGGGAGAATATTACAGGAGGTCACAAGCCTGGGGTCCCTCAAGGGCATCAGTAAGAGAGAGAAGCAGAAACAAGGCTCCTGGAAGCTCCTGACTGTGGACAGTTATCCCTGTGGACAGGGATGTGGTAGTTCAAGGTGTGTTGGGTTCACATCCCCATCAGCATCCTGGTCATCTGCAGAGAGGCTGACAAGGACCAAGCAGGGTTTCACAGCCACTGGAACCAGGATTCAGGATCAGGATCTAATCCCGGTAGAAAACCAAGTAGAAACTTGATCCAAAGCCCTGTTAAATGGACAGGCATCCTGGAGATGCAAAAGGTTCCCCTGAGGCCCCAGAGCCCCAAGGCCAACTCCGAGCTCAGGAAGGCAGCGATGGAGCCCCTGAAACCCTTCCAGGATTGGTCTGGCCTAATCTGCAGCTGCTAGTGCCAGTCTGGCAAGCCCAAGGAAGGAGAGCTGCCCACTGATGTCCTCTGATGAAAGGATGAAGATTATCATCTGCTCGAGGAAGCTTGGTCAGGTGTGGAGACTCTCATAAAATCAGATATCAATAGTAGTCCTTGTTTCTTCAAAGTACCTACTTGGAAATAATACAAAAGAAATGGTACCCATGTTCTGGAAGGAACTTTGTGAAGACAACACTGTCCTTGTCAATGTTTTGAGATGACAACTTAGTGAAATACCGTTATGATCTGAGTTGCATTTGCAGAAGCTTAATGTCAGTAGGCCACAAAAGTTTGCTTTTTTAATTAACCTAACAAAGGAACTATAAAAGATGAGTTGACTTGAAAAGGGGAAAAATAAGGGGTGCCTGGGTGGCTCAGTGGTTGAGCATCTGCCTTTGGTTCAGGTTGTGATCCCGGGGTCCTGGGATCAAGTCCCACATTAGGCTCCCCACAAAGAGTCTGCTTCTCCCTCTGCCTATGTCTCTGTCTCTGTCTCTCTCTGTCATTCATGAATAAATAAATAAAGCCATTTTAAAAAGAAAGAAAAGGGAAAAATGCAAGACAGAAAACAGGTCTTAAAACATATGCAGCCATTCCTTAAAAGAAGAGATAGATACCAATTTTTTTTTTTTACCTACTGCACATTACACCTGCAGGACTTATTTATCCCATAACCAGAAGTTTGTACCTTTTGATGCCCTGTACCCATTTTCCCCACCTGCTCTCACCCTGCCTCTGGCAACCACCAGAACATTCTCTTCCCTCTATGAGTTCAGTTTAGGGGTGGTTTTTTTTTAGATTCCACATATAAGTGAGAGCACTTGTCTTTCTCTTTCTGATTCATTCCACTAAGAGGAAGATATTAAATACTTTCTCTGAAATAATTTGCATATTACATGCACCTGTTTAAGAAGAAACATCATAAAAGATGTGCACATACAAGACTATATAACTTCACTAAAATATTTTATCACATGCAAAGATGAGCAGAATCAGTACACATTTACCCACAAATGTGACTCTAGGAATTTCCACCTATAAAATAGTCTACAGCCATCCCCACCCCCAGCACTCACAGGAATATGACACCTCCCCAGATGCCTATCTTCATTAATTCACCTCCTGCACCTCATGAAATAAGGGCAGAAACAGCAAATGAGGGAGATGCGGTTGCAGTGATGTTAATATTTACAACAGGCAAATACATAACAGGGACTTTTGTAAGTTTGTCATGCTAACATAGAGGAAGGGTGAAAAATAACTTCACGACATCCGATTACTGCAGACTTAGAAAGGGGTTTCTATGGGAGGCTGTATTAATCCCCAAGTCAGACACCTAAACAGAAAAAAAAAAGTAAAACCAATAGGATTAAAAAAAAAAGTCAGATGCAATATTTACTGCACACATTTGGCCTGCATGACACACACACATGCATGCACATGACTGACACAGATATTATGAGAAAGACTCATTATAAAATCTTAAAGCATCTCTCTCCACTTAGAAATGACCTAAAGAGATATCCTTCTAGTCCTTTCCACAAGGCCAAAACCGCTACTACGGCTTCTTCATGAAGAGACAGACACCCTTTGCAACCTCCCACCTATCAGCGCTCCATAAACCACTGCAGGGAAATGCCTGCGCAGACTGCTAGGGGTTGGGCTTTGTTCCTCAGAAGGAGTTATTGATTTTAAGGGGAAGATCTTTCTTTTTTTTTCTTAAGATTTTTATTTTATTTATTCATGAGAGACAGAGAGAGAGAGAGAGGCAGAGACACAGGCAGAGGGAGAAGCAGGCTCCATGCATGAAGCCTGACATGGGACTCGATCCCCCGTCTCCAGGATCAGGCCCTGGGCTGAAGGCAGCACTAAACTGCTGAACCACCCAGGCTGCCCAGAGTAAGATGTTTCTATCCTGTTAATTCTCCCATCCTATGTTTGCACCATGCCCACCCCGTAACACCACTTCCTCAAGTGTGTGTGGTATGAGTAGAGATGATACTTTGTAAATGAATATACTATCAATAGCAAAGATAATAATAATGACCCAATTAAAAACTGGGCAAAGGACCTGAATGGACATTTTTCCAAGGACATCCACATGGCCAACAGGTACATGAAATGATGCTCAACATCATTCATCATCAGGGAAATGTAAGTCAAAACCACAGTAACAATAACCTCACACCTGTTAGGATGTCTATTATCAAAAAGACAAGAGAGAACAAGTGTTGGCCAGGAAGTGGGGAGGAGAAGGAGACCCTGGTGCAAACTAGCACAGCTACTATGGAAAACAGTAAGGAGGAAAGTAAACCTGAAAGATATGATCCAGCAATCCTAGTATATAATCCAAAGGAAACAAAAACATTATCTCAGAGCCATCTGTAGTCCCTTGTTCACGGCGGCAATAGTCACAATATCCAAGGTACAGAAACAACCTAAGTGTCTGCAGACAGATAAACAAATACAGAAAACAACTGACTGCTACTGAATCTTTTTTTTTTTTTTTAAAGAAGAAGAAGAAGGAACTCCTGCCAATTGTAACTACGTGAATCAATTTGGAGGGCAACATGCTAAGTGAATAAAAAGAGCCAAAGACGATAATGCACGATATCATTTATATGCAAAATTTCAAAAAAAAAAAAAAAAGTGGAACTCACAGAGTAGGAAAGTGGTTGCCAGGGGCTAGGGGATGGAGGCAACAGGGAGAGGTTCTGAGGATGTATGTATAATACCATGAGCATAATTGATAGCACTGTGTCATGCAGTTAAATGTGCTGGGATCCAATTTAAATGCTCTCAACAAAACAAAACAAAACCCAGCAAGGTAAATTAAAAAAACAAAAACAAAAACAAAACAAAAAAAAAAAACACTGTTAGACCAAGTTTGGTGAAATCTGGTCTGTAACCATCTTCTTTTCCTTCATTTAAAAAGGAACAGGACAAGCCCAGAGAACCCGCGCTCCTCCTCCGTGCAGGGGGGCAAAAGCGCCCCAGCGGCCCGGAGCCACATGACCTGGCCCCGCGCCCCCGCCTGCCCCGCAGGGCCCGCTCCCCCCGCACACGCTGGGTCCTCATCTGGAGCCCCCTCGCTTGCCCACTTCTCGGACCCCGCGTGACCCCGCACCTGTCGGTCCCCCACCTCCCGGACCCCTGCGTGGCCCCGCGTCCTCACCTGTCGGTCCCCCATCTCCCACCTCTGGGACCCCCGCGTGCCCCCGCGTCCTCACCTGTCGGTCCCCCATCTCTGGGACCCCCGCGTGCCCCCGCGCCCTCACCTGTCGGTCCCCCACCTCCCACCTCCGGGACCCCCGCGTGCCCCCGCGTCCTCACCTGTCGGTCCCCCATCTCCCACCTCCCGGACCCCCCGCGTGCCCCCGCGTCCTCACCTGTCGGTCCCCCATCTCTGGGACCCCCGCGTGCCCCCGCGCCCTCACCTGTCGGTCCCCCACCTCCCACCTCTGGGACCCCCGCGTGCCCCCGCGTCCTCACCTGTCGGTCCCCCATCTCTGGGACCCCCGCGTGCCCCCGCGCCCTCACCTGTCGGTCCCCCATCTCCGGGACCCCCGCGTCCTCACCTGTCGGTCCCCCATCTCCCACCTCCGGGACCCCCGCGTGCCCCCGCACCCGCACCTGTCGGTCCCCCATCTCCGGGACCCCCGCGTCCTTACCTGTCGGTCCCCCATCTCCGGGACCCCCGCGTCCTCACCTGTCGGTCCCCCATCTCCCACCTCCCGGACCCCCGCGTGCCCCCGCGCCCTCACCTGTCGGTCCCCCACCTCCCACCTCCCACCTCCCACCTCCGGGACCCCCGCGCCCGGTTCCCCCGCGGCCGCCCCTCCCGGGCTCACCGTGCGCCCCGCGCTGCCCGCGCTCCCCGCGCCCCCCCGGCCCGGCGGGCTGCAGCCGCAGTGAGCTCACAGCCGCATCGCGGCGACACCGGGAGGCGCGCGGCCGGTCGTCGCCGGCGCCGGGTCCAGGCCGAGGGCGGCTGCCCCTCCGCTCGGCATTGAGGAGGCGGGAGGAGGGGCGCGGCGAGGCGCACGGGAAATCTGATAGGTGAGGCGGCGGGCGGCGGGCGGGGGGCGGCGGGCGGGGCGCGGAGGCGGGGGAGGGGGGGCGCCCGGATCCCCTCCCCCTGCAGCCGGGCGCGGGTCTCGGCGCGGAGCTGTCTGCGGGGGGTCCGCCTCGGCAGCCCCGGGGGAAGAGCATCCTTCGCGAGGCACCAGACATTCCAGATGGTGGAATTTGCTCCTATCCCCTTAGGCCCCTGCCTTGAGTTTACCCTCCTGGCCTCGCAGGGGACGGTCCCAAAGTTAACTTCGAGAACACTCTGTGCAGGGAAGGCAGTGCTGGCCCTGTGCTTCTCAAACCCCAAAATGCCTCTAGAAAGAATACCTTCCCCCCTTTCAGAAGAGAGAGGCTATTTCCGTCTCCAGGAGTTTGATTAGCAGCAATGAGCCAAGGTCAGCTAAGGGAACGGGGAGTTTGGGGGGCTGTTTAATCCTTAGGACGCCAAATGAAGTAGGTACTGCTCGCATTCCCATTTCACGGATAAGGCCCAGAGAAACTAAGGACTGGGGAAAGGTGAGCGGATGACAGAGAGATAGATGTGGTGCTGGCGTTGGGACCCCCGTGTTCCCTGGCAGGAAAAATAAAGAAAAAAATATATATATATATTTATGTACAGAAATATACATGTATTTTTTAAGAGTCAGGGACATACCATTTTTAAAAATATTTACAGCATTCTTTTTATTGAAACAAGAGCAATGAAAGTCCCTGAAAAATGGATGACACTCTGGTCCGTGAAGCCCAGAGTTTGTTTGGCCCAGGACATTCGAGAAGTGTTGGAAACTGGCATGCCGTGTGGTGCAGCGGGCCACAGGGATGACGGGACTCTAGCAAAGAGGCTCAGACAGCCTACCTCTAACACCGGATCCAGAATCATCTTCACACGGAAAGGAGGTAACGTGCAGGTCACGGAGACATAGCACGCGTCACCTCATTCAGCGGTTGTCAGCCCCAGCTGCACAGTGACATCCCAGCCCCTGCCCAGACCAAAGAAATCCGACTTCTTTTCCTTTAATCTCATGTCTGCAATAGATTCAGGGCAATGCCACATCGCCAACCCCCACCCCCAGCGTGACCCTCCTTGCACAAAGATAAAGCAAGCTGACGTTGGGGAGAGGGGTGGAGACCCCAGAAATATTCAGTGAGGTGGAGTGCCAGAGCTTCAAAGGTCAGTATCCTTTTGGAATTTCTGAGACAAAAGGCCCCCCAGGAAGGAGCCAGGAGCGGCTGAGCTGTGGGTTGGAGGGAGGGCCCCCTGTGAAGAGGCTGATGAGTAAGAACATAGTAGCAGTGTAGCACCAGCACCAGCCTGGGTGACTAAACTCCCCCGCGCTTCTGCGCTGCTCCCGGCTTTTGTACAGCAGTTTCCTGGGGTAACCAAATGGACCGGGTGCACCCAGAGCTGAGCGCTGCTCGCCAGCGCAACCCGGCAGGGTGCACCTCGGGAGCCCTTAGGGGCCCTGGGCACCAGCCCAGAGAGAGAACGAGGTGAAACCTGTCTTCACACATACCCCTGCCCCTTCCCTGAATCCCTTCCCCATCTCCCCCCCTCTCCTGTCACCAGACCTCTGCGTGGCAGCTGTCAGTAAGAGCCACAGACACCTTAGCTCAGCAGGCTCATCGGACTCCCTTCTGGCTTCCTGGGGGCCTGTGACACAGGGCAGGTGTTTTTGAATCCGGATGAAGGGAGCAAGGGAGATGCGCCACCCAGAGAAAGAAGCCAGGGGAGGACGGCGGATGGGGACACTGTTCCAGGTGAGACCAGAATGGTGAAAAGAACGCACCTTCCAGGCAGAGGGAGGGCCCTGAGACAGGAATACGCCTGCCCAGGGCTCCGTATTACTGTGTGGAAGTGGGCTAATAGCACAGGGCAGACCGGGTAGGTCAGTGCACACAAATCGCATCGCCTTGGACGCACCTGTCAGGGACCCAGAAGCACCATCTCATGGGCCGGAGCTCACAGGTGAGGCTCCGACACTGGCCTTTGCTAAGCTACGAGACCTTAGCAAAGGCCTTGCTCTGTCCCCTTCGCCCTGGGGTGGGCCTCACCTGTGAACCATGCAGAGGGCTCCCCTGGAGGCACGATTTAGATTTAGCTGCTCCCCACACCCACCCACACCCTCCCCAGAGTGGGGTGGGGGTGGGGGAACCTGTGACTGCCAGCCCAACGTCCAGTCATCCAGCTTGCTGAGACCCACATCAGGGATTCACACCCTCAGCATAGACATTGGGGGTCAGCCGGTTCTTTCTTTTCTTTTTAAGATTTTATTTATTTATTCATGAGAGAGAGAGAGTGAGTGAGGCAGAGACACAGGCGGGAGAAGCAGGCTCCACACAAGGAGCCCAATGTGGGTCTCAATCCCGGGTCTCCAGGATCACACCCTGGGCTGAAGGCGGCGCTAAACCGCTGAGCCACCCGGGCTGCCCCTAGCAGCTTCGTTCTTGTGGGGACTGTTCTGTGTGTTGTAAAATGTTCAGCAGGATCCCTGGTCTCTACCCGCTAGATGCTAGGAGTGCACACACACACCTATGCATATGCACACGTGTGCACACACACACACAGAGTTGTCCTCACATGTCCTGAAGGGAGCAAAATTGCAAGCAGTTGAGAACAGCCACTCTCACAGGAACGCATGGGACCCGGTGCCCCACGAACAGCTTCAGAACACACATTTCTTAGCGGCGTCCCATGCAAAAGGGCCAATTCGCAGCCTGCACATTGCGCTACACAGTGCGGCCCCCGGCAGCCCCCCGCAGGAGTCCACTTCCCCCGGTCACTCCAGCCTGCTCATGCTCCTGCAACAGGCTGCGCGCGTCCCCCGGGCAGGATCTGTAGCCTCCTCTTCCTTCTGTCTGGAACGCCCCTCTCCCAGATGCTCATGGGACCCTCGCTGGCTTCCCCCCCCTCCCCCCCACCCCCGGCTCTCTGCTCCACTGCCCTCTCTGAGCACTGAGGCACAGCCCCTCCCGCCCTCATCACTCCGCAGCCGTCACCCTCCCTGGTCCTGCTTCGCTCCCTGGCGTTGCAGAGTCTTGTCTCTCTGTATGTGCCCTGTCTCCCGTCCCAGAATGGGACTTCACTGCCTCCCCAGCAGAGGGCCCAGCACAGAGAGGATGCTTGAGAACTTGTTGGATAAGTAAGTGGGGGGCTGGACAGACACGTGTGCAGTGGCTGTGGAGAACGGGAAGGCAGAGAGGTCCTATGTCCTCGGGTTGGGCCTCTGGAATTGTGAGAGCAGAGAAGGATCCTTCCCCTCTTGTGGGCCAGTCAGTGGTGACAGGTGGAGGGGGTGTTGGCCTACCTCTCACTCATCTCAGAGAAGTTAGAGCCACTGCCAGCACTTCTGATTAAAGAGCCGGGGTGGAACCAGCATGCATGCCTGCATGGTGGCTGAGACAGTCCCAAGGACCCTCATGCAAATTAACACACCCATCAGAGGTTCCTCGAGCCTGGCAAATGGCATTCCCAGGGAAGCCACTGTACTAATTAGAATTACATTTTTCAGGTCCAAAGGAGCTTAATGAAACATTAAACAAGTCTCCCAGAGCAGGGGAAAGGGCTGTAGGAACTGAGATCCAGGGCTCGGGAGGAAGTGGCTGCTGCTTGGAGTCTGGGGTCCCCGCTGGCTCTGTGGCTGCCCCAGCAGGGGACACCCAACCCACATGGCCTGCCAAAGCCAACCCACCTGGGCTGACCGCACTCCCCCCCAAGAGCCTGACTGTTCCCTCTCCACCAGGTGGGGGCTGCAGGGTGTAATCGTAATCCCCACCCCTCAGAGGGGGGCTAGGGGCTACTGGCCCACAAGGCTTGGCCCACAAGGCTGTGGCCTGTCACATCTTCAGGTTGGGACGCACATGGCCCCTCAATCACACCTTCCCAGCCAGTGAAGGGATCCACATTCAGAGTGCCGCTACAAAGGGCAGTTGACATTGGTAAAAAACAAGCAAACAAACAAAAACTTATCAGGTTAGGGGGTTAGGGAGGAAGGCTGAGTTCGCATGGCCCTGGCCACCTCTGGAAAAATAGAGCCCTCCGGCCATCAGGCGACAGCCAAAGTGTAGTGAACAGTATACAAACCTGCTTCGGTAAGCTTTGTGTTACTTACTTTATGATAGGTATTTTATCTTATTTCAGGATTATTCCAGAATAATGCAATCTCATGGCACATTAAAAAACCCGAGGATTCTTAGAGAATGACCACTGATATTCAGCTGTTCATACTCCGTCCTCGGCACAATGCACCATTATCCACAGGGCCTTATGCTGCCCCTGCCTCCCCGGGGAGTGCTGGAGCCTAGACCCCTAACCGGATTCCGAAATCTAACAACAGATGCTCATCTTGAATCTTTAAGGACGGAAGTTCCAGGCCAGGGAGGAGGTGGAGAGGTAAGAACACAAAAAGCCTGGTCGCCTGGTGGTGCCAACCTTCTCTCTGTAAGTGGCGCCATTGGTTGGTGGCGGTGACGACACGGTTGTCATAAGGGTTAAGTAAGATAGTGCAGCCACCGACTGGGCACCCAAGCTCTCGTTTTTAGAACACTCAATCTTAAAAAAAAAAAAAATAGAACACTCAATTCTAAGATAGTTTTTGTTTGTTTATTTGTTTAATTCCATGTCCTGTCACCAGAGTGTGAAGCCACACCCTTACCTGAGCCTTGCCTTCGGAATATTTGCCAGCCCCCCAGGAAACTCGTTCTTTTAAAGAGAGAGAGAGACATGATAGGATTTATGTTTTTATTTATTTTTATTTTTTTAAGATTTTATTTATTTGAGAGAGGCAGAGAGAGCACAAGCCAGGGGCAGGTGGCAGAGGGAGAGGGAGAAGCAGACTCCCTGCTCAGCAGGGAGCACCATGCAGGACTCGATCCCAGGACAAGGGGCTCCGTCCCAGGACCTCGAGATCATGACCCGAGCTGAAGGCAGACGCTTAACTGACTGGGCCATCCAGGCGCCCCAGGAAACCCATTCTTTAGAGGTACCTATCACCCTTGTCAGAGAAGCTGTCTGTGGGCTGCTAAACGATTTTTTGACAGACTGTAGATCAACTTCGTGCTCAACGGATTTTCTATGATGGAGGAGATCTTCACGTACCCTGAGCTCAGCAGACAGCTCCCGGAGAAAACCCTTGGAAGAGAGAGGGTTGAGTCCCCATGGCCATTTTTGCAAAACAGGACATTCATCCCAAATCTAAACACTCTGGAGCAACACTGATTGTCCCTTGAGGAGGGTGCAAAACAAAAAAGCACTGTCTTTCTCCTTCAGGCACAGCCAGTGGCAGAAGAAGACCAACTTTTCAGTAAGTGACCATGTTAGGAGTTAGACCTGGACAGGAGTGTTAGCGGAAGTCTAACAAAATGTGGTGGGAGCAGTTGATGCTTCTAACCAGGGGTTGAACTTAGTCTGTTGTGTTCCATCTTTTTCTAACATTAGAAACTCTTTTTTTTTCAAATGCAATGTGTGTGGCCCTCCAATGCCCAGGCACAGAAGTGAGCTAGATCAGGGCTGCTCTGTTGGGTGATGGGGCCCCACCACCTAGGGACTCCCCGTTCCTTCCATCGCCCCAGGTATACCATGTTATGCCCAGGACTGTGCCCAATGATGCCTCCACATGTCTACACAGGAGGATGAGTGTGTCCTTCCAGTGCTAACACCATGGTTAATGGAACCACAGTAGCAAACAGAGGAAGCCAAGGCAGGTCAGGTACTGGCAGCTTCTAATGATTTGCTCCAGGCCCTTCTGCTTCTCTTCAGGCTCCTACCTTCTAGGTAACTACCTCCCTTTTGCCCACCGGTGGCTGTGCCAGGGTGGGGCGAGGAAACGGAACACTAATCTCAGGGTGCTTTTGGTGGGCCTTCTTCCATAGAGTGGAAGCACACTAGAACCAAAAATCACTCTCCCCAGACACTCCAGCTCCCGGAGCACTCTTGATGCAAGCAGTCTCACTCAAGCTTCTAATAACCCCACCAGGCAAGCCCAGTGGGGACTTGCAGCGTGGGCTTCAAAGCCACTTACCAGCCCGGTCACCCCAGGGTCCCACATCCACGATGGAGGTGTCAGGAAGGCGCTTTGAATTGTGTCTGGCATGCAGTGGGCCCTCCATACGTGCCAGCTCTGATGGTTGGGTAAATGACCCAGGAGCACATCTCTAAAAATGGGGAGGAGGCAGATGTCCAGGACCCAAGCCTCAGATTCCACCCTTGGACACCCCCTCCCCCCCCCCGCCACCAGCCCTGCTATTCCAGGATCCTTTGTGCGGTTGCTCCAGTGCCCACAGAGGCACATTCGATCTCCAAAAATAAGAAGTGGCAGCAGTGCTTGGTGAATGAGCAAATAATACTGTGGTGTCAAGGCTCTGTTTTGCAGAATTCCTCATAATTAGTTTTACTGTGTAAAGCCTGGGAGGAAGAATTGATCATAGTCCATTTAGGGAAACTCACTTAGCCATCTCTTGTAGAAGTAGAATTATTGTGAGTTATTAGGAAAGCTGTACGCCAATCATTATTCTAAATGTTTTTTTTTTAATTTTTTTTATTTATTTATGATAGTCACACAGACAGAGAGAAAGAGACAGAGACATAGGCAGAAGGAGAAGCAGGCTCCATGCACCGGGAGCCCGACGTGGGATTCGATCCCGGGTCTCCAGGATCGCACCCTGGGCCAAAGGCAGGCGCCAAACCGCTGCGCCACCCAGGGATCCCTATTCTAAATGTTTGTCATGTGTTAGCTCATTTATTTCTCACGACAGCTTTGTGAGGTAGGTGCTAGTAGATCCCCACTTTACGATGAGAATATTGAACCACAGAGAGGCCAAATAATTGGCCCATGTGAAACAACCTCTTACCAACAAGAAATAACCTAAAATTATAATGTGTGTCCATTAGTTTCATTAGCCTACCCCATTCCTCCCTCTGCTTTTTATCACAAATGTTATGGATTTAGAGTTAGGAGGAAAAATTAAGGAGGCAGTGCTTCTCACTCTAGTCTACATGAATGGCTGAAGTTAGCACAGACTTGTTTCGAGGGAAACCTATTAATCCATCATTAGCCCCTGGGTTGGAAGTTAGATGAGATACCTTTTAAAAAAGAGATAAGGAAACAATTATCCTGTTTTTGCCTGAGGCAAAACATCCAGGAATAGGGTAGAGAGCAATAAAAATAAATAAATAAATAAATAAATAAATAAATAAATAAATAAATAAATAAACAAACAAACAAAAAAGGAAAAGAGAATTCCTACAAAAGTGGGTAAGATCCTCTCAAGATCCCAGAACAGTCCTGTCGTCCATCACCCGTGGTTCTAGAACTCGGTTCTTCCTTTCTCATGACTCAAGAACATGACTCTTAAGGTTCTCATGGTTTATGTCAGGGCAGCATTTACAAAAGTCTGCCTCCTGGACATTAAAAATGTATTTAAAAAACAAAAAAATAGGTTCCAGGGTGTCATTACCCTGGAAAGGTATGATAGGATAGGACACATAGGATAATTGTTTCCTTATCTCTTTTTAAAAGGTATCTCATCTAACTTCCAACCCAGGGGCTAAAATGATGGATTAATGGGTTTCCTTTGAAACAAGTCTGTGCTAACCTCTGCCATTCATGTAGACTAGAGTGAGAAGCACTGCCTCCTTAATTTTTCCCCCTAACTCTAAATCCATAACATTTGTGATAAAAATCGGAGGGAGGAATGGAGTAGCCTAATGAAAGTAATGGACATACATTAGAATTTTAGGTTATTTCTCACTGGTAAGAGGTTGTCTCACATGGGCCAACTAACTCTGGAAGACCCTGTCTATACAGTTCCTCTCCCCAGTTTTATTGAGATATAATTGTCACATAACTTTGATAGGTGCAAGGTGCCTGGGTGGCTCCATGGTTGAGCATCTGCCTTTGGCTCAGGCCATGATCCTGGGGTCCTGGGATCGAGTCCCATGTCAGGCTCCCTGCTCAGCAGAGAGCCTACCTCTTCCTCTCACTCTGCCCCACCCCCCAGCTTGTATGCATTCTTGCTCTCTCTCCATCTCTCAAATAAAGTAATAAAATCTTTTTTAAAAAACCATTGTATAGGTGTAAGGTGTACAATGATCTGATACGCCCATATATTATGAAACCTGCTTACCACAATCAATTGAGTAAACATTCATCACCTCACATAATTACCGTTTTATTTGCTTGTGATGAGAACTTTTAGGATCTACTCTTTTAGCGACTTTCAATATACAAAACAGTGTTGGTAATTATGCTCCTCATGTGTATGTTATTACACAGTTTTTTTAGCCAGGACTTCTCAGAGCCTTTATCACGGATTGCAGATTTTCAAGAGGGACATAAGGAATGCAACCTTTTCCAAACTTAACCAAATAACACAACCCATTTTCCAAAGAGGCTGATGTTTCAACTTTGGTCCCCACGTTGGGTAAAAAACGGTCTGAACGGTCTAAAGCAAAATAAATCAATGGAAAATAAATAATGATGTGATGGCACCTGTTATTTCTGCTATGATCTGACCACGTGACAATGAAGTTCATGAACACGGAGAGGAAGCTTGTTGGGGAGGAGGGAACTGGAGTCTCTGACATTTGTGGGGCTGGACCAACTCTCCTCAAAGCCCACCAGGCAGAGATTAACTACTACACTTGGAAACAAAATTGAGTGCTTTAAAAGCCAAGTGTTTGTGTCATTTGTTTGTTTTTAGGGACTGCATCTCTCTCTCCCCAGAACCAGGAGTACATCCTTTTTGCAGCACTCCCCGACCTCTCTTGCCCTGATGCAGCCAGGGAAGGATGGCCTTCTCACATGCCTCCTCCGAGAAAAAGTGAGTAGAGGAAGCCCTAGATCTATGCATGTGGATGAGACCCAGCCCCTGGTCAATGGCCTGGCTCCTGTTTCTAGAATGCCCAGGCATGAGAATGCCAACACAAGCCAAAATTCCTTCCACGAACAGAGATGTGTAGACGGGCTTCCCCCTCCCGGCCACACTGCACCTCACCTGGCGGCATCTCCTGGGAGCCCAGGGGTGCTGGGGTGGCTTGGACCACGGCTCTGCCTCTCTCTAAATTTCCCTCACCTCTTTGTTCTCCAACAACTGCCAAGGCTCATGAGACCGGGAAGCAGGTGGGGTGAGGGGTGGGAAGCAGAGAAAGCAGACACATGCATCTGAGGTCTTTCCATCCGTGAGGGAAGGGACCGATGAGGCAGGCCATCATTGCTGAGCCAGTAGGCTTGCCCCCCACAGCCATCCGGATCCCCCCATGACCGTGTCTCTGGGTCTACAGTGTTACCCTCCAGCCTGACACCCAGGTCAAAAGTCTGAGCCCTCTTGTCTCTCCCTCACAAAACCCAATCCATTCTCCCTGAGCTCGCCCTGTGAGCCCCGCTCCTCCTCCTACCCCAATCCAGGCCCCACCATCTAGTGGTTTTACAGTCACTCGGTGACCATCCTCTCCCCTGAGCTCCACTATTAGAAGAATGTGACCTCACCAAATCAGGCCCTTGCTTGAAAACTGTGGTTGCCGGACGCCTGGGTGGCTCAGTGTTTGAGCATCTGCCATCGGCTCAGGTCATGATCCTGGGGTCCCAGGATCGAGTCCCATGTTGGACTCCCCACAAGAGAGTGTCTCTGCCTCTATTGTCTCTCATGAATAAATAAATAAAATGTTTAAAAACAAAAAAAGAAAAGAGGGGATCTCTGGGTGGCTCAGCGGTTTAGTGCCTGCCTTTGGCCCAGGGCGCAATCCTGGAGTCCCAGGATCGAATCCCGCGTCAGTCTCCTGGCATGGAGCCTGCTTCTCCCTCTGCCTGTGTCTCTGCCTCTCTCTCTCTCTGTCTATCATGAATAAATAAATAAAATCTTTTAGAAAAGAAAAGAAAAGAAAAGAAAAGAAAAGAAAAGAAAAGAAAAGAAAAGAAAAGAAAAGAAAAGAAAACTGTGGTTGCTCCTGGACAGATGCGCCCCACACTGAAAGACCATTTATAACTTGGCCCCCACTCTTTACCCAGCCTCAATACCAGCCACGAGGTGCACGGCCCCTCTCACCAGCCATGCCCACGGTCTGTCATTTGTGACACAGCACTCTGGCATGATTCATCACCCTCCTGCCCACTCTTCCCTCCCCCGGGTCCCTAGAAGACTCTTACTTAGCCATCAAAACCCACGTCTAATGCACCTTCTCTCCCCAGCTCAAAGTCATTGGTTTTATGTCCCTGAACCTCGAGTATGGTGAGCGGGTAAGTGTCAAATCGTGCCCAAGTAGACACGGAGGAAATCCTGTCTGCCTTGCTGTGACCCCTCCCCCAGAAGCCCGCCCTTTGCATCACACAGATGCAGGAGGAGGAAAAGGCGGCAGCTCTTTTTACTCCTGGACACAGCCAGTGGTCAGCCATTCGGGCGAAAATATGGAAGAGCTGCATTGAAAACTAGAGCATTATTTGCAGAAGCGGCGGCATAGAAGGCCGTGTGCTGGGACACCAGACAGGTGCATTCCCATAAGAGGCCATGCCCAGCAGTGCCAAGGACAGCAGTGATGTCCCTGGAGAGTCAGGGGCAGCTGGACTGGGGACACGAGGAGGGGAGAGGATCCTGGGATGGGGGCCCAGGATGGACCCCCTTTGTCCCCTGTGTCTCCCTTTGTCATTTTGACTCTGGTCACACTCCATGATCGGGGGAGGGTGGGATTTTTTTTCATTCTTCCACTTACTTCAAGCCCTGGTCATAGTGAAAGGACTTCGGGAAATTCCGTGATCCCGTACACTATTAGTTCTTACTTATTTGCTCTAAAGCGATAGCATCATACAATTAATATTTTGACGATGCATCCTGGCGGGAGCTGCAAACAAACAAACTGAGGCCCCCTTACGTAATCCGAGCTCCGCTTCCAGAAGTATAAACAGGACGTTTTCATGGAAATGAAAATTGGACATTTTCAATTTGAAATGAAAATGTACAATTTTCATTTCATCTTGATAGAATTATCGTCAGCCACAAACGGGCTCCCTCGTATGAGAAAGCGCAGTGTCATGCTGCTAGTGAATAAAATTCTGGAAGAAATTGAACCACTGGTGTTAAATCAACAAATTTGGAAACTGAAGAAACAGTTTTATGTGTTTAAATGAAGGGAGGGCAAAACTCTGCGGGAGCCACAGGCGTCTGTCACGGGCAGAGGTTCAAGTAATTCACCCCGGGTCTCAACAGGCAGACGGTAGCTCGTATTTTCCACCTCAAAAGTTTTAATCTCAGAAAAGAGCTCATAAAAAAGACACATCGCTAATCTTATTTTATAGTGTTAGAAAATTGTTTAAGCGTTCGGTGCCTAAGTGAAACCCTATAAATTTCACTACACCTATATTTTTAGTGATCATGATAACTGTTTTAAATTGGTGAAATCGGTAAAAGAAATTGTTGCTTACTAATTCACACAGCCCAACTCTTCCCTGTAGGTTCTCCAGAACCAGCAAGGCCAGGACCCTGGTGTCCAGTCCATATAGGACCTGCCCCAAGAGCTCTTGAAAACACTGGAGACAAGATTGTTTTTTGTTTTTTGTTGTTGTTGTTGTTGTTTGGGTTTTTTGTTGTTGTTGTTTTGTTTTTGTTTTTGTTTTTGACAAGAATGTTTTTAACTGGGCCTCCTCTGCCATCACCCGGAGCTCACACCTCAGGTTACCTGCCTCTGTTGGATTCAAATTGATCCAAATTAAAATCCCTGCTACAAATTCCTCCTGGCTTTGCCATCTCAGTCAGTCATTGCCCCAAACCTACGGGGCATTATGAATAAAAATGGTAAAAATGGAAAGTGGTGGTTGCAAACTAGATTTCTTTATTCATTCCTTTGTTCAACACGGATCTATGGGGCGTTACTGTATGTCAGGCACAGTGCTAGACGCTAAAATAGAAACAAATGGCGCATCCTGGTGCATCCTTCAGGAAGAAATGGTCCCAGCCCATGGAGAGTTCACAGTGTAACAAGGGAAAGAAGCGTGTAGGTCACAATTCTCAAGAGCACGATGAGTGTCAGGAAGGAAGTAGCCTGAGGGAACACTCCCAACACCACCAAATCCAGTTTCTAAACCAGGTTGTCTCACCTCCCGGCCAGCAAAGCAAACTGCAGGCAGAGGCAGCCATTTGGGCAGTCGGTCAGGAAATGTCAGCTCCCCTTCTCCAGAGGAGGTTCCAGAACCTTCCATCCCATTTTGTTTGCTGTCCACATGCCCACACTTGCATCCTCCTTTTGAATCTTCTGGACAGCAATGCCTTCCCGCCTCCTCTCGGACTCTTCTGTGCAGCTCCTGGCTCAGCTGTCGCATGTACCCCCATGTCTCCAGTTACCAGCCACTCTTGGCGTCAGGGTGCCCCACGCCCACCAGCTCAGGGCCCAGCTGAGCCAGCCATGTACCCACTGTCTACCAGCCTCCAGGGTTTCAGATGAGAACACCGGAGTCATCCTGATATTTGTTCCCAGATATGCGAAGTTTCCTTTCTCTGTGGATGCTTTCAAGGTTTCTTCTTTTTCTTTGGTTTTTAGCAATTTGTTTTTCCCTGTTTGGATATGCTTTTCTTTAGTTTCATCCTCTTGGGGGTTTGCTGAGTGTCTTGACTCTATATAGTCATATCTTACTAAATTTGAGAAGTCTGGGGTCACTGTTTGTGTCTCTCTTCAAGTTCTCTCACTTTTTCCTGTGTCATCTGTGAGCTCCATTCCACTATGGGGTCTGTCTAGCAATGTTGCCATTATCAGAAAGTTGCATTTTTCACCTCTAAATTTTATGTGTTACCTATCTACTCTGCATTTCTCTGCTGAGAAATTCTAACTTTCCATTTACTTCAAGATTGTTTCACAGAGTCTGGTTGCATGTGATCATTCCAACATTTCAGTAATCTTGGGGTTAGCATCTCTTGACTGTGTATTTCCCGTGAGGATTGGTTGCATTTTTCGGTTCTTTGTATGTTCGGTTAACATGCATTATAATCCGGACAGTTTAAATATTGTGGGATTTTGGTTTATGTTAAAATCTTCCAGGGTTAATGTGATTTCATTATTTTTTAAAGATTCTATTTTTTTTATTTGACAGAGAGAGTGCACAAGCAGGGGGAGTGGCAGGCAGAGGGAGAGGGAGAAGCAGCCTCCCCTTTGATCAGGGACCCCAAAGTGGGGCTCGATCCCAGGACCCTGGGATCATGACCTGAGCCAAAGGCAGACACTTAACTGACTGAGCCACCCAGGTGCCCCTTCATTATTATTATCTTAGCAGTCAACCAACCTGGTTAAGTTTAGACCATGAGTTTTGTTTTACCCTCTATGGCCACGCTTCAATGTCTATTCAGTTTTCAAAGTCAGAATTATCTCTACATTCTCCAGCTCCTGATGACCCCCCTTTCTTGTATTCCCATCCAGGAAAGCACATTTCTGGAAGAGTGTCAGCAGCTTGCACTACTGCCATGCAGCTTTATGCAACGGGGTTCTACTCAGGGAAAGGGGAGAGGAAAAAGTAGCTCTTTGGAACACAGGGACCCCTTATTCCAGGTACTCATGCCTGCTAGAAAGATGGGGTCTACAGTGGAGTCAAACTTGGGGTCTACAGTGGGGTCAAACCTGGGGATGGTTGAGAGGGAAGTGACTAGAGAAGTTCATCCCACTCTCTCAGGTTTGCAGAGGCCTCTTCTTCAGGCACCCTGGCCAGAAACATGCAGCTTCTCTTCATTTTTGCTGCCCACACATGCTACATAGTTCCACATCCAAGACAACCCACGGGTCAGAGCTGAAAGATTAAAAAGTGAAAAAAAAAACACACACACACACAGAAAATTCACCCATATGGGTCACTGCTTTGACCCCTCGCCTTAACCCGTCTGCTATTTTTACTTTTCAGAGTCATTGGATAATTTCTATTTATGTTTTGTCCAGAGTTTTGAGCTGTATCTGTGATAGAGAAAAGCTATAGCAGTAGATTACAGTGTAATCTGTATAGTCCGCGCTAGAGAAAAGCTTAGTCCATATTGGCAGCACCAGAAGCAGGTGTCTTGGGTCATTTTAGATGCAGCGATACAGATCTTTCCTTGGTGAGGATAAATATTCTTAATCTTTTTTTTCTTTTTTAATTTTTATTTATTCATGATAGTCACACACAGAGAGAGAGAGAGAGAGGCAGAGACACAGGCAGAGGGAGAAGCAGGCTCCATGCACCGGGAGCCCGACATGGGATTCAATCCCGGGTCTCCAGGATCGCGCCCTGGGCCAAAGGCAGGCGCTAAACCGCTGTGCCACCCAGGGTTCCCGAGGATAAATATTCTTAATTATGGTTATGTTAGCTTTCATCATGTCCATTTTAAATGCTGTAAGGAGCATGTCAAGATGACATATTTCTTGTTCTGCAGCCAATCTCTTTTGACAAGTCACTTTACTATTGTTTTCCTAAATTCAGCCCCCAAATTTAGAATCATGAAGCTGTTGAGATGTCTTTTACACCTAAAATATCTTTGCGGCTTCCTGGACAGCCACTAGGTAAACATGAATAGTGACTCCTTCGCCTTATAAAAGGAGGAAAAGCAAAAACAATTGGGTTTGTTTGGCATTCTGTAGATTTTAATGAAGTCAAAACTATCATGAGAGCTCTTTGGTTTATCAAACCCAGAATACAAAAAAACAAAACAAAACAAAACAAAAACACCTAAAAGAGAAACTTAGTCTTCCTAGTCTTCCTAGCTTAATTTTATAGAAGTGATTTGTTGCTAATACAGCAATGTCTTAGTGATTATATACTTATCAGGTTGAGAAGAAGGATACTCATGGATACTCATGTCCAAGTATAAAAATTGATGTGTTAACTGTCTACCAATTGATTTGTTTTAAGAAAAATTTGTTTCTACATATAAGTACCCTTCGCAAATAAGGATAATCATAATACACTTTATGTTTTAAGATAAAGCCCATCTCAGGACATCTAGCTGGCTCAGTGGTGGAGCACTTGATCTTCATCTTGGGATAATGAGTTTGAGCCCCTATGTTAGGTGTAGAGATTCCTTTAAAAAATTTTTTGGGGGATCCCTGGGTGGCACAGTGGTTTGGCGCCTGCCTTTGGTTCGGGGCGCGATCCTGGAGACCCGGGATCGAATCCCACATCGGGCTCCAGTGCATGGAGCCTGCTTCTCCTTCTGCCTGTGTCTCTGCCTCTCTCTCTCTCTCTCTCTGTGACTACCATAAATAAATAAAAATAAATAAATAAAAAATTAAAAATAAATAATTTTTTTGAATTAAAAAAAAAAGATAAGCCCATCCCCACTCGTTGTAATATGTTCCTACCTTAAGGTGATTATTGACAATAATATCCATATAAATATATATTTATAAATATAAATATATATAATTTCTTAAAGGAAAATATCTTCTTTCATTCCAATATTATTATTTTAAATTTTTTTTTCTTTTTTTTTTTTTTTTAAAGATTTTATTTATTTATTCATGATAGTCACAGAGAGAGAGAGAGAGGCAGAGACACAGGCAGAGGGAGAAGCAGGCTCCATGCACCGGAGCCCGATGTGGGATTCGATCCCGGGTCTCCAGGATCGCGCCCTGGGCCAAAGGCAGGCGCCAAACCGCTGCGCCACCCAGGGATCCCTAAATTTTTTTTTCTTTTAAATTTATTTATTCATGAAAGACACAGAGAAGCAGAGACATAGGCAGAGGGAGAAGCAAGCTCCCCACAGTGAACCCCATGCAGAACTCGATCCCAGGACCCCAGGGTTACACCCTGAGCCAAAGGCAGACACTCAACCACTGAGCCACCCAGGTGCCCCCTGATATTATTAATTATTATTATGAATGTAAACAGGTATGATTTACACTTAATTTGTTCACCATTATTTAGATGAAATTTCTACTTCTAACTTCTGTGACACATTAAAACCAAGATAGCAATGCAGACTTGAAGTGTGAAGATTTGCCTTCCTTTCTGTGGTCAGCCTGTCATCTTGGGAAGTGGGAGGGCTCCAGAGGGTGGGGAAGGATTCATCTCCACTCACAGCATCCCTTGTCCAGGAATTATCCACAATAACCAGGATGCAACGGGTCTTCTTTTGACCAATTGAATAGGCCCTCATGGGCTCATCCCTTCCCATCTGTTTTGTAATATTTCACAGTATTGTTGGTTTTTTTTAATTTATTCTATTACATGTACATTTTCCCAATTAACTCTCATAACTCTCATAGAAGAGAGAAAATATTATACTCATGGAAACCCAACTTAAAATATCCCACTTCCCCAGGGACCCCCAGAGCTGTAGCCTAGGGGTTCCATTCGTCTGTACACAGGCCTAGGCCTACTGGCTGGCTTACAAAGTGGTCAGCGGGGGCGACAGGTCAAACATCTCTGCCAGCTCCTCCCAAGAGATGGGTCATAGTCCCTAGGCCTACCCTCCCATTTGCATTTATATTTGTCATTGAAAAAAAGGTTGAGGTAGAAAGAGACAGCTTATTGCTAGCCTTCTTTCAAGCTTGACTCCATGTGAGAGAGAGCACAAATGCTCAGTTGGGCAGGACATCGAGACAACAGGCATAACCCAGGATGGTGCTGCCAAAACTAGGACATCCGGAGCCCATTTCCAGGGATCTCATGGCCCCCTGGACAGCCTCCAGGCTCCATCCGGTCATCCAGCCAGCTTGCCTCAGAAATAGGTCTTCAGGCTGCCCAGTGGCCGAGCCTACACTCCTTCCAGATCTGGCACCAGCCCCTGCCCTTGATGGTGTCCCCACAGCTGTGACCTTGCCAGGGCCAGAAACCAGCCTGAACTCTTCTTCCCCCAACCCCCTGCATTGCCTAGGAGCTCCACTTGCCTCCTCCTCCTCTTCCTCCCTGGACTGACTTAATCTCCAACAGGGCGAAGCCAGAAACATAGCAGTTCAGACGGGGTCCAGAGAAAAAGAGTTACAGAAGGGCAGATGACCCCAGGCCTTTGACAAAGTATAGGAAGTATGGAAGAGGCATCAATGTAGATAAATATTTGCCAAGTTAAAAAAGGAGATTAAGAAGAAATACGTACTAAAAGAATGGGACAACCCTATAAAATGAATCTAAAGGCAAGGCCCTTCTGCATACGGGCTCATAACCTTGGGTGAAGCACTGAAATGCTCTCAGACATAAGGGTTGCACGTGGTTTCTGTGGGAACGGGGTCTGGCACACAGTGGCGCTCAACAAGGGCCAGATGAATAAGTAAATGAGTGAACCAACACATGAGTATAGGGTGGGCTGAGGATCCAAGCAACAGGTGCCAAAACTCAGGTAAAGATCTCTGTAAATCCTTTATTGCTAACTAAAATCTGATTAAGATCAGCATGGCATACAGAATTAAAGCCAGAAGTGGCAGGGGCACCTGGGTGACTCAACCAGTTGAACATCCATCTCTTCATTTCCGCTCAGGTCTTGATCTCAGGGTTGTGAGTTTGAGCCCCACATCCAGCGTGGAACCTCTTTATTAAAAAGTGGATGGAGAGGACTGAGCATCTGGTTTCCCAGAGGAAGGCAGAGGGAGTCTCTGCACCGCTGAGAGCAGGTCCAGTGCCCATGCAGAAGGCACCCCAACAGCATGGTGCACACAGTCTTTGGGTGAAAAGCCAAATTCGGGGATTCCCACATATTAAGTAAAAGGACTGCTTGCTTTTCTTTTCTTTACATAAAGAAGATACCCTGCATCCCCCCCGCCATGTAATGACCTGTGTTGCCTAAGAAGATAAAATCTGATGAAAAAGGGATACCCGAGTGGTTCAGTGGTTAACGCATCTGCCTTTGGCTCAGGGCGTGATCCTGGGGTTCTGGGATCGGGTCCCGTGTCGGGCTCCCTGCATGGAGCCTGCTTCTCCCTCCCTCTGCCTCTGTCTCTGCCTCTCTCTGTGTGTCTCTCATGAATAAATAAATAAAATCTTTTTTTAAAAATCTGATGAAAAAGCCTCATACATTTTACATAAATTTGAACCTTCTGTTCCCCAATAGCCTTTCCACGTATTTGAAGGACAGAAGACACATAGGAACAAGACTATCTGAATAACACAACGCTGGGGACACACAGGGACTCAACAGCCTCTTCTTTACCAAGTTCTCTGCTCCTCAGGAGTCTGGAAACCCAGTGAAGTGAAAATATCCTGACCTGGAGTCAGACAATCGTGTTCAAAGTTATATCCTGCCTCGGAAAGGCTGTATGATCTTGAGCAAGTTACATAAACTCTCTGAGCTTTAGTTTCTGTTTCTGTGACTTGTGAACGCTGCTCATTCTTTATAGGTTTGCTGTGAAGATTGACTCAGACAACATAAGCAAATCAGCTGGCATTCAGCAGGTGCTCAATGAAGACTAGCATCCTTCCTGTCGACATGAGTCACACTTAGATTCATATCCAATAATAGAAACCTAAGAAAAGAAGATTGAGGGGCTTTTGAATATTTTATATCAAAACAATTATTAGATAAATTAAGTTTTCTCTATTTCCTTTTTCCTCCACGTGAGTTTGGAAATTATGCTTTCTTTTTATATTCTTTGAGCTGGTTATTCTTAAAATGAGAGTAGGCATACATGACCTAAGTCAAATCCCACCCCTATCCCACTCTTACAGCCTCGTCTTCCTGCAGCTCATCATCCCTTTATTTAGAGCCCAAATGCATCGACGTTATTTTTGTTATTTTATATAGTCTGTGCTCTTTTTTCTCAGTTGTCCTTTTCAGTGAAGTTCTACTACTTTGCATTTTGTTTGTCCAGAAAATGTCTTTATTTTGCACTCACTCCTCCATGATTCCTGGCCAGCTGTAGAATTCGAGGTGGCAGGTGATTTTCTCTCAGTCATTTGAAAATGTTCCTGTGTGCCATAATCCTCATAAGCACGGGCTCCGTGTGCAGAATCCACACATTCCAGGGCTTTGCCAATCCCCAGCTCTAAGACCTCACTCACACGGGACCCCCAGAGTCTGAGCTCAGCTTCCAAAGTGGCCACGTTGGGAACATCACTGATCCTGCCCTAGACGATTGTAGAGAGTGAGCGAGATAGGGACCATAAGGCTCTGAGAGCAAACACTGCCAATATCCTTCTGGTTATTTCATTGTCTCCTGAGTTTGATCGTTGCCACTGCCCTTCAGTCTGGTGGCATCTCAGCTTTGTTCTTTTGTGTGTCACCTGACTCTGCTCCCTGGTTACTTTTAGGATCTTCGTTTGGGGTTTTTTGCTGGTTCATTTCCATGGGACTACTGTTGGGGTTCTGGGATTGAGTCCCACATCAGGCTCCCTGCATGGAGCCTGCTTCTCCCTCCCTCTGCCTCTGTCTCTGCCTCTCTCTCTGTGTCTCTCATGAATAAATAAATAAAATCTTTTTTAAAAAATCTGATGAAAAAGCCTCATACATTTATGTCAAATTTATGTAAAATTTGAACCTTCTGTTCTACAATAGCCTTTCCACGTATTTGAAGGACAGAAGACACATAGGAACAAGACTATCTGAATAACACAACGCTGGGGACACACAGGGACTCAACAGCCTCTTTGAGGCTGTTGGTCGCACCACTTCGGAGAATGAAGAGGTAGATAAGTCGAAGAGTGGTGGGCACCAAAGCAAAGATTATTGAGCAAGAGTATAAAGTTCCCGGAGAGGGAGGGAGACCCGAGAAAATACCCTCGGAGTTCTCAAGTTTAAGGGTTTTTATGAGCTGTTTTGAGGAGCTATCTGAAACAATCAGAGGGTGCTGAATTGGGCCAATCGGGGCTTTGGTCACATATCTACCTATTAGGTTAATGTCTACTTACTGATGGTCTTTTTGTGCTGACATCTGTGGGCTTAGGTCTTAATTGTCCCTTGTCCCTTGTTATACTGACAAATGCTTTATGGTTAATTTTCTTATTTTGGAACATTTTGCAGAAGTCACTTCTGCAAAGGCTGCAGAGCAGAATGTTAGGGTGGTCCTGTCTAAGCTGTAAAACAGGATGTCAGTGCTGTTTTATCTTAGTTGTCCTGACTCTGTATTTCCTTGTTGGCGACCTTGGCCCCAATTCCCTGACTGTCCAACTCACTCCTAACACTGTTGTTGATATGTATTTCTCCTGTTCAGGTCTCACACAGGCCTTTCTAAATGGAAGAATTTGTTTCCTGCCTCGAGATTAGAAAACTCGCAGGCAATATTTCTAGGAATACTGCCTCTATTTCTCTCGCAAGCCTAGCCTCCCCTTCCGAAGGATCTTTGTTTTATGTAATCCAGTATTTCCAGTGTTTTTTTTTTTTAATAGCAGAAGGGTTTGCAGTGTATGTGGATCACATTCTTGACAGAAATAGAAATCCTAACCTGTGCATTTTTTAAGTTTTTTAAATTTAGCATTAAATTCAAAAGACCAAAGAACTCTGTACAGCCCTAAATTACTTCCGTAAATCATAGAATGTGAATATACTGAATACAATGGCATTGTTCTTATAATAATGCTAAGCTAATCATTGAAAGCAAGGGAACATTTGGTTTTTTTGGTTTTTTTAAATTTTTATTTATTTATGATAGTCACACAGAGAGAGAGAGAGAGAGAGAGAGGCAGAGACACAGGCAGAGGGAGAAGCAGGCTCCATGCAGGGAGCCCAACGTGGGATTCGATCCCGGGTCTCCAGGATCGCGCCCTGGGCCAAAGGCAGGCGCTAAACCGCTGCGCCACCCAGGGATCCCACAAGGGAACATTTGAATTTAAATTTCTTCTGATTTATGTTCAAAGAAAGCTCAAAAACATTATTGAGACAACATCCTCTTCTAAAAACTTAACTGCCCACAGAAACCGCTTACCAGGGCCAATGAGTAAAAGAAGGTACACCCATGTGTTTCCCTTCTGGCATCCCCATCCCAACTGTCCGCTGTTCTCTTGCATCTAATTAAGCATCAGGATTGGGGCACCTGGGTGGTGCAGTCACTGAAGCCACTCTTGATGTTGGCTCGGATCATGATCTCAGGGTCATGAGATCGAGCCCTGCATCAGATTCCACAGAGTGTGCTTGGAATTCTCTCTCTCCTTCTTCCTCTGACCCTCCCTCCACTTGCACTCTATTCACTCTCTAAAAATAAATAGATAAAATATTTTATAAGAAGCATCAGGATTTCCCTTTCTTGAATATACCAATACTAAATATATACCTCAGAATACTTAATGGCACTTTATATACTTACCAACTTTTTTAGCCTAAATTTACGCTCAAAATCAATTTTCCCCATTTCTTTTCTTCCAACTCAGTTCTTTGCATTTGTTTCTAAGTTAAATGTTTCCCTGTATAATTGCTTGCCTATAGTTTTTCAATCTCCTACTTTGACATTCTTTAAGGCTAGACTTTGTTGAAATCATTAAATGTGAGCTCCAAGAGGGCCGGGCCTTGCTCTTGCTCAGCCCTGTAGAATCACTAGATATATATTTGTTGAATTAATGAAAGAACCTTTAAACTTTTCCAAAGTAACTTCCCTCCCAAAGCTGGAGTCCTTTGTAATAGCATCCTAGCAATCCACTCTCTGTCTAAACCTCTCAGTGGCAGGGAGCTCTCTACCGCACATGGAAGACCATTCACCCATCACTAGACCTGTCAACCACCACACTCAGCTGTTCATTTGATTTTGTTTTTTTATTTGAATCACTTTACTTCCAACACCTATACTACCTGGGTCCCAATGTTTCTTCTACAGTAATGACCCCTCGGATGATACATGCATGGTAACCTGTAAAAATACTTCTCCCTTGTCTTGCAATAGATTTTTGGAGCTGGACAGGATCTTGGGTTGGGTCTTGGAAATTCTCAATTTTGAGAATGACCCCAGTGGATTTGGATGCAGTTGATTCATGGGTCAGCACTAATCTGGTATACAATTCTAGCAACAGATTCATCTCCAAATTTCTCTTTTCTTCAGTTAAATGCTTCTTGTCCTTTTAATCAGTTCTGTAAAACTATGGTTTCCAGTTGCCCATTTCTGGACTTGGCCCAATCTGTATATTTCTTCTAAAAATATGTCACACACATAAATAGATACAATACTCTAGGTGTGATCTGACCACTTCAGACAATGATGGGACCAGATAGATACCACTTTCCTATCAATGTGGCCTGATCTCTTCCATAGCCTGAATCATAAGCATAGCATAACCATAGCACATGCAGCTGGGAGGGAGAAGACAATAAACTAAATGCAAAACTATATATTTACTCTTTTTAAATCTTTTTTTGGTACCTCACAGGTACATTTATCCATGCCACAAAGGAAACAACATGTCTACAAGTATACAGTGATGCTTCATGTTCCCATCTAACAGAGCTTGCTGAGATTTACAGCCCAGACTGTCATTTCATCTGATGTGTACCCCCAAATAAAGCTAACTGATGATGATCATGAGCAGCTGCAGGACTCAAAGCTTTCAAAGCTTTACTTCTTTTATCAGCCCTCCTGATTTTATAAACAATGAAATCCATCAACTCCATTCTTACCCAGATCTCCTGGTAGACTCGGATATAGTAGGGCTTCATGGAGAACTAACACTTTTAATAAGGCTATGAAGCATCTTGGCACAGGACCCCCAGGTCAGGCTGCCCTCACTTGCATTGCCAATGACTCAGAAAGATCCTCTTTTTAAACCTTATGTTGGTTTTGGTAAATGTTCCACTATTTAGAGAAACTTTTAATCTCCAGTATTCAATGGAAATTTCCATTCAGATTTTTTGTGATTTGCAAATTTAATTCATAAGCATTCTGTTCCTTCATTTATTCACTCAACAAATACTCACTGATAACCCATTATGTGCAAATCATTAGCCAAGGCTTTGTGGGACATGAATTTCTATAAGACTGCTTGCAGGAACTCTGCAGTCTCATAAGCAAATCTACTAAGGTTTCATCTGCATGATTGACAATAGAAAGCAACCCACAACAGAAATGGCCCAAGATTGACCCAAGATTACAGCTCTTTACCTCAATTCTATGTCCTTAATTGACAACTTTTAAAGACAGTCATTCATCAGTTAAGAATCTGCCTTCTGGCTGCTAGCCTCTTGTTTCCCCCTTTCTCCACCTTGTCAAAGAATATGAGAAACTTCATCAAGTGTTCTAATGAGATGAAAACATGCATACAATATTCCTAAATTCACTAATTAAACACAAGAAGGAAAATGAGGCTAATTGGTTATGGTGCATCAGGAACCTAAGCTGGCACTCAGTGTTCATTATTTCCTATTGTGAATGTTCAGAAACCATCTGCTTCACACACCATTCCAGAAGCTACCAGGGGCTGACTTGACATTTACCAGTCCAGAGAATGTCTGTTTTTCCCTTTTTTTTCTCAAAAGAATTTACACAAGCCTATTCCCAGTCTTTGGAGCCCTTATCTGCAGCTCTACTCAAAAGTACCTGGCAGGAGCTCTGAAGAATACTCTGGGCTGTGTACTCATCTGGAGCTGACATGTCCGTCTGCCATAGAAATGCATGTTAGGCTTAATGGCTATCCTGTCCTTTCATCTTCTCTACATCTACCTTCCTTTATATATTTTCTACTCTTTCCAGCCGAAGATCCTCTTTGGCAGACCATAGAGTGATTGATTCTTTTAGCTATCCTCCTTTCACTGCATAATAGAATCTTCCTCAAGGAAAGATCTTACATTTCTCAGTCCCCTGAACCTCTTCTTACAGATCCCTGCCAAAGAGTTTTACTCCATTTAGATATAGCATCTCCCCCTCCATTCTTTGTATATTCTCCCTCAAAGCTGAGCTCAAAGACCTTCCTGAGCAGCCGTCTATCCTCTTTAGAAGCCCTCCCTCTGAATTTTATTTGTGTGTCTTAGAGCATCATTTTGTTTTTATAAATCTCATATTCCTTGGGTCGCCTGGGTGGCTCAGCAGTTTAACGCCTGCTTTCAGCCCAGGGTGGGATCCTGGAGATCTGGGATTGAGTCCCGCATCGGGCTCCCTGCATGAAGCCTGCTTCTCCCTCAGCCTGTGCCTCTGCCTCTCTCTCTCTCTGTGTCTCTCATGAATAAATAAATAAAATCTTTTTCTTGAATCTCCTATTTCTTATAGTAAATTTACTTTTTAAGAGTCTGTAGTTGGATCACTGGATTTTAAGATATTTTTTTAAATAAAGGAGACAGAAAAATCCAGGTAGTGGGGAAATTTGTGTTTAAGCAGGAGACTAAGTCAAGGGGATACCAATAAAATAGTTCAAGAAGTTTGTAGCCAAATGAAAAGAGATCATGTTCAAAATTTGTAATATAAGAACATCAAAAGTAGGAAGCCACTTCCACTATCATCAGAATATAAAAGGGATATTTGGGGACTTAAGCAAAGAAGCACATGATTCCTCCCATACTTGCACTGAAAACATCAAAAATACACGTGCTTGCTGTGAAATAATCCAAATATTTCAGAGCTGCTCCAAGTTCTGCAAATGCCATGTGCACTACCCAGAGACAGACTACAGTGAACATTGCTGTAAGTATGATCCCTAAGACACGAGGATTTCTTTTCTATAGTCAGTATTGAATCTGAACATTCAAATGACATTTTATGACAGAGAGATCAGAGGTATCAGACTTAGTCATGTTTGGCAAGCAGGATGTTCTAAACCCAAATGGAAAAAAAGGTTTCTAAATAAGCCATTCAGTCCTGAGGGCACCCACCCATGGTGAAATTCTAAAACTTAATGCTGTAGAAGACACCCTCCTTGAGGATAGAGGCATAGCTTAGTCACCATTTAGCCCCCATTTAAATATGCCAGCTAAGAGGTGTGCACACTCCCATTCCTTTTTAATTTTTTATTTAAATTCAATTAACATATACTGTAATATTAGCTTCAGAGGTAGAATTTAGTGATTCATCAGTTGCATATAACACCCAGTGCTCATCCATCACATGCCCTCCTTCATGCCCCTCATGCCCATCACCCCATCTCCACATCCCTCTCCCCTCCAGCAACCCTCAGTTGGTTCCCTATAGTTAAGAGTCTCTTATAGTTTGCCTCCCTTTCTATTTTTGTCTTATTTTATTTTTCCTTCCCTTCCCCTGTATTCTTCTGTTTTTTCTTAAATTCCACATATGAATGAAATCATGTTGTTTGTCTTTCTCTGATTTATTTCACTAAGCATAATACTCTCTAGTTCCATCCACATCATTGCAAATGGCAAGATTTCTTTTTTCGATACCGAGTAATATTCCATTGTATATATAGACCGCATCTTCTTTAACCATTCATCTGTCAATGGACATCTGGGCTCCTTCCATAGTTTGGCTATTGGACATTGCTGCTATAAAAATTAGGGTGGGGCAGCCTGGGTGGCTCAGCAGTTTAGAGCCACCTTTGGCCCAGGGCCTGATCCTGGAATCCTGGGATCAAGTCCCATGTCAGATGTCGGGCTCCCTGCATGGAGCCTGCTTTTCCCTCTGCCTGTGTCTCTGCCTCTCTCTCTCTTTCTCTCTCTCTCTCCATCTCTCATGAATAAATAAACAAAATATTTTTTTTAATTAGGGTGCAGGTTCCCCTTCGACATTTCTGTATTTAAAAGGATTCCCTATTCCTAATATATAGATAAAATGAGACTATACAAATGTGTATGTGTATACACACATATATATACATCCCTCTTTCTTTCCATAATATGTATCTTGAGCCATAAGGTTTCCTAAATAGCTCTGATCTGCCAGTCATCCTGTTTTAATATTCTAGGGCCTTCATAATAAGGTTACCCCCACACTATAGGGCTTAAATAACAGAAATGTACTCACAGTTCTGGAGCTCAAAGGCCCCAAATCAAGGTATTGCAGTCTTGACTCCTTCCAATGGCTGTGAGGTAAAGATCTGTTCCAGGCCTCTCTCCTTCTCTTCATGTTCACATGGCTTTCTTCCCACATGCAAGTCGTCTCCAAATTTCCTTTTTTAATAAGGACTCCAGTCATATTGAATTAGGGGCCACCCTAATTAAGTCATCTTTAACTTGGTAAAAACCCTGCCTCTAAAAATGGCCTCTTTCTGAGGGATTAGGGTCAGAACTTCAACATAAGAATTTGGGCAGAACACATCAACCCCGGAACACCTGCACCTCCAGCCTCCACCCTGAAAGTCACTTTACTCTGGAAGAAGCAGCTCTTCAGCATCCAAACACAAGATCACTTGAGAAGAACCAAAGCTCTGAATGCCCAGTTCTCATGGAATGCATGGGCCATCCAGTCTTACGAAGACACCAAGGGTCCCTAGCTGCCACATTTCATACTTGCAATGTCACAGATGTAACCTGCCAACTAGATTGTTATATAGACCATTAACTGTCACTGAGAGCCATTGCTCCTTTCCATACTGTAGACATAGGAGAAGATTGAGAGGACTTGGGAGTGAGCTTGCATGGAGCCCAAGCATTGGTCCTAATCCTATGTGTCACCACTTGTTCACTGAGCTTCTGTTTTGTTTATTTAACAAAGCCAGGTGCTTGTTAAATATTGTGCTTAAGTGGAGCTGGAGTCTAAGTGGAGCTCAAGAGCAGTTGGGGTATGAGGGCTGGGAGTTTCCTCCACCCCACCTAGGTACCCATCTTCATATGCTGATGGAGGGTAGTAAAAAAAATAATAATCAGCTGATGCAGGGGAGGGCACATAAAGTTATAGGAGGAGGCAGGAGATGGTTCTGGGGGCCTGGGGAAGAGCTTGAGGGGAACTAGGGGAACAGTGTGGGAAAATGTGGGGGACCCAGCCCATTCTCATGTCTCCTTCAAAAAGCAGTGTTGTAAGAAAGAGGCAAAGGGGATTTTTTTCCCAACAAAATTATCTTTTAATGGTTTATCCATTTGTGGTAAAACTACAAAGAAAAACCAACTTTTATTAATGCAAAATTTGGGAAGGTATTTTCTCCAAGGGCCACCAGGGATGTGTGTATCAGGCTTCAAAGGAGCTGGTCACATTCTATTTCTCAGTTTGATGAAGACTTTGTGACTTTGGGATTCAGAGATAAGTATCTCCCCATTCCTGTGTGGACTCTAGGACTCTGAAGGCCAGCAGAGCAGTTGCCTGGCCCAGCCCTGCTCTGCTCTTAGAATTTTCTAAAATTGCAAACTGACCCCAACTTGGATTAACTATTTATTTTACAGGAATCTTCTGAACCAGCTTTTCCTTCATACTCCCAAAGTACTTTGTCTCTGAGGACAAAGTGCTAAGACTTATAAATAATTGCAACTTTTTATCTAATAAACCATGAATATTAAATTATATCAATTCCTAGATTACTCAGGCAGCCATTACAACACAGTGTCCCTGTGTTGTGTCTGGCCAGTGGAGGAGCTTTCAGTGGTGCTCTTAGAGAGTTTATAACTGCACTCTTTTAGGAAGGAGCTGCTACATTGTAAGAGAAAGCATTTTAAATGTTTGGCTTTGTCTTACTATTTACAATAATGTTTTAGAATTTGCTTCTCTAAGCTTTGCACAGTGGTAGTATCATAGCCAATGAGATTTATCCAAGGCACGATTATTACTAATAAAATTTGCTTCTCTACATTTTAAAATCCATTTCTATCCCTCTTATATACTCACAATCTATTCTGGGCTTACAACCTGCAAGAGTATTTGGGGCTTCATGCCTTTATGTCATCTATGCATTATTCCCATTAGGCTACAGAAGTCATCACTTTTGCTTTTTCTCCTCCAAGAAAGATCATTTTCTAAAATTTCTCAGGCATATGTTTCCCTTTCTTTTGCCAGTGTTTGGAAGGTTCTGTTATAATTTGTATAAAATGGCCACATGAATTAAATAAATGTGCAAAATATATGTGTCGCCATGCATGTGTAAAACCTCCCTGAGTGTGAGGGGAACCCACTTATCTCAAGCAACAGAGCAGTAGAATCACCCAAACACAGAGAGGTTGGCTCAGGACATCAAAGAGCCATTTTATGATCCATTCATCGGTTTCAGAAAAGTTCATAAATCAATTTCATTTAGTCTCAACTCAAGGCTTTCTTAATTATCGGACAGATGCTCCCCACCATCTGCAAACGGGCCAGCCACTCACCTAAGGGCTAGTTCCTACCAGTTTCCACATATTCCACTGGAGAGTTCTCCTGACTTTTCATCCAAAAATTAACATAAATGTGTCCATCAACTGGTTTTAAGGACTGTAAATATTTTTTCATGATGTATTTATAAACAATAAGTATAAACCATACCTCAAAAAATTCTCAATTTAGCCAGAATCATCATTTGTTCATTTCTCACCAATATTTAGACCTCATCTCCCCTTCTCCTCCTCTCCCACCCAGCACATGGCTGGCTAGCAGCATTCCCAGGATGAGGATAAGGAGCAGAGAAACAGTGCTGGGAGGACAGGTCATCCCCTTACTTCCTCTCCCCACAAATTGTGCACCTACAGAGCCAGCTTTCCAAGGGCTTTGAAGGGATCAAATTGTTTGTAAGGAAAATCAGAGCAAGCCCTGAGGAAGCAGTCTGTCCTGCTCATCTTCAACCTCTGCCAAGTTCAGAGTGCCTTCTTTTCAGAATCCCTGCTTAGAGCTATGAGAAGATGAACTCTGTATGAAGAATGCATTTCCCTGTGGCGTCTGAAGATAGATTTCCCCTGGCTGGTGGAGATGAAGATGGTCATGCCCACGTCAGAGCATTATGTTCACAGAAGACTATGGGGATGACTACTGGGTGTCAGAATCCTTACATCCCAGGGAGCAGGGATGTCCTCCTCACTATCCCAGGAAGTTCTGAGATTCCTTCCCAACAGCAATACCAACATTGCTCAAAAGAGGCTTCCCATCCCTCTGGGGGTGGTCATGCTGCATCCTCTGTTGGAAGGTGGATTTGCTCTTTGAACACATCCACAGACGATATGTCTGCATCATGGAGTTTTTGGTCCTAAATGATGCATGATGATAAGTTTTGATAGTCATTTTCTGGTGTGATTAGTTAGTGCCTGTTGAAAGCAATTTTGAGTAATGGCAAAAATATCTAAGTAAGCTCAGCATTTCCCAGTAATCTGCGGGAGGAAGACCAACCGAGCGGCTGGATCAGGTGCCTTCCACTGAACGAGCATGAATGATGAAGCCAGAGGAGACCTGGAAAAACATTTAACAGGAGCCGTAAGAGGGCTGAGTCTGGAGCTCGAGCACCTGTTCTGGGATTTGCATTTGAAACTGCAACATGGACAACAGACAGTGGACACAGCTGAGGCCCGATCCTACTTCCAGGAGCTCAACAGGGGCAAATAACGCAATGAAGTAGAAACCATGCGTAGAAGCCACGAGTCTGGAATTCAGACACAGGAGACCTGATCTATGAATAACAGGAGTTCCAGAAAGAACAAAAGGCCTGATGAAAGAGAATGAATAGTTAAAGAGACAGGGGAGGCCCTTCCAGTTGAAGATGCTACTACCCTTGTCTCGTGACCATGCAGGAAAGCCCCAACGATGCTGTCTGAGGACCAAGAACTAGAGAAGAACACTTGGAAGATGGGAGGCAAAAGGGCTGATTTGAAGGGGGAAACTAAGGCCAGGCCCTGCCCAGGTGGGAGTGGTTCACAGGGCTCTCCCTATCCCTAGAAGGTGGATTCGAGACACAGGAGGGCCCAGGGTGGGAGCTGAGAGGTGATGTGGAGCAGCCTGGAAGGTGGAAGCCTCCATCCACCTGCATCCTGCCCTCAGCCCCTCAGTGGTCAGTGGTCAGCAGAAGTGCCTGTTGCTGGGCGGGAAGGGGTGTGAGCTGGGTGGGGAGGCAGGCAGGCCCCAGAGCAGGTCCTCCCCAGAAGGTTGGGAGAAGGCTACATCCTGGCAGTCAGCCTCAACCTGGGCTGCACTGCAGGAGCACCTGGGGAGCTGTTAATGCTATGGGATGCCAGGGCTGCCTCCAAGCTCAATTAAGCCAAAGTCTCTGGGAGGGGAGCTCCCAGATGAATTAAATGTGCTGCTAATGTCGAGAGCCACTTCTGTAAAGGAAAACACTAATAGTTGTGAAGCCAAGAATTTTAACCCTCAGAAGAACTCAGGGGTTGTAGGAAGGAGTGTGTGAGTATAGTGGTTGGGAAATAAAAATGCTTCAAAGAATTATGTACTCTGGACATTGTGGGTCATGCTTTGTAAACTGAGTTCTTTAGATTCCTATGAAGAATGTGAATGTTTGTTTGTTGTTTGTTTGAGTAAATCATTAATGTCTTGAGACTCCCACTGAAAACTGTCTTTCTGCCTCTAGTTGCTTCCCAAATGACTTCTTTTGTCCTTAGTTGGGACCTGCATCTCTGCATGGTTCAGGGATCAGCTGGGGCTTGAAGCTCATACCTATAACTGTAAACACACCCTCCCTAGATCTCTTCCTCAGGATCTCCCCTCACTATCCAGTGGCTATGGTTCCTCCAGACTTGGTCCTCTGATTCTTCAGGCCCAAAAGAATAACGGGTACTTATTGGAGTTAGTCTCCACAGAGCTTGACCTGCCATCAGGCTAAAAACCCTGAAACTGGGTAACTCATCCTGTGCCATTCTCATCTTTCGAGGGTCAACTCTGAATCAATTTGCTTTCGTTCATTCTCCTGTGCCTTAAGGTATTATTTGTTGCTCACTTATTTTTGCTTTTGGGGCCAGAGTTAGTTAAAGTTCTGAGTCCAATAGGAACTTACTTGGCCATACTGGAATTGAAGTTGTCAGCAAGATTGGATTTTAACACAGACTAAATTATATGCTATTTATGAGAACACAATAAAACAATGATACAAAGACAAATTGAAACAAAAGGACGGGAAATATAAGTGGAATTGGTAATACCAGGTAAAGTGGAATTTAAAGCCAAACACATTAGGTTGGTAAAAAGAGATGCTATGTGATGCTAAAAGACAAAAATCCATGAAGAAAATACAGATCTTCACACATCATACAACCCGGCAGTCAAATACAAAAATCAAAATGCCCAGAAATAAACAGACTTGCTAAAACACAACTTTCCATAAACACATCACGCTATGTATATGCCAGATGCTATTCTAAGGACACACACAAATACAATCAACAAAGCCAACTTAATAGATATGCATGGAATATACATATATACTAATAGATATTAATAGAATACATGTTATTCTCCAATACTTGTTAAATAATATTTTTGTTAAATAATTTCTAAAGCCTTTGTGTTCTTGGCCACAAAGGAAATCTTTATCAGTTAGGAAAGGGTGATTTTTATAGAGTATATTCTATATCCCAAGTATAGAATTAAAAATCTATAAGAGAAATATCATTGAAAACTTAAGAAATTAATAATAAAACTTTTAAAAATAACTCTGGATCCAAACCAAAATAAAACTGAAATTACAAATTATCCAGAAATAAAAATGAGAATATCTCATACCAAAAATCCTGTATGTAGATAAAACTGCATTTAGAGAAAAATTAATAACATTAATAACCTTATGATTAAAAAAAGAAGTTAACCATTACCGAACTTCCCATTTCTGTCTCCTAGACTTCATGTATTTTTAGATTGTCTTTTAGATATATATACATTTGTAATATTCTTTTTTTTTAAGATTTTATTTATTTATTCATGAGAGACACAGAGAGAGAGGCAGAGACACAGGCAGAGGGAGAAGCAAGCTCCATGCATGGGACTCGATCCCAGGTCTCCAGGATCAGGCCCTGGGCTGAAGGTGGTGCTAAACCGCTGAGCCACCTGGGCTGTCCTGTAATATTCTTTTGATGTAATGAGATCATACACAAAAATTAACTCAAGCTGGATCAAAACCTAAATACAAAAGCAAAAACCATAAAACTTCTAGTTGAAACATAGGAGAAAATCTTCAGACCCTGAGACTGGGCCGTGTGTTCTTAGATACAAAGCCAAAGGTAGGGATCCCTGGGTGGCGCAGCGGTTTAGCGCCTGCCTTTGGCCCAGGGCGCGATCCTGGAGACCTAGGATAGAGTCCCACGTCAGGCTCCCGGTGCATGGAGCCTGCTTCTCCCTCTGCCTGTGTCTCTGCCTCTCTCTCTCTCTCTCTCTCTCTCTCTCTCTCTGTGACTATCATAAATAAATAAAAATTAAAAAAAAAAAAGCCAAAGGTAATATCAACAGGGGGGGAAATGAGAAAACGTACTTCATTGAGACCAAATACTTTTGCACTTCCAAAGACATCATAAAGAAGTGAAAATGCAAGCCACAAACTACAGGAAAAAATTTGCAAATTATATCCAATAAAGTATTTGCATCTAGAATGTATAGAGAAACGCTTACAATTCAATAATAACACAAGCCAATGTTTTAAAGTGTAGGAGATTTGAATAGACATTTCATCAGAGAAGACATATGAATAAGCCCACAAAAAAAGTGACCAACATTGTGAGTTATTAAGAAATGCAAGTGAAAAATGCATGGAGAGAATCCTGCCTGCCACCAGAATGGCCATAATCAAAAAGGTAGCAAGTACCAAGTACTGGTGAAAATGTTGAAAAACTAGAACCCTCATGCATTGCTGGGAATGTAAAAAATGCAGCCACTTTAAAAATCAGCTTGGCAGTTCCTTTAAAAGTTAAACATTCATGCAGGCCCTTGGGTGGCTCAGGCGATTGACCAGTTAAGCAACAGACTCTTGGTTTTGGCTCAGGTTATGGTCTCAGGGCCTGGGATTAAGACCCACAATGGGCTCCATGACCAGCACAGAGTCTACTTGACCCTCTCCCTCCCCTCTGCTCCTCCTCTCACTTCTGTGCACTGTTTCTCAAATAAATAAATAAAATATTTCAAAAAAAATAAAAGTTAAACACGCAAGTATTCATTGGCTCAGCAAATCCATCCTATCCAAGAGAAATGAACTCTGACCACTGTATCCCCCAAGAACCCCAGAGGGCACTGAAGAGCACAGACAGCAGGTGGATTGTGGAGGACAACTGGAGCCTGGAAGAAGGGATAGCAGAAGATGTGATGCTGGTTTTAGGAGATCTTATGCTGGAGGCCAAACTAAGTTTGACACTTGATTAGGGGCCTAAAAGTCGGACAAAAAAAATCTATAGGCTGAAAAACCAAAGGATGGGGCTCAGAGAAACAATGGCCACCGAAAAATGAGAAAAGAGGCCCTGAGAAAAAAAGAATCAGAGAGGGGAGGCCCAAATTCTGTGTCTGCACTGCCCAGACTTCTGACTGACCCCCTGAAACATGCATAAGTAGTGAAGACTGCAGATGACCTGCCCAGAATGAGACCCTCGTGTGACTCTGCACTTGAGTTAATAATATCATCAATATTTGTTCAAGTGCAACAAATGTGTGACATCACCTCAAGACACTAATAAAACAGGACACTGTTGGGGCCAGGAGTGAGGACACATGAAAACGTGGTGTACTTTCTGGTCAATTGTTTTATAAAATTAAAACTGCTCCAAAGAATAATTATACATTTTATTTAATGATTAAAAACACCAAGGTCAACCTTTGGAAACTTGAAGATATAGGTGAAGTAGAAGTGCCAAAACTCCCAGGGCAGATGGGCAAGGAAGGCTCAAGAAGCTCTGAGCTCCAAGTGGATTTGCCACAAACCCAAAACCCCTAGTAGCTGACTGTGTCCCCAGGAGAGCCCAGAGGACATTGCCTTTATAAAATCAAAATAGGTATACCAGTGAGAGGGGCAATCGTATTGTTAAAAAGTTCAGTGATGGGTGGCTCAGTGGTTGAGTATCTGCCTTCAGCTCAGGGTGTGATCCCAGGGTGCTGGGATCAAGTCCCGCATCAGGCTCCCCAGAGGGAGCCTGCTTCTCTCTGCCTCTCTCTCTCTCTTTCTCTCTCTCTCCCTGTATCTCATGAATAAGTAAATAAAATCATTATTAAAAAATTCAGTGGCGGCTCTCCCCAAAGGCTAGAGCTGACAATGGACAAGTAGGGCTTTTGGCACAATGGGCAATAAAATCCCAAGGCAACAGAGGCCCCGTGGCAGCACCTACCCCTCAGCGTCCGTCCAATCAGCATAGTGAGCAGTGAGCTCAGAGTGGCGGCCATGGAGGCTGACCCACCCAGAGCTACACAGAGGTCATTCCCAAGGGCAAGAGAGATGGGCAGCCAACAAGAGCATCATTCAGTCTATAAGCCAAGTCAAAGATGGATGAGCAGGAGACTGAGGGAAGTCACTCCAAATACCAAGTCGATCCCTTGCACAGGCACTTGTGTCACTTCTCAGACCCCCCAGAACCCCTGACAGAGGAAGGCCCCTGCAGCACCACGGCAGGAGTATGACATAACAATTCCACAAGCCCTCCCCCAAAGGGCCAGTGGTTATTTACTCAGGTAAGCCTGCACTGGGGAAGGAGAAATACACATTTCAAGGATGTTGGACACAGTGTCTGAGGGAGCAGAGAAATGGGCACAAACTTGAGGAGAAAATAAGGCCAATAAATTTTTAATGGGAGAAAGAAAAACATGTTTGTGTGCTTATCAGCCAGTAAAGAGATGAGAAATGATGGTATAGGAGACAGAGGGGAGACTGAGGCAGCAGTGGCCTGGAGTAGGGGGCAGGGATGGATCCTAGGCACAAGCAGGAGAATCTGTCTACCCTGGAAGCCTAGACAGCTCATCTGTGGGGAGGCACACACAGACATACGGTGGGGGCAGGTGTGATGGGAGTATGACAATGATGACAATGTTCTATCCAGCACTTGCAGGAAGAAGGAGGAAAGGTCGTGGGATGAGAATGAAGATGGAGGAAGGGAGGTGGGGGGGTCTGAGAAGAGGCACACTCCTGAAGCCAATGTCTAGGGGAATGGAGCTTATAGATCAGAAAACCATAGTGCTATGCAATTGCTCTGGTTCTAAATTAGTTTATAATTTCATTTTTTTCTCAAAATATAGCTGATATGCAATATCATATTAATTTCAGGTGTACAACAAGGTCAGGAATTTAAGTAAGACTGTGCATGTGATTGTGTTTTCCTCCATCTCCATTCTGCTGATCTAGTGCGGGCCAAGAGCACGTAGTGAACTGGATAAGCCAGGGTGTTGTTTCATCAAGCAAATACAGTAAAGCATGAGAAGACAAGGAGTTGAGATCATGCAAACCAATGCCGCTAATGTTTGGCCAGGAAATGTCACCAGTGAGGGGAGGAGAGAGGCTCAGGGAGGCAGGAGGAAGGACAGCAGAAAGTGAGCTGAGGGTAGGTTTCCAGAGAGTCCAAGGATTGGCAAAGTCCTTAACAAGACATAGGTAAGCCTAAATGCCAAGAGGTGGTGGACAGATTGGGGAGCACACAGCTGAGAGCTGAAGTAGTTGCAGTTATTGGTAATAACACAGTCCAGTGCTAGGAAGTGCCAGTGGAAATCCATGATGAGAGACATGCTCTCTATGGGCACTGGCCAATATGGCAGCCAATAGCCATCGGCCCTTGAAACATGGCTAGGGCAACTGAGGACCAAGACTTTACTTATTCTTAACTTTAACTGATTTACATGTAAATAGCTACATGTGACTAGTAGCTACCATATTGGAAAGCACAGGTATATTGTGTGGTCGGAGGTCTCTGTGGTCTGTCCTGCATAACTGACCACCCAGACCTGCACGTACACAGGTGGGTTTGGGAATGCTGTTTGTGAGACTCATGCGGCATAAGTGACCTCGGGAGTCTGGTTAGTTGACATCAGCTGGCCTCCAGGACAGAACTGGCCCTTCTGCTCTGGACACCAAGAGCTATGCAATTTACTTGGCATCCCCTCCTGCTCCAGGCTGGGCTGTGCCCGCCAACCCCCCACCAGGCCAGAATAGAATCCAGGCGCAGAGGCGAGCACACCCAGTCCAGGCTCCCTGAAGATGTAAAGACACAATAACACAGAAACACAGCTCGCTTCAAACTGCACGTAGGTGAATAATTGCTTAATTCCAGAGCCCATCATCTGCCCTGTCAACACGGCCCTGATGGGGATGGTCAGTTGGAAGTCTCACCTGAGGGGAGGATGCTCCATCCAGGCCTCTCAATTGGGACCCCAGCTGGCTGTCTCCACGGCGCTTCCCCAGCTAGTGAGGCTGAAGGTTGGAAGTACCTGATTTGATATAACTCTTATTCTCCTTTACTATTTGCTATTGCCCTCATCTATGCGCAGGCTTCCCTTTTCTTCTTTCTGTTTTGATTAGATTTTTATAAGATCAATGAAGTGTTTCTCCTCCTTCGAAACTGAGACTACAGCTGCCATGAATCTTTTCTTCAGAGCAACAGGTGTACGGGATTATGAGACACAACAGTAAGGAGTTTGGGTATGGTACAGGATACAATTGTGGGAAGAGGGATTCAAGATCCCTCCCTATTAGATGAATCAGCTACTTGAATTCAAATCACAAAGAATTAAGGCTGGAGCGGGAATGGAGACAATAGCAATGACCCAGGAGCTGAAATCACTAAGAACAAGGGGAAGTGACTCATGAGCCACTGGCAGATGATTGCAGCGAGAGGGAGAGATGGACATGGTCTGGTGATGTGAGATTCAGAGCTGAGGAGTTTAGGGAGGCCTGGAAGGGGCAATGAGGACTAGAAGGGACACCTCTGCTCCAGGGTATTCCAGAAGATACAGTTGAGGAGGAAGAGGAAATGCAGGGGATGTTCAGATACCTCTGGGTGCGGGGCATGAACAGGGCAGGAGTAGATTCCAAATGTAGATGAGTTGTGGTAGACTGTTGACGGTGTTGTCATAGGTGATCCGGGTTCCCTCTTAAGAGATTACAGAGACCAGGAGAGGTATGATCCCTTTTCAGGGACCAGAATACCCTGTTTTGAGCACTCTGGGTTTCTTCTTGACCCTTGTGAAGGGGCATGAAAGAGTCAAGAAGCCATGAAAGATGCCCCTTAAATGGGAAAACACTAGAATAAAGATGACATTCTCCCTACATTAACCCATAAATGCTGGGTGATCACAATGAAAACTCCAGGTGAATGTTTTGAGGAATCCAATGAGCTCATTTTAAGATTTATATATTAAGATTGATAAAGATCTATAATTGCTAAGTTAACTTTTAAAAACTCAAGGGAAGTAGTGGGCTTGTCCAAGTAGACTTTAAAACAACCCTCAAAGTTACTGTAATAACCACAGTGAAAAAAAAAGTTACGGTAATAAAGAACAGTGTGCCACTGGCACAAAAGCAGAAAATATGTCAAGGGGACAGACTAGGGAGTGCAGAGCAAAAATTATGTCCATGTGGGAATGAATATACCATAAAGGCGGTAGCAAAAACCAGCAGGAAAGAGCAGATTGCTTAGCTGATATGTTAGGGAAATTGTAAGTATATCAAGCAAAATGAAACTGAATCTGTACCTAATACATAAATAATAGTGAGCCCCAAGTGGATGTAATACTACACATGAAAGGTAAAACTAAGAAGTTGATAAAAAGAGATATAAGACAATATATCATTTACAGGTAGGGTAGGACTTCTTTTTTTTTAATTATTTTTTTAATTGGAGTTCAATTTACCAACATATATCGCCCAGTGCTCATCCCATCAAGTGCCCCCCTCAGTGCCTGTCACCCTGTCACCCCAACCCCCACCCCGGGACTTCTTAAATAGAATAAGTACACAGAAAAACTGTGTAAGAAAAACTAGTAAGTTCAATTACATGAAAATGAAGGACTTTTATCTTTAAAAGACCATCACAGACGAAGATAATAGATGACAGGATGGGACAAGATTTTGCAACGAATAAAACCAGGGTGTCAAAAACGTAGAACAAGAAACGTCTGCATGCCAACAAGAAAATTTCAGCAACCGCCCCTTCAGAAAAGTGGGAGAAAGCAATTTACAAGAGGGAGGCCCCAACACAGGAAAGGTGACCTGCATCAGAAGAATTGCTCAAAACCCTTAGTCAATCAGAGAAATGCAAATTAATGCCACGGGAAATCACTTTACACCCATTAACTGGGCACAAATTCAAAAGCTGGCTGCTTTAGCTTCCATCTTCCTAAAAGCCTGGGCTCCTGGGCCTCCTGGAATTATGCCAAGAGCCCAGTGACACACTCAGTGCTCGATAACTAGCTGTGAATCGGTGAATGATCATCCTTGGTTGGACTGGTTGACAAACATGGGACAGCACGAGGGGCACTTGGAGCAAGCCTGGAAGGCAGATCCAGCTTGGATATGCAGAAAGGCAGAGAAGACTTTGCAAGTGACCAGGAAGTGTCGCAAGGGGCTGTGCACTGTAAGCATGTATGGATGTGGGTGTTGGGGGAATGGGTGTGTGCACTGATGATGGGTGGGTGTTACTTGAAAATGTAGGTTCAGGTAGAAAGTTTGTGTTGGTCCATAGAGGGAGATGAAACAGAGACACAGGTTGGGGCCAGACTGAGAGCTTGAACTTGACCTCTGAATGTCAGATCGTTAAAATTTCAGAACCATAAAGAGCAGGGTGTTGACAGAGAATGTAAAGGGGCAGGAGGAATACAGTGCCATCGAGGCAGACTGGCCCTCACACTGTAAACTAGATCAGGGGAGCAGATGCACCACGTCTACTACTCACAGCTCCATTTCTTACCAGCCTCCAGATCCAAACACCATCTGGCCCCCTGGGATCCAAGATGGACACGCTGGCGGTACTGTCTACCGGCAAGAGGATGGACCCAGGAAGAGTACACACCAGCCCGAGAAGAGGCCTAGGGCATTTGGGCAAAGGCATGCTTAATGGTGACACCCCAAGCTTCCCAAACTCAGGAAATTGAACTTGAATTGCTCACCAGCTACCCTGTCTAGAATGGGTTGGGGTTTGGATTTTCTGCTAAGACGCCACATCTTCTGGAAACACTTGGAATAAACAGATGGGTGGAAATATGGGTACTAAGGCAGAAAACAATCACGATACTGAATCTAGTTCCAAATCAACCCACACTATAAGCAAACAGGGTGGAGAAGGGGATGGGATGGGGTGCAGGAAGCTGCAATGAACTGCCACTACCAAGGTGCCAACCAATGAGAACAGATGCCATCCCGCAGGCAAAAACTAACCCATTAGACTCTGGATCACTGCACTCTAGGAAGACTTAAAAGTCACATCCATGCCTTACTTACATGGCAGTAAGATCAGAAGATATATCTTATTCAGAGGACTCAGGACGAGCTGTCTCTGAATATGGAAGTGTCTGCAACCATACCTGAAAGCATCGTAGACTACAATATCTTCCACAGCATTCCTCCTTCATCCTTTGCCAACGCTGGCAGATATAGTAAGTCCATCAGTGGAGGTTTGATAGATATTACCAGAAGCTATGCCAGTGTGAGGTCATTGCAGATCATGCTGAGCCACCAGTGACCCATTACTCAAGAGAATGTTCTCGAATACTGTTCTAAAAGAAGAGAATGTGCCACAATCGGACCAAGAACCCAAATGATAAAGAAAATGAGAAGGCATCTTTCCATGTGCCTCTTCAAGACCCACTCCCCAGCCTCCTCCATCCTATTGTTCTGCCCTAGGAAGCTTGTTTCATGGGGGCTGTGTGGATGACACACATAGCCCTGGTGATCAATAAATCCCTTGCTGTCTGGCTTCAAGACTCAGCAAAGGAGAGCCACAACAGGAGATTGGAAAGAGGAAGAACAGCAAATTCTTGGCATTTATTCCCTTGACTGCCTCCTTTGCTTTGGTTACTGCTCCCATTTTTTTTAATAAATTTATTTTTTATTGGTGTTCAATTTGCCAACATATAGAATAACACCCAGTGCTCATCCCATCAAATGCCCTCCTCAGTGCCCGTCACCCAGTTACTGCTCCCATTAAAGCAGAACCAATAATGCTGTGGATCCCTGGAGACACTTCCTCTTTCTCATTCCCTTGGTCCTATAGTGACAATTATTACACCTCCCTCCTGCCTTTACTACTGCTCTCACTCTGATGGTTTCCCTATACCCTGCCTACACACCTTTGTACCTGTAGCGAGTGCTTTTATTAAGCCCTTCTTTGGTTTCCTGAGTTTGAGTGTGTAATGTACTCCCTATTGGGACCCTGACTGATTCTGCTGCCCCATCATTAGGACAAAATACAACAATTTATAAACCTATGCCTGGACCCTTCTATGGACTTCTTTCGTGACTTGTTTTTAAGAAACATCTATATCCCCCTCGCGTGCCTGGGTGGTGCAGTCAGTTAGGGTCTAACTCTTGGTTTTAGCTCAGGTTGTGATCTTAGGGTCAAGAGATTGAGCCCTGCATGGGGTGAGTCTGCTTGGGATTCTCTTTCCCTCTCCCTTTGTCCCTCCTGCTTGTTCTCTCTCTCTCTCAAATAAATAAATAAATAAATAAATAAATAAATAAATAAATAGAGAATAGAAAAGAAAAACACCTATATCCCCCAAACATTTTCATTGTATATTCTTTGTGGGAGAGTTTTCTCAGTTCTTAAAGAGCTTTAAAGTTTTTCTTTATTAAACATCTACTATATTTCAAGTACTACATCAAGAACTCCAAAGCATTTTCTTATTTAACTCACACACCCTGAACAAATAGACTACATCGTCATCCTCATTTTATAGATGAATACTCTATGGCTCTTGCCAAGGTCACCCAGTGGATAAAAGTCGTGTTTACCTATGAGAAGTACCTATCAAGAATCTCTGGTCAAGAGCTTTATTAATTATGCATTATCATTCTGGGGAGAAATTTGGTGATACGTTTCTTCTCAAAATGGCTCAAGGAGCTTGGTAGTACTACCTCAAATTTCAGCCTCAACAATGTCAACTCTGCACCTGTTACTTGCAGCTCTCAGCTTATCAGAGTATTGAAAAGGAGTCCACATTTGTTTTATTTTTTTTAGCATAGTTGACACAATGTTACATTAGTTTCAGGTGTACAAGTAGTGACTTGACAAGTCTATACATTATGCTGTATTCACTATAAGTATAGCTACCATCTGTCCCATTACAGCACTACTACAAAATCATTGACTACATTCCTATGTGCTGCTTTTTTATTCCTGTGATTTGCTCATTCTGTATCTGGAGGCCTGTATCTCCTCTTCCCTTCACCCATTTTGCCCAACCTCCACCACTCTCCCCTTTGGCAACCATTAGCTTGTTCTCTAGATTTATAGTTCCATTTCAACTTTTTGTTTGTTTATTCATTTTTTTAGATTCCATTTATGAGTAGAATTATGGTATTTGTCCAACTTACTTGACTCAGCATAAAACCCTCTAGGTCCATCCATGTTATCTCAAATGACACAATCTCATCCTTCTTATGGTTGCATAATATTCCATTGTGTATGTATACCACACTTTTTTATCCATTTATCTATTGATGGACACTTAGATTGTTTCCATATCTTGGCTATTGTAAGTAATGCTGCAATAAACATAGGGGTGCATATACCTTTTCAAATTAGTGTATTTTCACTGAGTAAATACACAATAGTGGAATTATTGGATCATATGGTATTTCTATTTTAAGTTTTTTTGAGGAACCCTCATACTGTCTTCCACAGTGGTTGCACCAATTTACATTCCCACCAACAGTGCGTGAGGGTTCCTTTTTCTTTACATCCTCACTAACACTTGTTTCTTGTCTTCTTGATTTTAGCCATGCTAACCAGTATAAGGCAATATTTCATTGTGGTTTTGATGTCCATTTCCCTGTTGATGAGTAATGTTGAGCATCTTTCTATGTGGCTGTTGGACATCTGGATGACCTCTTTGGAAAAATATCTATTCGGGTCCTCCGCCCATTTTTTAATAGGATTTTTTGGGTTTTAGGTGTAGAGTTGTATGTGTTCTTTATATATTTAGGATATTAACCCCTTAAAGGAGACCACATCTACCTTAAACTTTTGAGATTACTTGTGTAGTGGACTAAATAGTGTCTCCCCAAAATTCATGTCCACCTGGAACTTCAGAATCTCCCCAAAATGCATGTCCACCCAAAACCTCCAAGTCTGCTCACAGTTTGCGTCCACCCAGAGTCTCACAAAGTTAGTTTATTTGGAAATAGCATCACTATAGATGCAATTAAATAGAAGCACAAGATGAAATTATCCTAGATTTAGAGTGGGCCCTAAACCCAATGGCTAGTATCCTTCTGAGAGGAGGAAAGGACACACAGAGGTATAGAAAGGACAGCCACATGAAAATGGAGACAAAGCCTGGAGAAATGCAAACACAAGCCAACAAATGCCTGGAGCCACCAGAGGCTGACAAAAACAAGGAAGGATCCTCCCTAGAGCCTTTGAAGGGAGCACAGCCCTGCTGACACACTGGTTTTGGACTTCTGGCCTCCAGAACTGTGAGAGAATCAATTTTTGCTATTTCAAGTCACCAAGTTTATGGTGATTTGTTACCTAGGAAACTAATACGGATCTTATTTGAACCATCATGGAAACATCTCATAACCTGAGGCAAACAATTAATCTGAAAGGATTATACAGAAAAATTAAAAATCAGGAACCCTTTGGAGATTACAGCTTATTAACCCATCATTCCAGGTCTGGTCAGAGGTAGTATGGCCAAATCATTAACATGCCTGATGTCTCCTGACTTCTCTTAATTGGTATCCCTTGGGTTTATCCTATTGCTTACAAGGGAAAAGGAAAGCATTTGGGGATGTTACTATTTGTACATGTCTTTTGGGATTTTCACCTGAGCAGCTGTCTCAATGGAAAGCTCAAGAGCTGGATCAAGCACAGCTTGCCCTATTAATTGGGACCAAAATTCTTCATCACACAATATTCAATAAATGGGGCAGAGCAATGTGTCATTTCCGTAGGAGACACCTACAGAGGCTTGGCTCCTACAGTGAGCTGATAACCACAGACCCAGAAGCATTCTTGAAAGCAGTAGGGTAGTAATATTTTGGCTAATCTTCCTGAAATTTCCCTAGGGCCATAAAGTAAGAGAAACAGCCATTTTTCTACAAGGACCCAGCTGCTTCTCCAATCATAAAGCATTCTGTACCCACCACTAAAATGGCAAGTCAACCTCAGGGACATCGCCCCCCTTGCTAGTTAAAGATTACTCATCCCAGTAGCCATAAAAGAGACTAATAATTTAACTCCATAACTTTTTCCAATTTCTGCCTAAGAGAAAAATACAACATCAGAACCAAAGTCAAAAGACAAATGCCAATCTATTCTCAATAATTATGGCATATGTTGACAGAGCTTATTTCTTCATATACAAAGAGCTCTTACAAATCAGTGAGAAGCCACCAATAGAGAGAGAGAAAAATAGTATTGGAATAAGCAGTTTACATGAAAGCATAGGAAAATTGTCTCAAATTGGCTTAGAGTCACAGAAACTAAGACAAAGATAATAAAAATGAGTTACTTTCAATGTTGGCAAATATTTAAACGTTTTGAGTATGGGAAATAGACTTTCTTACACACTGTGGGCTGGCTTATAAGTACAATAACTGGGAAAGAATTTGGCAACATTTATTTTAAATGTACAAACTCACACAGTTTAAATTCTTAAAATACTGTTTAAGAACTTAGCCTATGGCTATTTGCATAAATATACAAAAGTGGCTATATTGAAATGTTCATGGTAGCATAATATGTAATAGCAAATAAAGAGAAACTACTCCCAAAATCTACAGTATAACCCGGGTAAGTCAGTACAGTAACATAGACTTTGGCTTTTCAAAACAATAAGAAAAATATTTATGTTCTTCTATGGAAAGATTGCCTGGATATTTCATGTAGAAAGGAATAAGAGTCAGAACAAAATGTACTATCCCATACTATACTGTATTTCCTGCCCATTACACTATAATATAGCCTTCTTACCGTTCCACAACTAGCTTTTTCACTTATAGGAAATACACATTTGACTGGAGGGTATTATGCTGAGTGAAGTAAGTTAATCGGTGAAGGACAAACATTATATGGTCTCATTCATTTGGGGAATATAAAAAATAGTGAAAGGGATTATAGGGGAAAGAGAGAAAATGAGTGGGAAATATCAGAGAGAGTGACGGAACATGAGAGACTCCTAACTCTGGGAAACGAACAAGAGGTGGTTGAAGGGGAGGTGGGCGGGGGGACGGGGTGACTGGGTGATGAGCACTGATGAGGGCACTTGACGGGCTGAGAACTGAGTGTTATGCTATATGTTGGCAAATCGAACTCCAATAAAAAAATATACAAAAAAAAAAGGAAATACACATTTGAATTCTAGAAGAATATGCAAAACTAATAATTCACCTTTATTAAATAGTTACTGCTGAAGACTGCGAAAGGATCAGCAAAGGAAAGAGAATATTTACTTTCCTTTTTGTTTGATTTTTTTCTTTTTATCCTGAGTGTGAATTATATTTATGATTTTGAAGGATGAATGCTGATGCTGAAGGGAAGTGGGGTTGGGAGGGCCTCACCCTGTAGGTCAGGGACACTTGGCTCAAACTTCAAGCTGTTCCTATGAGCCCTCATTTATTGATATCCTGACATAGTTTATACCCATACTTTGAGGTATTTATGTTTTCAAGAAAGTTCTTGACCTTCTTCGGTTGTCATTACACATGTGCACAGTTAATTGGGTCTTTCTGGAGTGCGTTAGGATCTGCCTCTGCCCTATAACTTCTATTGCTACATTGCTGACAGAGAGGGAAACAGCAAGAAGAAGAGAGAAGGGCAGAGATCGAGAGACACAGAGGGAGAGAGAGGGCTGTAAGCATGTCTCCAGCCCTAGCCAGCTTTGTGGAGGTGTCGAGGGTCCTATCACCAGGAGTCTGACAACCCTTAACACAGGTGGTTACTTTTCTGAGTTTGTTGCCCAGTGAGACTCCACCAATTTTGTGGCTTGTAGGGGTCTGGGAGGGAGGTAGTGTCCTTGCACCTATAGCCCAGAACCCCACGACTCCCTGGCCCACCTTGCACCACCCCATAGGGAGCTCACCTAACTCAGAGCGTAACAGGGAGGTAGAGGGGAGCCCTGGCCCTTGGGCAGCCAGAAGCCCCCAGACCCCATTAAGGAAGCACTTATGCCTATCCTGAGCTGAGGGTTTTGGAGACACCATGAGCTGTGCTAGGCACTTTGGTATATCTTCATGTAACATGCACATTGCCCCTCTGTGTCTGGTAGTGGCATTCTTCACAGCTCTCCTCATGGCGCTAAGGCCACTCAAGGTCACACAGCTATAAAGAAGAAGAGCCGGGAGGCCTGCTCCTTTTCCCCGCCCCAACCGAGTCCTAGACTCATGACTTCACACACAGTCCCTGGCACATCCCACCTTTGTGATTTTGGAAAACAAAACCCAAGCCGTCCCCTGAAAGATGCAGTCAGACCTTCAACTGCTTTGATTCTTGAGTTGCAGATCTACAGGATACTGTGATGTCACAGATTCATAACCATAGTTCAAGGCTCTAGGGTGGAAATGAAGCTGGACACTGGTTTATAATTCCTTGCCCTTAGAATTCCTTTTGGCATTCCCTTTTCCCTGGTCTAGACCCCAGGCTGGCACTTGCTGAAGGAACTTCACTCATCTCCAAACACTTAATTCCAATTCTCCTTTGTTGGAAAAAGAACACCCTTCCCTTCATCAGGGTAGATGCTGTGTACAGAGAAGAATGGTCTGACAATCCCAAGGCAAACTGTATGGTGAGCTGTAAAGTCCAAAAGTTGAAGCCAACATCTTGAATAACTCAAACACAAGCCAAGAATTAGGCTAATCATTACTGCACCTTCCCATCACCACCTTCTATACTGCAGTACCACAGTAATAGTTCTCAAAGAAATATATATGCACACGGTGTGGTGTCTGGGTGGCTCAGTGGTTGAGTGTCTGCCTTCAGCTCAGATCGTGATCCTGGGGTCCTGGGATTGAGTCCCACATCAGGCTCCCTACAGGGAGTCTGCTTCTCCCTCTGCCTACATCTCTGCCTCTATGTCTCTCATGAATAAATAAATAAAATCTTTTTAAAAAGATATTTATGCACATGGTCTGATTAATAGCCTTCATAGAGCCATTAAGCATGTATCAACATCATAAAACCCAGGTGAACCCTTATTGCCCCTGTGCTCAGCACCCTACACAGACTAAATTACTTTTAATATTCACAACATTCTGAGGGTTGGTATTATTTGTATCCCCATTTTATCACCCAAAAGGAGGTTTAATAATTCACCAAAGAAAGAGTTAAAAATAGACCTGCCCTACGACCCAGCAATTGCACTGCTGGGGATTTACCCCAAAGACACAGATGCAATGAAATGCCGGGACACCTGCACCCTGATGTTTATAGCAGCAATGTCCACAATAGCCAAACTGTGGAGCCTCAGTGTCCATCAAAAGATGAATGGATAGAGAAGATGTGGTTTATGTATACAGTGGAATATTCCTCAGCCATTAGAAACGACAAATACCCACCATTTGCTTTGACGTGGATGGAATTGGAGGGTATTATGCTGAGTGAAGTAAGTCAGTCGGAGAAGGACAAACATTATATGGTCTCATTCATTTGGGGAATATAAATAATAGTGAAAAGGAATAGAAGGGAAGGGAGAAGAAATGTGTGGGAAATATCAGAAAGGGAGACAGAACATGAAGACTCCTAGCTCTGGGAAACGAACTAGGGATGGTGGAAGGGGAGGAGGGCGGGGTCGGGGTGACTGGGTGATGGGCACCGAGGGGGGCACTTGACGGGATGAGCACTGGGTGTTATTCTGTATGTTGGTAAATTGAACACCAATAAAAAATAAATTTATTATTAAAAACAATAAAGAAAGAAAAAATAATAATTCACCAAAGATTGCACACCTGGAAAATTAGAAATCCAAAATCAAGCCACAAAGCCTAAGATTTTACCATTGGAACTTCCACCATTGCTATTATCATGGATCAAAAGGACTGGAATTCAGGCACATTTTTACCATCCTAAAGTGTTCAAACCAAGCACTCCTCCTTCTGTAGAATTCAAAAGTGAGCTTCTTTTCAGGCTCAATACTTCCCGTCCCAAACATTTTGTTACCTTCAGATCTATTTTCTCTTGAATTCATTACATTGATTTGCTAGTTGACAATAAACTCTCTAAATAATGTGACTAAAGCAGACAGCCTTAGAAATAATGCATCATGGAAAAGGTGCTACTTTTAAGCCCCCTTCACTTCTGATGGAGAACTGATGGCAAAACCAACTAAGCCAGCAGCGAGGGAGGATGACATTCTAACAGTAGGAGCCATCTTAAAACAAAGTCATTTTAGAGAGGATGGTGTTTAAAATCCCTTTTAGACATTCGAGATGGCTTTGGTCACTATGCTTTTGGGGCACAAAATGAGAAAGATTGAAAGAACATGTCCAGACTACGTGGACAAGCATGTCCAGCAAAGCCATGATACCTTTTAGGAGAGGAGCCAAATCACAGAAGGACATTCATCAGGTTTGCTAGCATTTTTTTATTTCTTTGTTTTTTTTCATGAAATGATTAATGAGGTGAAGATTAAGATTCACATCTTTCCCTCATGGGTCCTGGGGCTGAAGGTTTGTCAGCCACTGTCACAACCCTCAGCTCTCCTGGGCCTTCTTGAACACAAAAAAAGGCTTTGTTATAGGAAATTAGCCTCCCGGCCTGAGTGTCTTCAGCTCTGAGAGCCACTTCACTGCAATGCTGTCACCATGGTTACCAGGCCCTCCACTGTGGTTTCCACACCTCACCACAAAAGCCTCAGGGGAAAAATAAATAAATAAAACTTAAGGCTGGACCACATGCTAGTAAATTAGCCTAGATTACTAGTCCTTGACGTCAAATATGAGAAACTATTTTGGAAGAGGAAAGAAATATGCAAAGAGGATTTTAGAAAGCCATCTGCAACTGCTAAACTATTGGAGTTTCAAATCAACAAATAGTTTGTCAGGAAAAATTGTGTGCTTTCCAGATTACAGATATTTCTTGAAAACAGACTGGTTCCTTAGTGTCTATTTATGCGGTTTCTACTGGTTTTATTTTTTTAATGGAAAACCACTGTGACCCTCTGAGTTAGGAGAGTAATCCATCCGGGTACCAGTATTTGAGAGCACCGTGAGCACGGTGTGGTCTTAACAAGAGGAATGTATGACTTTACATATATGGCTTTATGTTATGTCTATTTCATGTCTTTGTGGAAATCCCATGACGAGTCACTTCGATAAAGTAAAAAAAAAAAAACATGTATTACTAAAATAAAGTACAAATAACAGTGACCAACTAAAAACCATCATTTATGTTTTGCAGGCATGGGTTCTTTTCCGGAGATCAGAATTACTTCCAGTGAATCCCAGATGTTCCATATTGGATTGTAGAAGAAAGCAAACATACTGAAGGAATAGCCACCATCCCATAAGGAGCTGTGGGAGGGATCTCTGGAGAGACAATGAGAGGCTGGCCCCATGCATCCACCATGGTGAGCGCACTACTCGCAGAAAGAAATCACCAGCTCCATATGGGCCAGAAGCTCTACTGTCATTATGAAGGTAAGGTCAACCCAATCCACATAAATATAAAATGATATGAGAGGCAGTTACTATTTACCTTGAAATTTTACAAAAGTTACAACAAGGCCTGAGGACAACTGAATCATGCCAAAAGGGAAAACTATGTGCTCTTTTTCTGCATGATTAAGAGTTAAAGATGAGTGAATATACAGAGAGATAGATGCAGCCATGCCCATAGTAGTTAAATGCACCATCTTTGAAGTCAGACAAATCTGGGGTCAGATCCCAGCCCCTTGGAGGCCATGAGGATTTAGGTGAGCCCCCCATTGTTTTTGAGTGTCAATCTCCTGGTGGCAAAATGGGGGTGGTAATATCAACTTTGTGACTTAAAGGGACACTGTAGGTGAAGGGTTTGACACAATGCATGGGACTCCGTAAACGGTCACCGGTGGGAGCTTGAATAACCATAAGAAGTGAGAGGGTAGAGGAGGAAGTGAGTTGGAGAAAGAAGGAGGAGGACAAAGGAGAGGCAGAGATGGAGAAGGAGAGAAAGGGGAAGAAGAATCAGAGGGAGGCCTCGTGGTGGGAGTATTTACAGCATCTACAACACCCTGCTGTGTATAAGCAGGAGGAGAGAAGATGAGTGGGGGCTTTTAGGTAAGGGTTCAAATCTTGACTCTAACATGTATATGTTCACGACCCCTGAACCATCTCTGTTAGTTCCAGAATTTACTATTTGGCCTTCCCTTGGGACCACATGGGTTCACTTTTTTGTTTACAGTTTGAAGGAAAGAACCAAGCCAACTACCTCGTACTGAAACAGAAATATTACATAGGAGACGTAAGGAGGCTCCAGTTTGAGGTGCTTCTGAATCTCTCAGCCTTCCCCTGTTCCTTTTCTCCTCTTGTCTCTATGAAATGGTCTTTCTGTTCTGATGTCTATTCTCCAGAGCATAGCCAAGAAGGGGACCTCAGAGGCTGGGTTGCTACTCAGAATTACTCAGGGCCACTAAACCACCCTCCTCATGAAAAGGCAGTAAAACCAGGAACTGGCTGGACTTACATAAAATATAAGAGGTCATCTTCTGCCATTGGCAACATTTATTGGCTTCAGAATGGGGCCTGGGAGGCAGAGAGCAAAGATCGCCAAAGAAATGAGGCTTAGGGAAACAATGCTACCCTAATATTTCCATGTTTTGTGGAGATATTTCCACAGAATATTTTAAACTAAGAACCAGAGTAGTTTCCATGATTCTAAGAGCAACATAGCTGTGCCAATTCTGGGACTCTGGAATGGCAGATGCAACTCTGTGTGTGTGTGTGTGTGTGTGTGTGTGTGTGTGTGTGTTAAGCATTTGAAATACAATTTACAGATCGTTAGAAATGAATGCTCACTTTGCACCCACATCAAACATTTTATTCAATAACAATATATATTGGCCAGAATAATGAAGAACTGCACACATTAGCAGCTTCCAACGTAAGAACTAAACATGTCTGGAGGTAAGCAGTCGGCCAAAATTTTAGCGAGGAGCTCATGACACAGCTCAATCATTTTACCGTCTACCTAAAATATACAACACCTAAGTGCCCATGAACACTACCAGCACTATGACACAAGTCAGTTTGGTGTCTTTCGGGACCTGTTCAGCATCTTCATGGACTTAAGGTTCCTATAGACTTGGCTTGTGTACCTGGCAGTTGTCATTGCTTTTCAGACCATGTCCTCAATGTATGGCCACCATACATGGCCCCCCCGCCTACCAATGGCCTCCATACCCATTCCAGGAGTATCCCCAAGTAGTTTCGGGTTCCCAAAACAAGGCATTTGGGGATTATCTAGAGCCCTGAGATCTAAGGTTTAGTGCTGTTTACCCTCTCGATGTATTCGCCATGTCTTACTCTCTGTATTCTGTTTCTGACATCAGGGGCCTGCTGACCCTGAGAGACTGCCCTCACAGGACTAGTCAATTCATAGAGACAGCAGACAACTTGCATGTTTTTCAAATGCAAACCCACCAATCCAGAGCCCACACCTCTGACCACTTTCTCTCATACTCTGGACCACTACCCCCATGCCTGCATCTAGGACCAGGTACCAAACAATAAGGGACAGTCCCTATGCCCCAGAATCTGCTGAAATTATTCCAAGGAGCCTGTCCTAGGCCTGCTTACCCTGACGAGGCTGTGTCTTCCTGTGGGAACCATAAGAAAGGTTCCTGCCCCCATGTCCACCTTCCCTCTGACTCCTGACCCTCCTGGTGTTTCCCTGTGTGCCCCCCACTCCTGCCATTGCAAAGTGTGGCGCACCCTCTCCTTTGGGAGCTGTGAGTATCAAACTCCCATTTCAATGGCAATTATCTCCTGGTCTGTTGGCCATACTGAGCCTCACAGTTCCTATTAACACATTATATTTGAAAACATCAAGGAAACAAAGTTTTCCTGGAGAGAAGAGAGTCAAGGATTGACGGTTAGTTGCTGGGACCACACAGATGCAGGCAAAGTGACCCCAGAAAGCAGTCTTCAGTCATCACTGAGAGACTAGAGTCTTGGGTCTTGCAAAGTCTAAGCTACGGTTTTCAACCCAAACCTCGTGTCACTACTTCTTACGGTGAGCTACCACAAAAACATCCCCATTTTCATTCTCTTTTTCTTCCTGAGCAGCCATCTTTTTATAATCTTTTGGAAATGACGTCTTGTACCAGCTTTAATGTATATATGGCTACATTTACACAATTATTCAACACATCTATTGAGCACCTACTGTATGCACTGTTCTAGGCCCAAGAGATACAATACAGATCTCTAATTACATGGAGCTTATAATCCAGTAGGACAAGATAGTAAACAACATGAATAGATGGTATGTTAAGTTGGCCTTAGCAGGACAATAAAGAGGAAATGGAGACCATATGTTCCAGGAGGTCGAGGAGGTCACTTTTTTAAAATAATATCTTCATTGAGATATAATTCAGATACCATAAAATTCACTTGTACACTGTCTAGTTCTGACATCCCTAGTATTCACAGAGTTGTGCAACTATCCACATTATCTCCTTCCAAGACATTATCATTTTCCAACCTCTCCCCAAAAAACACCATAACCATTAGCATTGCTTCCCCGTTGCCCTGTCTCCCCAGCCCCCAGCAAACACTAATTCACCTTCTGTCTCTGGATTTACCTGTTATGGGAATTTCGTAAATGGAGTCATACAACATGTGGCTTTTTGTGTAGCTTCTTCCAATCAGCATGATGTTTCTAAGGTTTGTTTATGTGATAGCATGTGCCTATGTCCCATTCCTTGTCATGGATGAATAATACTCTGCTGTATGCATTTACTACTCTTTGTTTATTTACTCATCACTTGGTTTTTTTCCACTTTTTGACTACTGTGAATAATGCTACTGTGAGCATTTGTGCAGAAGGTTGTGTGTGGACACGTGTCATCACAGCTCTTGAGGATATACCCAGGAGTGGAGTTGCAGGATCATCTGGTCACTCTGCATTTAGCCTTTGGGGAGATAGTTCTATTTTGAATCAAGTGATCAAGGGAGGCTTTGCTGATAAAATGACATTGAGTAGACATCGGAAGGAGGTGATCTAAATAAGCCAGACCTAGAGGTGGGTGAGGGCATGCCAGGCAAAGAACAGCAAGATCAAAGGCAAAAACAGACCTGGTGTGTCTGAGCGACAGCCAAGTGCACTAGCATGGCTGAACTAGAGAGAACAGGGAGGGAACTACATGTTGAGCTATGATGCATCACATTTAAGTGGCAACCTGTTAATATGTTTGTAATTAAATGGGCCTACATATTCCAGCTTCCTGAACTTAACCTCTTAACTCAACTTATCCATACGAATTTCTTTCACTGATTCAGATTTTATTCCATTTCATCCATGATTCTGTCTTCTTCTGACATGTTTCACAAAGAAATACACAGAATACACGCACACAATGATTACATAGCAAAGATTAGGTTATAGATGCATCTGTGTTTGGAGTGGCATGAATAGGTATGCTTCTGCCCCTGCCAGATAAAGGTAGGCTAACTGGAAAGCCCATCGCCCTGTGCTGTTATTGCCCACATTCCCCAGCCCCGGCGAAGTAAACTCTGTGATGAGTCAGCAGTAGCTACATGATCAGACACCAGCAGTAGGAATGGTGCTCCTCTACAGGCAGGCTCTGGATCACCTCTCCTTTCTGCATGGGTCACACAGGAGAACTACAGAGTGAGCAAATGGGCTTGGCCATTTGCTTCTCCTGGAAGTCTTGATTGCTGTGGCTGCCTCTTCATGTTCCCAGGATGGCCTTCGGTTTATGGTTCAAGAGGACAGTGGGAGTTCTAAACAAACAGGGTATGTGTTGTTGCTAAGAGAGACTAACTGGGCCCAAGGAGAGTGCGGAGGCCGGTGAGGATGCACTGAGGAACAGATATGGTGGTTGTAACTGAAAGGTGAGGTTTTACTGGGTATGGAATGAGCAAAGGCATTTCAGGAGAAAGAATGGCAGGGGTGAAGCTCAGACATAGGGGAGAACACGGGACCCTTTAAAAGAAGAAGGAGGAGAAGAGGAAGAAGAAAAGAAAAAGAAAAGGCAATTAATTAACTATATCCCTTTTGTGGTGGGAGAAATACAGAGAGATGAGCAGGCTTGAAACACACAGCTGTAACACCTAGAACCTTGTTAGATGTTGAGAGCAATCTGAATTGCTCTCAATCCAGAGCATCTCAATCCTTCATGCTAAAGGCAAGAGGCAGGACAGGAAGGATTTCAAGCATTGAGGTGACATGATAAGGTTTGATATGACTGATGATCGTGAACTGGGCTAGACTGGAGGCAAGGTGCTCAGATAAATTCCCAGTCCTCTCCACAACATTGCATGCAGCTCCCAAGCCCACCTGAGCATCCTGCCTGGGGTTCTTGTAATATCCAGATTTGAGTCCCAGATCAGCCACTAAACTCTGTTTAACAGGAAAAGCACAGGGGTATCTGGGTGACTCAGCGTTTGAGCATCTGCCTTCGGTTCAGGCTATGATCCCGGGGTCCTGGGATCGAGTCCCGCATCGGGCTCCCCGCAGGGAGCTACTGCTTCTCCCTCTGCCTGTGTCTCTGCCTTTCTCTGTGTGTCTCTCATGAATAAATAAATAAAATCTAAACAAAAACAAAAACAGGAAAAGCACAAACACCCCTTGAGATAACAAATATGCCACAATGAGCCAAATGTGACAATCAAGATCAGACTGGTCCAAATTCAGCCACAAGAAAGTTGTCATCACAGAACATGAAGACTCCTAACTCTGGGAAACGAACTAGGGGTGGTGGAAGGGGAGGAGGGTGGGGGGTGGGGGTGCATGGGTGACGGGCACTGGGGGGGGCACTTGACAGGATGAGCAGTGGGTGTTATTCTGTACGTTGGCAAATTGAACACCAATAAAAAATAAATTTATTATAAAAAAAAGAAAGTTGTCATCATTTCCCAAAGGACCCATAAGAGAAGGATTCGCTCGCCTTCCCTTCCTTGTTTCTTCTTTCTGATGTAGAAAGCAAGTCCACTCAAACAAATGGAATTATGCCACTTGGCAAAGTAACGGCGACAGATCCAGATACATGCACATGTTATATGTATACATAAAATGCGATCATTGCAGTTTTTCTATCCACTAAACTAACATTTCACCAGGATAGCCTTTGTCCTTAGAAAATTCACAGTGGGGGCAGGTTTCCTTCTATGAATGAAACAGGAATTTGAGCCAAATTTAAGTAAATCTTAAAGAACAGCTAATCTTACTTGACATCAACATGATCCTGGTAAAAGGAAAGAGGAGTCTGGGACCTCTATTATATTGGTATTTTTCATAAAAACCTATCTGCAATTGTACCTTTGAAAAGAATCTTATTGTCACTTACAAAAAAACCTCCCAGTTCTTGGTTATATTTCTTAGTTTCTTCCTATTTCTTTCTTCCCCAAGATAAATCAAATGATCTTTTAACCAAGATTAAATGTCCACAAAGGAAATACCTTTATATGGGACTGTTCACAACATTTTAGATAACTTTGTCTGCCGTCAGTCATCATTTTTCCTTGAGTCTTTGTGTGATCGCAAGAGGAACCAGTGGCTTGATGCACCGCCACAGGGGGAGCTTTGCATTCCTTCTAGAAGCGCTCTGTTCTCCTTCTCCCACTCAGTGTTTCCATTTCTCTGTATCATTCTATTCTCTGACACACGCACACATATACACCACGACACCTATCTTTCCAGCATTACTTCCTGACATTTTTTTTTTTTTTTTTATGATAGTCACAGAGAGAGAAAGAGAGAGAGGCGGAGACATAGGCAGAGGGAGAAGCAGGCTCCATGCACCGGGAGCCCGATGTGGGATTCGATCCCGGGTCTCCAGGATCGCGCCCTGGGCCAAAGGCAGGCGCCAAACCGCTGCGCCACCCAGGGATCCCCCTGACATTTTTATTTTTTTTTTATTTTTTTTTTTTTATTGGTGTTCAATTTACTAACATACAGAATAACACCCAGTGCCCGTCACCCATTCACTCCCACCCCCCGCCCTCCTCCCCTTCTACCACCCCTAGTTCGTTTCCCAGAGTTAGCAGTCTTTACGTTCTGTCTCCCTTTCTGATATTTCCCACACGTTTCTTCTCCCTTCCCTTATATTCCCTTTCACTATTATTTATATTCCCCAAATGAATGAGAACATATAATGTTTTGACTCACAGCTTTTCTGCCCAGAAAAGCCATACTTCTTTTTGTTCAGTTGATCTTCTATGCAAGGCCTGTAATGATTGTACCTTCCCTCCAACCTTGTCTGCAAAGAGTAAAGACTGTGTAAGTGCAAAATCCAAGCATTAAGTTTGTTTTCTTTTTAGTTTCATGTGTTGTTTTGTTTTTAAAACCTATTTTTCTTTACTTCCTACTATATTTTTTTATTTTATTTAAAGATTTTATTTATTTATTCATGAGAGACACAGAGAGAGAAAGAGAGGGACAGAGACACAAGCAGAGGGAGAAGGAGGGGCCATGCAGGAAGCCTGATGTGGGACTCGATCCCGGGACTCCAGGATCATGCCCTGGGCAGAAGGCAGGCGCTAAACCCCTGAGCCACCCAGGGATCCCCTAATATTTATTTTTTAAAGAGAGTACACATGCCCTTGGAGTGGGGGTTAGAGGAGGGGCAGGGAGAGAGGGAGAGAGAGAATCTGAAGCAAGCTCCATGCTAAGCATGGAGCCCAACATGGGGTTTAATCTCACAACCCTGAGATCACAATCTGAGCCAAAATCAAGAGTCGGACATTTAACCCACTGAGCCACCCAGGCACCCAACTTCCTACTATCTTAAATCAATTAATCCTTAGGGAAATAATCTCCCACCACAAGAAGAAGACAGAAAGGCATGGAGCTGACATCAACTTCTACAGAGTAAAGCCTGTTGGAAATAATAAAAGTTGCTTTAGAATTAACAGCTACAGCCTCAAACATCTTAGAGTAGCATCAGCAGTGAATGAATCCACAAGAATTCAGCTGGAATACAGTGGCCAACATGTAAGGAGTCCTTGGTGCGAGGTGTTGGCATCTATTAACTTATTCATCTTTGGGATGAATACAACCATGTAGTAGCTATTACATTACTCATTTTACGGGTAAGAAAACTGAGGTGTTAGGAAGGTGTGTGATTTGCCATAATTCGCCAAAGATCACACATGTGAGGAAAGAGCAGAACCAAAAATCAAAAGTGAAGCTGCCTGTGCTCAAAACTGCTATAACATGTCTGCCTATGCCTTGGCACAACCAGAAAAACTTGGAAACAGATGTGAATCAAATTTTTTTTTCTTTTGAAGATAATGAATTTGTGAGAATCCAGTGTTCTTCAAACCAGCTAGGGGCACCTGGGTGACTCAGTGGTTGAGCATCTGCCTTTGGCTCAGGTCATGATCTCGGGGTCCTGGGATCAAGTCCCATATTGGGCTCCCCACAGGGAGCCTGCTTCTCCCTCTGCCTACTTCTCTGCCTCTCTCTCTCTCTCTCTCTCTCTCTCTCTGTCTCTCATGAATAAATAAGGCCTTTAAAAAAATAAATAATAAATACTAAAAATTGGGTGAGAACATAACCGACCTGATGCCTGTACATTTCTATTTTTAAAACAACTTTTAGCCAAGAGCTATAGTCAAACTATGTAACAATTTTGTGTCATGGGAGCCAGGGAAGAGGAAATGGGCCATGGCCATGGCATGGAACAGGGTTCTGGAGGCCTCCTGCAGAGATAGGTGCTAATGCTTTACTTGCTGGATCCAGGAGCAGCCGAGAGGAAAGGGCCCATGGAGAGGCGCCAGGGCAGTGAGGTCTTCACCCATTGCTGGAGTAGTTCAGCATTTTGTCAACCAGTGTGACTAAGCCAGTGCCATCCAGTGCAGGTTGGGCCAATTTGAGCCCACTCTGTCCTCACTGAGGGACCATAGGCCATACTGAACCCTAGTGGCAACTGCTCTCCTGTATTCCATGCCCTCTTAGAGGAGGTGGATTAATATGACATTTTAAAGAACACTGGATCCCCATAAATTCATTTTCTTCAGAAGATTCTGGAGGCCAAACAAAAAGGTTGTAGAATAGTCTGTGGATATGGTGGAAGCATCATTTATGCGAATTGACACAAGAAGAGCCAGAAAATTAGTCTAAATTCCCACAAGGCAGCAATTTGTAATTAGTTTAATAGCAAAATGTGGGGTAACACGGAAAATGCAGGTAAATTTTAGCTGATGGTTCTCTTTTTTTCTTTAAACAGTAAATGATAGGACAAAATGGTCAGTATCCCAGAGTCACAGGCTGACTCAGACTTCATGGTAGCAACATCTGACCCACTTCAGTGGCTGGAGAGCCTTTGCTTATCCCACAGAGGCTCTCTGGAGAATGTCAAGATTCTCTTGCAAATTAAATTGCCTTAATTGTTTGGGTAGGCAGCCAAAAATAGTAATGACCAATAAGCCTGGCCTTTGTACTCAAACTGCGAGTTTGACTCCCACTTCTACTCCCGACTAGCTGTGTGCTCCTAGGCTGGCTACTTGACTTCTCTGTGCCTTTATTTCCCCAGCTAGAATTAAAGCTCTATAAAAATAAGACTTAGGTCTTATGGTCTTTGGAAGGATTAAAGACGACAATATTAAAGAGTATCTAGCACATAGTGAACATAAATTCCAACCAAGAAATTCATTTAACACAGACTCAAAGCAACTGTGTTGAGTTACAAAGATGAATGACATGTGAATTGCGTCCTTAAAAACCTACCATCTAAATTCCACTGCTTGGTGTTTACTGAAGAGAAATAAAACATTTGTGAACAAAATGCCTTGTCCACAAATGTCCATGGCAGCTTCATCCAAAATAGCCAAAAACTAGAAAGGACCCCAACATCCATCCATAGGCACAGTAATAAACAGACTGGTGATTCCATACTCAGCAATGAGAAGAAACAGATCAATGCTGATATTAGCACAAAGATAAATGCACCTCCAACACTTTGAGGAGGAAAAGAAACCAGACAAAAAGAGAGTAAACAGTTATTTTACTCATTTATATGAAGTTCTACTAAAGGGAAATCCATAGTGTCAGAAAACAGAGTAGTAGTTGCCTGGGGAGGTGGTGGAGAGGAGGGAGCAGCTACCAAAGGATCACAGGGGAACTTCATAGGGTAATGGGAATGTTCTGGATCTTGATAGGGGTATGGGTTACATGAATATACATAGATGTAAGAATGCATCAAACTGTACATGCCGAATAGGTGCTGGAGTATATAGTAAGCAATATATCTGGTCTTTGTCTTCAGTTCCTGACACAGATCTCCTAAAACCCTTGAAATTTTCTGAGTGTTCAGAGTGTCTTTTGTTATTCATAATAAGCCCCTTTGGATCCCTTTGGACCTGAGAAATGGGAGATGGGAGCTGGTTGCCAGAAAACCAACCATGGGATTAGAAGTTTAGACCTTCTCACCCACCTTACCCAGACATCTGGGAGGAGGAGAGTGAGTTCAGTCACCAATGGCCAGTGATTTGTGCCTACCTGATACATGCCTACCTAGGAAACCTCTATTAAAAAGCTCAGAAATTAACCCCAGGAGTTAGTGCCAGAACTGAATTAAAATGACACCTATCGGTGTCAGAAAATTGGAGAACTGGCCAATGATGGAAAAACAGCACAGTTGCATATTATTGTATAAAGTAAACCTCAATGAAGTTGATTTAAAAAGAAAAATCTACAACCAAGCAAAGAGTTTTCAAATTGTTCTCTGCATTGGTGGGTCCCCTTGGGGTCAAGGTATACTCGAAACTATACTCAGAGCAGCTCTCCTCCATCTGATTTTTATACTGGGAATCCATTTGAACAGATTCCGTGGCTTAAATATATATATATTTGAAAACCACTGGTTCCTTTGTAAGAGACCATTGGGAGTGATCAGTCTGATTGGCCCATGCAGGTGAGGGAATGAGGGCTTCGCTGTTTCCTGGAGTTTAGATTCCTCCTGGGCAGCATTTCTTAAACCCAGCTGCACATCTCAACCAACCGAGGAGCTTCCAAAAATACTCTGGTACCTTCAGAGTGGATCGAAGACACCATCATTGTACGGTAAGTCCCCAGGAATTCTAACCAGTTGGAGAGCCATCACCCGCTTTGTTCGGGAGCTATCTAGAACTCCCATTCCTCTGTCTAAATATTTCAGAAAAAAAAAAAAAAAAAAAAAAAAACCTCATAGCACTGAAATCCCTTCTAACCACTCTGAGACACCATCAAGTTGCCTGTTTACTGGATTTGGCCTAATGCTATTTCGATCTCTGAATCTAGTCAAAAATGGAGAACATCTCTCTACTCCTTGGAGCAAAATAAAACCAGGTTGTATTTCTCTGCTTTATTTTTTGCAGAATCTGAAGATAAATTAACCTATGAGTGTGAAGTTTTTAATATGAGCTTTACTTTCCTCCCTAGGTAACTTCTGTTGCCTTTCAGCGATAGACTAACGCTTTGTTATAAAGGGAACACAGAGAAATCTGATCTGCTACAAAACTAGCAAACTAAAATTCATGTCCTGGGACTAAAGAGTATTTCGCCTCATTAAATCTCCCTCAACAAAGAGCCAGAAGGAACCATCCTCTCAGCTAAAAATACCGTGAGGAGTTAGTTGCGACACCAGCGCATCATTCAGTGGCCGGTGACAGCTAAGCCCCGGAGGAGTTCTGGGTGTACCCTTCAGCATCAGTGAGTGGAGTGTACCCAAGGACAACCAGACTGGAAAAAGCAGATGACAATTTTTAGTTTTTTCTCTCTGCAACCTAAGACTTCGTATTGGAAGCCACTGACCAACTTCTGGAGTACTGTGGGCTGACAGCGCTTCACTTGCCTCTATAACTGGGGCTGGCGTTGGTGGCCACAGCAAGCAGCCCAAGAACCTGAGAATGAAGGGGATGGAGATGTCCCCCCTGACGGTTCAACTAAGAAATCAGCATATGTGGATCATAGCTGAGAAGTTCCAGTTCCCTCCCTCCAGGGCCTGAACTTCATGACCATGGCATTGAGTCAAGCAGAACGTAAGGACCATCAGAGTCCAGGGAAGGAGACTCTCTGAGGACAAGGCACACACTGCCCACTGCCCAACTGGGAACTGTCCAGGGGGCATGGCCACAGTCAAGGACAGAGAGAAAAGGGTTTGTTGGGAAGGCTGCTCATGGCCATGGGTGGAACCCAGGTAGATCTCGGTCCCAGCTTGGCCATTTCTGGGCTGTGTGACCTTACACAAGTACTTAACACTCTGTCCCCACATTTCTATGCTGCCTCACTTTCTTAATCTGTCAAATGAGGATGGTGTCCACCTCATCGGGTTACTGTAGGGATTACGTGAAGCCCTTAATACAGAGCCTGACTCACAGCAAGCACCCAACAAATGTTAGCGAATAAAAACACTATGAAACACAATAACCAGAGGCCTAATTTTAATCATAAATTGTGAGTTTGATTCGTGTGAGCTGGTGAGAGAAGGGGGTATGCTCAGGTGCTAACACTCTCCACCTGCTGGATTTGAACACATTCCACTCAAGTTACTCCTTGACCCCCACACGCACCTGCCCAGCCGAGTCCTTTCCCATTGCGCATCTTCCGCCCCTGAGAGCATCACCACGTCTTCAAACAATCTCCGGACTTCTAGTTCTGGAAAACAACCCAACCTGCTGAGAGGTTTTCATGATTTCACAACTCATTTTTCTCTACTTCCAACAAAGTCCAAAACAAACAGGAAAAAAAAAAAAAGCTGAGGATCTTAGACAATCATGAAAGAAATACTTTTGTGAGGATAATGAATATATCTCCAAATATTTGGAAATACACTATTTTAGGGCTGAAGGGCTGGAATGGGGAGGGACAATCAGCCACTTGGCTCATTAGGGTTCTGTTCATACTCCTGGGAGGAACTAGCACCATTCAGAGGCTACAGGAAAATCCTGTACCTTTACCAAAAGTGTCCATATCCGATCAATCATTGAATCATTGACTGAGTTTAGACTCCTTCTGTGTAATGCAATGGTGTGAAATTCAAACAATCGATTACTGGTTTAATGGTGTTTAAGAATGCACATCATTTTGCTCATGATAAATTATCTTGGATAAAAGCATTATAAATGATATGCTAATTAATTGACCAATTGGCATGCAAGGTTTCTGTTTGTTCTTCCTCTGTCCAGTTGGCAAATCCCATATGCCCACCTTCTGATTTCAACAGTACCCAACCTTTTACATGCTGCCAGGGGGCTCTGGGGGGCAGTACGCTGTGTCCAGAAGTTTATGTTCTATCACCACCTAATGGACTTCTCCATTATTACAATTCACTAGAGTCCCTGTGCATGACCATGCTTAGCACAGGTGTCATACTGAAACTGTTTAAAGGAAATATTCAAAAATATTCCTCAAGGAACTCTCTCACCTCTCACATTTAGTCTAGAAAACTAAGAACTCCCCAAAACCACACATTGCCTTTATCACACATCTTGGATCCAGGCACCAGATGAAGACTCCAACCCAATGAAATGCAAGGAGACCCCTGATCGGAAGAGAACAGCATGGAGATGGGAGTGTTTCTTGTTCAGGGCTTAGGAAAAGTGCTCTTGGATTTTTGTGTAGTTGTTTTTCTACTTTAAAAAGGGCAAAGAAAAGAGAAACCGTTACTTGGAATTTGGGCCTTCTGTAGACTAATAAATCAAACTCTTTGTACCTCTATTAGCTTCAGATCAACAATTATTCCATTTTCTGGCCTTTCCTTTCTTCAGAAGGATTTTGCTTATTTGCTTGGGTTTTTCTTCTGGGTTTGTTTTTTTTTTTTTTTTTTTTTTTTTTTTTTTTTTTTACGTATTCATAATGCTTTTTGGTTTCTAGAAGTTTCCTATACTGACAAATGTGTGGAGGTTAAAAAAACTCTATTTTGATATTGCATAGTCCCTATTGGGGGATCTTCCTTACTGTGTCCCCGGGCTCACTTAGCCACTTAAGCTGGTGCTGTTTATATGGCATCCCATATACAGGCAGACCTAAGTGGAGTCTGCATTGCAATAATACTTCCCAAAAAAAGGAAATGGAAGTGAGAATAAATAAAGATACACTCATACAATGTCAATTTTCTGATTACAGAAAGACAATATAAGAGAAAAATAATTCCATTTAAGTAAGTAGTCATCTTTGTCATCTTGCTTATTATTAGCACAAATAGTTATTTTCCTTTAGCAATATGAGAAACAAGAGGAAAATTGGCACCCAGCTGAATAAATGTTCCTCCATCCGACTCCACCACAAAAGAGCTACAAGTCAGCCCAAGAAATAGCAAAAAGCTTGAGGCCTACCCATGAGTGGAGCTGCTACAAAGTTATGCATGCTCTGTAGATAGGACATTTAATGCAATAAAGTACGAAATAGAAATTAATTTTTAATCACATGAATTTTCATCTCACCCTAGTCTCACCTTAGTTTAAGCCAAGAAAGAAATGTTTCTAAGGTCGTTTTCAATAATTGGGAACAAAATAATCTTAATTCTCTTCAAAGTGCCTCTTTTTGTTACTAGGGTAACAGGAAAAGAGCTGTTCTCAGAGTCCCTGTGATGCACACAATCTCTGCCAACACACAATACGTTCCCGGATGACACAAACAGCCTTGGCTGCAAAATCAATAGGCAGACTGAAGAGGAGGTGAAGTTTATGGCCACCTCGAGTTGAAGTGCCATAATTGCCTTTAAATAGGACCACATGGAGGGGGACAAGCTCTTCTGACAGAACGGAAGCACTGCTTGCAGCAAGAGAAATACAAGGACCAGCACAGATACGAGAGGGGAGGGGTGTCAACAAAACCTTGCAAGAAAGGAAAAATCCCTTTGACAAACTGAGATGGGGTACGTGAGCACAGAAACGCTGCCAGCCTACCTGGTGTGCAAGTCGTCGGGGCTGGACCAGCTCTCGGTGGACCCTGGCATCAGCAGGCACAACTACAGACGTGCACTCTGCACCTCGCAGCCGTGGCTGCAAATCAATGAGAGGCAGGAGGAACAGAAGCAGCCACTCCCTTGGCGCAGAAACGTGCAAAGACACTGGGGTGCAAATCTATCTGTCCCTACTGTCATCTCTACACAAGCGGATGGCAGGCTTACAGTTAAAAAAGGCCTTGGAGATAATGTGCACAGCTGTGTGTATCACACAAAATATGATGTAACAAGACAACCAGTGCCATTTGAAAACACGAGCTGAATAACCAGCACAACAAAAAATGCCCGTCCCAGTGCAGACAGAAAGGTTGTGCAAAGGATTCAGACTTGGCAACAGACACATTGAGTTCAGCCGGATACAAGTAGAGACTATAAATAAAGAAATTAATGTTCCTCGGGGAAGATAGCCGCTATTAATCTTTATTTGTATGATTGTTCTCTGGAAAGCTCTTTATTTTCAAAGCTCTTTATTTTCAGCTCATTCTGAGACAGGTGGCATAAGGCACATACGAAGAAATGCTTTTATTACATCACAAAGAGAAGTTCTATATTTGGAAATCATGTTTCAAAATCATTTCTTTTCAGGGTATTAGTAAGAAGATCTATTCATGCAGAGCAAAAAAAAAAAAAAAATTAAGCAAAAGCCAAAGATGTCAGGCACATGAAGGTATGGAGGAGTTGTCTTCACATGGACTCTCACGTTGCTAAGATTAGATAGACATACCCGCGTACATCTAACCATGTCAGGTAGGTACAATTCCTCGGGGAACCCCGGGTGTACCGAGAGAGGGGTGCTAGCTTCACGCCAAAGCATTTTGTTGAGTTTGGTTTGTGGGGAGACAGTTGAAATACTGCTTCATGGCTTGAGTTTTCTAAAAGAAAGGGGAAATAGTAAGGAGAGGACGTCAGGAGAGAAAGCCAATGTTTACCACGATCTTCACTACTTACCACGTGTTAGAGGCAAGTGCTCCCTTTTACTCTCTAAAGCACTACTCACCCTTTGCTTCCAAGTGCAAGGAAAGAAAAATTAAATGATTTCTTTTCGTGGAAACCCAGATCAGGTTTATATCCTTTCTCTGTACTAACACATATCAAACACCCTAAGGAAGTCAACATCTCTGATGGCAGTTTCCCCACTGAAATTTCATGGAGAATGGAGAGGCCAAATTGACAAGCTCGGAACTGGAGAGGGCAATTTAAATGGCCCATGCCTTGACTGCAGGGCAGTATTGAGCAGCAGCCCCTGGGGAGGTAGCATTCGGTCTCATACTACAGATGATTTCTCCTGGAGCATTAAGTTAGCATCAATTTTGAACATGGGATATGAGAATCCCTTCACCATTCCATTCCCTGTTCTCCCTGGCTTCTCCAAGTTTCCCCTAAAGTGAAACCTTGTCAAATAAAACACCTGGATTCTCCATGAGCTAAGAGATGGGTTTGCTTTGGACACTGAATGGCGTGGTGCCCAGTTCAATGAATGACTGCATGGCCATGTTGCATATGAAAGGATACTGAATCTCTCCAGGGTTGGGGGGTGGGATTTTAGGGAGGTGTTTGAGTCACTCCTTCACTATCAGGCATTTTGACCTCACAACAGACTCCTGTGGATGGGATTTCAAACTACAGAATCGGTGGAACAGGCAAATGTGCTTGCTGGCCACAGCTGTATTTGCCTTTTCTTTTTCCTCCTTTGAATCAGTCTGTGAAGCCATCTGGCTCCATGAAGGATGCTCTCAGCTGTGCCACTTCACAATCAACGTATTTTTTTCGTTATCACACTATAAAATTGCATGATTTTAAAAGGAACTTCAGAGGGCGGGGGGTGGGGGTGACTGGGTGGCAGGCACTGAGGGGGGCACTTGACGGGATGAGCACTGGGTGTTATTCTGTATGTTGGCAAATTGAAAACCAATAAAAAATAAATTTATTAAAAATAAATAAATAAATAAATAAATAAATAAATAAATAAATAAAATCTTTTAAGAAATAAAATAAAAGGAACTTCATAAGCAGGGTGAATAGAAATGGATTTTAAACAGTACTTATGAGTTTTTACTGTTTGGGGCTTTTTGGTAGAAGAAGAAATAATCAGGATATTTCTCCTTCCCAATATTCTTCAGATAGAATTTCTAAAAGCAAACTTGCTCATTTTTTTTTTCAAAAAATGTGTCCCAAACTACTCCTTAAAATTGAGACACTAAGAAGGGACACTAATAAGATTAACAACAGATTTCTCGATAGTAACAACAGAAGAATTTTTTTTTTAAAGAAAAGAAATGGGATTACTTCCAAAATGACAATCAGTAGGCCTTAAAAGGTGAGGTCTGTATGTCCAGAACATGAAAGAAACCACCTGTGAAATGTCAAATGATGGGCTAGATTTCCTTTGTAATTTACATAAATGAATAGTGACATTTGCATGGTCTGATAAGAATGGGCTACGCTTTTTTAATAAAAAAAAATTTATATCAATTTTTTATGCATAAGTGACTATCAGTATATCAAGGGGGGAGATTCATACTAATCAAATCGGTCTTTGGTGCATAGAGCGGAGCTATTTCTCAGCCAATATTTACAAAGCACCGGGGATTTCTTTTTCCTTCCTCTGCTTAACTTTTGTCGACCCTTCATGAGACAGGGCTCTGAGATGCACCACAGGCCTTTACTGAAAAACCACCCTACACTTCAATGCTTCACCTTCCATCTCTCCTTCCCCAGATCCCCGATATCTGCACCTCCCAAATCTGCCTTGTGTGCTTCACTGGAGGCAAGGAGACTAAACAAACTTTTAGTAAGTAAGGAGACTAAAAGAATTTTTCTAATTTTAATTTCAATTTTGAAAAGAACCTTTAGAGTACCAAAGCAAACCTCAGCGCCCTAGAGAATAATCTGCTGCCTCAAATTTGGTCACAAGGTTAAATAATATTCTTATTAATATTATTTAAGAATACAACTCTTGCATAGGCATTTGCTAAGTGTCTGCGATAGCCAGAGATCGCTGCAGCACTTACTGATCTCGAGTTGTTTTCATCCATGTCTTATCTGTATGGCCCACAATATTTGTCCTCAATACCCACTCTCATGAGATACTATCATCATCTTATTAATGTATTCACACAGCACTTGCAGAATTACATAACTATCCTGCATTGTCAGAAGTTTACAGTGACAAGGCGGCGAGCATACTTGTCCAAGGAACTAAGGTGATTTTCACCATATTCCATGATGTTTCTACACGAGCATTCCGGTTAATATTTGATAAATGAAAATGTCTGTCAAGTACTTATCACTCAATCTCGAGCAGCAGTATTTTTCCTTCAAGAAGAGCCAGCGTTGTGATTTTTCAAGGCTGTAATTTATTGCCACCATTGTGAACTCGATTGTCATTCCCCTATAGACGTGTACGTATATCCGGGGCAGCAGGAGAGTCTGGGTAATAGAACAACGGTCACAGAACACTCCCCGTGCTCTCCCCTAAATGAAGGTCACGCAGAGGAAGAGGAGGAAATAAATAACACAAAGCCAACTGCGCCTTGCCTCTAGGGTACACATTTCCTGGAAATCATATAAACCATGGCCTTCCACACCCTCACCCACGGGATGGGTGGGGGGCAGCTGAGCAGCCCTGTGGCTCCAGCAGAGCCACCGGGGCCCGGGGAAGACCGCGTGGCCTGACCTGGGGTCCTTCTCCCATCACCAAGGGAGAGGCAGCATCAGCCCAACGTTGTAACAACCCAGGACCATGTGGTTACCTGGAAGAGGGGAGAAATGAAGCATGAAAAGGCCTAAGAATCTTCTGCTTCTGCTTCTTCTTCTTCTTCTGGCTCCTCCTCTCCTTTCTCAGCTTCCTCTTCCTCTGCTTCCCCTTCTGCTCCCTCATCAGTGATCTCTTCCGTCTAATTTTAACAAAAATTTCATTAATTTTGAGAAAGGTCACAGATACAGCGAGGAAAGAAATACAAACTCTCAGACTAGAGATGAGGGCCTCTCACACACCCCTACCCTACACTCACACACACACATCACACATACAATACACACAACACCCATCACACACAAAAAACCTATGACATACATCACACACACAATATATACCACACACATCACACAGTACACGTGCCCATCACACAATACACACAACACCCAGCACATACAACACCCAGCACACACACACTACACACAACATACATCATACACACAACACAGAGCACACACACAACACCCAGCACACACACACACACACACCCCACAATTTGGAATGGTGCTGCAGAGCACTACATTAATTCTAATGAGTATCATGATTTCTCTTAAGTATGTAGTCTTTACTCATATTAATGCACTATTCTCATCAAATTACCTTTAAAAATTTGGGAGGCAGTTAGAAGAAAAAATATGAAAAAATCTCGGCAAACAGAACTTATCAGAAAAAGATGAAGCTTTTAAATGTAGAAGTTGGTTATATTTTGTTATAGCAATCTAATTTTTTCAAGCCAAAGTCATCAGCAACCCATACATATAACCTGAAACTACCTCCAAATTAGTAGCATCTTTCTCTTATCTTTATATATAAAAATGGGATTTTTAAAAATGGAAACATGTCTAACAACAAAGAAGCTACTTATTGGAAGGATGTAACCTATAACTTTAAAAAGCAGAGCATAGAATAGGCTAGAAATAACCTTTAGGCCTAGGAACAGGGGTTAATTTGACAAAATGACATTAAAAATAATGAAGCAGATCTATATTTACTGTCTCTCCCCCCCCAAAAAAAATATACACACATTACATGAATGAAAGTAGCTTACAAAAGAGTATTCATCAAGATTTGATGTGTGTGTATGTGTAGATAGCGGTTAACTCCAGGTAATTGGGCTACAAACTATTTTCATTTTATTTTTTTAATCTGTATTTTCTAAATTTTTTATAAAGATCATAAACTATTTCTGGGGCCCTTGGGTGGGTCAGTTGATTGAGCATCTGACTCTTGGTTTCAGCTCAGGTCATGATCTCAAGGTCGTAAGATTGAGCCCCAAGTACCGTTATGCTGGGTATGGAACCTGCTTAAGATTCTCTTTCTCTCCCTCTGTCCCCCTCCCACTCACACTCTCTTGCTCTAAAAATAAACAAATAAAATTTTTAAAAAATAAAGATCATGAACTATTCCTTTTTTTAAAAAAGTTTTATCTATCTATATCTTTTAGAGAGTGAGAGAGGGAGAGCAGGTGTATGCACATGAGCAGGGGGAGGGCAGAGGGGGAGGAGAGGGACAAGCAGACTCCACCCTGAGCACAGGGCCCTGTGCTGGGCTCTATCATATGACCCTGAGATTATGACCTGAGTGGAAATCAAGAGGATGCTCAACTGACTGAGCTACCCAGATGCCCAATCATGAACTATTTCTAACTTTAAAAAGCAATAAAATAAAAAAATAAATAAAAAATAAATAAATTAAAAAAATAAAAAAATAAAAAGCAATAAAAGGGGGGATCTCTGGGTAGCTCAGCGGTTTAGCACCTGCCTTTGGCCCAGGGTGTGATCCTGAGACCCAGGATCAAGTCCCGCATCGGGGTCCCTGCATGGAGCCTGCTTCTCCCTCTGCCTGTGTCTCTGCCTCTCTATCTCTTTCTGTCTCTATCATGAATAAATACATAAATAAATAAATCTTTTAAAAAAAGCAATAAAAGGTTTTTTAGGGGAATTTCTTATGACATTTGGGACTCTCTTTAATGTTGATGACCTTCAGCAACAAAGGACTTGATGAAACACTGAGACAATACACTGGGTGATTTTTGGTAAATTATTTTTCCTTTTCTTCGGTTCTTGTTTTGATTTAGCTCTCTGATTAGTATTTTAAAACAATTAATCAAAAAAGTTCATTCACAATATTCTTAAAATCATTCTTGATTACAATGGAAGTCACTGAGAGTCAGCTAACCTGAGGAGCTGGAATAAGAGGGAGAATCCGAGAATGTCCCTTTGGACCTGCCCTCAGAATCCTCTAACATTCTCTCAACTGATTCCTCTCCACACTGACATGATTCCATTCCTGTGAGGGTTTAAATTCAAAACTACTCCGAAAAAAAAAAAAAAAAAAAAACTACTCCAAATGCCCAGCTAAGGAGCCACAGGTTCAACAAGCAAGCAGCTGGGCAAGAATTGCAATCGGCTTCATTTTGACACATAGCACCCCTTGCACAGCGGCAGCAATATAAAAATAGCATGCTGCCCTTGCAGTGTTAAATTAATGAAAATTATCACAAAATTCCTTATAATGAAGTCCCTGCCCCAGCACAAATAGAAAGCAAAACAAAATTTCTCAAACAAGCAAAAGCTCATTCTTGGAAGCTTTCACAATTAAACAGGAAGCATTAGGATATTTCAGCAAGCAGGAAAAGAAAGGGAAAGAAGAGAATTCATTCGTAAAAAACTTAAGCCGAGTTACAGATCTCCCCGGGTCTGGGGTCTCTTTCCCCCTTCTCATTTCCTATAACTCATTTCAATCACTGAAAGAAAATTAAGGGTTTGGGTTTCGTTGTTTTTTGGTTTTTTGTTTTGGTTTTTGTTTTTTGTTTTTTTTTACTAAACACGAGTTCTTAATATAAAACAAACAGTATTGTCTTTGAAATTAGATGGACTGGGATCCCTGGATGGTGCAGCGGTTTGGCCCCTGCCTTTGGCCCAGGGCGCGATCCTGGAGACCCTGGATCAAATCCCACATCGGGCTCCCAGTGCATGGAGCCTGCTTCTCCCTCTGCCTGTGTCTCTGCCTCTCTCTCTCTCTCTCTCTCTATCATAAATAAATAAAAATTAAAAAAAAATAAAAATAAAAATGAAATTAGATGGACTTTTTACAATGAGCATCGAAACAGTAGATCTTGCAATCCAACTCCCTTGCCAACACTTCAGGTGACCTAGAATTTATGACCTAATCCAGTGCTTCTCAGACTTTCTGGGGCATCAGAAACACCAGAGCTTGCTAACACACAGTTTGCTGGGCTGCACCTCAGAGTTTCTGATTCAGGAGAGCTGGGGCCAGGCCTGAAAAATCTGTATTTACAGAGGTTCTCAGGCGAGGTGGCGGCTGCTGCTACTGCTGCTGCTCTGAGAACCCACTTTGAGAACCTCCAACACAATCTCTATTCCCTCCCTTAAATCACATCAATTGATAACCAGAGCATGATGAGCACTCCCAAGGAGTAGGCTTGGCATCACTACCCACTGAGGCCTTCATTTTCCAGGGTGCATTATGTTTATTCACATTTTTGTGCATGCAAGTTATAGTCTAATGTAATTACATCATTTACATAAGCATCATGGAAATCAGAATATGAAAGGATATTTTGTTTTCTATGTGAACTTAACGGAATGCTTTGAAAAGACTCTGTACATGTAAGTCATCTTAAAAACTTGTCATCAAATGAGGTATCAAAAAAGCTGGGATTGGGCAGCCCGGGTGGCGCAGCAGTTTAGTGCCACCTTCAGCCCAGGGCGTGATCCTGGAGACTCAGGATCGAGTCCTGCATCAGGCTCCCTGCATGGAGCCTGCTTCTCCCTCTGCCTGTGTCTCTGCCTCTCTCTCTCTCTCTCTCTGTCTCACATGAATAAATAAATAAAAATCTTAAAAAAAAAAAAAAAAGCTGGGATGGCAGGGAAGACTCACAAAACCCAAAGAGATTATGCACCTAGCTTGCATTGTATTTTTAAATTTCTGCTCTATTTTTAAAAAGCCAAAACCAATTTTCTAGACAGACAAAATGAGTTATGTTTATGTTAGAAAGACAACAGGAGGTGACTGGGTGACGGGCACTGAGGGGGGCACTTGATGGGATGAGCACTGGGTGATATATTATATGTTGGCAAATTGAACACCAATAAAAAAAATAAATTAAAAATAAATTTAAAAATAAATTTAAAAAAAAGAAAGACAACAGGTAACTCCAATCATTGGACTCTTATTTAAAGAAATAGTCTTTATCTCACATCAAAAACATGGCAGGAAGTATACGTTTATATATTTCAAGTTAGAGTAAAAGTGTTAAGCCTCTACGTTTTTATAACTGAGCACTTGAAGTGACTTCTTCAGTTGGTCAAACCACCTTCAGTTCGAAACTTAGGACTTGAGGTCTTCCATTGTACCTGGGAATGTTGGTTATTATTTAAGCACAGACTCCATAAACAAACCTATCAGCCAACCCAATAATAGATTGCATTCCATTACAGAGGATAAATCTTATTTCCTTAATTTGTATCTTTAATAGCTTTAATACTATTTTCTAGTTAAGTTTTGTTTGTTTTAAGTAGGCTTCACACCCAGAGCAGAGCCCAACATGGGGCTTGAACTCAAAACTCTGAGACCAACACCTGAGCTGAGATCAAGAGTCAGAGGCTTAACTGGCTGAGCCACCCAAGAGCCCCTCCAGCTTATCTTTTAATGCTTTAATTGTGCTTTTAAATCTTATATCCTCAGTACTCTTAATTCTTGAATATTTATTTTGTAGGATTCTTAATCTTTTATCTCTGTGACTCTTGATTCTTTTACATTTAAGTTCTTCTTACTCTACCTTATTCATAGAAGACATTTCTTTTTTCAATCCTTTATCTTATTGAATGCATATGTTTCCTTTACATCCTTAATTTTAATTCCTTTTATAATCCTTTTCTTTCTTTTCAGTGAGTGTTTTCTCTTATGGGCTTAGGAGGATGGCAAAGAGGCAGGCAATGCCCCGAACAGCGAATTGGAGGCTCCTGCTATCTACGTGATCTCTCATCCCCTTCAATCCTGGCCTTCTAAAATGAAAATAGACTCTCAACCTCAACTCTGTCAGACAACTGAAGGCATGCCAGACCAAGGCCTACAGGGTCTCATCCACTGGCCATGGGAGACAGGCTCCAGGAGGCTCTCTATTGCACACCAGTGGATGAGAACCAGTGCTCTAATATAACCTCAAGATGAAGAGGCAGGTTAGAAATTCTTCCCAAATCAGTAATGCTCTCCCTGGATAGGTTCCCACCATGTTATGTTTCCTAATGTCACATATCTTCCAGACACTTAAAGAGGAGCTGCATGTTTAAACTTCATAGTTTCTATGACACACAGCTATAGTGAAACATCTAAAATTGACCTCAGTGTTATATGCTACCTTGACATCTAGTAAAATCTGGAAGGCCAGAAATGGCCTAAACACCGGCCAAAGCTCCCACAGATTAGGATTAGGTCTCCTACCCAAGCAGCCTGCTTAACCGAGTACCCGGGCACAGTGCCTGTCCATCCCCTGGAATTATTCAACAAGCCAATCACATCCTCCATGTGAACCAAGGCACACTTTGCCCTCTTGATACCACAAAGCCTGCCTCCCACACCCCCAACTGTTCACACTGTCCCAAGTGCTCCCCTTGTGTCCCTACACTGTGTTGATGTTCTCATCCCTTGGGCTTGGAGAATATGTAATAAACTGCCATCAATCTCATCTGCCCAGTGTCAGGTTCTGTGTATCAGCCATCCCCATGACCATAGGAACGGAATCCTTCCCTCACCAATAAGTTGAATAGGTGGCAATCAAAACAACACTGCTAAACACCATGCAAGCTGCATTAACTGTACACACTACCCAGGAAGGAGGAGGGGAAGAATGGAAGCATGACCTGGTCCAGCCCAGCCCAACTCTGCAGACAACACCTTCCCATAGGAGGCTCAGGAATGGTCCATGACCACACCCTATTTCTCCATCCACGTCTCTTTGCTACATTTACCTCCAACTTGCTAAAGTTCCCTTCTCAGCAGGCTAAAGGAGGATTTTCTGGGATGCCAGCTACATCAGCTTCTTCATATTATGAAGAACAAAGAGAACATGGCTAAGCTGCAATTCTCTGACCTAAAAGATGTTTTTATTAAGCACCACTGTTAAATATGCTACTGTACCTCTTCTGTCACTGTCTCTCTCGCCTCTTCCTTAGGTCCATAAATAGGAATTGAAGAAAAAATATGAATTCAGGTAAGTTTTAAGTTGAGTCTAAAAATTAAACAAATAGAGGCGCCTGGTTGGCTCAGTCGGTTGAGCATCTGACTCTTTATTTCAGCTTAGATCGTGCTCTCGGGATCATGGGATCCAGCCCTGTGTCAGGCTCTGCACACTCAGTGCAGAGTCTGCTTGAAATTTTCTCTCTCTCCTCTCCCTCAGCCTCCTCATCTCCCCCTGCTCATGCTCTCTCTCTTTCTCTCTCTCTCTCAAATAAATAAATAAATAAAATCGCTTTATTTTTTTTTAATTTTTTATTTATTTATGATAGTCACAGAGAGAGAGAGAGAGGCAGAGACATAGGCAGAGGGAGAAGCAGGCTCCATGCACCAGGAGCCTGATGTGGGATTCGATCCCAGGTCTCCAGGATCGCGCCCTGGGCCAAAGGCAGGCGCCAAACCGCTGTGCCTCCCAGGGATCCCTAAAATCGCTTTAATTAAGTGGAGGGAGCAGTCCCTAAAAATTCCTCATGCCTTACTACTCAGGCAGTGAGCTCACGGAATCTTGCACTTGGGGGAGCTAAAAGCAATCTTGCATTCCCATAACCTCTCACTCAATCCCTCCTTTGGACAGATGAGGACATTGAGGCCACAGAGTTAAGCAATTTGCCAAAGGTCAGAGGACAAGTAAGCAACACAATCAGGACTGACTTTAAGGCTCCTGGCCCCTCATTTAGTGTCCTTCCTACTCTACTGTGATACATCTCAAGATCAATAACAGAAAAGGCAAAATCATGGAAGGCGGTGATAAGGACCCACCACATCCCTCAGTCCAGCCCTGTATCCTTGGCCAGTTCCGGAACCACACTATCAGATTTCTGAGGCTGGCAGGCAAAATACAGAACCTGAAAGGCTGCTCCAGCTGGCCAGGCCGGGTCAGCCCCACAGGTCTGCCTAGTACAGGGAATCTCCAAACTAATCCTTAGCCCTCTTTCAACGCACCAAGTTTTAGTGCTAAAATAATGTCCAAGAAAAGAGAGGTCCATGCTTGTTGGCTTCTCAGCAACGTGTTGAGTGGATGTCCCTAGCACTGCCTAAGTCTTCCCATGCCTTGGCCCTCCCATCCATGACCTCCAGCTTCTCTCACTCAGGGCACGGTGCCCTAGTCTTCCTTATCTCTGACCTGTTCTCCACACAGTGGCCAGGTATCTTGTAATAAAAGACAGCACACCTTACTTTGCTTCCCTCATGTTGAAAAACTTCCATCTTTTCAAGGAACTTCTATCCATTATTCATAGGATGGCCAAAAGGCCATCACAATCAGGCCCCTGCCCACCCCCACCCCCACCCCTGCCATGTCCCTCACCACTCTTTATTTCAGCCATGTGGACCATGTGCCCCTTTCTCACATCGGCCACACTTTCCAGGGCACTGCTTAAAATGACATTTTCTTTTAAAAAAAAATTATTTATTTGAGAGAAAGAGAGAGCCAGAGAGAGTACAAGTGGAGGGAGGAGCAGAGGCAGAAGCAGGCTCTCCACTAGGCAGGAAGCCCAATGTGGGGCTGGATCTAGGACCCTGGAATCATGACCTGAGCCAAAGGCAGATGCTTAACCACCTGAGCCACCTAGGCGTCCCTTAAAATGACACTTTCAAGGAAGACTTTTCTGACTCATAGGCTGAGTTATGGGACCCCCCTTTTTTGTTCCCATGACCATCATTTATCCATCTCACTGACGAGTCTGTGTACTCCTTGGGGCATGACTTGTGTGTTTATTCATTTTTGGATCTCCAGGATCCAGCCACTATCTGGAACCAAGATGTCAGCTCAATAAATGTGCTAAGTGACCAGATAAATGAACGTATACTCTGCCAGTAACTGTTTGGATCTTGAAGAACATTAATTTTCCTCTTACTCACAGGAGATCAAATTAAAATATGTAACAGACAATTATCAGCTACATAGAGTTCCACATTTTTCTAAATTCAGTTATTTGTATGAACTGAATTCAGCTGAAACAAATGCATCAACGAGATAGACACTGTTAAAAATAGGGTTATCCTTAAAGGGAGGCTGGAGGACAGTAGGGGGGCTTACAGGAATAAGCATAAGTCTCAACTTTTACAGCTTAGCCAGCAGCAGTTACCGAGGGACCTAGGACTCCATCAATATCTGAATTGACCTCAATTTCTTAATTAAATGGGGAAAGTAATTGCCCAGAGAATTTATAGAAATACTTCACCACAAAAATAAATCAAATATGGGGGCAGCCAGGGTGGCTCAGCGGTTTAGCGCCGCCTTCAGCCCAGGGCCTGATCCTGGAGACCCGGGATCAAGTCCCACGTCAGGCTCCCTGCATGGAGCCTGCTTCTCCCTCTGCCTGTGTCTCTGCCTCTCTCTCTGTGTCTCTCATAAATAAATAAATAAAATCTTAAAAAAAAAAAAAGAATATCATAAAAAATCAAATATGCTTTGAAGAACCCAGATGTTACGATCACCAGTTCTACTAGAACATAAGCTCTGTGGGAGCAGGGACTTTGTCATTTTCCTTGCTCTGTCCCCAGTACCCAGAATTCTCCCTGGCATATGGCAGCACAATCTGTCAATAAAAGGTTGAATGGATGCATTTATATATGCTACTTCTGCCTCGAATTCCTCATAGGAGGAAGGGGATATATTATGGAAACAGAACTTAAACCTCCATCCTTAGGTCACAGAATTGTAAAATATCAGAATTAGGCAGAACCTTAAAAAGCCATTCATATTCAATGCTTGCACGGACCTTTATGATGAACAAAAAATTATATTGGTAAAAAGTTTTCTGGGTTTTTTTTTAAGAACATTGTGATCACATGGTCGATTGAGCTAAGTTCTTGCAAATCTTAGGACAGGCTATGCACCATTCACTGGACGAAGCTACAACCTAAAATCATTTTACCTTGTTGTTCTTGTAAAGAAAGTTAGTCAGGGGAAGCCCCAAAAGTAGAAAGAAACCTTCACCAGCAACTATTCTTGTTGGGAACTTGGCCAGTGAGGCAGGCCACAGAGGCGGCAAGTGGCCAGGACTATGGACAGGTGTTGGCTGTGGTGAGTGTCAGGCAGTGGCTGATTAGGACAGGTGGCTGGTGTGGAAGGAAGCCAAGAGCCAGCCCAGAGTGACCTGAGGAGGGCAGGTGGCCTCAGAGTGGCTGGAAATGTCAGGGACAAGGGCAGAGTTCTCTCGATCTTCAGGCCTGAGACTTACCAGCTCGAGAACTTAAGCCAACATCCGCCCTTCGAGAAAGCAACTTTCCTCAGGGCAGGTTTTGGAGGAAGCCGAGTGGACTTCGCAAGCCATCATCATGTAGTCAGTCAAGCCAAGGTCTTAAAAGGTTTTGGAGAGGACCACTGAGTTGGCAGGGAACACAGCTTAAAATAATATTACTTCAGTGGGTGCAGCGGGTACAGTCTCCCATAAAGTGCTCATGAGGCCCCCAGTCTGCAGCCCCTTCCCCAGTGTGTGCCCTGAAGCTGGGGTGACCTTCTGCTTCCTTCCTTTCCTCCTCAGGTACCATTTACAAGCCTTGCCTCTCTGCCCTAGCCCCTTGTCCTTTCCAGGCCAGCAGGGAAGGCGACCACAGTCACCCCTCTACTGGGGTCTGGAGCAACAGAGGAGATCTCCTCAGGCATGAATGAACGGTCTTCCCAGTGTTCACTATCCTGCCTCCCAAATGCCCCCAACCTGCCAGCACATGGGTAGTGCACATCCTGGCATCTGGCATTTAAGAGCTGGGATGCTGGGGTTGGTGGTCAGGGGAGGCCGTTTCATTTCAAGAAGTCACGATTTCTGTCTCCACTTCTGATTTTTTTTTTAAATCAAGAGTGCTATTCTTAGATAAATACTCCTCCCCATTAAAATGGCATCAAGTGCGACCTGAGTGAGCACGTGCGACAGTTGGATCAGATGAACGAGCCCACACCTCACTTAGCTGGTTCATCACTTGGTTTATCACGGCCAGCTGCTGGAGGCAGTTGCTACCATGATACACTTGAAAACTGTTCTTAACACACCAATGAATGGTTTTTAAGACACAGATGAAAGGTGTGAAATAATGGTGGACACTGAATCGGGTCTGTAGTCTACTTAACAGAGAGGCACCAGCACCACGTGTCTGGTTTCCACCATGTACCATGGCTCCCTGACATGTCAGCATTGGGTGCAGCCAGGCGAAGGGCACACAGGATTCTGGACAATGTCCCTGTGAGTCTATGATTATTTCAAAATAGAAGGTGAAGATATGTGTGTACTCTTTGTCATACATAGTGTAACAGACTACTAGGATATGAATTACTTTGGGCTCATACCACACAAAATGGGGAAAGGGAGGAGCATTAGTGCCGCTCCCACACTCCAAGAAGACAGCTGCAGATTTATAGTTCTGGGCTCCTAGGAAGAAATGATAGGCCTTGCTTTTTTAAATCCTAGGCTAGCTAGGAGAGGCAGTGAAGCTAGATGGTCCTTAAACAATGGGGCTTGGAGCTTAAGCTTGGAGTTGGGTTGATGGAAGCAGCCAGACTGAAGACAGAGGGGCAGGAGAAGGGACATTGCACCCAAGGGCAGCCACTGTGTTCCATCAGAGACATGTCCACCAACATCCCACCAGGGCAGAGGGCCCTGCCCAGCCGAGGGGCCAGCGCCCAACAGCTACTACAGGCAGCAGGACAGCCAGGTCACAGAGTGACCATCACGAAGAATCGGAGCCCTCTCCTCCGTCCACTGATGGCTCGGGATAACCCAAGTCCCTGGGGAGGGAGTGGGTCTTCAACGCCCCTCACCCTGATGGAAGTTCCCACCAGCATGAGGTGGAGGCGTGAAGTAGATCTCACACTGTTCGAGAAATAAAGGAAGCTGATATTCTTGTCACACATCTTAGGAACCAGATGGAGGCCGACGGGTACTATGTTCCTTCTACCCCCCAGGGAGCAAGCAGAGGGAGCCCTGATCTGTTTGAATAAAATGGGCCAGAAGGAGCAAAAGGTAAGACTCCGTGACATCTCCTCCAGGTGGTTTTCAACAGAGCCAGAGTTTCGTCTAAAAAGCATCAGATTGATCTGAGCTATAACATCTAGAAAAACCTACCAGGATGGGTCGAGTACTTTGGAAATCAAGTTTTAAAGAGGCAAAACACAGCAATCTAATTGACTTTTCTGTTTGCTACAAATAAGCCTTATCTAAGTCTGCGGGCACCGTGGGCCAAAAGGTGTCATGACGAACAGCCTAGGTGGCCTTCCCACCTTAACCTTTAAAAACAAATCCAAAGGGCACCTGGGTGACCCAGTCAGTTAAGCATCCACCTCTTGATTTCAGTTCAGGTCATTATCTCAGGGTCCTGAGATCAAACCCCAAATCTGGCTCCACGCTCAGCAAGGAGTCGGCTCGAGATTCTCTTTTCCTCTGCCCCTCCCTCTGCATGCACATGTGCATGCTCACTCTCTCTTTAAATAGATAGATAATAGATGAATAAATAAATAGGAACAAACCCCAAAACTATTAAAATGTATAAGAGGGAAAAAATGAAAAATGAAAAATAAAATGGATAGGAGGTTCTTCAAGTGCAAAATACAGCCATTCTAAATATCAGATAGTTTTGTCTCCTTTTCAAATTTCAATCCATTACCCTATATATTCAATCCCAAAGGCAATCATATTATGTCATTTGTAATGCCTACTGACAAATCATGGGGTTCTTTTCCTCTATATAACTGGATTAAAGTAGGTCAAAGAGCACGGATCACTTGTCAAATTGGAAAAAGTCAGAATCTATCTTTATGTAGAATATTATTAAAGAGTTGAAAAATGAGTTTGATCATGAATGTGAATAATACATTCATCCAAAATTAAAATGATTTTACTTAGTCACTTCTTCATCACAGCTCAGGTGAAAATAACAAAAATTATTTTTTTTCATTCCTATCAGCATTCACAAAATTATAATTTACTTTGTAAAGTGTTCTCAATAAAAAAAATAATAAATGCTGGTTTTGATGGCTTACCACCTCCCTGAACAATAGCTGAGAAGAGGAAGCAGACCCATCCTTGCTGTAGTTATGAAAATGCTACCTTCCTCTCAGTCCCCAGGAGAAAGGGGTTGGGATGTAATGTTTCTTATCTTTGTCTCTCTGTTTTAAAAGAACCAAACTGGAAAAAAAAAAAAAAAAGAACCAAACTGGATTTCAAAAAGTATAAATTGATAACACTGTAAAACATATAAAAACATGGATTTTTAAATTACGGGGTAATGAAATTGTCACTATATTTAATTTAAAATTTATTATTTCTGAATTTACAGACTGCCATGAAATTCCATCTAAATTCTGGGTCAGGATTAAAGATTTTTGTCTTTCTTCCAAACAAAAGACTTCCAAGAGTCTTAAATTATCAACACTTTGAAACAGCAATCTTTAAATATGAGGAATTTACCGCCCTGGCCCTTCCAAATTTAAATTCCTTAGGATGCAGACAAATTGATGCCCACCCCCACCCCAACACGCCCATAGCATGTTTCCCTAGTACCCTTCCTAACCACATTCCATCTGCTGGGAATGAGAGTCCAACTATCTTAAAAGATGCCTACGTATCTATAAATAGGTAAAAAGAATCATAAATAGGCAAAGATGCAAATCATCATGGTTCAGTAAACAGTCTTTGCTACAACTGACCTAGTGCATTTCTACCACTGGCTCAGCCCGATGCCAGCAACCCCACCCACTCAGCTCCCTGTGCACCAGGGTCTCCCCTTACCTGACTTACTGGTTACATTCTCAGTATTCCTTGACTCAGTGGCCCATCTGATTCCCCATTCTCTCAGCTTGGCCATTCTAGAACTAGAGTCACCCCAGCCCTCCCATACCCCCTGCCCTTTATCCTGTGGCCTCTGAACTAGGACGCTTGTAGAATTAGATCACAGACCTTTGAGCAGCTGATATTCCCATGACTGGATCTGAATTGAGTGTGGGTTTCCCTCCCTGAGGCACCCCCTTCTCTCTCCCCAGCTCCTGTCGGCTTCCCACAAAATGTCCAACCCCTCTAGTTCTGTGTCCCAAGCAGGCAGTGTTCTTGGTGGGTGTTTTGCTGGGAATCCATCAATACTCATAAGGTTCCTTGTTTTATAAAAAACTTGAACCTAACCCTAACAACACAATTACAGATTATTAAAGCCTTGTCTAGTCTGTCCCTCCAGGCCTGGGTTCAGGGTCCTTCCTTGGTTTCCTTTTAGTCCCCTACCTGCCTTGACCACAGTGGTTAACGGTTCCTCCTGCTTCCTTCCTGGATGAACCCTCAGCTCCTGACTTCTGTGCTCTCTTCAGTGTGCCTAGGAAGATTCCTGGCACCTGGGCGGTGCTTCAATGCTTGTTGACCTGAATCCAATGAAAACTATGGTGCAAAATGCAAACACTCACATTCTTCTCTTGAGATTCAGTGAGGTTGCCTGCATCTTCATTGTCCTCTTTCTGTGCCTCATTTTCTCCAGCCTCTTCAGTCTTCTCTGTTCCCTGGTCGTAAAGCAAACCATGGTATCACTAACCTTAGATAAACTTTCAAGGGAAAAGCAAACTACACATGCTATGGTTTTCTTATTTGAATACACATTATACAAACAAAGCAAACATAGACTTCCTATTTATTAGGTCACTTAGCCACTAGAGTATAGAATCACCAATCCCCTATATTGCTCATTGGACCTGCTGTTGTAAGTCAATAGATCTGAGTCATGTGCCTGGTAAAGAAATAAACTCACTAATGAGAAGCTTGTAATTCACCCACTTAAGGCTTATGAAGAAAACTCCAAATGATTTGATATTTAGACAGTGTTTGCTTTCTGTTGCTTAAGTGGAGGCAGGTTTTATCATTTTAGAGAGAAAAAAAGATGATAGGGGATAGATAGTGAATACATACATGGATGGATGATGGATGGATGGAAGGATGGATGATGGATATGATAGATGAATGATAGATAATAAATGGATGAATGATGGATGGAGATGAATGATGATGATTGATGATAGATGATTAGATAGATAGATAGATAGATAGATAGATAGATAGATAGATAGATAGATAGATGATAGATAGATCTTCTATCTATGTAAAGTAGAATGACAGAAATAATGAGAACCAAGCAGACATTCTGAGGAAGCTAGTCTGGGGGAAGATGATTCAAGATATCAACTCTTACCTCTGCGGTGCTCTGTACCTCTCCCACTACATCACCATTGGGAAGGGAAGATGCATCCTCGGATGATTTTGTCACCTGCATCATATAAGTTGAGAACATTAGAGAATTTTCTTGAGGATAATAACTTGCATTTCAACATCTTCTAACCAAGTAATGTTTGTCTTCATCCCTCACTTTATCTTTACAACAATACTATAGCCTGGTAAGTAGGACAATCACTACTACTCACACTTAAGAGATGAGAAAATCAAGGCATAAAGTGTCACATTGCAAATTAGGGGTGGGGCTAGGTCTACACCTCCTACTTTACGCTCTTCGGACTTACCCACAGTTGCCAACCTTCTAAAATATTAAGTTATTTTTCTCATCATAAGAAAAAATTTTGTAACTGTGTGAGGTGATGTTTGCCAACTAAACCTATTGTAATCATTTCACTACAAATACACACACACACACACACACACACATCAGTTCTTTACATTGTACACCTTAAACTAATACAATGTTATATGTAAGTTATATCTCAACAAAATTGGGGGGGAAATCAGTTCTTTTTATTACAAAGGCAGTTAAACCATTGACACACCCTCTAGTACCATGCTCTTATGGTAATCAATATTAAAATTTTGTTATATACCTAAATCTATCCTAATACATCATAGAGGTTTTTTTTGTTTGTTTGTTTGTTTGGTTGGTTGGTTGCTATTTTTGTTTTTGTGTGTGTGTGTGTTTCTTAAAACAGACATGGGAACATGGGGCACATATTGATTTTTTAGCTTGATATATCCTGAACATTTGCCCAGGTTAATTCAAATAGTTGTAGCCTCATTTTTTAAATATCTGCTGAATATTAAATATATAACTTATTCAAATATTTCCCAGCCAATAATTTTCCAGAATTTATATGTTTTTGCATCAATAAACACTATACTAAGCTGAATAAAATGGTGGGGGTTTTATCAGATTTCTTTCCAAAAAAAGAAATTGTAGCAATTAATATTCCACAGTAAATAAATTAACATCCTCTTTTCCTTTATCCTCATGACCAATGATTACTCTTTTTGGTCTCTACCAACACACTGGGGAGAAAATGAAAACAAAATTTTTGTTTTTGTTCCCATTTACATTTTCTTAATTACTAGAAGAGAAATGCATATTTTTCATGAGTTTTAGCCACTTACATTTCCTGTTCTGATACTTGCCTTCATGTTTTGCCCCTTTTTATTTGAGTTGTCTTTTATTATTAATCTTTAGAGGTTCTTTACATAATAGAAATATTAGCTCTTTGTCAAGTTACAACTTTAATTTTTGGTCTATACATTTTTGCAAATTTTGTACTTTTTAGTCTTTTAGCCTTTTATAAAAAGTAAATTTATCTAATTCTTATTCTCTGAATTGCAATGCTGTTATTTTATATTATTTATGAACAACAAGAGCCTTGATCCCTCTAGAATTTAATTTTGCCTATAATGTAAAGTAGGGCTCTGTTTTCATCCAGATAAACACCAAAGCATGTCTGCACTATTTATATAGCATCATATATTTGAATATACAGACATATCTATGAATATATTTATCAGTTTCCATGCCAATATACTGCTTTTATCAGTGTAGCTTTTAACATGAATTTTAATATTCAGAAAGGCAAGTTGCTAAACAGTTTTGTTTTTAATTTTCTTGGCTCCAGTGCCTGGGTGGCTCAGGCAGTCAAGAATCTGCCTTCAGCTCAGGTCATGATCCTAGGGTCCTGGAATCAAGTCCTGTATTGGGCTTCCCACTCAGCACAGAGTCGGCTTGTCTCTCTGTCCCCTGCCGCCGCCCCCACCCCCGCTTGTGCTCTCTCTCTCTCTCACTCTTTCTCTTAAATAAATAAAAAAATAAAATATTTAAAAGTAAATAAGTAGGTAAATAAAAATAAATTTTTCTTGGCTCTTCTCAGATGTTAATTATTCCAATAAATTTTAAGGTCATTTTCCTAGTGTCAAATTTTTTAAAATAAGATTTTGATTAAAATAGCATTAAATAGGGGTGCCTGAGTGGCACAGTCGGTTAAGCTTCCAACTCTTGATTTTGCCTCAGGTCATGATCTCAGGGTTGTGAGATCAAGCCCAGCATGGGACTCCACACTTAGCATGGAGTCTGCCAGAAGATTCTTTCTCCCTCTCCTTCTGCCCCTCCTGCTTGTACTCTTTCTAAAATAAATAAATAAATAAATCTTTAAAAAGATAAAATATCATTAAATATATTTATTAGCTTAGATAATTTTCACTTCTTATTGTTAAGTCATCCTATCCAGACACATTGTAGGTCTTTCTATTACATTTTTATTTGTGGGTGTCTTTCAGAATAAAATTATGTTCTTCATAATACAAAGCTCTATATGGTTGCTGATAAATTTATTCCTAGATATTTTATAGATTTTTATCACCAATGTGAATGAGATTTGATTTTTATATTTTAACTTCCTATCCATTATTGTTGATATAAATAAAAGCTAATTTTTAATGTTTTTCTTTTATCCAGAAACTTAATAAACTCATTAATTCTAATAGATTTTATTGGAGTTTCTTGAGATTTCCAGGTATACAATTACATTATATACAAATAAAGACCATTTTAAAATTTCATATATATTACATATACATGACACATTTTCTTACATGACTATAATAACTACAGCTTCTGAAACAAAGTTTAATAGTAATGACAGACATGCCTCTCTTGCTTCTAATTGTAATAGAAATGATTCAACATGTCAGGATTCACTGTGACACTTACAGCTGCCTTTTGATAATTTGGTTTTTATCATGTTTAATTAATTTATTTCTATTTGTATTTTAATCCATTTTAATTTTAACTAAGAATATCTGAAGAATTTTATGGAATATCTTCTTGGTATTTATGTAAGGAATCATATGGGTTTACTCCATTAATCAGTTCATGTAAGTAATTATGTTAATAGAATAAATTCTGCTTTGTATTATACAGTTTGCTAACATTTTATTTAAACTTTTCCCCTCTATGTTTATAACAGAAATTGATCTCTGTAAACTGAAAATATTCTAAGTAATATATCAACTGGTATCAACTGGTGTATATCAATTTTGTATATAATTTGATTATAATCAAATTACATATATATGTATTCAAATTACTTTTATTTGAATCAAATATATATGTACATATGCCTGTCCATATGCACAAAGACACATTCTCCCTCTTTTGTATTTAATTGATTTGGCCTTTTCTTTTTATTGGTTCATACTGCCTATATTTTATTTTGTTTTCTTGTTATTAATTACTCAAATTGAATATTTATTTTAGGAGCATCTGGATGACTCAGTTGGTCAAGTGTCTGACTCTTGATCTCAGCTCAGGCCTTGATTTCAGGGTTGTGAGTTCAACTCCACATCAGGGGTGGAGCCTACAATCAATCAATCAATCAACAGTTTTACTAAGTTTTTACCTTCCTTTTTTAATTATAAGAATATTTAAAGTTAACAATTTTGCTCTGTATAGAGATCTGACTATATATTGGGGCTTAGGTATGAAATAACCTCTCTTACTATTTGATGATTTGTAATACCAGGGGTTTGTTTTGGTTTTGGTTTTTTTTTTTTTTTTTTTTTTTTTGAGAGTAAAAGAGAGAGTTGGTGGGGAGGGGCAGAGAGAGAGGGAGAGAATCCCAAGCAGGCTCCATGTCCAGCATAGACCCCACACAGGGCTCAATCTCATGACACCAGCTCATGACCTGAGCCAAAATCAAGAGTCAGGTGCTTAACCAACTGAGCCACCCAGATGCCCCTATAATTTCAGTTTTCTCTTCTTTGGATACAGAGTTATTTGAAATGGTATATATTTACTTCTTAAGTTTCTAAGATATTTTTCTTTCATATTATAATTCTGTATTTGGGATATGAATGTAGTCTATAAAATTATCTCCTTTTGAAATTTATGAAGGTTTTCTTTGTGACCAAGTATATGATAGCTGTGGAAATTATTTTAATAAGTACAAGGGAAGAATACATTTTATTAATATCTATCTATATAGTTATTCATGTGTGTAGGCATATGTACATCCTATATATATTAAATTTTCTAATTATTTTTGTGTGTATGCTTAAAGTACTACCTGATAACTACTATGTATCTATTGAAAGAAACATTGTATTTCTCAGTTTTTAATTTATATATTTGACTGTTATGTAGCATGATCCATAATAATTCATGACTACTATATTTTCTTCATAGATTTTTATCATTTTTCACTATATAATACCTTTTTCACCTAGTTAATGTTTTTGGCCTTGAATTCCTCTTTATTTGATATTATTAATGCCACTCCAGCTTTCTTGTTATTTGTATATGCCTGCTGTATACTCATTCCTTTATTTCAATTTTTCTTTAAATGAATGTTTTATTATGCTCTCATAAATAACATGTGGCTCAATCTTTGTTAAAATCCAACTTCACTGTCAACTCTAATTCCATTATAGCCAAGTAATCTCCTTTGGAACCCAACCTTCCAACAGATAATGACTATGAATTCTGAATCTAAAAAAAGAAACAAAGAGGGCCACCTGGCTGGCTGTTGGTAGAGTATGAAATTCTTGATCTAGGGTCATGAGTTTAAGCCTCACATTGGGTATGGAACTTACTTTAAAAAACAAACAAATGAGCAAACAAAAGAAAAGAAAAAATAAGAGAAAAAGTAGCCAAAGTAAGAAGATTCAAGAAGGACCTGACATTTAAAAGATATAAATAATTTGCACATCCATATTCATAGCAGCATTATTCACAGTAGCCAAGAGATAGAAACAATCCAAATGTCCATCAATGAATGAATGAATGAATGAAATGTTATATATACCTACAATGGAATATTATTCAGCCTTAAAAAGAGAAGTTATCCTGTCTCATGCCACAACACAGATGAATCTTGATTGCATTATGCTAAATTAAATAAGTCACTCACAAAAAAAATGTTTGATTCTACTTATATGAGATATCTAAAATAGTAAAATTTATAGAAACAGAAAGTAAAATGTTGGTTACCGGGACTGGGGAGAGGAGAAAATGGGGAGTTGCATGAGTATAGAGTTTTACTTTTGCAGAGTGAAAAATTTCTAGAGATCTTTTACACAGCAATATGAATATACTTAACATCACTGAACTATACACTAAGAAATGGTTAAGATGGTTAAAAAAAAAAAAAGAAAGAAAGATGAGAATGGTACTGAGTGAGTTACTGTTTTCAGGGCTTAAGTCTGAGAATAGGGGGAGATAAAACCACAACAGAAAACTCAGGGGTTTTTGTCTGAAGAATCAGAATACAGAACTAAAGCACAAATAACTCAGCAGAGACTTGGGCTGCTACCAGATACATAGAGTTTGCAGTTTGATTCTCATAAAGTAAGTGTCTACTGAAACAAAAAATAGTCAATATTTTTCAGAGGAATGCAACAAAATATAGTCTGCACAACACAATATTTGCTATATCTGACAACCCAAAATACTTGAGATATAAAGAACAAGAAAATATGACCCACTCTCAAGAGAAAAAAACAATAAATGGAAACAACCTCTGAAAGGACCCAGATGTTAGAATTAACAGAGAAGGATTTCAAAGCAATTATATCCTACCCGTGCTCAAAGAAGTAAAGAAAAATATGCTTGCAATGATGAAACAATGGGAAATTGTTCACCAGCAGAGAAATAAAAACTATAGGGGCACCTGGGTGGCTCAGCGGTTGAGCATCTGCCTTTGGCTCAGGTCCTAATCCCAGGGTCCCTCAGCGGGGAGCCTGCTTCTCCCTCTGCCTGTGTCTCTGCCTCTCTCCCTCTCTCTGTGTCTCTCATGAATACATAAAATCTTTAAAAAAAGAAATAAAAACTGTAAAAATTGAACAAATGGAACATTCCAGAACTGAAAAAAGATAACATCTAAAGTAAAAAAAAAAAAAAAAAAAAAAAAAAAACCTCACTAGACTGGATGCAGAATGCAGAATGAAAATTACAGGGAAAAAATACAAGAACATAAAGAAAGATCAATAGAAATCATCTAGGGGCGCCAGGATGACTCATTTGGTTGAGTGTCTGACGCTTGGTTTCAGCTTAGCTCATGATCTCAGAGTCATGAGATCAAGCCCTGTGTTGGGTTCCATCCTGAGCATGGAGCCTGCTTAAGATGCTCTCTTTCCCTCTCCCTCTGCCCCTCCCTGCTCGCTCTCCCTCTCTCATAAATAAATAAATAAATAAATAAATAAATAAATAAATAAATAAATAAATAAAATCATCTAATTTGAAGATCAGATAGAAACAAGATTTTCTAAAAATGAAAAAAGCATCAGGGAAGTATGAAATAATAACAAAAGTTTTCACATATAGATAATGGGAGTTTCAGAAGGAGAAACAAGAGCAAATGGAGCAGAAATTATATTTGAAAATTAATAGCAAAAATTTTCCTAAATTCGGTAAAAGAGACAATTTTACAGATTACAGAATCTCAGCAAACCACAATAAAGATAAATGCAAAGAAAATTATACTTAAGCACATCATAATCAAATGGCTAAATACCAAAGCAAAAGAGAATGTCTTGAAAGTGGCCAGAGAAAACTGACATTGCATACAGGGAACGAGGATTCCAAAAAATCCTCATGTTTTATCAGAAGTATAGAGACCACAAGACAAAATTTAAAAAGCCACATTTAAAACACTGAAAGAAAAAAATCATCAACTAAGAATTCTATGCTCAATGAAAAAATGAGTGGGAAATATCAGAAAGGGAAACAGAACATGAGAGACTCCTAACTCTGGGAAACGAACTAGGGGTGGGGGAAGGAGAGGTGGGCGGGGGGTGGGGGTGACTGGGTGACGGGCACTGAGGGGGGCACTTGATGGGATGAGCACTGGGTGCTATTCTATATGTTGGCAAATTGAACACCAATAAAAAATAAATTTACAAAAAAAAAAAAAGAAAGAAAACATTCTTCAAGAAGGAAAGCCAAGACCGCTTCAGATAAAAGAACAGTAGGAGAACCTGTTGCCAGCAAACATGTGCTACAGAACAATGCACAAGGCTAAAGTAAGGTCTTTGGGTCAAAGAGCGATGGTGCTAGATGGAAACTTGATGCTTCAGAAAGAATAAAAAGCATTAGAAAAATTTTTAGGGCAGCCCAGGTGGCTCAGCGGTTTAGCGCTGCCTTCAGCCCAGGGCCTGATCCTGGAGACTTGGGATCGAGTCCCACATCGGGCTCCCTGCATGGAGCCTGCTTCTCCCTCTGCTTGTGTCTCTGCCTCTCTCTCTCTCTCTCTCTCTCTCTCTCTGTCTCTCATGAATAAATAAATAAAATCTTTAAAAAAAAAATTTCCAAAAAGAAAAATTTTTAAATGTCTTTGTAAACAGAAAACATTCTTTTTCCTCTTACTTTCTTTAAAACACATAGAATTGTTCAATACAAAAATTATGATGTTATATAGTAGAGTTGATATACACACAAGAGTGATACATATGATAAGACAGCATAAAGGATGGGTCTGGTAAACACAGATATTTGACTGCAATGTTTCCGCATATTATACAGCGTTACAATACTAACCTCTAACTCAGGGCACCAGGCAAGCTCAATCAGTGGAGCATGTGACTCTTGATCTCAGGGTTGTGAATCTGAGCTCCATGTGGCACGTTTAGATTACTTTAAAAAAAATATTCACTATAATGCTAACTCTAAACTGTGAAATACTAAGAACATATATTACAATCACTAGAGCAACCATTATAAAGTAGTTCAAAGAGATATGGCTCAAAATCCAATAGATAAATTGAAAGGAAATCCTAAAATACACTCAACCTAAAAGAAAGCAAAATAGCATGGAACAAAGGAATAAAAGGATGGGGACAAAGAGAAACAAATAATAAAATAATAATAATAAATCTAAACAAAACCAATTCAATGATTACTTAAAAGTTAACAGATTGGACACGTGGGTGACTTAGTGGGTTAAGCATCTGCCTTCGGCTCAGGTCATGATCCCAGAATCCTGGGATCCAATCCCAAACAGGGCTCCCTGCTCAGTGGGGACTCTGCTTCTCCCTCAGCAATCTCCCTCTGCCCCTCCCCCAGCTCATGCTCATGCCCACTCTCACAAAAATAGAATTTTTTTTAAAAGAAGGTAATGGACTAAATGATGCAATTGATCACAGGCACTGTCAGAATGAATGAAAATGCACAAGAGCCAATTCTACGTTGTCTGCAAAGACACACCATAGAAACAAAAGCACAGGTAGGTTGAACATAAACTGACGGTAAAAGATGTATCACGCAAATGGCAAGCAGAAGTCCGGAGTGGGTTTGTTAATATCATGATGAAAAGATAGAAAGACAAAGAGTATTACCAGAGACTAAAACAGTGACACTGATGGGGCGCCTGGGTGGCTCAGCTGGTGAGGTGCCCAACTGTCAATTTCAGCTCAGCTCATGATCTCAGGGTGGTGAGTTCAAGCCCCGTGTCAAGCTCTGTGCTGAGCGTGGAGCCTGCTTGAGATTCTCTCTTGCCCTCTGCCCCACCCCCACCCCCACTCATGCTCTCTCTAAAAAAAAAAAAAAAAAGACATCTGATAAGGATAAAAATGTCAACCATTAGGAAGTCATAACACTCATCAGTACGAACATGCCTAACCATGGAGTTTTAAACTAGACAAAGCGTAGATCGGCAGGATTAGAGGGAGGAGCAGACAATTCACAACTGTAGTTGGAGATCTGAGCACGCCCCCTCTCATCAGCTGTGGAACGACTATGCAAGAATTCAAATTGTCTTTTTTCTTCTGTTTTCCTTCTTTTTTTTGGGGGGGGGGGGGAGATGGCCAAGAACTTCAGCCTTTTTAAATTTAGTAGAACAATTGATGTACTTCAATTCCTTTTGCTGTATTAATCCATTATTCATTATTCATCTGGCTTCTCCCATGTGACTACTCTCCTTCTTTTGCTGGCTCACATCTCTCCATTCTGTCTTCCTCAGCTCTGTCCTCTACCTTGTTCATCTAAATATTCTGAAATGTTTTTTTTATTTCAATTTTATTTGAATTTTTTATTTCAATTTTATTTGTTGTGCTGCTTAGTTTCCTACTCCTAAAACTTTGAACTCTTTATTAATATATCCAATTATATAATACATAGGATCATGAAAATGGCTTACCTGCCTTCCTCCAATTAAAAGGAGACCCTCAGGGCAGCCTGGGTGGCTCAGCGGTTTAGCACGACCTTCAGCCCAGGGCCTGATCCTGGAGACCTGGGATCAAGTCCCACGTGGGGCTCCCTGCACAGAGCCTGCTTCTCCCTCTGCCTGTGTCTCTGCCTCTCTGTCTCCCTCCCTGTGTCTCTCATGAATGAATAAATAAATAAAAGTCTTGAAAAAAATAATAAAAATAAAACGAGACCCTCAGAACACCTGTATTTTCTTTTCTCCATATTCCCCATCCATAATGGATATTCCCTTTCTCACATACTCCCTCCCACAACCCCTGGATTTTTCCAAGATGGTTTAAAATTCTTTTTTTTTTTTTTTAAGTTTGTTTGCTTGTCTATGAGAGAGAGAGGCAGAGGGAGAAGCAGGCTCCCTGAAGGGAGCCTGATTTGGAACTTGATCCCAGGATTCTGGGATCATGACTTGAGCCAAAGGCAGACACTCAACCACTGAACCACCCAGGCACTCCAAGATAGTTTAAAATTCTTGATGTCACTATTATTACAGTGTTTTCCTTCACAGAAGTGGCTCTTGACATTAGCAGCACATTTAATTCATCTGGGAGCTTTCATCATTCATTGAGCTTGGAGGCAGCCCTGGCATCCGATAGCATTAACAGCTCCCCAGGTGCTCCTGCAGTGCAGCCCGGGTTGAGGCTGACTGCCAGGATGTAGCCTTCTCCCAACCCTCTAGGGAGGACCCTCTCCGGGGCCTGCCTGCCTCCCCACCCAGCTCACACCCCTCCCCACCCAGGAACAGGCACTTCTGCTGACCACTGACCACTGAGGGGCTGAGGGCAGGATGCAGGTGGATGGAGGCTTCCACCTTCCAGGCTGCTCCACATCACCTCCCAGCTCCCACCCTGGGCCCTCCTGTGTCTCAAATCCACCTCCTAGGGATAGGGAGAGCCCTGTGAACCACTCCCACCTGGGCAGGGCCTGGCCTTAGTTTCCCCCTTCAAATCAGCCCTTTTGCCTCCCATCTTCCAAGTGTTCTTCCCTAGTTCTTGGTCCTCAGACAGCATCGTTGGGGCTTTCCTGCATGGTCATCAGACAAGGGGTAGTAGCATCTTCAACTGGAAGGTCCTCCCCTGTCTCTTTAACTATTCATTCTCTTCCTTCCATCAGGCCTTTTGATCTTTCTGGAACTCCTGTTATTCATAGATCAGGTCTCCTGTGTCTGAATTCCAAACTCCTGGCTTCCACGCATGGTTTCTACTTCATCACGTTTTATTTCATGTTTGATGTATTTGCCCCTGTTGAGCTCCTGGAAGCAGGATCGGGCCTCAGCTGTGTCCACTGTCTGTTGTCCATGTTGCAGTTTCAAATTAGCAAATCCCAGAACAGGTGCTCGAGCTCCAGACTCAGCCCTCTTACGGCTCCTGTTAAATGTTTTTCCAGGTCTCCTCTGGCTTCATCATTCATGCTCGTTCAGTGGAAGGCACCTGATCCAGCCGCTCGGTTGGTCTTCCTCCCACAGGTTACTGGGAAATGCTGAGCTTACTTAGATATTTTTGCCATTACTCAAAATTGCTTTCAACAGGCACTAACTAATCACACCAGAAAATGAGTATCAAAACTTATCATCATGTATCATTTAGGACCAAAAACTCCATGATGCAGATATATCATCTGTGGATGTGTTCAAAGAGCAAATCCACCTTCCAACAGAGGATGCAGCATGACCACCCCCAGAGGGATGGGAAGCCTCTTTTGAGCAATGTTGGTATTGCTGTTGGGAATCTCAAAACTTCCTGGGATAGTGAGGAGGACATCCCTCCTCCCTGGGATGTAAGGATTCTGACACCCAGTAGTCATCCCCATAGTGTTCTGTGAACACAATGCTCTGACATGGGCATGACCATCCTCATCTCCACCAGCCAGGGGAAATCTAATTACATATATAAGTGGGTGTTTGCCACTGATATCTTAATAATATTCCCCTGACTAAAATAATGTATAGAAGGCATTGATTCGGGACACCTGAGTGGCTCAGCGGTTGAGCATCTGCCTTCGGCTCAGGACGTGATCCCGGGATCTGGGATTGAGTCCTATATCGGGCTCCTTGCAGGAAGCCTGCTTCTCCCTCTGCCTATGTCTCTACACCCTCCCCTCTGTGTCTCTCATGAATAAATAAATAAAATCTTAAAAAAAAGAAAAAAGAAGACATTGATCCTGGGCACCTGGGTGGCTCAGTTAGTTAAGCCTCCAACTCTTGGTTTCTACTCCGGTCATTATCTCATGGGTCATGGGATTGAGCCTGGAGTAGGGCTCTGTACTCAGTGGGGAATCTGCTGAAGATTCTCTCTCCCTTTCTGTCTCTTTCTACCCCTCCCCCACTCACATGCACTCTCTCTCTTTCAAATGAATAAATAAAATCTTCCAAAAAAATAAAAGACCTTGATCTTAGTGATTCCTTGCCAGACATTTGACAACCACAGTATAGGTTATCAATCATCACTTCAGTAATTTGCTTTAAATGTTAAGTTGATCATATATTTACTTCTTTCATTTCAATCTAGCATGTTCTAGAAGTAAAAACTACTGTTTCACTTAGATGATTCTTATCATCTACTCATATAGTTTTATTAATATACAGTTGTTTAGGATCTACTCCACACCTACTGACTCTCCTTACTTGATATTCTTGATATATTCCTATCATCTATGGTAAGAATGTGCTTGGCATCATGGTATCTTTCATGGGACATATGCTTGGTATATTCACAGTATAGTATGTTGTATATAATCATATCAAGAGTTTTATTCTATCCATCCATTTTTACAAATAAGATATAATGTTTGCTATCTTTGAAAACAGGCTTTGTGATTATGTTCATAGATATTTTGTCTAAAACTTTTTGAACTGACTTTATTATTTTATTTTGAATGTTGCAGAAACAACCAAATTTTCGTATCAGGTGCATTATTCTTGTTTTAATCCCCATAAAGCATTTCACCTTTGAAAATTATCAAACATTAACCACAGTTATTTTTTTTAAGATTTTATTTATTTATTCATGAGAGACACAGAGAGAGAGAAAGAGAGACACAGGCAGAGGGAGAAGCAGGCTCCATGCAGGGAGCCCGACGTGGGACTCCATCCTGGGTCTCCATGATCACACCCTGGGCTGAAGGCGGCGTTAAACTGCTGACCCACACGGGCTGCCCAACCACAGTTATTTTAAGTCTTTTGTCATTCACTGATATTTTTCTTAGCTTGTTTTACTCTGATGCTTCCCTAAAAGTTTTTGCAGTCTACTACAAGCCAGACTGCCTCACCTTCCACATAAAATGACCCAGAGGCCCCTAGAAAAGGATTATATGCCAGGCACTTTGGGGTATAGGCTTCTGATGGCAACACTTAAAGATCATTCAGGCCATACTAGTGGACTGAGTCAGGATTTCCAGAACTCTGGCTGAGAAGCAGATGGGTTTGTGTGACCACCAACCCCAGATCCAGTGGAAAGAGAATCAATTACATAGAACTGAATGAATCAGTGAAGATGAGGTTAATTTTTGTATGGAATACTGTTGATGTTATTTTAATGTCCTATTTTCTGGATATAGAAGGAAGCCTCTGTCTTTCCTCTTAAGCTTTTTATAAGTCAAAACAATGTAGTAGGCTCTATTTTTGTATGCTGAAATGAGACATTTGTAAGTGATATTCTCTCTGACCCCTTCAGAACTCAAAAATTCTAAAGTTTTTCTGTGTTTCATGGCAATATAGCTATGGCTAGGTTCAATAAGAGTGTGCATTTCTTGTTGCCAGGGCATAACTGGAAACTGGGTATGCAACCAAAGTCTTGCCTGGAGTGTGCTTTTGAGAATGATGCTCATTTAATCAAACATGATCAGATGGTTTTAAAGAACTAAAATTGCCTCTATGGAGCCAAGGCTTATTGGCAAAACCCTCTTGGGCAAAACTGGCCTCATGCTTGGCCCCATACAGCCTGCCTTAGACAAGAACAATATTCCAAAAGCAAAAATGCTGTGTATGATATTTAGTATCATTTTATAAGCATATATTTTCTATGTAATTGTCAAGATGTCTATTTTTAGAGAGAGCTTAATTTCCTTGCTGATACTTGTCCACAGTGTTGTTTACTACAAAATGACACTGACAAATTATATCATTTCCATAAATCATCAAGTGTCTGTCTTCCCAAAGGATACTTGAAGGACTTCCCCTGTGTACACATGCATAAACACTTATAAATCCAAGCAATGCTGACAACACCAGAGGTTCTAGCACAGTCTGTGCTGCTAACTAGTGGGTATCTGTGCAAATCATGTAAACGCTGTGGGCTTTCAAGCCCCCTCCTCTGGGAAGAGAAGAATCTGGACTGGATGGTCTCTTAGCTTTCTCCAGGCTTCATTTTATAATTCCATGGCCATTCCTTTCTTCCACTTAGCTAAAGAGAATTGCATACAATATGACAGTACTTAAGCACAGGTCAGGGCAGGATTTAAAAACTGAAATTAGATTTTTTATTAAAAATGTTATTTATTTATTTGAGAGAGAGAGCAAGCCCAAGTGGGGGAAGGGGCAGAGAGAGAGGAAGAAGCAGACTCTCCACTGAGCAGGAAGCCCAATGCAGGGCTTGATCCCAGAACCCTAGGATCTTGACCTGAGCCGAAGGCAAATGCTTAACCAACTGAGTCACCCAGGCATGAAAGCAAACAGTTAACCAACTGAGTCACCCAGGCACCCCTGAAATTAGATATTTTTTAATGGGACAAGATAAAACATAGCAGAGGCTGAAATAGATTTACATATACTAGTATGGATATATCTCAAAGCATAATGCTGTTTTTTAAAGAACTAATTATAGAACATTTTAAACAATGTAATACCAATCAGCCATTAAAAGCACCAAACAATATATGTATTGCTTGTGTAGATAAATAAATAGTTTATATATATAGCTTTTTATATAGATTTTGTTTTTAATTCATGATGTTGATGGCTCCCAGGGAGGGAAGGAAGCAGAGCGACCTCATGATTTCTCTGTAATGTTTGGGGTTTTAACTAAAGCAAATATGGTATCACATTCATTTTAGAGAGGCACATCCATAAATATTTAAATGAGTCCATGGATTAGTGGTTGCTAAACAGAAGCGTACATCAGAATCAACCAAAGAACTTTTTTAAAATGCAGATCTTTGGTCCTCTCCCCAGTAATTCAAGACCAGTGGGTCTGAAGTAGAACTCAGGCATCTGAATGTTTTTTTTTTTTTTTTTAGATTTTTTAAATTTATTTATTCATGAGAGACACAGAGAGAGAGGCAGAGGCACAGGCAGAGGGAGAAGCAGGCTCCCTGCAGGGAGCCCGATGTGAGACCTGATCCGGGGACTCCAGGATCATGCCCTGGGCCAAAGGCAGACGCTCAACCACTGAGCCACCCAGGCATCCCCATCTGAATCTTTAAAACTATACAAGTGACTCTACTGCACAGCAGCCTATCATACAAAATAGTACTATTTAAATAAAATTGAAAAAAATACACAAATGGTCATAACAGCATTACTCATAATTGCCAAAAAGTGAAAACAATTCAAGTATTCATCAACCGGCAGGTGGATAAATAAAATGTGGTCTACCCATACAATAGAATATTATTCTGCATAAAAAGGAAGAAGTCCTGATACATACTAGAAAATGAATGAACAAACCTTGACAACATGCGAAGTTAAAGAAGCCAGGCAGAAAGAGGAAAGTGTCGTGTGATTCCATTTATACAAAATGCCAGGAAAAAAAATGCCAAGAAGAGGAAAGTCTATATAGAAGAAATTATATTAGTAATTCCTTAGGGCTGGGAGAATGAGAACAGAGGGTAGGGGTGAACAGCTAAGGAGTGCTGGGTTCTTTGAGGGGTGACTGATGAAAATGTTTCAAAGTAGATTGTGATGATGGTTGCACATCTCTGTGAATATACTAAAAAGCCATTAACTGCACACTTTCAGTGAGTGAACTTTATGCTATGTGAATTACATCTCAGTATAGTGTTTTTAAAAAGACAACCAAAAATTAAACACTTAATTTCATCACATAACTGAGAAATAAATTACATAGAATTAACTGACATAGGGCAAGAACTTAATAGAATACAGAATGATACTTTTTAAAAAGATTGGGGTCATTGAAAATGACAGGCAGTTTCTAGTTATTCATGAGAAATTGAATGCAGATATTTGCCTTGGCTTCTTCCCAGGACCCCACGGACATGGTAATAAAGACATTTTCTTTTAAAGGATAAACTTACAGTAAGGGACAAAAAGAACAGGTGAGAGGTTACTGCCTAAAAAGAATGCCCATAAATTTTGAAGGCAGAAAAGGAAAGAGTTGAATAATAATTTGAAAAATAATTAGAAAATAATTAGAAAAAAATCTAAGACCTAATATCTTACAAAAAGGAATGTGGGGAATAAGGAGATTTAGATTTCCTCTTCATCCCTGGATGGCAGGTGACTGCCCATTCCTAAATAAGCAGTTTTAGTCTCTGCGAAGTTGAACCAGTGGGACCCTGGCCTCTTAGTCACGAGGCCAGCTGAGGTGGAGAACCAGAGCCAGGACAAGGGATCTATCTGAGAAGTCCACATCTTGAAAAGGAACAATTTCCTATCACCCTTTCCAACTTGCTCCCAGAACACTGGCAACAAGATTTACTTCCCACTTACCACCACTGTCTTGAGCTCCTCTATTGCCTCCACCATCACCACCATCATTATCACCATCACCTCCACCATTACCATCACCATATCTCCCCCATCACCACCACCACAACCACTACCTCCATCACCTCCACCACCATCATCACCCTCACCACTTTCACAATCACCTCTACCACCACCATCACCTCTACCACCACAATCACCACCTCCACTATTTCCTTCACCATCACCAACACCATTAGAACCATATCCACCAGTATCACCACCATCACTGCCTTCACTATCACCCCCACCATCAGCATTGCCTCCACTACCAACATTATCACCTCCACTATATACTTCACCATCACTACCACCACATCCACTACGTCCATCACCTCGACCATCAACAACACCATTACCACCATATCCACCACCAGCACCACCTTCACTATCACCTCCACCATCACCACCACCACCATCACTTCAACTACCCCCACTACCACCTCAGAAAATGGAAGGTTCCTTCTCAGAGAAGCTCAGCTAAACCAACAGCAAAAGCTCACAGTCCAAGATCCCTAACAGAAAGCCAACAAGTCAGGGTGCCTGGGTGACTCAATCAGTTGAGCGTGTATCTGCCTTCAGCTCAGGTCATGATCTCAGGGTCCTGGGATCAAGCCCCATGTCGGGCTCCCTGCTCAGTGGGGAATCTGCTTCTCCCTCTGCAGATTCCCCTCACTTGTGTGCACTCTCTCTCTCTCAAATAAATAAAGAAAAATCTTTTTAAAAAAAAAACCAACAAGTCATCTTTAAGTTGTCCCATGGTAAAGTCTACCACACAGAAAGTTGTGACCATGGATTCAACTTTTTAGCACCTTGTTCTTAAAAACAAAGATCCCCAGACATCTGAGATAAATATCTTACATAAAATTAAAAAGGAAACAGAGAAAGGGGACACAGAGAAACAGAATGCAGAGTTGAAGAAACTGTATACAAGGAAAAGCCTTATTTAATAAACTCAGAGTTAAGAAAAATTACTTGTATAACAAGAACAAGAAGCTATTTAATAAGGGAGTAGCCCAAAACAAGGAAAGAAAACAAAAAAACCTTGAAAGAAGTAAAATATGATAGGGGGAAAAACAGAAAGTGGAGTAGAAAGTGGAAGAAACCTCCCAGAAAGGAGAAAAAGACAAAAACATCCATGTTTTTGAATATGAAAGTGAAGAGATTAGAAAATTGTAGAATTAGTCCAGAGGGTTTAATATTCAAATAAGAGGAATTCTAAAAAGAAAGAAGAAAAGAACATGTGAACTAACAGGAAATGAACCACCACAGAGGTAATACCCCACCCCCACCCCTTCCAGAACCAAAGGGCATGATTTTGCGGATTCCAAGGGCCCAGCAAGCACATAGCACAAATAACAAGGAAAGGACCTCTACCCGGCACCTTATCTTCAAAACAGAAAAAAACGATCCTTAAGTCTCCCAGAAATGAGAAAAACAGAAGCACACACAAATAAAAGATCAAGAGACAGGCTGGCATCAGGCTCTGCAAGAGCAACTCTGCAAATCTAGACAGAACACGGAGCAGCGCCTTCACACTTCCCAGATGGACTCCTCCCATTTGTCAGAATTCTGTGCCTGAGCAAACCAGAAAGGAAAGGTGAAGGATGTAGGTTTGAGGTGGGGCCTTCTGAGTGTTGTGATAATCCTTGTGGCACCATCAGACCTTTATGAGATCATATACAATTTGATCAAAGTTAATTTTTAATACTCAAGAAATAATCTTTTCATTAAGAAATGAAAATACACATGGAGTCACAAAGATGCACTTAAGATAGAAATTCAGGGCAGCCCTGGTGGCCCAGCGGTTTAGCGCCGCCTTCAGCCCAGGGTGTGATCCTGGAGACCCGGGATTGAGTCCCACGTCAGGCTCCCTGCATGGAGCCTGCTTCTCCCTCTCTCTCTCTCTCTCTTTCTCAATCTCTCTCTCTCTCTCTCTCTCTCTCTCTGTCATGAATAAATAAAAATAAAATCTTAAAAAAAAGAAGATAGAAATTCATCAACACCACATTTCCTCTTCATAGCACAATAAAATCAGAAACTAAATTCTAAGGAGCCTCGGTGTCCATCGAAAGATGATGGATAAAGAAGATGTGGTTTATGTATACAATGGAATATTCCTCAGCCATTAGAAACTACAAATACCCACCATTTGCTTCAACATGGATGGAACTGGAGGGTATTATGCTGACTGAAGTAAGTCAATCGGAGAAGGACAAACAGTGTATGTTCTCATTCATTTGGGGAATATAAATAATAGTGAAAGGGAATATAAGGGAAGGGAGAGGAAATGTGTGGGAAGTATCAGAAAGGGAGACAGAACATAAAGACTCCTAACTCTGGGAAACGAACTAGGGGTGATGGAAGGGTAGGAGGGCGGGGGGTGGGGTGAAAGGGTGACGGGCACTGAGGGGGGCACTTGACGGGATGAGCACTGGGTGTTATTCTGTATGTTGGTAAATTGAACACCAATAAAAAATAAATTTATTATTTTTAAAAAATCCTAACTAAAAGACAGAAAAAAGAAAAAAAGAAACTAAATTCTAGTGTACCTGGGCGACTCAGTCAGCTAAGCATCTGCCTTCCAATCGGGTCATGATCCCAGGGACCTGGGATCAAGCCCCACATTGGGCTCCCTGCTCAGCAGAGAGCCTGCTTCTCCCTCTCCCTTTGCTCCTCCCCCTGCTTGTTCTCTCTCTTCCTTTCTCTTGCTCTCAAATAAATTAATTAATTAAATATTTTTTAAAAATTTTTTAAAGAAACTAAAATTTAAAATAGAATCTGAGGGTCCTAAGAGCAAGGAGATTAAACATGCTCACTGGTCTTTGTGTGAAGCTGGTATGCCAGGGTGTGCAGGATAAATATTCCTAGCCCACCAGAGAGAGATTTGGAGGCACATTTCAAGCCCATAAAGACATTCATGCACCCTTGTCTCACTAAAAGCACTACCAGAAATGTATCCTTAGGAAATAGTCCAAAAGAAAGACGACATGTTTCATATCAAGAATTACTGTAGAATAATTTGAGCAACAAATATTCAAAAATATAAGCACAATAAAAAAAATTATGGCACACCAACTTGATAGAATATTCCATGAACTATTTAAATGACTGTTGTGAGGGGATGCCTGGGCAGCTCAACAGTTGAGTGTCTGCCTTTGGCTCAGGGTGTGATCCCCCAGGTCTGGGGATGGAGTCCTGCATCCGGCTCCCCACAGGGAGGCTGCTTCTCCCTCTGCCTATGTCGCTGCCTCTCTCTCTGCATCTCTTATGAATAAATACATTAAATCTTTAAAAAGTAAATAAGTGACTGAAAAATAAATGACTGCTGTGAGGCTGTCACAGCAGAAATGAGTTTATGATACAATCAGTAAAGATGAAAAATAAAGGAATAAGAAAAAATAAAAATAAATAAAGGAATAAAGTCAATTAGGATACATCCATTTAATGGAGTATTAGGCAAAGGGATCACATGCTCATGAGCATTGTGAAAAACAGCACACCATTACAAGTAAAGACATGAAGGGAACATAGTGCCCAGGATCTGCTGCAACTAAGGAGAGGGTGCCTCACTGTGACTCCTGGGGAAGAGGTGTCTCTGCCTAAGAATTGACATATAAAAGGTTAAAGGAAAACTCTCCTTTCTAAGCTTTGCCAGACTACTGTTGACCTGGGATAGAAGTCTTTGTTAAAAAAACAAAAACCAACAAACATAAGGAAACAAAACAAAACAAAAAACCCCTACTAGGTCTTCAGCTGTAAAATCTAGACTCTCCTTCCACCATCCACTGGTTTGAGGTCTGGAAAGAAGGGACTGAGAAGTAACAGGAATCTGTCCAGAAGGTGGCAGGGTGAGAAAGCAAGGGCACCTGGCACAAGCAGAGTAGAGCACCTAGATTCATGACTCATAGTTCCAGCAGCAGGAATGAACAGGCACTCTTTAAAATGATCAGATGGCATTAAGGAGGTCATGTGATGCGATGAGCACTGGGTGTTATACACAACTGATGAATTATTCAATATTACATCTAAACTAATGATGTACTACATGTTGGCTAATTGAATTTAAATTAATTAATTTAATTAAGAAATGTGATGCCTCTTAATTAATTAATTAATTAATTAATTAATTAATTGAGCAATCAGATGTTGGGGCACCTAGGTGGCTCAGTTGGTTAGGCATCCAACTGGATTTCAGCTTAGGTCATGATTTCAAGGTAATGAGATCGAGCCCTGCTTTGGGCTCCACAGTGGGTGTGGAGCCTGCTGAAGATTCTCTCTGTCCCTCTCCCTCTGCCTCTCTCCCCAAAATAAAATAATAAAATAAAATGAAATAATATCATCAGATGCTGTCATATTCTCTTGTCCATGGGAAATGCCCCCAGAGATAACTGACCATGTATAATCCCTCCTTCTCATCACCAGATAGTTCTCCTTTGACCCCTGAAGCCTGGCTTCTGTCTACACCTCTCCTCAGAAACTACTTTTGTCACAGCCACCAAGGACCTCCATGTTGTCTGGGCCAATAGTCACTTTTTGTCCTCACTTGATTCAATCTTTCAGAAGCATTGGACCCTCTTCTTTGAAAAATATTCCTCGTTGGCTGCCTTAATGCCACATGCTCCTGGTCTCCTGCTTCTAAGGCTCTCCATCTTAGCCTCTTCAAGTGACCTCTGCTTATCTACCCAGCTTTAAGCTTGGAGCACCTCCAAGCCTGGGCTCCTCATTGTCAACCCTCTATCAATATTTTAGCTCTATCCACACGCTAGTAGATTCCATGTGTGCATCTTCAAACAGACCTCAATGAGACATAGATCAATCTGCAACTACCTCACTTCTTTACTTAGATGTCTCATTCAAACATCCCCCTGTAAATGTGGTCCTCCACCAGTGAATGTCTACACCCAACAACTAGAAGCAATCATTCATTCCATCTCCACCCCCACATTCAATCTATCAGCAAGTCTTATCAATTATTCCTCCAAAATAGGCCCTAAAATCACCTACTTCTGTGTAGTTCTATCCCACCACCCTAGTACAAGCTGCCATGACATCTCATCTGTATTACTATGATAGTTTGTACACGTGCAGTTCATTCATTCTATAGTAACCAAAATGAGTTTTCAAGAAGGAAATAAGGTTACTTCTCTGCTTAAACCCCTTACAATGTCTCCACTACACCTAAGATAGAATCCAGAGCACCACAATGGCTCATGGGATGCCCACCTGTAGCTCCCATCTCCTGTGGTACTTCCACCCCTCACTCCAGCAATGTGGGCTCATGGCAGCTCTTAGAACTTTCCATGCTCTATCCTGCCTCGGGGAATTTTCACTTGTTCTTTCCTTTGCCTGAAATAGTCTTCCCTCCACCTTTTCTTCCAATCTTCAAGACACAAGTGACCTGAGTGTCCCCACCAAGAAATGTACCTTAACACCAAGGCACCATGTCTTAAATGTAATAACTAAACTAACATGACCCAATTAACAAACTCCTATACCAAATAAAACTTCCATACCAAACTCCTATGCCAAATAAAAAAGATTGAATTGCATGTAATAGCCTTTTTTAAACTGTTAACAGAGGGTGTGAAATGTGTTGCATTTAAGATGACCAAAGCCAGAAAGCTATTTCACTAAAAGGGAATATTTTGTTCCTCATATAAAACCACTAACCAACTGTGAGATTTACATGTTACATTCAGAGAAAGAATTGGCGCTAGACCTACATATGATAACCTAAGCACTAAGAGGTCCCAAATGGCATTACCTGAAGAATGCTGACATATGAAAGACAGCACAGCCACATGCCTCTGAGACAAACCCATCTCTATAAGGTAGGATTTTGAGTTGTTTCTCCTACAATGAGAATTAATTTGGACTCAGTCATCACAAATCTCTTTTGAAATGAAGCTGAGTACAAACAAATTAATTAAGAAATAAATGAGTTAAACAAATGTGTACTTGTATCTCTGGAGAGTCATGTGCGAGATTCTTGGGAGAAGTAAGGATACAGTGGCTGGTGCATGGACTGAGCCAGATGGTCTGCATTAGACAAATTCACGATATTGGCTTCATTAATATAATTCTGTGTTTAAATGACATAATTATACGTAATCAAAGATGAAACAACACCAGAAGGAAAAAAAAAATCTGTTGAGATTTATCTTATTCTGTGTCTAGATCTTACCTTACCACTCTCTAAAAAAAAAGCAAAGTCAACACATTTTAAACATAAAGAATTAATATAGGGTAATATATTATTATAAAATTAACCAAGATAAGCTACATGAGAAGTTAAATCATTACAAAATAATTTCAGAAATGCAACCTGGGAAATCAAATCTTTACATTTTTATTTATTTTTTTTAAGATTATTGAATGCAATGTTTCTTAGTCTTGGTATTTATAAGTAAGCAAAACTTATTACAACAAGGTGTAAACAACAAAAAAAATGAAAAGCATAGTTTTAGAACATGCTCTAGTAAAAACCTTGCATTATCTCTATGCATAAGACTTCATCAGAATAAGGAATATATGAGAATCATCTTAATTTAAAGGTCATCACTTATTAAACAGTCTTGGATGCTGATTTCTAGCTTCATTTACTCTGACTTCTATGGGGCCCCAATGGGGTATTCAAGCTTACCTTTGAGCCTGGAGGAGGAGCCAAACCAAGAAATGAATAAATAATATTCTCTTCTTTTGCAGAGAAGAAAGAGTCAAAATCCTTGAGGAAAAGGGAAAGAATGTTTAAACCACATTGCACATCTGTGAGCCAGAATATTTACCTAAGTTGGTCTTTTTTATTAGTCATTAAGTTAGAAGCTAACACAAAAGGTTATCCCAGTTTGTTTTGTCAAAGATGACTAACCCCAAAAGTTAAGAAATCTCTAACCATGAACTTTACATTTGTTTTTAATCATTTCACTGTGGAATACAGAGCAATGAGAACTCACATACACACACACACACACACACACACACACACACACACCTGTTCATGCTCAGGAACTGCAGACAAGACTCAGATATACAGAGTGAAAAGATTCTCCAAAAGTTTCATATCTTTATCTGGTTTCCTTATAATTTGGCCCTATGATTTGGACCCTGATCAGCTGTGACTAAAACAACACAGGATTTGTCTAATGTTATGTAATAGCTTCTATAGGACAAGACCTATCATCAGACCTTCTGACACTAGCAGCCACAGGATTATGGAGGGTTTACAGTGGCACTTGTTTTGGCAGAGTGGGAAAAACTACCAAGTAAGGTGAAACATGGTAGCTGATTAAAATCTGGAGCTCAGTAAAGCTGTATCCACCCTGCCACGAGCCCACCCAGGGGTCCATCCCTAAATCCACACCTCAGTAGTGTGGTTGTCAATAGCTCAGAAAAGTTTCATTTCATATAATTAAAACATAGGAAATATTCACCAGACTACTTCATGAATGCCAATCTTGGTCATCAAGGAGCGATCAGTTTCTTCACACACCGAGGGTGGTGTGTCTGGCCCAGCTTGACAGACAGCACTCAAACTTAGCCATGAAACTGCCCTCTACTCTTATGTGTGTTAAGAAGTTTAAAAACCAAATACAAGCCACTGACATTGGGGGAAAAAATGTCATGTATTCTTGTGTGTTGATCTTATCCAAACCTTTATTTTCCTCCCGTTGCTCAGACTTGCTCAGTGGTTAATTGTATTCTTTTATGTTGAATGCATTTTTTGTAAGCTTCCCCAAATCTTAGTTGAAGAAAATAGAGCATCAAGAGCAAGTAATCCTTTGGTATTGATTCCTGGGGCATGCACTTGCTAGATGTTGTTAACAATTACATGATAGAGGGGCGCCTGGGTGGCTCAGTCAATTGAGCATCCAACTCTGGATTTCAGATCAGGTCATGATCTCAGGGTCGTAGGATTGAGCTCCACATCAGGCCCCATACCTTGTGAGGAGTCTGCTTGAGATTCTCTCTCCCTGTGCCCTCCCCACCACCCTGCTCATATACTTTCTCTCTCTAAAACAAATAAATAATTATTTTTTAAAAGATTACATGATAGAACACATTAGTAGAGAGTAGGCAAAATATAAGGTGAACTTATTCTATTTTTAAAAAATTCTATAAACATCTGTAACTTCTCTGGTTGGCCAGATTTAGAAGCTTTCAAATCAAGAAAGGTTTTCTTATTGAGTGAATTGTCTTTTGCTTCAACTTAGATCCAAATAACATCTTTTTTTTTCTTTCTTTCTTTTTTTAGGCCCAAATGGCTTCTTTAATTTCTCTAATTTGACTCAGCAACAATTTGTCATTATTTTTTACTTGACACTAACAAATAGATACAGAAAATAATGAGTATGAAATGTTTTTTCAACTTCCAGTCATGTTAGTGTAGCAGATTAGATGCCCTGAAACACTATCTCAAAAAAAAATTTTTTTTAAGAAGCCAGAATAAGAAAAGTCTAGATACATTGCTGAGCTGATACAAAAGGAAAGATTATTGCCAGGTGAGACCAGGCACTCTAAGAATAAGCATATACCAAGGCTGAGTTCCTGACAAAACCAGTAAATCTTTTATGCCCACTTTGATCCCATGGAGAGTAAAGGCTGGAGTGGATAAAGCCTAGAACTCATGGTGAGGAATTTTATAAAAGGACAGCAGTGAGGGAGGGAGTAAAGGGGGCAGGCAGAAGGAGGAAAGAAAAAGCTTCCCCAGGAAAAGAATGACAATTAGACTGACTGGCTTCTTAACAGCAACAAAGAAGTTGGAAGAAAGTGAAATAATAATTTCAATGTCTTTAGAAAAAACAATTATCAATCCAGAATTTTAGACTCAGTGAAACTATTTTTTCAGTGAAACTATTTTTGGACATGAGGATAGAATAGACATTTTTCTGGAAAAAATATTTTTGAACAAAAATTTGGAGAATTTATCACCAATAAACACTCAAAGAAACTTTTATAGGCTATATTAGACCAAAGGAAAGTGATTCCAGATGTATTATCTACAATGCAAGAAGAAATAATGAGCAAATATATTAATAAATATGTGCACAAATCTAAACTGAAACAAGTATTGACTATAAAAACAATAATTAGAAGTGTCTAATTTATGTGGTGCAATGACGGCCAACAAACAAAAGTACTAAAAAATCAAAACACGTGTAAATAGGGAAGTGGTGATTAAAGTATGAAGGCTCTTTTAATGTTTGGCACACACACAGTTGTACATGTTGTTATTGCTCTTTAAGCTCTGTATTTTTATCACATGACACATTTCATACTAAGTTTTTAATGATGTGAAATAGCTTGTCCAGTAACCTCTGTGTGCGCCGAGAGTGCCCTGCTCCCCCCCCCCCCCAACTGGGCTTGCATCCTGCCTCCTTTGCAACCCTCCTTTGCACTTTCCTGTGCTCAATGGCCAAGGTCCCCTTTGGTTGTGTTCAGGCCCAGGCAAACACCCAGCCCTTACCTGGGCTAAAATGCACAGAGTCCAACTTGGAATTGACAGACATGTCTGCTACTTCCAGTTAGCATTCCTCTGCCAGGCGGGTAACCTGGCCTCCACTGCGCCTGGCTTCCCATCGGGTGTCTCTTTTCTCTAGCTAACAGTTGTCTGCCACACCCTGGGATAATATCTTCATCTGTTTTGCACAGAACAGCAGGAGTTCACACTGGCAGAGACGATGGTACTCAGAACTATCCTTGACATCCAGTCCTCTTACTGCCCTAGTGCAAAAAGTCCACTGCTTGTCCTTGAGGTTCCCTCTACCTACCACCATCATCAGGTGTGGCATATGGGTGACCATTGAAGATGAGACTAGTGATTCAATATAAATAATAATTATTCTTACAGTAAACATTTCAATCTCGTGGAAAGACACACTGGACTGGCCATCCAGATTTATACCATTTTAAGCCTGACATAGCCTTGGGAACCTTTGAGTCTCCGTTTAAAATCTGAAGCTACAATACAAATGACTATTTTTAACTACTTTCTTGGAACAAAGCCCTCTGTCTCATTAATCCCCTTTTGCTAAGAGTGTCCACAGACTGCAGAAAAGCAAATTTAGCCAAGTTGCTCATAAGATAAACTACTAATACCTCTCTGAAGGCAGAATTGAAAAGAATTAATATTAACAGTTAAACATAAAATGATTTATAGGCTCAGGGCACCTGGGTAGCTCACTCAATTAAGCATCTTGATTTTGGCTTAGGTCATGATCTCAGGGTCCTGGGATCAAACACTGTATCAGGCTCTGAGCTCAGCAGGGAGTCTGTTTGAATCTCTCTCTCTCTTCTCTCCCTCTGCCCCTCCCCCTGGTGGTACATGCATGCACTCTCTCTCTCAATAAATTAAAAAAATTTTTAAATAATAATAATAATTTTCAGGTTCCTTTCATTAAATCCATATTATATAACATAAAATATTATACACATATACATATGTATAAAATATTATATAAAATATTACAAAATAATATTCAAATATCCTATTATAATATAATATGTACTGAAGTATTACAAATACATATTCAAATATTACAATATAATCTTTTTTAAAAGTAGAAGTTTTTTCCCTAGGAAAGAGGAAACTTCGTTTTCTTTCACAACTAAATGAAAAAAATCATAGATCAAAATAGGATAAGAAATGCCCTCAAGGTTTTCTTTTCATAGCAAAAATCAATTGCAGAACTTTTACCCTAAGAGTTAACATAGATTGAAAGCTACATAGTTCAATATTTTCTCTACTATAACTAACCTTAATTTAAAAGGATGGTTAAGGAATCCCTAGTTGGCTCAGTGGTTGAGTGCCTGCCTTCAGCCCAGGGTGTGATCCTGGAGTCCCGGGATCGATTCCCACACTGGGCTCCCTGCATGGACCCTGCTTCTCCCTCTGTCTCTCTCTGTGTCTCTCATGAATACATAAATAAAATCTTTAAAAAATAAAACAAAAAATAATAGGATGGTTAAAATAAATAAAAGATTTAAAATACTACTTTCACTGGAAAAGTACTAGAAGAAAAAATGAAATTATTCTTTTGATAATTTTAGAGTGCAGAAAGCTTTTATAAACAAGACTCAGGATCAGGAACCATAAAGAAAAAAGATGGATGAATTTGTCTTCATAAAAAATGTTTAAGTTCTGCATTCCAAAATATATCACTTTAAAAAGTCAAAAGATAAAAAATATGGGGAAAAAATTGCAACATCTATGGTAATAAAAGGGCTACTTTCCTTCACAAATGAAGGTTTTTACAAACCAATAAATATTATCTGTAACCCAAAAGAAAAATAGCAAGTCATGGGGGAAAAAAGATAGCTTATAAACATGGGAAAAGGGCAGCCTGGGGGGTTCAGCAGTTTAGCACGACCTTCAGCCCAGGGCCTGATCCTGGAGACCCGGGATCAAGTCCCAAGTGGGGCTCCCTGCATGGAGCCTGCTTCTCCCTCTGCCTGTGTCTCTGTCTCTCTCTCTCTCTCTCTCTCTCTCTTTCTCTCTCTCTCATTAATAAATAAATAAAACCTTCAAAAAATAGGAAAAAATGTTCAGCCTCTTTCACATAGATAGAAATCCAAGTCAAAGCAGTGAGAATATATTTTTCATCCAATAAATTGGCAAAGATCCAAAGGTTTGTATAAAGAATGTTGTCAAAGTCACAGGGAGTTCAACTAGCCACTCACAGATTAGGTTGGTGGAAAGAAAAGTTGGCACAAGTGCAATACAAGGCCATGTGCCAATATCTTCTGAAATGAAAAGTGCATACATGCTTCAACTCAGCACATCTTCCAGGAATTTATCCTACATACATATATTCATTCTGAATGCAAGGATCTGTGTGTATAAAGAGATTTCTTACAGCATTGTTTGTATGCTGTTTCCCGAATGTTCCCCACTAGAGGACTGTGTTGATAAATATGTCACATATGACGCAGCATTTTGCAGCTATTAAAATAAGGAACATGTGCAGTTATACAATGATCTCTGAGATGTGGTTATTAGCTAACAAAAATCAAATGTGCATAGCACACTCACATTTTCAGGTGATATACTATATATTTATATAATGTATACTATATTATGGATACACAGAAAATTTCTGAAGGTCAAACAAGAAATTGCCAACATTAGTCAAAGCAGGACTGACTACATAATTTGTGAGGTCCCCATGCAAAAATGAAACATGGGGTCCCTTTTTCAAAAACTATGGTGGATTTCAAGACAGCAGGGCATTGGACCAAGCAGAGAGCTCTCTTAAGCATGGGGTCAGCAGGATTTCCCCGATCACACAGTTCCAATGAAGCTAGTCCCCTCAGGGAAAGGAACTAGTCACAGGAGTCTTACATGGGAGGGAGAGTAATTTTTACTGGAGACAATTTTTGAACCACTTAAAATTTTCAGTGTGCACATATAAGGACTGAGCTAAGCCTCTGAAGAATGCTAAAACACCTATGTATATCTATACAGCCCTGTGCTGGGTTGAATAATGTTCCCCCCCCAAATCCATGTCCACCCAGAATGTCAGAAAGCAACCTTATTTGGAAATAGGATAGTTACAGATGTAATTAGTTACAATTAGGTCATACTGGAATGGGGTGAGCCCTATTCCAATGACTATTGTCCTTTAGGAAGGCCAAGTGAAAACAGAGAGAGAGAGACAAAGAGAACACAAGGTGAGATAGAGATTGAGGTGAAGAGATAGATCTGCAAGCCAGGGAACACCAAAGGTTGTTGGCAATCACCAGAAGCTAAGAAAAAGGCATGGAACAGATTTTCCCTCATAGCCTCCAGAAGAAACCAACCCCACTGACATCTTGCTTTCAGATGCTTTTCAGATTCCCTCATAGCCTCCAGAAGAAACCAACCCCACTGACATCTTGCTTTCACAGTTCTGGCCTTCAGAACTGTGCAAAAGTACATTTCTGTTATTTTAAGGCACTGAATTAGTCAACTTGGGTCACATAACAAAATGCCATGGACTGGGGGCAGGGGGTGACTGAAACAACAGAAATTTATCATCTCACAGCTCTGGAGGCTGAAGGTCCAAGACCAGGGTGCCAGTACAGTTGGATTCCAGCGAGGACAGACAGCTGCCTTCTGGCGGTGTGCTCACAAGGTGGAGAGGGATCTCTCTCTCTCTCTCTCTCTCTCTCTCTCTCTTTTTTCCTCCTCATTTAAGAGCACTTATCCCATCACAAAGGCCCCATCATCATAACCTCATCTAAGCTGATCACTTCCCAAAGGCCTTATCTCCAAATATCATCACCATTCAACATATGAATTTGGGAGGAGGGGGACACAAACATATAGCCCATAATAGCCACCATGTTTGTGATGCTTCATTAGTTACATCAGTCCTACAAAACTGATACAAACCTCCAATAACCAAACACTCTGTGCTTCAAATCAGAGGCAGGGCCAAAAGCTTTTCAGTAAATGGGCAGATAGAAAATACTTTTGGCTTTGGAGGTCATATGGTCTCTGTTGCAACTACTCAGCTCTGCCATTGTGCAAAATCAGCCACAGGTGATAGGTGAATGAATTCATGTGGATGTGTTCCAGTAAAATTTTACTTACTAAAACAGGTAGCTACAGGCATTGGCCTTTAGGCTTTAATTGAACCATACCTGCTTTAGATGAGAAACACAATAATAAAGAGGAGCTAACCTAAAAAAAAAACAAAAAACAAAAAACAAAAAACAAAACAAAAAAAAAAAACAGCAGTTGTGCTGATTACTGCATCTTAAAAATGAACTAGAAGGCTTAGATGACCCCTAAGATAACCTCCAGTTCTTGTGCTCTGAAGTCCTTTGAGTTTTTGAATGTTTCTTTTCAACAATTTGATTTACTAACCAGGATTGTAAACTCTAGGGGAAAAAGTGATTTTCAGGTTAAATGAACTATTAAATGTATGAAGTAAATTGCTGCTGTAATCAAAATGTCCAGAACAGTTTTTAAAGTATCTAGATACATTTACACAAATTTATCTTATAACTCTATTAAGATTTTCCTTCTGTAAATCATTCTTTATAAAAGTGAAAGCCTACCCTGTGTCTGCCTGGGTTCATGGATGTGTACATCATAAGGCTGATCAGAATTCTCTTCCAGCTAAAAGTATACTTTGAACAAGTGACCTCAACTCTTCAAAATGAAATAAGGGAATTAAAATAATCCTAAGAATTTCCAAATCACCATTTTATTGTTTCTATCCTTTTGTAAATTTTTATATTGATGACTCATGGTGGATCTACCATCCAGGTATTGGTATAATAGATCATGTCCTGAAAACTGTCAACAAGTTCAAATGCTGCCTCCCAATTAACCTGATTTTCTTAGATTTATTTTTTCTTTTTAGAAAGAGAGAGAGAGAGAGAGAATGAGGGGCAGGGAGAGAATCTCAAGTAGACTCCCTACTCAGTGTGGAGCTAAATACAGGGCTGGATCTCATGACTCTGAGATCACTGCCTGAGCCGAAATCAAGAGTCAGATGCTCAATAGACTGAGCCACCCAGGTGCCCCCAAATTAGTCTGCTTTAAACAATTTCTGATAAACACACATGCAGAAGAATTTTCCAAGAAACTGAATGAATACTCACCCCACAATACTGCTCTTCATTGAAGATCTGGGGGGGCAAAGGGATGCCATTTTGAGGTTTTTTCTCTCCAGGGACATTCTCTCTCATCCACTTCCTATTGTCTTCATCTCCAGCAATGTCTAATTCCTTAAAGTCGATCTTATTAGCTTCCAAAAAGCCCACTACTTCTTGCTGTTTCTTCCTAATCTGATCAAGAATAGAAAAAGGTTATTATTAAACTAGGTTTATTTTTTTAATGTTTTACTTATATTTATATAAATTAAATCCTTTCTCCAACTATACTATATAACAAAAATAATCTTGCTATTATTTAAACAAGGAAAGTGATGAAGTCACACCTCTTCATTATAAAGACTCAACGGAGTGATTGTTAAAATTCTAAAATTTTAATTCCACCAATGTTTCAATCATGATATAATCAACTTAATAAGAATAGAGATGCCCTTAACATAGCTTTTACTTGAGGTCTTTGACGTGCTTTTAAATTATTTTTTTCTTTTAAGATTTTTATTTACTTATTCGAGAGAGAGAGAGGCAGAGACACAGGCAGAGGGAGAAGCAGGCTCCATGTAGGGAGCCTGATGTGGGACTCAATCCCAGGACTCCAGGATAACACCCTGGGCCAAAGGCAAGGGCTTAACCATTGAGCCACCCAGGGATCTCCTCTCCTAAGCTTTAATGCCAAAAAATAAATAAGGATTGGTTATGAAGAAAAGGGGGGATTGGAAGAATAGCAAGAAGGAAAGGGAGAAAAGACAATTCACTACAAAACTCAAATACCAAGTACATCCAACTAAAAAGAACTCCACGCACAGTTATGAAAATGGGCACATTGAACAAAAATGCCTTTAGAAATAATATAAGAGATTGGAAAGCCCACTTAAAATGAGTGAAAGGGGAAAGGACAGAGGAAAATCCAGAAAAAGCCAGTGGCTGTGTCTCCCAGCTCACAAAAACAAAAACAAAACAAAAACCTGTTCTCCCTTGGATTTCTCCTTTCCACCTGAGAGACAACTCTTTGTGCCCATCTCCCTACTTGAGGCTCTTGTCTACCAGCCACCATTGCTCAGGAAAGTGGCCCTCTTCATGGCTCAGACCTCTGTTCCCAGAGACAATTACAACCATTTTCTTGTTTCAAAGAATCCACTTCCAGAATGCACAATGCCCTTTTTCATACACCCTAGTAAACAACTTGGAGCACACTCTCTGGGAGAGAGGTCCAGAGTGGTCAACCCAACAGTCAATCAACACTTATTTATCCACTCTACTCTGCACAAAACAGTATACCAAATTCTTCATGTGGAAAAAAATGTGAAGAACTCTCTTTAAAAAGGGTGGGAGGTGCCTGAGTGGCTCAGTCAACTAGGCATCTGCCTTCAGCTCAGGTCACAATCTCAGGGTCCTGAGATAGAGCCCCACATCCCGCTCCCCACTCCCTGCCCAGCGGGAGTCTGCTTCTCCCTCTGCCCCTCCCCACTGCTCTCCTGCTTATTCTCTCTCTCTCTCTCTCTCTCTGTCAAATAAATTAAATCTTAGAAAAATTTAAAAATTTTTAAAATTCAAAGAACTCATTTGTACATTCTAGACTGAACATACTGAAAATAATCAAGAGGCAAAAGAAGTCATTGCTTAAAAATAAGAGTAAAATTTTAAGTATTTTCTTTGACATAAAAATATTGAATATCTTAACTTGTTAACTCCTCTGCATACAATGTTTTCTCATATCAAAACAAGTCACTAAAAATGCTTAACAGAGCATGAGGCCCCTGTCATTCTCTTGTAACTCATTTATCAGCAGAGGTACCAGAATTTGAGAATACCAAACAAATGTTATAAAAGGCCTGTCCCAAACCTAAAGCCTAGCCTCAAACCCTCTTCAGATCAAAACCAATTCCTTCTGTAGATTTGTATACCAAATACATATAATATATTTTTTATTCATTTTTACCAAAATTAATGAGTTTATCAGTGATTCATGTGTAGAGTATTTCCTTCTTAATATAAGGAAAAATAAAGCACACATGGATGCTTAAGCTCTGGAAGCAAATCACCACCCAAACCAAATTCTATATAACTTGGTTTGGGTGGTGATCCGATTGTATATATTATATTAATTATAAATGAATTTAAATAACTTTCTAATTTTCTACAAGTAAATATAAATTGCATATAAAAGTGAATATATAAGTTATGTACCCATGTATGTATTAATGGTAATCACACATTTACTTTTTAATTAACATTTGCTCCATCAACATAACAAAGATAATTCGACTAAAAGCATTAGATGAATAAATTGAAGGCTGCTGTTAGCTACAATACAACACCTAATCAGCAAGATTCAGTTTGGGGCAAGCATGTACAAAAATAAAAATAAAAGTCATACAGATAGGTGTGGGGTGACGGAATTTCCCTTAAGCTTCTGGCACAAGCACTCTGGCACATTCCTGAGTGTCACATATATCAGAAGCAAAGGAGGAGCTCAGATTTCTCCACCATGTGCCCTCCCCTAAATCTAGGCTGGCATACCTTCTGCTTTTCCCCACCAAAACTGTGCTCCAAATTCCATAGCTTCACAGCTGAATTTCTGAATACTACAAAATCCCATCAGACCTGATGACAGGTTGTTGGAATTAAATTACTATTTTAATTAATCATGTTTTCTATACCTACTTTCCAACTTGTCCACAATTATCCATGCCACTCTATAAACTACTTTTTCCTTTGGCTATTTCCAGAGATAAATTTGCTGTTTGAAGAGTAGAGATGTCTTTGTTTTAGGCAGGTTTACTTTTGATTAAAGTAACATCTTTTATTCTTTAATTCTTTGATTAAAAGTAACATCTTTTATTCTGTTCAAAATCCTGTCTTCCTTCCTTCTCAGGTACCCTCCCAGGAACCCAAATCAGCCTGGCTGAGGTCCACTGCCACCTCACCAATGTTATTTCCACCTCTATTAATCATGCCTCAGGACTTAAGTTTAAATAAAAGGGTTTCACTTTATTCCAAGATTTCTGAGCAGATGAAAAACAGTTCCCAAAATCCTGACTTGTGTTTCTTTGGTTAGAAAATCAAAGAGAGATAGAGAAAATGGGATGGGAAGATCTGTCTGCTGTTATTTCTTGCAAGACAAGCAATTGCATCTGCAGGAACTTAATGGAATGTTAGGTGCATGATCTTGTGTTAAGTGCTATTTCTCAGCCTCTCACTCAAAAGAGAGAGAGAAGAAAAATTTGTCCCTCTATCCTCCCCAAACACCAGTACTTTAAACTGGGTTAAATGCATCATTCATCTGGTTGTCTGGAGCACCCGAGTTCTGCCTGGGGCTGGAGAAGGGTCTTAGGATGAGCCCAGAGAAGGGGAGAGGGGAGCAGGGAGTACATGAGTTCACCTGGTAGCATGGATGCCTCTGCCTACACTCTGATGGCCACCTTGAGTGTGGCCCTTTCTCCCACAGTCCTCCCTCCTATTCAAGGAGCTCCACAGACCTTCACATGCAAAGTGCAGCTCTTCTCCATGTGGCCTCCTCAGCTGACCACCAGAGACATCAGCTCCCAGAGGGCATCTCCCTCTATAGCCCCTGGGAGAGGAGCATGCACAGCACCCAGTGGTTCTCACCACAGACACCCTCTCAGCCCACATCCTACCCCTTCTCCTCTTTCTACAGCACCATGGCATTGCTGGCTCCCCAGGCTATACCTTCTTTCTAGGCAGCCCCTCTAGAGGATCTGGGGATCCCTGGGGTCTGGGTCATTTGGAGCCTTTGGGACTTCAGCAGAGGCTCAGAGAGCTCTGTTTTCCTATCTTGTTATATTTACTTTTAAGAAAGTGTTGTTTTCCTGAAATCACCAGCCACTCTTGATTACTGGAATGTATCAGAGTGATCTTTGAGTCACTTGCTTGGCATCTCCTTTTTTTTTTTTTTTTTTTTTGTCTTATACAGTTAGGTCCCTGCACTTAGTGAAAAACTGCATTTGAGCAGAGGTGACCTGCATTTCCCGCCCTGGCTCAGAAGGCAGCGATCCACTGAGCAGCGATCCACTCTTGAATTGCCTCATCTGCCAAGCTGGTAAAGCATCACCCTCCTCAGATTCTGGTGAGAACCAAGGAACATGACGTTTGGACGAGGTGAGAGCCTCTGACTCATCCTGGTTCCCAAGCCAGGTTAAGTACTCTGATCATCATTTTAAAATAACAAAGCTAAGGCACCATTAAACTAAGGAATTTTCCAAGATCTATACCCAGATCCATCTTGTTCAAGATGGAGTTTTTGCTCAAGGGCTGAGGCTTTGCACTCTTTACACTCAAGCAAGGCTGAAAAAAAAAAAAATGATTGAGAAACCCAGGAGCCACCATCAGGATCTGTCCTTGAAGATGATGGTTCCAGGGGCTGTGCATCTTGAAGAGAGTGAGGACTGTCCTCTCTCCCTTTGGTCCCCAGCCTACTGTAGCACAGGCCTTTGGGACAACACAGACCTGCTCCCACTCCCAAGGTCTCTTCACCATGTTCCTCCGTAAAGCAGTAAAACATGTGACAGCACCTTATCATCAACTGTTTAGAGATGTGACACACAGCTGCATATGTGTAAGCCCTCAAAAAGAGGTGTTTCCTTTTCATTTATTTAATTCATCCCATAGAAGTCATATGCCCTGGCTAACTAAGTTGCAGGCAAGAATCCATTTTTAAAGTAAGGAGACTGAAGAAACAAGCAGTAAAGCATTTGCAGACTGACCACCCCACACACTGGCAGGTGCCCTGGGGTTCTCCTGCAAAGAAGCTTCTGGGTGAAATCTCCCCACTCAGGAAAAATCATTAGCACTTATAATATGGGAATAATCAGTTTTCATTCTTTAGGATAAGACAGAAATTATTCCACTTATGTGGCTTGGGACAATTCTTCTGAAACATAATCCAGACTCACATATACTAATATTAACTAATAATTAGAACAACTACATAATACTGATTAACATTAACTAACATTAGCTAATAATTATAATACCTAATAGTTATAACAATCATAATATTAAGTAGCCATATGTAATAATTATAAAATTAATGAATAATTATAATATGTATTAAGCGCTGATTGAGCACTTGACACTATGTAAGGTATTCCATGCTTATTTCCTAAATCCTCAAGAGGATTTAGGAATAAGACGCCATGAGATGAGTACTATTTTTATCCTCATTTTACAGATAAGGAAATTGAGGCTCAGCAAGGTGAAATAACTTTCCCAAGGTCAAACAACTCCAAGTGGCAACAAAACATTTGCTTAGGGAACCAGAATTAATGTGGCTTTTCCAGGACTCTGGAGTGAACAGTTCCTCTCCAGACCCTTTGAGGCTAACTCAATCATACACCCAAACTTCAAGAATATAAGACACCACACCAAATCAAATTCCAACAAAAAAATATACAAAAAAAGATAAGATACCAAATAATCCTAACAGAACCCCAAGTTTGTTCACTGTCTGTGGAAGGATGCATAGGGCACTTAGACCTGGCCTACAGAACATGTAGAAGGTTGGCAGGTCAGTGGTAAAAGTTTCCATCAATGAGCATCAACAGCATACTGAAAGCCCACTAAAGCCATTTTATTCAATTAAAAAAATCATTTTTTAATCTAATAATCTGAAAAATGTGCTCTTCATGGATCAATTAAAAGTTTCTGAGGTCATCAACAGCCACAAAAGATTTTGTGGTTTTACATCTGGAATTTACTCTCATCTGTTTCTGTTAAAAGATGCTCCACAGATACTAAGCAGTTGCTGATGAATTGTGTTCAGAGGAATAACCAGCCTCTTCTCTCTTGTTCTCTTCTTGCCCTCTGGAAAATGCGTGAACTTTCAGGACTGTGGGGGACGGGGGGTATTCAAGAGCCAGCGCTGGGGCTGCTCCCGGCCAGCTGCTGGCTGAGGGTATCATCCTGGCTGAGTGAAATCCAAGCTGCAGGATGGCCCAGGAACCAGATATAAAAGGAAACAGCCCCCTTGCTGGCATCCAACATTGAGGACTGATAAAACAGCTTCTCCCCCACCACAGCCCCCTCAATGCTCAAATGCTCATTGAAATGTCAGTCTCAGATAGACACAGAAGAATCAAGCCTAAGATCAAAGAGAATTGGCTCCTTCTATCATCCTTGTTTCTTCAGGCAGGTCTATCCTGCACAGAATGAAGGCAGGAACTGGAGGGGTGACTCTGAGCCTGGTTCCAGAGAAATCAGATGCACAGTGTTATGGGGTGGGCTCTTAGTACCTATTTTTGGTCCGTTTGAATTCCTAGAGGGTTTAAAACTGTGGCCTTAGAGATGTTTGCTCTTGTCACTGTGACATCATTTTCCCGAAATAATACGATTACACATGCTAACTTTACACTTTTGGTATGGTTGCATCGCACACGCAAGTAAAATTGAGCCTTGAACAGCACAGCTTTAAACTACATGGGTCCACCTAGATGCAGATTTTTTTTCTATAAATACAGAAATTGCTTTAAATGTTATTTTCTCTTTCTCGTGATTTTAATAATATTTTCTCTTCTCTAGCTTACTTATTGTAAGAATACAGGTTATATTATATAGAACATACAGAATATGTGTTAATCGACTGTTTATGTTGTCATTAAATCTTCTGGTCAACAGTCGTCCATTAGTGAATTTTGGGGGAGTTAGAAGTTGTACATGGATTTTTGACTCTGGAGGTGTCAGAGCCCTTAAGCAACCACCCCCCACCACCACCATTGTTCAAGGGTCAACTGTAATTACACCCAGGAATCTGGTTCATCGCGGCCTTGTTACACAAAGTGTCATGTATTTGCAACTTTAAGTTAGTCTAAGTCTTACAGAATGATTGGCAGAAACATTGCACCCCACCAAAAAAAAAAAACTTTGATTCTATAATATATGCAAACACAACACGACACAAATCACATGTTAAAAATTCTAGTATCAAACACGCCCCCTTCCTGGAATCCCTTTCACACCCAGCTGGCCCGGATCACTCATTTTACACACTTCTCCAGCACGGTTAAAGCGAACGCAGAAAGCAAAGGCACGCGGGCTGACTGCAGAGCCACGGCTGACTTACACACTCATAAAAGAAAGCTCAGGCCAACGCTGGGCCACAGCCGCTGCTTCTGCCTCCCCGTCTGAGTTGCTCAGAAAGTACGACAGGAAGAAAGCCCCACGGATTCCATCAGACACCTACCGCTATCGAACCAGAAGATGTGGCAACAAACACTTTGATAACCATTTTGACAGTCGGAAAGAGGGCTCCCCCCAACACACCCCCGTGAGGGAACGCGGCGCTAGACGGATCCCGACCGCGGCCCGGCCGAGCAGGTAGCAGGTGCCAGGTGCAGGTGCAGGTGCCAGGTGCGAGCTGGCGGCCGCCCAGCGCCGTCTGAGCCCCTGCGCCTCCCTCCGCAACTTAAGCCCTGCGCCTGCCCCAGCGGCGCGGGCAGCGCGGACTTCCCAGGCCATTGGCCCGGGACGAGGGGGATCCGCCAGGCGGAGACAGGATTGGTTGATAAAAGCGGCCACTGACTTTGAACGCCCGACAACAGCCCCTACAAGGCCAGGCTGCGCCGCGCACCAATCAGGCCGCCGCGCACCAACCAGGCCGCCGAGCACCAACCGGGCCGCCGAGCACCAACCAGACCGCCGAGCAGCAACCCCGCGCACCCGGGCGCAGGGAAGGCCCAGGAGACCCCAGCTTCGTCCCCGAGGACGCCGTGAATGCCAGGCTTTCTGCAAACAGACGGCAAGGGTCCGCAATAAGCCACACGGGCCTTGAAATAAGCAAAGGCTTCCTGCACTTTCAAGTTTTCCGACCCGTTTAAAAAAAAAAAAAATTCGGTGAACTCTTATACAATAGATGCCTTTGTGCATGGCCCGTTTCCAGTTTTCTCCCCTTACCACCTGTTTCTCCTAAAGAACAGAAGCTGACAGGCCGCAGACGTGTAAGGTTTCACTGACATCCCAGACAAGGCGGAGCGGCAGAGGCGGGCTGTCAGCAGGGATGAGTTCAACAAGTTAAATGTCTTCACTCTTTCAGAGACGTTGGGAGAAAATAAATGTCTGTAACAGTCTCTTTTATTTATGCAGATCATTAAATCCAGTAAAAAGCCCAAATGCTACCGCCCATTTTTCTAATGGGTTTCAAAATCAAGCTCAAGGACATATGAGAGGAAGTCACCAGGGGGGTTATTTACTCCTCCTAGTTAACAGTCTCTTTTGTTTCTCACTTTCTCGCTGTCTTTCCCTCTCCCTGCTTCCCTCTCTTTCTTTTTTTTTCTCAAGCCCCTGCTACTCCGGGAGGAGGTGGTTGGTACTGTCATGCTGGAGCGACGAGGGGTCTGTAGGCCTTCTTTACCTGCCCCCTTCACCTGAGTCCCAGGGCCCTGAAGGCCTCCTGCCCTCCCATAGGATGGGTGTCTGATGAGAAAGGACACCCCACCCCTGCAGCATAGCTCAAATTCATCTACATCAGAAAGAATGATTGAGAAAACCACCTTTTGGGATCCCTGGGTGGCGCAGCGGTTTAGCACCTGCCTTTGGCCCAGGGCGCGATCCTGGAGACCCGGGATCGAATCCCACATCGGGCTTCCGGTGCGTGGAGCCTGCTTCTCCCTCTGCCTGTGTCTCTGCCTCTCTCTCTCTCTCTGTGTGACTATCATAAATAAATAAAATTTAAAAAAAAAAGAGAAAACCACCTTTTAACTTAGAGCCTCACTATGCAAAGTTTACTCCCAAAATTAGGCCCTTGGTGAAGATGGTTAATGGCTCCCCAAATTTAAGTCATTAGCATTGTAAATTTTACTTTAAAACCCACCAATGATTATAGGTCATTTTTGCTCCTCTTCTTTCCTGTAATTCCAGAATTATAAAGTAACCTTATACCATTTTTGTCATACAAAGTATTTTCTCCAACACCTTAGTCTCAAATTCTACCACACAAGCATGCCATTTTTCTCCAAATATGATTTAAGAGAGTAATAAACTATGCATATTTCTCAATGACTTTGTAAGTCAGTAATAAACTATAGCTGATTCTCATGAGCTCTAGGGAATATACAACTGCTAATCATATGGGGCAACACTGCCTTGGACAATGACACGCCCCTTCCATCCACATGCCCTAGGGAGAAATAGCCTACTTAAAGTAAGAATTAACAATTTTTAAGTGTCTCCCATGTGCCAGAACTTCCTTAAGTGCTTTACAGAAACCACTCCTTTAATCTGCACGACACTAACAGTGGGTTCTACTCCTATCACTCCTTAAGGATGAGGACAGGAGGGGCACCTGGGTGGCTCAGTGGTTGACCCTCTGCCTTTGGGCATGATCCTGGGGTCCTGGGATTGAATTCCATATCAGGCTCCCTGCACAGAGCCTGCTTCTCCCTCTGCCTAGGTCTCTGCCTCTCTCTCACGGTCTCTCACGAATAAATAAATAAATAAATCTTAAAAAAAAATAAAAATAAAAGGATGAGGACAGAAAATGGTGCATTCATGACGTGAGCCCAATTCATCTATCTCCAGGCCATACCAGAAAAACTCCTGACACTACCCTCACATTCCTAGTGCACCCTCTGTGCACTATGGATAATTTTTAGAACTGTATCCTTTTAACAATGACAATGAAAACATACAAATTAGAAATTTGAAAACTGTAGCTGATAGATCTTTTCATTTATGACAGTGACACCAATAAACTTCAAGATGATTTTTTAACTATTTATTTTTTATTGGAGTTCAATTTGCCAACATACAGCATAACACCCACTACTCATCCCATCAAGTGCCCCCCTCAGTGCCCATCACCCAGTCACCCCCACCCCCCGCTCACCTCCCTTTCTACCACCCCTTGTTCATTTCCCAGAATTAGGAGTCTTTCATGTTCTGTCTCCCTTTCTGATATTTCCCACTCATTTTTTCTCCTTTTCTCTTTATTCCCTTTCACTATTTTTTATATTCCCCAAATGAATGAGACCATATAATGTTTGTCCTTCTCTTATTTCACTCAGCATAATACCCTCCAGTTCCATCCATGTCAAAGCAAATGGTGGGTATTCGTTGTTTCTAATGGCTGAGTAATATTCCATTGTATACATAGACCACATCTCCTTTATCCATTCATCTTTCGATGGACACCGAGGCTCCTTCCACAGTTTGGCTATTGTGGACATTGCTGCTAGAAACATCGGAGTGCAGGTGTCCCACCAACTTCAAGATAACTAATAGGAATACCAAACATTCCAAGGAAGTCTTACAATAAAGCTCACCAAATCTCTGCCTTAGAAAATTCACTTCAGGTATAAGCTGTGTGCTTCAGTAAAAGGCAGAAGGCTTATCATTTCACATCCCTAGTCCCTGATGCTAAGTGAAATAATAATACTTTTTTTTTTCAAAAAATTTTCAGCTTTGAGGTATAATTGACAGATAAAATCATAAGATACATTGTGGTGACTTGAGGAACATACACTATGAAAAAATGATTTTGTCTAATTTTAATGATAAAAGTGTGAGATATTGACTCCAAACTTCACAGAGATCCTGAGATGATCTTAGAATAAATGGTATCAGATGCTATGCTTTGGTCTATATAATGTTATAGGCAACCTAAAATGAGAAATAAAGGCATATTTTTATCATGTAGAATGACAGTGGTGACCATCAGAGTAACAGTAGTGAGTTGAATAATGTCCCCCCCAAAAAAATTCGTGTCTCCCCTAAACTTCAGAATGTGACTTTATTTGGAAACAGGATCTTTGCAGATGAAATTGGTGAAGGATCTTAAAATGAAATCATCCTGGATTTCAGGTGGGCTATAAGCCATATAACTGATGTCCTTACAAGAAAAAAAGGCACACAGAGAGACACAGATAAAACATCGTGTGAAGACAGGGATGGGGAGAAGAGTGGTGCTGCCACAAAGCCAAGGAACATCAGGAGCCAGAGAGGCAAGGAAGAATTCCTCCCAGAAGCTTTCAAAGGGAACATGGCCCTGCCAACACACTGACTTCAGACTTCTTTCCTCCAGAACTGGGAGAGAATAAATTTCTGTTGTTTTAAGCCACCAGGTCTGTGGTGACTTGTTATAGTGGACTTACCCAAACTCATACAGAGAAATAAAGGCATATGTTGATATGTAGCAGAATTACTAAAGGTATTTCTTCAGCTCTGGACTCCCTGGGTCTCTCTCCCCTAGATGGAAAAGAAGCAGAAACAAATTCTATAGATTGAGAACAGCTAGCAAAGAAGAAGAGAGACCATTTGGATGGGAAAGGAAGCTCTGAGGGGCCCCATCTTTCAGGTTCCTCCAGTCCTGAGTATCAGGGTTGGGAGGTTCACTTAATAATAAACTGTCACTTTTGTTACTTTTGTTGCTGTCCTGGAAGCATCACCAGCCATACATCAGGCATCTTTCCAGGAATGTCAAGTCTAGGGACACTTATCTGCTGTATGTCATCCTAGAGATGCTGCCCAGATCACCCCCGACAAAAAGCACCACCACCCACCTTCTAGGATTAACTCACCATCTAAGGTTGTAGAAATACAGCCTACCAAAATTAAGAATGGGTACCCTAACAGCACAAAAAGGAAGGAAGTAGTGACATGAAGGGGAAGCCTTGCCCCCTACCTACCCCTAAAAAACTAGATCTAAACAGAGTCACTTTGGAAATGCCCACTACCCCTACTACATAATATGTAAATCAAAAATCATAAATAGAAAATGTGATAAATTTAACTCTACACAAATATCGAAATGCACTGTAAACAAAATTTGAAAGTATTTGACAAACTGGGGGAAATATTTACAACACAAACCACAAACCAAGTTTTCATACAGCAAATCTGAGTTTCAGAGAACATAGAAAGTTCTACAAAGATGGACACTGAGTGAAAAATGGGCAAAAGGCAGGAAAAAGAAAATCACAATGTATACATGATTACAAAAAATTTGAAAAAAATGTCTATCCTTCCTAGAAAATATGTGAATAAAATCAAAGTAAAGTGTCCACTTTTGACAATAAAATGGGCACACATTTTTTAAAGAAATAAAAAAAGATTATCCCCAATGTGGGTTAAGGATTGGGGCACATTTGCCTGGAGGGCAAACTTTCATATACCTTCAGAAAGCCTTAAAGTGAACGTTTCCTTTGATCCTTCAATATCACATGTAGGATTTATTCCAAGGAATCAGGGGTGACCTCTGCTAAACTTAAACATAAAACTATCAGTTATTTTGCCAGCAGATGGGTTTAGTTAGGAGTAACAAAGAATTCCAACTTGGGAACTATGGCAAAACTTCAGGCAAGTTCAACAAAGAAGAGGAACATGATTTTATGGAAAAGAAAGAAGTTGGGAGGGATTCAAAAGTCCACCTGAGAAAGCAAGCGTTCAGGGTGATGACTTTCTCATTGACTGAGTTATAGGGGTGGCCAATTTCTTGTAGGAGATGCAACAGGTATCTTTCCCTGTTGGGCCCATAATTGATCATTCTTTCCTGTTGACACTCTTCTGTTGGAAACTGTAACTGACACTTCTGTTGGAGACTGTAATTGAGTGGTAAGGGCTCTCCCTTGTAGCCTCAGACCTACATTAGCGATGTTTTTCCCTTTATTAATTTTCACACCTCAAAGATTCACTTATAGGGATATTCAACATTTGCATTAATACAATGTGGGTTGGGGGGGAGAAAAGAAAGGAAAAGCGAGGAGGAAAAGGAGAAGAAGTAATATATGTGTTAATGCTGCCTATGCAGTCCTTTAAAATTCCTATGTCATTAAAAATCACCTACAATCATCATCTAGGTGATTTTTTTACAGCAATTTTTTAAAAGATTTTATTTATTTGAGAGAGACAGAGATACAGACAGAGATAGAGGGAGAGAGCACCAGTGAGGGAGGAAACGGAGAAGCAGGGTCCCCACTGATCAGGGATCCCAAGGGGGTGGGGGGTGGGGGGAGTAGATCCCAGGGCCCTAGGATCATGACCTGAGCCGAAGGCCCACACTTAATCCACTGAGCCACCCAGACGCTCCCATCTAGGTGATTTTTAATTTTCCTTCCTACTTTGCTGTACATTCTAAATTCCCTACAACCCACATGCATGCATTGCTTTGCAATCAGATTTTCTTTCACCAAAGAAATTCATCTTTATAAAGAGAGGTCAGCCGGAGTGTTCTGCTCTCTGTCCACTTCTGCGGGCAGAGGCCTCGATTCTACACCTGCTCACCTGGGCCCACCCCCTTCCCGGGGGGAACCCGGCGTCTACACCTGCCTGCCCAGCAGCCCACCTGGGGCGCGCTGCTCGGGGTCCGTGCACCCCCGGGCAGGGAACCAGACATGCGCCCTGGACTCGGATTCAAACCACCAGTACGTGGCCGAGCGCGAACGAGAGCGCGAAGGGACAGCGGCGCTGCGGCGGGATCGGCGCGTCAGCCCCAGGGCGGCCGGGGCGAAGGCGGCGGCCCCGAGCTCCGAGCTCCGAGCCCCCGCGGCGGGAGGCCCCGGCCCGCGTCGCTCCCGCTCAGCTCTCCAGTGCGCAGGCGCCGCCCCGCCCCCGGCCCCGCCGGTCCCAGGAGGCGCCGCACCCGGTTTCCATGGCGACGCGCGGGCGCCCCGAGGCTGGCGCTGCGGCGGGAGCGCGCGGAGCAGGTAACGGCCCGGCCCCAGGCAGGGCCTCGCTCAAGCCTCTGGGCCGCCCGGTGCCGCCGTCCCTCAGCGCCGGCCCCTGCCCAGCTCGGGCCGCGCCGCCTCGCTCTCACTGCGGCTGGTAACGTAGCGGGGCCGCCGGCCGCCGCCTCTCGCAGAGCGCGCCCTCCCCGCCGCGACCCGGCGCCTCCGCCCTCGCCGCCCCCCGCGCCCCCGGGGCCCCTCCGCTCGCGGCCCGCCGCCGGGGCTTCGGGCGGGGGCGGCCCCGACGGGCCCGGGGACGGCCAGGGGCAGGCTCCGGCCGGAGCTCCGAGGCGTCGGCGTCGGCCCCGCCCCCACCCGCATCCCCACCTGCACCCCCACCTGCGGGCTCCGGCTGGAGACCTCGAGGCGGCCGGGCGCCGCTGTCAGCCCCGCCCCCACCCCACCTGCGTCCCCACCTGCACCCCCACCTGCGGGCTCCGGCTGGAGACCTCGAGGCGGCCGGGCGCCACTGTCAGCCCCGCCCCCACCCCACCTGCGTCCCCACCTGCACCCCCACCTGCGGGCTCCGGCTGGAGACCTCGAGGCGGCCGGGCGCCACTGTCAGCCCCGCCCCCACCCCCACCTGCATCCCCACCTGCACCCCCACCTGCGGGCTCCGGCTGGAGACCTCGAGGCGGCCGGGCGCCACTGTCAGCCCCGCCCCCACCCCCACCTGCATCCCCACCTGCACCCCCACCGGCGGGCTCCGGCTGGAGACCCCGAGGCGGCCGGGCGCCGCTGTCAGCCTCGCCCCCACCTGCACCCCCACCTGCGGGCTCCGGCGGAGAACCCCGAGGCGTCAGCCCCGCTCCCACCTGCACCCCCACCTGCGGGCTCCCGCCGGAGACTCCGAGGTGGCCGGGCGCCGCTGTCAGCCTCACCCCCACCTGCACCCCCCCTGCACCCTCACCTGCACCCCCACCTGCGGGCTCCGGCGGAGAACCCCGAGGCGTCAGCCCCGCCCCCACCCGCACCCCCCCTGCACCCTCACCTGCACCCCCACCTGCGGGCTCCGGCGGGAGACCCCCGAGGCGTCAGCCCCGCTCCCACCTGCACCCCCACCTACACCCCCACCTGCGGGCTCCCGCCGGAGACTCCGAGGTGGCCGGGCGCCGCTGTCAGCCTCATCCCCACCTGCACCCCCACCTGCGGGCTCCGGCGGAGAACCCCGAGGCGTCAGCCCCGCCCCCACCCGCACGCCCCCTGCACCCTCACCTGCACCCCCACCTGCGGGCTCCGGCGAAGACCCCATGGCGTCAGCCCCGACCCCACCCGCACCCCCCGTCCTGCACCCTCACCTGCACCCCCACCTGCGGGCTCCGGCCGGAGACTCCGAGGCGGCCGGGCGCTGCTGTCAGCCCCGCTCCCACCCGCACCCCCACCTGCACCCCCACCTGTGGTCTCCGGCCGGAGACCCCGAGGCGGCCAGACGCCGATGTTAGCCCCGCCCCCACCTGCACCCCCACCTGCGAGCTCCAGGCGGAGACCCGGAGGCATCAGCCCCGCCCCCACCCCCACCCCCACCCCCACCCCCACCCCCACCCCCACCTGCGGGCCCCGGCGGGCACTTTCGTCCTTCCCTGAATCCGGTGCCTGCAGGCTCCCGGCTCCCACCTGCCGCCCCTCACCCTAGCGCTGCCCTCTCCTTATCCCCAGCCCGAGGAGATGTGGATTCTTTGAAATGTCTGCCCTGTGCGTGTTCCTGGCTCGCTCAGCCTTGGAGCCCTTTGTGCACAATTTCCCCGTCGCGCTGTACCATTTCGTTACCACCCTTGTGCCAACAGGTGACTTTGTTAAGACGGGTTTTCCCCGACCGACCGTGAACCTGTTCTCTGTCTACACTCGCTCCCTCGATGAATTCATCCAGTCTCATAAAGACCAACGAGCCCCTAAAGTGTGTCTCCAGCCCTGACCCTCCCCGGGACCTCAGACCCAAGTACTCAGAGGCCTGCCCACATCTACGCTTGGATGTCTAAGGCAAGTCCTGACGTTCCCTCACACCTGTTCCCCCTGCACTTTTACCCACCCCGTTACTGGAACCCGCTGTCCAGGCCTTGAGGCCCTCCTTGACTCCTGTTTTCCCCTCCCCACATGCAGTCTGTCAACACATCCTTCATAGCATCCCCTGAACGGATGCACAGCCCCACCTTTTCTGCCAACCCCCACCTCCCCCAGCCCCGTACAGGCCACGGGCATCTCCTGCCTGGATTGCTTCGGCAGCAGCTAATTGGTCTCCCTCTCCTGGAATGTGGACAGCCTTACCCTGTGTTCCCTGTCATTTCAGCTGATTATGGTTTTCTTTTAAGGATATGAATTTCATAATTTCCATAGATAAAAAGTAACTTAGTATGTGTTTCGAAGAGAGTTTGTAAACAGGTAGCCCAAGCTACATAAACACTGCGCTGTTAACAGGCTAAGCATGGAAAGATGCCCCTTAGCTTTCTTGGGCATATGACTGTGCCCCTGGATAGAACTCTGCCTATGTCTCTGCCTCTCTCTCTGTCTCTCATGAATAAATAAAATATTAAAAAAAGAAAGAACTTTGACAAGAACTTCAAAATTGTACAGAAGAGTAAAACAATACAGAGCCTCCTGCCAACTGAGAAAAAGAAGACATGTAGGAATTTAGGTTCTATTTATTCCCTACATTTTCGTTTTTGGGGTTTTTTTTTTAGAAAGCACCAAAAGGGGCAGCCCCAGTGGCTCAGCGGTTTGAGCGCTGCCTTCAGCCCAGGGGGTGATCCTGGTGTCCCGGGATCAAGTCCCACGTCGGGCTCCCTGCATCCAGCCTGCTTCTCCCTCTGCCTGTGTCTCTGCCTCTCTCTCTCTCTCTTTCTCTCTCTGTCTCTCATGAATAAATAAAATCATAAATAAATAAATAAATAAATAAATAAATAAATAAATAAATAAATAAATAAATAATAAAAGAAAGCACCAAAAGAGGCAAATTGAAATGGAGACAAGTGATCATCCCAGTGCTGGTCATTTTGATAGTGAGTGCCTGGGCGCTGGTTCTCCAGTCAGTAGGTCACAGAGTGATGCAGGGATTGATAGGACAGGTCCTCGCCCTCAGAGAGCTAATGGCGCCCACGCACCTGTACCTCCCAATCACAGACCCCCCAACTCCCATTTTTTTTTTCTTCTTCCATCAAATGAAACCCCAGTTGACCAAAGCAGCATGGCAGGATTGCTGCAGCCTGTGGAGGGTCTAATAGGATATCATAAGATACTGCAGATCATAAACCCCCCACTTTACTCAAATTTGATCTCACACTGCTGTCACTTGCTAGAGGAACGTAAAGCTGCCTGACAGGAATCTCCTCAAGCCCCAGCTACCACAACTGCAAGCCTTACCTACAGCCATACCCATGTTCCCCCTCCTAGCCAAGGCCACCCCTCCCTGTGCTTTGGATCTCATCCCCACCCACTTGCCAGAATCCTTCCGCTTTTGTTATCAGCTGTCACCTGTTCCATCTCAGCTGGCTCTTTCCCTTGGCTTTTAAACATGCTCCAGTGTCCCATCACAAAAGAGAAAAAAATCTCCCTTGACCCCATGTGCCCCTTCATTTTCCAGCTATTGCTCAAACTCTCATTCCCTTCAACAAGCAAACTTTTTTAAGAATTGCCATCTTCCATGCGTCCATTCCTTGTGTCTCTCATCCCTTAGGCCGCTCTAGTCTGCCTTCCACCCTTATCTCTATACAAAACAAAACCACTGATCAGACACTTCCGGGCCTCTTCTTGCTCAATCTCTTGGCAGCATTTAAATTTGACACTCTGCTCCCATCTCTTGAAACACTGTCTTCCTTTGGCCTCTGTGCCCCCCTCCACCCCCACCTCTTTCTGCTTTTCCTACAGCCATGCTGGCTCACTCTCCTGGGCTCCTTAATACTGCAGTTCCTCAAAGCTCAGTCTGTTTTCATCGCATTCTTTCCCCATGCCCCCATATTCTGACATTAGGCACAAACCCATGCCCACCATCTCTATGCTGTGGACTCCCAACTTAATCTCTCCAGCTTGGCCCTCTTTTCTGAGCTGACCTGTATGTCTAGCTGGCTTATTGATCTTGCCTCTTAATTCCTCTCAGAGACCAACTCCATGTGCAGAAGACCAATCTCCCACCACTCCTCCCAGCTGGGACCTCTTCCATTGGCAGCTAGGATTCCTCCTTGACCTTTACCCTTGCCCCTTTGCCCAGTGGCTCACCGAGCCCTGGCGACATCACCTCCTGTACATCTTTCACTACTTTTAATTGCCACTGGCACTTAGTCCTAACTGCCACCTTCTTTCACCAGCCTTCTGAAATCCTCCCCTGTATTCTCTTCTCCACACTGCAGCCAGAGTAACCTTCAAGAAGCAGAACAAATTATGTTATCTCTTCCCTTTACTCACTACTAGCTTCCTGTTGCTCTTGAATTAAACCTGCCCTCCTGTGACTGCAGCTGCTCACCCTCACCTACCTCCGGAGACTCATTGGGAACCACTGGGACCCAGCCACATGGGCCTTATCTACCCACCAGGCCTTGGAACTGTCTTTTCTCTCCATCCGCAATGTACTTCCTTCCTACACTCCATTCCTTTTTGCATGATTAGTTCCCACTGACCTGTCATATCTCTGCTTAGATGGCCCTTCCATAGAACTTCCAAGGTCACTGTCTGGATCAGGTTTCTTTTTTTTTTTTTTTTAAAGATTTTATTTATTTATTCATGATAGCCACAGAGAGAGAGAGAGAGAGAGAGGCAGAGACACAGGCAGAGGGAGAAGCAGGCTCCATGCACCGGGAGCCCAACGTGGGATTCGATCCCGGGTCTCCAGGATCGTGCCCTGGGCCAAAGGCAGGCGCCAAACCGCTGTGCCACCCAGGGATCCCTGGATCAGGTTTCTTTGACATATATCTCCACAGAGTTGTCTCTTTCCTCTAAAACACTTAGAACAGTCACTATTGTGATTATTTTATTACCAACATATAAGCAACATGAAAAGAGAAACGTTTGTGTTCATTACATCCCCCATGCCTCAGACAGTTCCTGGCACATAGAAAGCTCTCAAATATGTGGGGTTTTTTTCTTTTTTTTTTTTCAAATATGTGTTGAAAGAATGCATAAAATTAACATTTTAATGTGTAAGATATATCAAGAGTAGGGTACTTTAGTACAATTTATTAAAATGGAATAAAATTCTAGTAAAAAATAGGTCAACATTGAGAATTAAAAAGAAATGTGGCAGTGGCCAGGAGGGGGAGCTGAAAATTTACACTTCTAGAAATTTAGCTCCAGTATTTGTTAGAGTCATGCGGTCTGTCACACTTGCCACCACTTGGCGGAAGTAGAGAGGCACAGCTTCTCCTTTCTCATCCTGAAGACACTTCTTTGGAATACTCAGCCTGGTAATGAATTCAAGGCTTTTGTCAAAAGTAAATAAAACATATCAAGTTGTTAAATAATCAAACCTACTCACTTGTCTATTCCCATCCAATTACTGAACGTGGCACATTTTCATATTATCAGATAAAGCTTGAACTTTCTGATATACAAATATAGTATATTTAACTCGTGGATTTTCATGCTGGACTGGACTTTAGAAGTTACTGAGCACAATTAGCTAACCTCAGACATTGAACGGCTGAAGCCAAACAACTAGCTCTGTTGACAGAGCTCACACTGTAACTCACATATCTGGCCACACATACCTTTTTTTTTCCTTTTATAACATACTCCCTTCCTTCTTAACCAGTGTTCATTCTTAAATGTCCCTTCTTCAATATTAGAATAACCACATTTCTGAAGCAAAAAATTGGGACACATAATCTTAAAAGCAGATGCGATGTTTGAAATAGTGTTTTTGAAAACCCTTATGATAGGTGATCATCTTACCTATGTGATAATGTTTTTTTATAAGACAAAGAGTTTGTCCATTCATTTAACATTCTGCTTAATTTTGCGTCAAAGAGTCTGTGTTAAAGAGTTTTGTTAAAGAGCTCAGGCCTTCCTTTGTTCTGTAGGAAGACTCTCAAGCTGGATCCGCTGCCGGTTCCTCATGACCTGACTGTGGCCATGCTCCTGGCAGGAAGACCATTGAAATGACTCTGTGTACGCCACAGGCACAGGGAGGCGTAGGCCATCTACATGTCCCATCACAGGGGATGTGGGTGTCTGCCAGGTTCCTCTAGAAGGTCACCATCTTTTCCTTTCTATTTGATTGGTAGTGCACCAAATTCTATTCCTTGTCAGTCCTACATTTACCAGCCTTTAGCATCCATTGACAACACCTGCCTATCTCAGCTACCTCTGTGATAGTTGTCAAATCTTCATTATCTGTTCCTACCACTCCTTATTCATTTATTAGTTGTCATCCTACCCTAAGGAAGAGTTTTCTTTCCTCATCCATTTAGTTATTCATTATATCAGGATGGACTCACAGATTCCTACTTTATTTTAGTAGGTTGTTATCTTGTAGCTTCATTTATGTTGATGCTGAAATTGTCCTAGATTTGACCAGTGAGAACTTCGTTAAGCTGGCTTCTGTGTCCGTTGACATATCAGCCTTATCCTGTACTTTCCTTGCTCTGGGCCTGGAGTCACACATTCCTCCAAGGAACCTGATTCTTCTTAATGGAGAATGGTATTTTAGTAGAGGTTGGCACTCACTATGGTCACTATTATCGGGGTATCATTGTTTCTAGGCCCCTCTTGCTTCCTGAATGCTGGTGAGAGAGTCTGCTGTCTTCTCCAGTTAGTTCTTCCAAAGCAAATAATCCCAACTCCACAGGGTTGGTCATGTTTTTCCTAAATGAAGCCCAAGCGAGTTTAGGCAAGATGGTTTCTGGGAGCCATTAAGTTACTTCCTCCAAAGGATTTGAACTCACTCTCTTCTTTGACTTTTTGAAACCTGTAATAGTGTATTTCATTTATATTCTAATAGCACGCTCTTAGATTTTCCACATAATCTGTATTAGTGTCCTGTGGCTGCTGTAACAAACACAAAACTCAGTGGCTTAAAACAACTCAAATATATTCTCTTACAGTTCTAGTGATCAGAAGTCTGGAATGAGTCTTAGGGGCTAAAATTAAGGGATCAGCAGAGCTGGTTCCTTCTGGAAGCTCGAGGGGTGAATCCATTCCCTGGCCTTTTCCAGCTTCTAGAGCAGCCTGTATTTGGCCTTTGACCCCTTCCTCCATCTTCAAAGCCAGAGGCAAAGTGGGTTTTTCTGAATCTGCTTCCTGCATCACACTGCCATCTTCTGACCAGCTCCTGGGGCCCCCTCCATAGGCCCTTGTTCTTATATCAGGCCAGCATAGCTAATCTCCCTGCCACAGGGTCTAGGGATTCACAAATTCTGGAGATTAGGACATTCTTGGGGTGGCCTGGGTGCCTTATTCAGCCCACACAGTATCAAATGGAAATCTTATATCTTAACAGTGGGATTTTAATTCCTTTCTTTATGGCATGTGATGGGCCATAAGCCCATATAGATAAGCCATATATATAGATATAGATATATCTATATCTACAGATATTCTATTTATATATAGATATATCTATATCTATATATAAATGATGGGAGGGGAGATAGGCTATACATCCAGAAACCAAAACAAAAGCAAATCCTTACTGTACTGCTTACACTAAATATCATAGATATAGATAGTGATTAGAAAATGAACATCTCGGAACACCTGGGTGGCACAGTCAGTTAAGCATGTGCCTCTTGGTTTTGGCTCAGGTCATGATCTCAGGGTCCTGGGATCCAGTTCCACATTGTGCTCTATGCTTAGCATGGAGTCTGCTTGAGATTCTCTTCTCCATCCCCTCCCCCACACTCTCTCTGCCTCTGTCTTTCTCTCTAAAACAAAATCTTTAAAAGCAAAAGAACATCTGAGTTTTTTTACATATCCATACATGCAGAGATATTTCATCCTTCTATGTTTTCCACTATGCATAAGTATATTATTATCAGTGTATTAGTGTATTATTATTAATCATAATTACAATTGATACTTTATCCAATCCTTTTTTTTATCCAATCCTTTAATTTTTGCCATTCTGATGGATTAAACTGGAATTGTTTTCATTTGCATTTCACTAATTGAGAGCAAGTCTGAACATCTTTTTATATATTTCTTGGTTGTCTGTGGTTCTGTAATGTGTTGATATACTTCGCCCATTTTACTAGTGCATTATTATTATTACGGAAGTTAGCTCTTCATCATATGTACTGAAAATAGTTTTCCCATTTTCTAATGTGCCTTTCAACTTTATGATTTTTTTTGTTGTACAGAAGTTTTTTGTCTTATTTATTCAGGAGACACACAGAGAGAGGTAAAGACATAGGCAGAGGAAGAAGCAGGCTCCCTGCGGGGAGCCTGATGCAGGACTTGATCCCAGGACCCCAGAATCACAACCTGAGCCAAAGGCAGATGCTCAACCACTGAGCCACCTAGGTGCCCCTGTACAGAAATTTTAATTTTTTATGCAGCTACTTTTATTGTGTCCCTGGTGGTTTACTTATTTTCAACATGTACATTTTTACTTCATCTGATATTTACTTTTTTTTATTTAAATTCAATTAGCCAACATATAGTATATCAATAATTTCAGAAGTAGAGTTCAGTGGTTCATCAGTTGCATATGACATCCAGTGCTCATCACATCACATGCCCTCCTTAATGCCCATCACCCAGTTACCTTCTCCTCCACCCCCAAAATTGCTAGAACTCATACAGGAATTCAGCAACATGGTAGGATAAAAACCTGTGCACAGAAATCAGTTTCATTTATTTCTATACACTAACAATGAGAAGATTAAGAGAAATTAAGGAATTAATATATAGTGTAAGCAATACAGTAAGGATTTGCTTGTTTTGGTTTCTGGATGTATAGCCTATCTCCCCTCCCATCGTTTATTAAATGTCCACTTTTCTACACCTTTATCTTATACTAGATTCACTACATATGTGTTTCTGTCTCTGAACTTTTTTTTTTAAGATTTATTTATTTATTCATGAGAGACACAGAGAGAGGCAGAGACACAGGCAGAGGGAGAAGCAGGGTCCCTGCGGGGAGCCAGATGCATGACTCAATCCTGGATCCCATGAGCCGAAGGCAGATGCTCAACCACTGAGTGACCCAGTCATCCCACTGTCTCTGAACTTTATTCTGAAATGTTGCTCTGTCCATTCAAGCGCTGGAGTCAAGCTGTTTTAGTGCCTGTAACTTTCTATCTCCCCGTCATTCCTGTTAAATCCTTTGGGTTCTCCCATATCTGTTTTTCCATATGAATTTAGTGTCATTTTGTCAAATTTCAAAAAAAATTGTTCTTGGATTTTATTAGGAATATTTTTATTATGTAGATAAAAGTAGGGAGAATTTATAGCTTTCTCATCTGGTCTCTCCACTTACATAAATCTTATTTATATTTCAATAGTTTTAAAGCTTTCTCTGTATTATTTGTATTCAACCTGTATCAGATGTTTTTAAATTCTTAGCTGATACTGTAAGTGGGATATTTTCATCATTTTCGAAGTCATTTTCATTTACATATGGAACAATGGATTTAAAAAAAAATTTTATTGGAGTTCAATTTGCCAACATATAGCATATCACCAAGTGCTCATCCCGTTAAGTGCCCCCTCAGTGCCCGTCACCCAGTCACCCCAACACCCCACCCACTTCCCCTTCCACTACCCCTTGTTAATTTCCCAGAGTTAGGTGTCTGTCATGTTTTGTCACCCTCACTGATATTTTCACTCATTTTCTCTCCTTTCCCCTTTATTCCCTTTCAGTAATTTTTATATTCCCCGAATGAATGAGACCATATAATGTTTGTCCTTCTCCGATTGACTTACTTCACTCAGCATAATACCCTCCAGTTCCATCCATGTCGATGCAAATGGTGGATATTTGTCACTTCTAATGGCTGAGGAATATTCCATTGTATACATAGACCACATCTTCTTTATCCATTCATCTTTCGATGGACACCGAGGCTCCTTCCACAGTTTGGCTATTGTGGACATTGCTGCTAGAAACATCGGGGTGCAGGTGTCCCGGCGTTTCATTGCATCTGTATCTTTGGGGTAAATCCCCAGCAGTGCAATTGCTGGGTCGTAGGGCAGGTCTATTTTTAACTCTTTGAGGAACCTCCACACAGTTTTCCAGAGTGGCTGCACCAGTTCACATTCCCACCAACAGTGTAAGAGGGTTCCCTTTTCTCCGCATCCTCTCCAACATTTGTGGTTTCCTGCCTTGTTAATTTTCCCCATTCTCACTGGTGTGAGGTGGTATCTCATTGTGGTTTTGATTTGTATTTCCCTGATGGCAAGTGATGCAGAGCATTTTCTCATGTGCATGTTGGCCACGTCTATGTCTTCCTCTGTGAGATTTCTGTTCATGTCTTTTGCCCATTTCACGATTGGATTGTTTCTTTGGTGTTGAGTTTAAAAAGTTCTTTATAGATCTTGGAAAATAGCCCTTTATCTGATACGTCATTTGCAAATATCTTCTCCCATTCTGTAGGTTGTCTTTTAGTTTTGTTGACTGTATCCTTTGCTGTGCAAAAGCTTCTTATCTTGATGAAGTCCCAGTAATTCATTTTTGCTTTTGTTTCCCTTGCCTTCATAGATGTGTCTTGCAAGATGTATTTGCAAGATGTATTTGCAAGAAGTTGCTGTGGCCAAGTTCAAAAGGTGTGTTGCCTATGTTCTCCTCTAGGATTTTGATGGATTCTTGTCTCACATTTAGATCTTTCATCCATTTTGAGTTTATCTTTGTGTCTGGTGTAAGAGAATGGTCTAGTTTCATTATTCTGCAGCTGGATGTCCCAGTTTTCCCAGCACCATTTATTGAAGAGACTGTCTTTTTTCCAGTGGATAGTCTTTCTTGCTTTGTTGAATATTAGTTGACCATAAAGTTGAGGGCCCATTTCTGGGTTCTCTATTCTGTTCCATTGATCTATGTGTCTGTTTTTGTGCCAGTACCACACTGTCTTGATGACCACAGCTTTGTAGTACAACCTGAAATCCGGCATTGTGATGCCGCCGGCTCTGTTTTTCTTTTTTAATATTCCGTGGCTATTCGGGGTCTTTTCTGATTCCACACAAATCTTAAGATGATTTGTTCCAACTCTCTGAAGAAAGTCTGTGGTATTTTTATAGGGATTACATTAAATGTGTAAATTGCCCTGCGTAGCGTTGACATTTTCACAATATTAATTCTGCCAATCCATGAGCATGGAATATTTTTCCATCTCTTTGTGTCTTCCTCAATTTCTTTCAGAAGTGTTCTGTAGTTTTTAAGGTACAGATCCTTTACCTCTTTGGTTTGGTTTATTCCTAGGTATCTTATGCTTTTGGGTGCAATTGTAAATGGTATTGACTCCTTCATTTCTCTTTCTTCAGTCTCATTCTTAGTGTATAGAAATGCCACTGATTTCTGGGCATTGATTTTGTATCCTGCCACACTACCAAATGTGAGTTCTAGCAATTTTGGGGTGGAGTCTTTGGGTTTTCTATGTACAGTATCATGTTACCTGTGAAGAGGGAGAGTTTGACTTCTTTGCCAATTTGAATGCCTTTTCTTTCTTTTTGTTGCCTGATTGCTGAGGCGAGCACTTCCAGTACTATGTTGAATAGCAGTGGTGAGAGTGGACATCCCTGTCTTGTTCCTAATCTTAGGGGAAAGGCTCCCAGTGTTTCCCCATTGAGAATGATATTTGCTGTGGGCTTTTCGTAGATGGCTTTTAAGATGCCGAGGAATGTTTCCTCTATCCCTACACTCTTAAGAGTTTTCATCAGGAATCGATGCTGTGTTTTGTCAAATGCTTTCTCTGCATCTATTTAGAGGATCATATGGTTCTTATTTTTTCTCTTGTTGATATGATCAATCACATTGACTGCTTTACGAGTGTTGAACCAGCCTTGCATCCCAGGGATAAATCCCACTTGGTCATGATGAATAATCTTCTTAATGTACTGTTGGATCCTATTGGCTAGTATCTTGTTGAGAATTTTTGCATCTGTGCTCATCAGGGATATTGGTCTCTATCTACTTCTCCTTTTTGGTGGGGTCTTTGTCTGGTTTTGGAATTAAGGTGATGCTGGCCTCATAGAACGAGTTTGGAAGTATTCCATCTCTGAAAAGATGGATTTTTATATCCATTTAGTAACTACAGTTTTATTGAATGCTCATTATGTTATAGTGTTTTATAGGGTTTTCTAAGGATACAAGCATATTATCTGCACATGATAATAATTTGCCTTTTCTTTCCAAATGTTTATACTTATTTCTTTATTTGTATTTTAGTTTCAAAAGTAGAGTTCAGTGATTCAACAATTGCATAAAATACCAAGTGCTCATTACATGTCCCTTTGTAATGTCCATCATGCAGTTACCCCATCCTCCCACCACACCTCCAGCAACCTTCAGTTTGTTTCCTATACTTAGAGTATCTCATGGTTTGTCTCCCTCTCTGATTTTATCTTACTTTCTTTTTCTCTCCCTTCCCCTGTGATCCTTGTTTCTTAAATTCCACATGACTGAAATCATATAATTGTCTTTCTCTGATTGACTTAATTCACTTAGCATAATACGCTCTAGTTCCATCCACATCATTGCAAATGGTAGGGTTTCCTTTTTGATGGCTGGGTAATATATATATATATATATGTGTGTGTGTATATGGAGATACACACACACACACACACACACACACACACCACATCTTCTTTATCCATTCATCTGTCTATAGACATCTGGGCTCTTTCCATAGTTTGGCTTTTGTGCACATTGCTGCTATAAACATTGGAGCACAGGTGCCCTTTCAGATTACTATCTGTAATAATATCTGTATCTTTGTATCTTTGGGGTAAATACACAGTAGTGCAATTGCTGGGTCATAGAGTAGCTCTATTTTCAACTTTTTGAGGAACTTCCATACTGTTTTCCAGAGGGACTGCCCCACCTTACATTCCCACCAGCAGTGTTAGAAGGTTCCCCTTTCTTTGCATCCTCACCAACATTTGCTGTTTCCCAATTTGTGAATTTTAGCCATTCTGACTGGTGCAGGGTGGTATCTTATTGTGGTTTTGATTTGTATCTCCCTGATTCGAAGTGATATGTAGCATTTTTTCATGTGTCTATTGTCCATTTGTATGTCTTCTTTGGAGAAATGCCTGTTTGTGTCTTCCACCCACTTCTTGATTGGTGTATTTGTCTTTTGGGTTTTATAAGTTTTTTATAAGTTCTTTATAGTTTTATAAGTTTTTTATAGATTTTGGATACTAGTCCTTTATCTGATGAGACATTTGCAAATATTTTCTTCTTTTCTGTATGTTATCTTTTGACTTTGTCAACTGTTTCCTTTGCTGTGCAGGAGCTTTTTATCTTGATGAAATCCCAATAGTTCATTTTTCCTTTTGTTTTCCTTGCCTTTGAAGACATATCTAACAAGAAGTTGCTATGGCCAAGGTCAAAGAGGTTGCTCCCTGTGTTCTCCTCTAGGATTTTGATGAATTCCTTTCTCACATTTAGGTCTTTCATCCATTTTGAATTTATTTTTGTGTATGTTGTAAGAAAATGGTCCAGTATCATTCTTCTGCATATGGCTGTCCAATTTTCCCAACACCATTTGTTGAAGAGACCGGTTTTTCCACTGGATATTCTTTCCTGCTTTCTCAAAGATTAGTTGGCCTTAGAGTTGAGGGTCCACTTCTGGGTTCTCTGTTCTGTTCCCTTGATCTGTGTGTCTGGTTTTTTGCCTTTATCATACTGTCTTGATGATTGATTACATAAGGCTTTGTACTAGAGCTTGAAGTCCAGCATTGTGATTTCCCCGGCTTTGGTTTTCTTTTTCAACATTCCTTTAGCTATTTGGGGTCTTTTCTGGTTCCATATGAATTTTAGGATTATTTGTTCCAGCTCTGTGAAAAATTTTGATGGTATTTTAATAGGGATTGCATTGAATATGTATATTGCTTTGGGTAGCATAGACATTTTCACAATACTTGCTCTTCTAATCCATGAGCATGGAATGTTTTTCCATTTCTTTTTGTCTTCCTCAATTTCTTTCATGAGTGTTCTGTGGCTTTCAGAATACAAATCCTTTACCTCTTTGTATACCTCTTATTTCTTTCTTACCTCTAATTTCATTGGCTAGTGCCTCCAAAACATTATTCATTAACAGAAGTGATGGTGGCCATCCTTAATCCTTGCAGCAATGTAAATTAATGTTTCACTATTAAGCATGAAGCTAGCTTTTAAGTTTGAGACGTGTATTTACCATGTTTGGAAATCATTCATTTAGGGTATATAGGGCATTTTCAGTTGGATCAGGAGTACTGAAAACTTTGTCTTGAGTAATGGGTATGGAGATAGGAATTAAGGAAGCATAGAAGCACCTTAACCATTAATTTATTTAATTAATATGTATTGAACACTTAGTATATCCTGGGAACTCTTCTGGGCACTGAGGATGCAGCAGTAGACAAAACAGTCAAAATACTACAATTGTGAAGCACAATTCAGTGGGAAAGTCAGGCAATAGATAAGGGAAATAATACATATTATGTCAGATAATGATATGTGCTGTAGGGAAAAATAAAGTGGAAAAGGAAACTGCAGTGTTGAGAGTGGATGAGACAAGAGGGGAAACTTGAATGTCAAGCAGTTGTTTCCCATGAAGCAGGACTGGTTACAACTACAACTGCCTACCCACACAGTAATTTGGGGTGGAAAACATAGCAATTGAAAACCAAAGCATTCCTATGAATTAATCACAGCTTCACTGTAGAATATTTACTTTAAGAATAAATTATTATTCCACTAGGAATAAATCCTATTATGCCACTAGGATTTCCTAGTGGCAATAATAGCCAAGAATCTAACAATTTGTGAGAATGTTGAGCCAGAAGGACAAATTTCGGTGTATAATACCATGTCTCTAATATCAGTGCTTCTAAAATAAGATCCAGTTCCCACCAATAGTACCAGGAGGGTCTTCCTTTTCTTATTTTTTATTGTTTACAAGTAAGTAACATGTAATCCAAAAACTTTTATTATTCATGTTCAACTTTGCACTGGAAGGAAAGAACAGATAGACGAGCCACGCAATCTTTTGTTCTGCCCCCAAAATTTTCAGAAACACCACTCTGTTGTGGCTCCTTCAAATCTTATTTCCTGACCAATGGTGAAGAGCTGATGCACTCTGATAGAGATAAAGTCCTAGTGTGTGTGAAATGAGTATATATGAATTAATACTGATTCAAGATTGTAAACTATTCTTCTATATAAATGCTTATTTGTGACATTTTCCTTTTGTAATATTCTAGGTTTTTTGAAATATATTCTTTCTTAAAAAGAGACCAAAACATGTCAAAAAATCCTGCCCTGGAAACATCATAAATACTACAGTTTGAAGAACCCTCCACTCAGAACATATAGCAGATCTTCATATATCTTAGGAACGTTTCATTAAGGACAGCAGGTATGCATTAATTCATTTTAAAACCATTTTAGCATATTTTTGAGGTCTGCTTTTTTTAACAAGCAGAATTGAAGACAACTACACAAAAGTATAGTTTCAGAATGATTCAAGTCTATATCTTGATCTTGAATATTCTCCTTTCTAATTCTATAATTAAACAAACATTATATACAAATTTTTTGTTCTTCTAGGCAGGCATCCCTTTTCATGGTGCATTCCAGAAAAGCATGTCATCAGCTGGATTGCATTTTTTCCATTTAAACAGTGTTCTTAACTGTGGATTGTATTTCTGAGTTATAACAGCAAAGAAACCACTGTAAACCTTGTCATGATAGAAACAGTGAAATTATGCTTTGAGGGCAATAAAACAGGCACTTGTATACTGTAAACACTAGTCAGTATTCAAAATAGAAATGTTGCCAAAATCTGAACTACACACCACCATAAACTGGTACATTAAAAACTAGTCACCCACTCTATAGTAAGCATTAATAACATAATTACTAACTACTTAGTTTTAAATCCTTGAAAGCAGAAGTTTGCCTTCTTCATAACCCTAGTGTCTAATAGATCCTAAATAAATGTTACTTTGACTTAACATTTTAATTAATTAGTTAATTAACTAGAACATTAGATGGTTGCCCTGAGACCTAGATTTTTCAATAATGCTCCACATAACCAGAAAAACCTCTGTGGAGGCTGCATACATTTTTAATTGATAACAATGATGAATAGCCTAGTTATATTAATACAAAGACACTCAAAAATAGTTTCATCAACTTAAAAATGTATTTATAGACCTGATATTAGTCATCAATCCATTTTAACAGATCAGTGAGAAAACTGGTGTTTAACAGACTGAATATTCCAGAGAGCTGCTTGATATATGCATTCACATCTCATTGCTGACTAGTAATAACTAAAAATTGTACTTCATTTTACATTGTTCATGATGTCTCTCAGACATCAGTGTCATGAAAAGGAATGGAATTATCACAGGTGAACCAAAACAGACCTGTATTTGGGTCCTATAGGTAGAAATTTTAGGAGAGTTCTGGGATCTTGAAACTTCTAAAATTCTAAGAATGTTCTGATTCTTTAGTGGGTATAATTTATGTTAAGGTCAGGTAATTCTTTTGGTCACTGAACCATCCTGATAAAATATATCTTGAATGTGTTAATTATCTATGCCTGTGTAACAAACAAGCCAAAAACTTAACAGCTTAAAACATTAGTGTGGTTGGCCACCACTCCAAAAACTATTTTGATAAGATCATGATTTAATTAAAATTAATGGATTAGAGAGAGAGAAATATGGCATTCTATTTTTTCAAAATTAAACATTCCAGAAAGCATCTGTTAACCTAAATAAACTAAGTTGTTTAGCATAAAATCCTATTTTTGCATGTTCTACAAGATGACTGTTGATTTTGTAACCTCCTATGGTAGATTCATGCAGAAGTTTTCTGTTCTATAAGTCTCTCTCTAGTTTTCAAATCAACACTAACTGGCTGGAAAAACAACAAATATTTATTATCCTATGGGTCAGGACTGGGCACAGCTGAGTTCTTTGGCTCAGGATGTCTCTCAGGGCTGCAGTCAACCTGTCAGTTTGGGCTGCAGTAATCCCCACACTCATCTGGGGGAAAATCCCAAGCTTCCAAACTTACTCAAGTGATTGGCAGTGGGATTCTATTTTTCACTGCCTATTCTACTGAGGGCCTCAGTTCCTCACTGGCCATTGGCTTGAGGCCTCAGTTTCTTGCCACGTGTGCTTTTCCATGGGTTTGCTTACAACATGGCAGCTGGCTTCCATCAATCTGAACAAGTGAGAGAAAAAAAGAGGGTGATTAAGACAGAAGTCAGAACCTTTTAGTTACCTCATCTTGAAAATAACATCTAGGGCCTCCTGAGTGGCTCAGTTGATGGAGTGTTTGCCTTTCAGGTCAGGTCATGATCTCAGGGTCCTGGGACGGAGCCCTATGTCAGGCTCCATGCTCAGTCTACTTCTCCCTCTGTCTCTGCCCCTCCCCCTGCTCATGTTCTCCCCTCATTCAATAAATAAGATATTTTTAAAAATTTTTTTAAAAGAAAGGAAGTGATATCTGAGTCACACTCCAGGAGGGGATTACACAAGGACATGAATACAAGGAAATGGGAATCAGTGGGAGCCATCTTAGAAGCCACCATCCACACTAAGTATATTCCAAAGACAGCCTCTGAAAAGTATATAATGGCCCCTTCTTTACGGTGCTCTAGTACTCTCTAGGGTACAGAAAGTGACAATGTGGAGGAATCACCTGATGGTTTCCCCCGTTGAATGTCTGCAGTTAGTGACATTATCATCCATAGATAACAGGGTGCTGCCTCTGCCCCTTGGTAACCAGTGAAGAGGCCTTTTAGTCTTCCAGATAGTGCCTGACCACCCTTTCCTGAAACCAATACAGTACAGACCGAATCTAAGGTAGCTTGAAGTGGTTCTCAGAGAAGGATTCATGAATAGAACTGGTTTGGGAAATTAAAGCATAGTCTCTTTGTTCTAGTGTATAGTTCCTGCTTATACTGTCCACTGCCTGAGCCTGGGTGGAGAAAGGGTTTTCCAGGTGGATATTCCAGAGGCTTTTGGCAGGAGCCTCCCATGGACTCTCATTTCCTAACTCTCTTTGCTTCTTGCCTTTATCTTTTCCCTCTCTCTCTTGATAACCTCTCTCTTCCCACTTTTCCTTCAAGATTTACCTCACTTGCTTAGATAATTAATAGCAGGAAACTTCCTTAGTCTGATAAAGGAAAAACCTACAGTAACATCAGGCTTAATGGTGAAAGACTGGATGCTTACCTTCTCAGATCCAAAACAAGACAAGGACATCAACTCTTACCAACACTTGTATTCAACATTGTACTAGAGATTCTGACCAACCAATCAGGCAAGAAAAAGAAATGAAAGGGTCCATATTAGGAAAGGAGAATTTAACTCTCTTTATTTACAGTTGACATCATCATCTGTGATAGAATCTACAAAAAAGCTACTAGAACCAATAAGCAAAGCTACAAGATACAACATCAATATGAAATATCAATTGTATTTCTGTATACTAGCAGCAAACAATTGGAAATTGAAATTAAAAGATGATACCACTTACTAAAACCAGTATAATAGCAGTTATCATCAAAAATATGAAATATGAAATACGCCTGGGTGGCTCAGCAGTTTAGCGCCTGCCTTTGGCCCAGGGCATGATCCTGTGGTCCCGGGATCGAGTCCCACATCAGGCTCCCTGCATGGAGTCTGCTTCTCCCTCTGCCTGTCTCTGCCTCTCTCTCTCTGTGTCTCTCATGAATAAATAAAAATATTTTTTTTAATTAAGAAATACTTAGGGATAAATCTGAAAAAAGATGTGAGAGACCTGTGCACCAAAAACTATGAAACATTGCTAAGAGAAATTAAAGATGGCCTAACCAAAACTGTGCCGTACCCATGGATAGAAGGCTCAGTTTTGTCAAGGTGTCAATTCTCTGTGAATTTATCCATAGACTCAACATAATGCCAATCACAATCCCACTCGGTTTTTTGAAGGAACTGAGAGGCTGATTCTAACATTCCCATGGAAACTCAGAAGACCTGAATAAAAGAGCCAAACAACTTTAAAAAACAAAGAACAGAGTTGGAGGACTAATATTATTACATTTCAAGATTAATTTTAAAGCTGTAGTAACCAGAACAGTGTGGTATTGGTGTAAAGGTAAGAACTAGCAGAGCAGAAGAGAGAGCAAAGAAATAGACCTGCATATGGGCATCTCAGTTATAAATGTGCAAAGGCAGTTCAGTGGAAAAGGGTTGGTCTTTTCAAGAAATGGTGCTGGAACAATTGATAACCTTATACCAAAAAAGTAAAACTTTGATCAATTTCTAATCCATAATAATTAACTCAAGATACATCAAAGTAAAACATAAAACTATAAAATTTCTGGGAGAAAATCTTTGTGGCTTCAAGTTATATAAAAATTTCTTTAAAAAAAAATTTCTTAGATACAACATTCTAAGGATCATTCTTAAAAGAACAGATTGGCAATTGGGCTTCATCAAAATTAAAAACATCTGCAGACACTTTTAAGGGAATGAAAACACAAGCCACAGACTTGAAAAAAATATTTGCAAACATACATCTAATAAAGGACTTATGTCCAGAGTATAAAAGAGCTCTGAAAAGTCAACCATAAGAAAACAAACAACCCAATTTAAAAACAGACAAAAGATTTGAACAGATACTTCACCTACCCCTGAAAAAAAAAAAAAAAAGATATAAGGATGGAAAATAAGCAGATGAAAAGATGTTCAATACTATTAGTCATTTGGGAAATGCAAATTAAAGCCACATGAGATATCACTAAACAGACCAATTAAGTTTTTAAAAAGAGTGACCATATCAAGCGTCAGCAGGGGTATGGGGCAGCAGGAACTCACACTGCTGGTGGGAATGCAAAATGGTACACCACTTTTGAAAACAGTATGGAGGTTTCCTAAGAAGTTAAACATATACTTACCATATACTCCAGCCATGCTACTCCAGGGCATTCACCCCAAAGGAAAGAAACCATACGTCCATACATAAGACATGTGTATCAATGTTCACAGCAATTGTATTTGTAATAGGCAAACTACGAAGAAAGCAGAAACGTCCATCAGCAGATGAATGAGTAAACAAATTGTGATGTAAGTCACACAATTGGATACTACTTGGCAATTTAAAAAAAATGAACTCTTGATACACAGAGTAACTTGGATGAATCTCAAAATAATGATGCTAAGTTAAGCCAAACCAAATAAAAGTGCAGACTGTATGATTCCATTTATATAAAACTGTAGAAAATGCAAACCTAGGGTAACAAAATACAGTCAGTGGTTATCTGGGGTGAGGGTGGGGAGCAGGGAGCATCATGGGAAAGGAATGACATGGGGGTCCAAGGAAACCTCTGGATGCATTGGATGTGTTGACTCTGGATGATGGTGCTCATCTCACTAGTATATACTTATGTCTATAATTATCAAATTGTACACTTTTAATATGCACAGTTTGTTATATGTCATTTGCATACTGCTTTGCTATATACTCAATAAAAGAGGTGCTTTAAAAAAAAAAGAATTGTATCCCAATGGCTTAGAAATTAGTTTTCTTATAAAATATATACTTTCAGTAAGTCAAATAAGTTGACCTATTGGATTTGTTAAAAATGATCATTTAAATGTTGGTGAATCACCTAATAAATGCATTCAAGTGTTGGTACTATTATTTCTGAACTGCTTAATGTGAAACTGGTCTTCATTTTTCTTATGACCTGTTTTTGTCCAAGACTGCTATTAATACTAAGAACAATTGTCTATTAAGCAGAAAGAAGCACATCGAGTTTACCTAAATGCCAATATTAATAACACTGACATTAATGAGTTCTAGTAAATCCCTGGGCCAGCCAGGTCAGATCCAGACCTTACTGGGTTGTAAACATATTGTTTCAAAAGAAGGTAGCACTATGTGAAGCATTTATGACGATTTTTAAGCTTAATAAATTCCAAAACAATTAATGTATTGAGGCTATAAATGGAAATTATAGTTTGTGTTTACATCAGGCCCATATGGGTAATGTCTCCAACTCAAGGCCCTTAACCTGATCACTTCAAAGTCCCTTTTACTACATAAGGTGTTTTGTTGTTTTTTGTTGTTGTTGTTGTTGTTTTTTTACTGCATAAGGTGTTTGTGCCTATTTAATTCTGAGACAGTGATAGATGAATGAACCCAGTAATTAATCTGAAGTTACTTACATTTTTTTCAGTGAAATAGATTTAGGTTATAATAGTGACCAACAGTAGAATAACTATGCCTCATACCACATACTACAGAAATGCGCTGAAAACAAGCAGACAGTACACATACTAGATAATTGGTGACAAAAAAGAATTTTCTACCCACTCATCCACACACAAAAATTTTTATGGTAAGACTACATCTTGGCCCATCCTATGGAAACTATACCTAATTGCATTAGATGAATTATTAGCAGGAAAGATTATGGATAATTTTGCTAATATGGCATCTCACTGGACATCTTTAATTGTATGTGATTTTTTTCAAGCATTTTTGAAGAAGCAGCAGTTACTGCCTCCTAGCTATAGAGACCCACAGGAGACTGTATGCAGTAGGACAGTTCAGTCATCAATAGAGGCTTATGGTTCTTGCAAATCTAAATGAGGAGAGCAATAATGCCTTCAAATGCCCCTTCTTTTTTACAGCTAAACCTATAAAACCTTCCATTAGGGTACATTTTAATCTGATAGAATTGCTTTAAGAGTGAGGTTGTTTATAGATATTAAGGCTTACTTGGCACCAATGGATTTCCATTAGAATTATACCCCCCCCATAATATCAATATTAAACAAAGAGACCAGGATGACTAGCTCGCTGCTATATCAGACGTGGGGCAATCAAAGCTCATTTTAGAACTATGTGAGCATATGATTCAAAGGGAATTAAAAAAAACCTGTACATGAAGTGGAGTATAACCATCTCATAAAACCTCAATATTCTAATCTAACAGTGGAAAAGAACACTCCTCTGCCCTAACCTCCTTATATTTCATCATCTCCCTGTTCCTGTCATGTCAGATTCTGAGTAAGTTGTAGTGATTAATCTGAAAGATTAAAGGATAAGCGATTATTTTCAATATAATCACAGATTTGGGACTCTGGACTATAGGTAAAACATGAAAAGCTGAATAGAGAGTGATTCTCATAGGTTTATCACAGGGTTTGACATAATTTAACATTTTAAGATTGTAGTGATAAATAAATTGGGTCAAATTATGTCTATTTTGGGTCAAGTAGTATGGTTTAAGTGAAAAGAACTTTATTTTTTCTATAAATTTATTTTTTATTGGTGTTCAATTTGCCAACATATAGAATAACACCCAGTGCTCATCCCATCAAGTGACCCCCTCAGTGCCCATCACCCAGTCACCCCCATCACCCTGCCCACCTCCCCTTCCACCACCCCTAGTTCGTTTCCCAGAGTTAGGAGTCTCTCATGTTCTGTTTCCTTTTCTGATATTTCCCACTCATTTTTTCTTCTTTCCCCTTTATTCCCTTTCACTATTTTTTTATTCCCCAAATGAATGAGACCATATGTTTGTCCTTCTCCGATTGACTTACTTCACTCAGCATAATACCCTCCAGTTCCATCCACGTTGAAGCAAATGGTGGGTATTTGTTGTTTCTAATGGCTGAGGAATATTCCATTGTATACATAGACCACAGCTTCTTTATCCATTCATCTTTCGATGGACACCGAGGCTCCTTCCACAGTGTGGCTATTGTGGACATTGCTGCTATAAACATCGGGGTGCAGGTGTCCTGCCATTTCACTGCATCTGTATCTTTGGGGTAAATCCCCAGCAGTGCAATTGCTGGGTCGTAGGGCAGGTCTATTTTTAACTCTTTGAGGAACCTCCACACAGTTTTCCAGTTCACATTCCCCCCAACAGTGCAGGAGGGTTCCCCTTTCTCTACATCCTCTCCAACATTTGTGGTTTCCTGCCTTGTTAATTTTCCCCATTCTCACTGGTGTGAGGTGGTATCTGATTGTGGTTTTGATTTGTATTTCCCTGATGGCAAGTGATGTGGAGCACTTTTCTTTAAAGGCCAACAGACTTGGATTCAAAACTCAGTTCTCCTTCCCACTAGCTCTGTGACCTTGGATGAGTTTGTGCTCTTCTGTAAAATGGGGTCACTAATACCTGTTACACAGGACTGTCCTCATGATTAAGTAAGCTACTATATGTAATCTCCTACCTCTATGTTTGGCGTACAGTATATGGTGGTGATGATGATCGTCATTCAAGCATTTACAAATACTAATTGGGTGGCAGCACTCTGCTAGGCCTGAAGTTACAACAGGAACAAATATAGTCTCTATCTTCAGGGAGTTTTCAAATGGCAATAGTCAAGCACCGGTTCCCAGTACAATAGTTGATGGGGAAACAAACTGACTCTTGGTTGCATCTCTCACATAAAGACACCAGCAATGCCCTGGAGAGTCCTGGTGTTTGTCCTAGAATTACTCTTCCAAGAAGGAACTAGTATTTGTTGATTGTGTACTATGTGACAAGTACCATGATAGGTATTTACAAACAATTTCTCATTTCTCCCTATATTAACTCCATGGAATCAGTGTTATTATTCAATTTTACAGATGACCAAGATCACTTAATTGACAGACTCGGGTTCAAACCCACGTCGGTCTGCCTTCAAATTATCACCTTCCGCTGTCTCACTCCCACTCCTGTGGCTGTTGGACAATTTGTGACTATAAATGAACAACACTCTTGAATTAAGCCTGTATCCTACAATGCTGGGATGGCTTTCTCAAAGGAGTGGTCTGAGGAAGGAGGAGGAAAGTTTTATAGAGCTTTAGCAGGAATGGTCCGCCAAGAACAACTGGTCAAAAATTCTTTTCACAGATTACCAGAAGATTTGGGGGTATTATTTTCTCACAGCAATCTGGGTTTATCAAGATGGATGGGGAAGAAGTTAGGAGCTAAAGTCATGAGCAAGAAGGGGTAAGGAGGAGCCCCTCCCAGGGACAAGGACAGGCAAGATTATGAGGGCCACAGAGGAACATTTTTGATCTTTTGGGATCTTACACACTAACATCTTGGTCTCTTAATCCGTTTGCAAAGATTCAAAAGTAAGGATCCTCATGTGCGTCTACCCAATGTTATATGGCAGAATGGGTCTGGAAAGATCCATTCTTTGCCTTAGATCTGTGATATTTGCAGTTGTGATGCTTAATGAAAAAAGTCCTGACTTTGAATCAGGAAAACATGAACAGTTGCTTCACCTGAGCCTGCTCCCTTCACGAGTTTGGGAGTAGATGATGTCAACGCAGCTTGTGGGAAGTAAAAGCACTCATTAAAGATTAAGTACACCTGCACCCCAATGTTTCTAGCAGCAATGTCCACAATAGCCAAACTGTGGAAGGAGCCTCGGTGTCCATCGACAGATGGATAAAGAAGATGTGGTCTATGTATACAGTGGAATATTACTCAGCCATTAGAAATGACAAATACCCACCATTTGCTTCGACATGGATGGAACTGGAGGGTATTATGCTGAGTGAAGTAAGTCAATCAGTGAAGGACAATCATTATATGGCTTCACTCATATGGGGAATATAAGAAATAGTGAAAGGGATTAAAGGGGAAAGGAGAGAAAATGAGTGGGAAATATCAAAGAGGGTGACGGAACATGAGAGACTCCTAACTCTGGGAAACGAACAAGGGGTAGTGGAAGGGGAGGTGGGCAGGGGGTTGGGGTGACTGGGTGATGGGCACCAAGGGGGGCACTTGATGGGGTGAGCACTGGGTGTTATATGTTGGCCAGTTGAACTACAATAAAAAATACACATAAAAATTTTTAATAAAAAATAAAGATTAAGTACAATACTAATATTAATAGTAGGATTAATTTGGACTAAGACTTCTGTAGTAGGGAGATGGTAAACCACCTCCTATATTCCATGAAAAGAGAAGAAAGCTTGAGAGTCAAGCCAATGCAGAAAGAGGCAGAGGCTGAGGTAGGAAAAACAAAAACTCTCAGTAGAGAGGACATTAGATTCCTGTTGGGAAGGGTCTGATGGCAGCTAATTGCTCTTTTTCTTCCTTGATAAAACAGAAGAATTGGGGGTATTAAATGAAAACAAAAATAACCCTTGTAAAGACCCCAGGAGATGAGTTCCTTTGTTATGAACTGCTGTCGACTATGCTGATCTAACAGATCTCGTGGTGTTACTTGCCTTAATGCAGGGGCCTTATAGAGGAGCACAGAGCCATCTGGTGTGTAACTAAAGTTAGTGTTATTGAGGGCCCACATTTGGGATCCTTCTTGTATTTTCATTTTCTCTCCATTTTAAATTCTCACTTTAGACAAAGGCTTATCAACAGTATCAAAAGTTTATGTAAGGGGCACCCAGCCCACCCAGTCAGTGGAGCATGTGACTCTTGATCTCAAGAGTTGTGAGTCTGAGCCACATATTGGGCATAGAGATTACTTTTTAAAAAGTTTGCAAAAAAATAAAAAATACATTTAAAAAGTTTGCATACATTGGAATCACTCTTTCTAAATTACCGTGGATCAGGGCTATCTATGTGAGAAGCAGTGTAGTAGCTGTCCTGAGCTCTCTTGGAGCTAGACTCCTTGTACCTCAGAGAGCTAACTTTCCTATGAAATTTTTGTCATTTTGGGGAGTGTGCAGTTAACTGTGGGCCGTCATCTCTCCCAGGGCCCTTAGGTCAAACAAGAAGAACGGTGTATTGCAGACCTTGTGGAGTGCATGTAGGAGAGTTTGCGTGAGAGACATTGTCATCCAGCCTGGTTTGTGACACGGATTATTCTGCTCAGTCAAGTTCAATACTACTGCCTCTGCTCTATACCAAGAATTTTTAAAATAAAGTGGAAGTAAAATACAGTAACTTATTTTTCACTGAATGTTAGTTAAGCAGGGTGCTAGGAGCAAAGTGCCAAGGAGTTGTTTTAGCTACGTGGAACCCTGAAACAGTGTGTGAAAGTTGCTTTGGGGAGTAATTCAGTAAACTACAACATTCCTAATCTAAACATTCCTGAAGAACTACTATGTTTAAATCACCTTATATTGTACTGAATTTGAATCAGATCTACCTGAAATAAAAGTGACTCTGTCTAGATCTTAATTAAATTAAGCTTTTCGGGCATGGACTTCGGTTACAAGGACTTTGGTCTATGTGCTATCTTTTGTCCCTGATGAGACATTAGGATCACATCATCAAATTTCATTTTCAGTTTTAGTTTTTAAACGCATTTCTTTGAAGTCTGCTTTACTTTATTGCTGTTTAACTCCCAAGTAAGATTTTGCTTTTTCACATTGAATATTTAAATTTATAATAGTTAGACAAACTTAGTTTTGATTTTTCCAAATCCATTATAAAAGTTTGGCCTTTGTGTAGCTACAAATACAACCAGTTCTTTATAAAAGAAATGTAAACTTCCTGCTGGATGGATTGTCTCAAAAAGGTTCTAACACTTGAATGATTTTCCCATGCAAATCAGCATGTTTTTCTGAATTGCTTCTGTCATCATGTAGCATATAATTAGGGAAGTCATATCCATGTTATAATAATCCAAAGGAAGCACAGAAAGGAATGCAAATCTTTTAAATTTAAATATAAAAACTTATGATCATGGATCAAGTTTACATCCCTGGTACCCACTATTACTCTTAATTTTAGAATGAATATTAGCTCTAGAAAACTAGAAAACTATTATGTAGTTATATATTAGCTCTAGAAAACTAGAAAACTATTAATCTACACTGACTTTCCTAAGTGTTGCACTTCACACCAGCCATCCAAACTTAGCAAATACAGTCATTTTCTTCGAGGCAAAAAAATGTCAACATTCTTAGAGAATGAGGATATAATTCACTAATTCATAAATGGTTGTCATTGTTGTTCTCAGATGTGAACTTTATCTTACATTATCTGTGAGTTTCATCTCACCAAAGTTTGGTCTCAGGAGTCCCATATCTTATGTGGGAAAAAAAAAAAAAAAACATAAAAACCAAATTGAGATTTTTCCGGAAAATAACTTCAATAGAATGTGTTGCTTCCCTTTCCTAATCCTTCATTTATAGTTAAATATACTAAAGCATACGTTCATTTTAATGTCAGTAGCTATACATCTAAAAATACTTTTCTTCTGTCAGGTTGTTAACTATGTCTCTGGCTGGTCCAGCAGAAACAGACGTAGCCGGGCACCTCCCCAGTGTGGCATTAGGACCCAGTAGGATGGCTGCAGAGAGTGAGAGCAGCCTGGGTGCAGGTGACTGTCCCAGGGGCAGTTCCAGGTGTGCCTCCGATAGGAGTGTTGACTATAGCAGATCTCAGTGTTCCTGTAGAAGTTTAAGTTCCTGCTGTGATTACTCAGAAGACTTTCTCTCTGAATGTTCGGAAACTGCTCTTAACAGAAATTATTTAGAGAAGCCTGCGATAAAAGAAACGGACAAGAAGAAACAGTATGTTTCTAAAATCTCCCAATCTAAAGGTAAGAAACAATATTTCCCAAGGAAGACCAAATTTCTGTTTCTAATGACATTATTATTTAATGCACTCGTATTTGAAGTAATCCACATTTAGTTTTATTGTCCTCCCATATTTTAAATGTGTGTGTATATATATATAATTGAACTTTTATAGAAGAAATTATGTAATAGAGAAATTAAGAATAGTGACAAGATGGCAGGAAGTTAGGCTGAAAATGTAGAGCCTAGCCCTCTTGCACAACCTATCCTCCTGGGAGCCTAGTAGTGAGGTTGGTTCCGTTTTCAGTTAACAGGTGGCCTCATTACAGAGTACCACGATACTTGGATCTCACTGGCTACTTGCCTTTCATCTCGGCTGAAGAATCAAGGATTGAATTGCCAATGAAATGTAAAAACCGGTTTCAACACCCCAAGAAGAAGGGCTCCAAGTCCGGTGAGGCAAAGATCATCCTTTGAAACAGGGGTGGTTCAAGAGGTTGTTAATAATATCATTCCCTCATGGACTGTGAGAGTACCAACACCATCGCTCCGTAACTGTCCAAACTGGGGAGCCTTGTGACACCCTTGATCTCATTCCCTGCCTTCCTGCCCGGACCATGATCACTTGCTCCCATTTTAGGCAATCCTAAACTTATAAATATCCCTAATTTAGAAATAGCTGAAACTTTCTTCCACTGTGACCACCAGAACCACCATCAGTCAACAGTTGGAAAATACTTAAGTACATAACAATATATGTGGAACCTGCCTTACTGTCATGTTTACCCTGTATCTCTTACCCCCACCCCCAGCCTTGAGTGACCAGGTGTACCTGGGACTCCCTATGCTACTTTTGGATCATCTAGAATCTTCAAGTCCCCTTCTTCCTAGCTGTAGGGTAGGGATTCTTAATCTAAGACCCATGTCTGTGGACCCCATGAAAATCTTTGCTTTTATCAATTTGCATTTGTGAACTTTTCTAAGGAGAAAGACCCATGAGCTTCCAACAAATTGTCAAAAGGCTAAAAGCCCCTTTCCTAAAGAGGCGAGAGCCTGACACTCATTGGCAAGGCCCAGGGTAGGAGATGAAAAGTCCAGTTCCTTCTCTCACCTGGGATTCTGTCAAAAGAAATCTGTTAGTAGTGGCATTTGAAAGATTATCACGACAGAACCCACATCATGGTTAGGCTTCGTGGTTACAATCCCTTATCCACATCTGTAATTTACAAAACACTGAAAACCAAACATTTTCTTCGTCTTTGGCACCTAAACTGATTGGGCAACAAAAACCTGATTTTAACTAACATGAGGCTGATTTTTATTTACTTCACTTAGTAGGAATAGTCCTATATTTCACAAAAATATCCTTTGGTTAAAGTGTGCTATCCCCAACCCTACTGGGAGTACTATGGAAAATACTGAATATGCACCAAAATAATAATAATCATTCAGAAACAGTCTGGCCCCAGTGTTTTAGGAGAGGGATCATGTCTCTATACATCTTATATTAATTCTACACTTTTGTGGGCCTGTATGAAAGGCAGTTAGCATTTATACAACTGTTTCTGTAGGAACTGCACTTTGAGTTCTAAGTACCTGATAATTTAACTTTTAAAAACTGATTCCTCATTTATTCCACAAATATTTATTGTGGTCATAATTTGGTCATAATACCTGGTCATAAATTTGGACCAATTAATTTTGGTGCACCAAAATTAATTTAGTCACATCATTAAGAGTAATCATTAGGCCAAATCTGCCTTATAATATAAAATGAGAAATTGTAAGAGACACTTAACTCTAAGAAACAAACTGAGAGTTGCTGAAGGGGAGATGGGTGAGGGATGGGGTAACTGGGTGATGGGCACTAAGGAGGGCACATAATATAATGAGTACTGGGTGTTCTATGCAACTGATGAATCACTAAATTCTACCCCTGAAATTAATAATACACTACATGGAAAGGAAAGGAGAGGAAAGGAGAGGAGAGGAGAGGGGAGGGAAGGGGAGGGAGAGGAGAGGAGAGGAGAGGAGAGGAGAGGAGAGGAGAGGAGAGGAGAGGAGAGGAGAGGAGAGGAGAGGAAAGGGAGAAAGAAAGAGAGAGAGAGAGAGAGAGAGAGAGAAAGAAAGAAAGAAAGAAAGAAAGAAAGAAAGAAAGAAAGAAAAGAAAGAAAGAAAGAAAGAAAGAAAGAAAGAAAGAAAGAAAGAAAGAAAGAAAGAAAGAAAGAAAAAAGAAAGAAAAGAAAAAAAAGAAAAGAAAAAGAGAAAAAATTTTATCATCCTCAGTATGTGTAGGTTAGTATAATGAGATACAAAATCATTAAGGACTAAACCCTGTTTCAACTTTCCATAACCTTGATTAGTATACAAGTATGCATAATGTGTACAGTATGAATTTATTCTATATCACTCAAATACAAGTGGTATATTTATCTTCTGAAGCAAACAAGTCTGGCACATCCTCCTCCCAAGCACCCACTAAGGTAGGCAAAAAATTCAATCTCAGGCATGTTTGGGGAACAGAGGGGGTGTGGATGGCCTTACACAGACAAGAACACTTGGGGAAGGGCTTCTGGTCCTTCATTCTTACCAGTTATATGTTTCTTGTCCAAGCACATGTGATCACGAAAAGGCTGACACCTCCTGTTTGTTTTTCAAAGTACCTACGCCCTGTACACACACTTCATTCTGGGGCCTTGGCCAGTGCTCCCATGGCCACAAGGATTAGTCCCAGGCACCTACTCATGCTGACTCTGCCTTACCATCACTCGAGCACAGCAGAAGTCAGGAACAAGCCTCCACCGCCCGCACAACCCACCACCCTTCATCCTTCTAGTCCCAGGGAAATCCCTCTCTCCTCCGGGTCACACCACCCAAGAGCTGTAGAACCTTATAAGTTGGGAGTCAAGTTGCAGTCATGCTGGACATGGTATAGGACATGACAGTCCCCATCCACCCCTTTTTTATTTTTTTAAGATTTTATTTATTTATTCATGAGAGACACACAGAGAGAGGCAGAGACACATGCAGAGGGAGAAGCAGGCTCCATGCAGGGAGCCCAATGTGGGACTCGATCCTGGGACTCCAGGATCACGCCCTGGGCCAAAGGCAGGCACTAAATCACTGAGCCACCCAAGGATCCCCTCCACCCCTGTTTTAATCCAGCCTGATGCATACTGCCTGGGTCTGGGGCTCCCCTAGCCAGCGCCCAAGGTATTAAAGTGCCTGGCCTTCTAGTGTCCTAGAGACTGACCTCTGCTTTCCTATTTCCAATGTGCTCAAAAACCCAAAATACTCAAATATCTAACCAGAGCCCTTACTAAATCACTCCCAATGGGAAAAGACCTTTGGAGGTTGTAAAGACAGCCCTTCAATTATTGATGTGACACAGACACTATGATCATCACTCCTATGTGGTCCATCATAGTCATGCTTGAAATGCTTTATCCCCAAAAGCATCCTCAATTTCCGTTGGCTCATTTCCATCACCTTTTCCACCACCTATACCAAACATGTTAAGCCGAGTCTCAGATGATGTGTCCACACTAGGGCCAACAGCTTAAAGTTAGGACTCCAGGGACATTGTTCACTAAGTATTTTCTCTCTCCAGGATGAAGACTTTGGTTTGTTTGTTTGTTTTTAGACTCTAGAATCTAGTTTCAATCTCTCAGAATATAGATATAATAATATGTACACACACATATGCAGTGTGCACATATATGTACGAAAATGTCGTGCAAATGCTCATACATATGGGACCTGGTTTCTGTCTCACCACTTACTAGCTGTGTGCCCATCGGTAAGTGACTTCACTAAGTATCAGTGTGCTCATTTTTAAAAAGGGATAACAATGCAGTGGTGCTAAATATACACTTGACATACTGAATTTAGTTATATAAGCTTGATGCTTGTAAGCTGGGGGTAATATTTAGATACATTTTGTTTAAAATAGACTTATGAATACAAGCCAACTAACTACTTCCTCTAAAGCCCAAAGTAACAGGAAAAATTGTCTATGTTGGCTTTACTGAGAGATGGAACACCAGTCTATTTCCTCTAAGCAGTTCAATGGCCTTCTAAGGGTCTTTTTGAATATATGAGATCTTCATATATATCACTAGATGGTAAGGTGACCTTTGAATTGCCTCATAGCATATTTTTGGAAGGATTATATCAGATAATCTACATAAAGCATTTAGTTCAATGTTTAACACATGATAAACCCTTAGTAAATGTCATCGATTATTATGGTGTTTAGTAAAGCTTTAATAATAGAAATAAGTACAGGTTTTCCAGTCTAAAGAAGATCTGAAAAAAATAAATAAATAAATAAAAAATAAAGAAGATCTGGTTTTCAATCCAGTCTGTGTTACTTTGCGGTTATAGAACCTTGGACAAAGGATTTACAATCTTCAGATGTTAAATAAACTGCTGATCTGAAATGAGGTATTTTGCATATGAAGTCCCTACCCTGGAACATGGCTATTTATTACATGTTCTTTCCCCTTCTAGTTTGCCTATGTATGTGTGCATGGGTGTGGGCTGGGGCTAGGGGTAACACATATGTGCACATCTGCATATCCATATGCATATTACTAGTAATGAACTGGATTATCTGCTTACACAGGCAAGAAGGAAATCTCAGTTGAAAAAAAGCACAACTGGAATGCACCACTTTTAAGTTCGCAAAACAATACGATTACCCAAAGAAGAGATGCTATGACTCATCGCATACTCTCAGCAAGGCTTCATACGATTAAGGAGCTAAAAAACCAACTAGGTGATACACATCGTAAATTGGAAGCCACGGTCATAGAAAACCAATTTTTGAAACACCTTCAGCTTAGGCACTTGAAAGCTATAGGGAAGTATGAGAATTCACAAAATAATCTACCTCAAATTATGGCAAAACATCAGAGCGAAGTCAAAAATTTGAGGCAGCTACTTAGGAAATCCCAGGAAAAGGAAAGAAGTGCATCTAGGAAACTTCAAGAAGCTGATAGTGAGCTGCTGAAGACTAAAGACGCCTTACAGGCACTGCAGAAGCTTTCCGAAGACAAAAATCTTGCAGAGAGGGAGGAACTTACACAAAGACTGTCTGTTCTTACAACAAAAATGGAGGCAAATGACAAAAAAATACAGGTCCGTACTTCAGAGGCCTAGAAATTGTAATGTTCCAAAATGGACACAGAGAGAGTATACATGCATCACGCTTGCCCCTGTGCAGTGAAGCATCACCAGCTGCTTTGCTTACAGGACACACCAGTGATGCTGTCTAAAGGGGAAAGGCGGGAGGGGAGATGTTCCTTCTATGGTCAAGTGAGCTCATTCTGTAGCTGGGCACATTTGTCTAGAAATGACCATTCTCTAAGCCTGTTTGATTGCTGGAAAGATTGTGCTGGTTGTGTTGGGTGGGGTTGGGTTGGGTTGGGTTGGGTTGGGTTAATGAAACCTTTTAGAAGCTAACGTCCTACTTCAAACTATTTATTAAAAGCCTACTTCCCTAAAAGCCTGCCCCCTGCATCTCTCCCACCCTTTTCCTCTGGTCAGTTGTCTAGTCACCACCACACAGACATTGTTGGTACGTTAGAAACAGAAGGGTTTCCCAGATGATGCTCCTGCAAACAGAAGAGCAGAAAGGAACTAAAATCATTGAAACAAATTTGTCGATCTTCCCGAATGGCAGACACGTGGTTGTCAAGGTTTGGGGACTGCACTATGAGGGATGGTTTGGGAGAGCACCCTGATTATACTGAGAATTCTGCCGATTTTATGTTAGTTCTTACTCTCTATGGACAAACGTAAATTTAAATTTACTGCTTAATGCCTCATTATATGATGGTAAGAGGCAATTTTTTATGAACTTGAAATAATAAAAAAATATCATGTTCATCTCATCCACTTTTTTTTTTTTTCATGGAAGTGAAAGTTCTTATTATTTCCTCTTTGGTAAAATCCTCCATTTTCAAAGAGAATTTTCTCACAAAAAATGGATGTGTGAGCTCCAGAAAATGATGAGCAGCTCCATATGCCATCATATAATTCATATACTGAAATTCTATCATTTGGCCTCCTAGGTAATATTAGGCCCATCTTAGCACTTTTGTCAGGGAAAAGTAAATGTATTTTTATCTCATCTACATATTTTTTACATATACATGTTAAGTTAGTTCATATTTTATATCTGTAACCAAAACCAAGAAGAATTCAAGAACTATTTTCTTATCAGATGCACTTGGTTGTATGGGAAGTTTTGTTTGGTTGAAGGGCATTTGGTGGAGGGAGAAAATGTTTATGAGCCAAAACATATAGGGTTTTTTTTTTTTTTTAATGCTGTTTGGGGAGGGATTTTTAGTGATTATTTCATCCTTCTAGCTTGCCATATTGCCCACTTTTCTTTAATGAGAAAGTATTAATACTATAATGAGAGGTGGGGAGCTTTCAGCCAAGCCTCTGTCAAAGTGCAGACCAGAGAGTTCTGCAATAAAATCCTCATGCTGGGGACACCTGGGTGGCTCCATGGTTGAGCATCTGCCTTCGGCTCAGGATGCCGGAGTCCTGGGATCGAGTCCCACATCGGGCTCCCCTCAGGGAGCCTGCTTCTCCCTCTGCCTATGTCTGTCTCTGTGTCTCATGAATAAATAAAATATTTAAAATATACTCCCCTGTTGGAGAGGATGGAGAGATGCACCCTGGGTGCAGAGGGCCACAGTGCTAACAGTAGTCTCCTGGTCTTAGAATTCCTTCCTCTTCCTCCTTGGGGGAGTGGGGTAAATCCTTGGGGGAGTGGGGTAAATCAGCTTCCAGGGTCATTCAGCTGATACTCACACCTGCATGGCTGCCCTGCTGCTGGACAGCCCCCAGCTGCTGGGCAGCCCTCTGAGTGCACCTGCCACATTAGCAGATCCTCGTGTAGGCACAGCCACTTGGGTTGAGTTTTAAAGCATGGTGTTATTATTTTTCATAATTAATAATTATGACATTAAAAATAACATTTTAATAATAAAATGTTCAAAGGTTGTGAAATCAAATTTCAGAGTGTAAAAAACATTTGGTTCAAAACATATTGATTCTCTAGAGCTGGGATCTGGGGGTCTTTGGCTTTTGTGTCTGTGTGTGTGGTTCCACTTAGTTCTAATATATGTCCCCTGTAGCAGCCTTGCACTAAAATTATATCAAAAATTCACACTTCTCATAAATGCAATTAGTTCCATTATAATTGAAGTCTTTTAACAATACTACATTGGTTACAGAATACTTGAAATATATCCTGTTTTCAGAGCTTGGAGAAACAATTGAGGTTGAACAATAGAGCCTTTAATCGACAGCTGGCCAATGAGAACGGGAAGATGTTAGCAGCTCAGGCAGCTACAAAGACTCTGCAAATGGAAATAAAACACCTTCAACAAAAACTTAAGGTACTTCTTTTAAAGCAAAATGTAACAAAATTTGTGAAATTCTGCTTCCCAAAGTATCAGAGCTATTCTTTATATTATTTTTTAGGAATGTTTCTCAAATTAACTTTTCGCTACAACCATATGAATAGATAGAGGATCTGAAATTACTGGGATGAGTTCACAGCCTGATGAGTGTGTGCTGTAACTAGAAAAATCTCTACACTACTCATTAATGAGACTTCCTGTTACCATTCTCATTTCATCACGTGAATTAATATTGTTTTGTTATCACTTTAATAGAGCCCAAACTAAGTTTTTAAATTTTAAAATTACCTTATATCATTAAAATATTTTGAGTAATTTTAGTGGCCCAAAAATTTATTTTAAAATCTCTCCTGGAGGGCAGCCCGGGTGGCTCAGCGGTTTAGCGCCGCCTTCAGCCAGGGCCTGATCCTGGAGACCCGGGGTCAAGTCCCACATCGGGCTCCCTGCATGGAGCCTGCTTATCCCTCTGCCTGTGTCTCTGCCTCCTTCTCTCTCTCTCTCTCTCTCTCTGTCTCTCATGAATAAATAAAAATAAAAAAATAATCAAATCTCTCCTGGAAATGCTTGCAAAACTGTCTTTTAAAATGTGCTTTAGGGGCACCTGGTTGGCTCAGTTGGCTGACAGTTTTGGCTCAGGTCATGATCACAATGTAATGAGATGGAACCTCATTGATCGAGCCTCATCGAGCTCAGCACAGAGTCTGCTCAAGATTCTCTCTCCCTCTTTCTCTGCCCCTCCCGCCACTTGCACTCTAAATAAATAAATAAATAAATAAATAAATAAATAAATAAATAATTTTTAATAAATAAATATTTTAAAATGAAAAAATAAACTGTGCCTTAATAATAATTATAAATATTTTTTTCTGACTTTCGCTATCCTTATGCCTTCAATTCCTAAAATGTCCGAGTTGAAAAAGCTAGAGAAGGCACTTAACAATATAGTTCTTTTAAGCCTCCACTAGCAAATCTTTAGCTTGATTCTTTTTTTTTTTTTAGCTTGATTCTTTAAGACAAGATCTTTAACTTTTTTTTATGACAAGTAGAGAATTCAGATTTCCCAGGAGCCTTGAGAGCACTCAGAGGCAGGGGAAGGATACTAGGAGAGAAAATTGGGTGTAAATTTCCCCTTTGTAAAGCAGGGAGAGAGCTCTGTTTCTTTCTTCTCTGGAGTCTCAGGAAATTTCAGAGAGAAGAATATGCCAGAAAATAGATGTGGCCATAGCAACTAGCTTATAAATCTTACAGAAGAGGCTTCAAGATCCACTGGTTGAAGCAAAACATTTTCAAAGAATTTTTTAAATGAATTTTGTGTTTTTGTATGCAACGATATGCATATAAATACTATGCAGTCATTAAAAAACAATTTTTGTAGGGTAAATGCTTAATACTTAATGAGATGCTTAATGAAAAGGAAGATGCACAATTCTATGTGCAGTAAGATCCAGATTTATTTACCAAAAAAAAAAAAAAAAAGGAAATATACCTCTACACATTTCTGTGCTTCTGTATAAAGAAATGAGGGCTCTTTATGTAGTAAAATGGTAATCTCTAGGATATATGAGTAAGTGAAAAAAGGAACACAAAGGAAAGTGTGTAGTATGCCACCATTTAAAAACAGGAGAAATACAAATATATCCATGTAGTTGCTTCTATTTTTAAAAGAAAAGCAATAGTGGGATGACAATGGAAGTGGGGAAACAGTAAATCGGAAGGGTTGACTATAGAACCTACGTTTCCTGGCAGCCTGGGTGGCTCAGCGGTTTAGCGCTGCCTTCAGCCCAGGGCCTGATCCTGGAGATCTGGGATCACGTCCCACATCAGGCTCCCTGCATGGAGCCTGCTTCTCCCTCTGCCTGTGTCTCTGCCTCGCTCTCTGTGTCTCTCATGAATAAATAAATAAAATCTTTAAAAAAAAAAAAAAAAAAGAACCTACGTTTCCTTGAATGTAGATTTGATTTTGGAACCACATAAAATTTTGGAATCACCAAATACTTTGCACAATTATGAAGCAGAATGAAATTCAAAAAAAAATTGAAAAGCATTCCTTAAAAGTCAGAAATCCAATGAAGAAAAGATCACCCACTGTGTGTGTGTCACAGTGATGGTGTAATGTCACAGAGAGCCGCTATTCCAGGACACTTCAAATGTGTTAATTTCACTGCACATGCCTACTCAGATATATTCATGGTTGTAGTGTTGGCATGGTTCTTTTGAGACTGTTGTATATATCCTAATGAATGAAACACGTCATGACTTATGTTGGTGTCACTGAGAACTGGTATATAGGGGATAGAAGAAAGAAAATAACAGAAGTAAGAATAGGTCAATAAAAACCCCGTAGTCATGCTTGTGAACTAAAGTGAAAGAATGAATTTATGATAGAATTTATCTTTAAAGATAGATACATATTTCCTAATGTGACCAATTCAGTAGCATTGGATACCCTTAGTGAGCAGATTGTGGTCTTCAAATTCCATACCCAACTAAAAAGAACAAGGGCACCTTAAAATTTTTTGAGGTCTGGAGCATGAAATATACCGCATGAGCCCGGGACACACTGTCACACAAAAGCAAGGAAAATGTAGAGAAGGAGTAGTGTGCCATCTAAAATTAGTTATCATTGGCCAAAGATAAGGCAATTTGAAGATCAATAGAGTTACTACATGGGTTGAAACTTATCAAATATATAGAAATCCAACAGTTCACAATGACACTTTAAAAAGCAAAACAAAGCACCTCAGTGGTTAGTCGCCTTTAGAGGAACCAGCACACTATTTCAAAAACTGGTAAATAAAGAAAAACAATTATTTTTACCTTTCCTATATTCAGAGCAACCAAATAGTTTGTGAGGAGGGAGGTCTTCCTTATAAAAGCATTCCAAATAATGATAAAGAAGGAATGACAAAATAGAAGAGTATCACTATTTTGGAACTCCTAGTGAGTTAATGGAGCAAAGCAATGATTGTCAATGACTTTGCAGCACCACAGAAGAGACACCACCAGACATTATATACTTGCCCACTGATAAGTACACCATCACCTAGGGCAGACTCTTCCCCCCCAAAAAATCATACCCAGATGTGATCATTTATTTTTTTAATATTTTATTTTTTAAAAAATATTTTTATTTATTCATGAAAGACACGGAGAGAGAGAGAGAGAGAGAGAGAGGCAGAGACACAGGCAGAAGGAGAAGGAGGCTCCATGCAGGGAGCCTGACGTGGGACTCGATCCTGGGACTCCAGGATCACGCCCTGGGCACTAAACCACTGAGCCACCGAGGGATTCCCTAATATTTTATTTTTTAAAGTAATTTCTACACCAAGTGTGGGGCTCAAACTCACAACCCCAAGATCAAGAGTCACATACTCTACCAGCTGAGCCATCCAGGAGCCCCTGTGGTCAAACATTGGGATCTAAAAGTATAGGGGCAGGGGAATGTGGCAGCACTTCAGGGGGCAATCAGCATCGTCAGGCTATGGGAAGCCCTACAGAACAAACAACCCAGTTTCTACAAGAACTAAATAGCAAGGGTGCCTGGGTGGCTCAGTAAGTTAAGCATCTGCCTTCAGCTAAGGTCATGATCTCAAGGTCCTGGGATCCAGCCCCACGTTGGGCTCCCTGCTTGGTGGGGAATCTGCTATTCTCTGTCCCTCTGTCCGTCTGTCCCTCCCCCTGCTCATGTTCTCTCTTGCTCGTTCTTTCTCAAATAAATAAATAAAATATTTAAATAAATAAATAGGAAGGAAGGAATAAAAGAAGAGAAAAAAGAAGTATCAGTAAATGTGGAGAAAGTGGAACCCTCAGGCACCATTACAGGGAAATGTAAATGGCACAGCCACTATAGAAACTGTATGGCAGTTCCTCAAAAAAATTAAAAATGCATATGATCCAGCAATTCCACCTCTGTGTCTAAACCCAAAAGAATTGAGAGATTTTATTTATTTATTCATGAGAGACACAAAGAGGCAGAGACACAGGCAGAGGGAGAAGCAGGCTCCCCACAGGGAGCCCGATGTGGGACCTGAGCCAAAGGCAGACGCTCAACCACTGAGCCACCCAGGTGCCCCGAAAGCAGAGTCTTGAAGAGATATCTGTACCCCCATGTTTCTGGCAGCACTATTCACAATAACTAAAATGTGGAAGCAACCCAAGTGTCCATCAGTAGGTGTCCTGAATAAATATAATGTGATACACACACACACACACACACACACACACACGATGAAGTAGTATTCAGCCTTAAGAAGGAGGGGAATTCTGACTCACACTACAACATGGATGAACCTTCAGAACACTCCGCCAACTGAAATCAGCCAGTCACAAAAGACAAATATGATATTATCCTACTTATATGAGGTACTTAGTCAAAATCACGAAGACCCCGTAGAGCGGTGGTTGCCAGAAGCTGGGAAAAGGCAGAGTGGGAAGTTAGCCTTGAATGAAAACAGAGTTTCAGTTTTACAAAATGAGAAGAGCTCTGGGAATGGACCTCGATGGTTGGTTGCACAACGTGAATGCTATTTTATGCCACTGACCTGTACACTTAAAATGATTAAAATAGTGACTCTTATGTGCATTTCACCATAATAAAAAAAAAGAAAGAAAACCCACTAGATTGTATACTTTAAAGGGGCAAATCATGTGGTATGTGAATTACATCAATAAAGCTGTGTATAAACAAGTTTTTTAAAAGACTAACAGACATTTTTTAAGGGGCAAGTTGGGCAGAAGAGACAGAAAGGGAGAGAATCCAAGCAGGCTCCACGCCCAGCGCAGAACTCAATCTCACGACCCTGAGATCATGACCTAAACAGAAATCAAGAGTCAGACACTTAACCGACCGAGCCACCCAGGCACCAAGACTAAGAGACATACTAATCTCAAATGTTTTGGACTTTGTTTGGAATCTGATTCAAGCAAACCTAAGAAAAAAATTATGAGACAGTTGAAAAAATGTGAAACAAACTAGATATTTGATATTATGGGATTATTACTGATTTTTTTTGGTAGGTGCAATGTTGATATTGTGGTTAGGTTTTGAAAGGGATGCCCTTGTCTGCTATAGATACATAGTGAAAGACAGATTAAATTATATGATGCCTAGGACTTGCCTCAAAATAATCCCCAGACAAGGGATGGGATCAGAGGGGGTGGTGTGTAGACAGAAACAGGGCATGAGTTGTTCGTTAGTGAATCTGGCTCATTGGTTCATGAAGGTTCACTATATATTTTCTCTACTTTTGTATATTTTTTATATATACATTTTTTAAAGATTTTATTTATTCATGAGACACACAGAGAAAGAGGCAGGAGACATAGGCAGAGGGAGAAGCAGGCTCCACGCAGGGAGCCCAATGTGGGACTCAGTCCCAGGACCCCATGATCATGCCCTGGGCCAAAGGCAGGTGCTAAACTGCTGAGCCACCCAGGCATCCCATATTTTTTATATTTTTATAATAAAATCCTTTCAAAGGGAAAAATAAGAAAAATTACATTCTTATGCATAACAAAAGTTGAAATAGATCAAGAAGATGGGTTAAATACATGTTTTTCATCCCTTCCTGCCACAACCTATGGAAATGACAGAAAATATACTTTTAAAACAATAACCCATAACCCCAGAAAGGATACCACAATTGTACCAGGACTGCCAAAGAATTTCTGGAAGATAAAAAGACCAAAAGTAATGTTTTGGATTGATGGAGGAACCAGACACAGATGATCACAACCTAAATCATGGTGCAGAAATCACTCCACACCTTAGCAGCTTAAGAAATGACAATATGAATTTTGTTCATGAATCCACAATTTGGGCAAGGCTTGCTGGCAATAGCTCATCTCTGCCGCTCTTGACATCAGCTAAGGCAGTTCAGAGGCCGGGGGCTGGAATTCTCTGAAGTCTCACACGTATGTCTGCAGTTGGTGCCAATTGACAGCTGAGATCATAACTGGGGGTGTCGGCCAGAACCACCCATGTGTGGTGTGGGCTTCCTCACAACATGGTGGCTAGGTTCCAAGGAGAAGAGCAGAGACAGACGGAGAGAATACCCGTCACATAGCATCTCTTCCACCTCATCCCTTTGTCCAGGCAGTACAAGAGGAGGAGCAATCGATTCTTAATGGGGAGTCACAAGGTTCTGGAAGAGCATACAGGACCAGAAATATTGCTGAAGCAATTTTAGGAAAACGCAGTCTGCCATTTTAACATAGATCATTAATACCCGAGTTTGGGAGGGCACGGTCCCAAAGATCAAAATTTGTGTCTCTGTACTTTGAAACTCTTTTCAAAGTCATCCCAACACCAATTCTGGACTCTGCTCCATGCCCAGAGTGTGGGCTAAAGTAAGGGGAGAGAATGTCAGTCTTCCACAGCTCCCAGCTGACGTTCTGCCGCTCCACCCCACATCCAGACTACAAGCTCACCTCCACCAGAACGGCCTTGTCTATTAAGACCTCGTTTCCTGTCTTTTGGAAGCCATCCATCCTGATCCTAATTTGGCTCCCCACCATGACCCAACTTCCCTTGAACACTGACCTGATAGCCTTTGAGCTCATGAGTAGTCCATCCTATGAATATTCCCCAAGCATTCATGAACATTCCTAGATGTGGATTTCCCTTCCTACTCTTTCTCTGATTAACTTATGGATCTCAGCTATACAAGTATCCTGGATCATGTCCTGAACCTGTCGCCTCTGATTTTGAGTCCAGCTCTGTGGAGGGCACCCACACCTGAACCTTCGTTCTGAGCCGGAGGGAGGACTGCCCTGCAGGTGGCTTCCTTTTGCCCCCAGCCAGCCCTGCATCAGACACCGGTCAGTCAGCCCTTCTGCCTTCTTCCTCTCCACTGCTGAAGTGGACCAAAAAAAATAAAAAGAAAACTGAATTTTCCAGACCATCAATGCTTTGCCCCTCTAAGTATCAAAATCTTTCTTGTCTTAACCAGTAAGGGTAAAAAAAAAATCTTTCTAAGATCTTCTTATAAGATCTTCTATATTCTTCTATATTTCTAAGATCTTTCTATATTCTTCTTAAACATAATATCCAGAATAAACTTGACCAATTTTTCATGGAAACAAACTGCCTCCATTACTGTTCTTTCTTACTAAATGCGGCATTATCACAATGAGAAAGAAAGAAAAAGAGAAACATACTGTAACATTTTTGCTCCTAGAAGCTTAATTTCTTGAAAAGGCTAATATTCTCATACTTTATCCATTTGGCTCTGACAGCAAATTAATTTTATGGTTAAAATAAGTACAAAACCAGGGCACCTGGGGGGCTTAGTCAGTGAAGCGTCTGCCTTCAGCTCAGGTCATGATCCCGGGGTCCTGGGATGGAGCCGTGTCACGCTCCCTGCTCAGGGAGGAGTCTGCTTCTCCCTCTCCCTCTTCCCCCGCCCCCCCCCCCCCCGCTCCCACTCATGCTCGCATCCTCTCTCTCTCTCTCAAATAAACAAATCTTTTTTTTTATTTTATTTATTTATTCATGAGAAGGAGAGAGAGAGAGAGAGGCAGAGACACAGGCAGATGGAGAAGCAGGCTCCATGCAGGGAGCCCGACGTGGGACTGATCCAGGGTCTCCAGGATCACGCCCTGGGCTGTAGTCGGCGCTAAACCGCTGAGCCACCGGGGCTGCCCTCAAATAAATAAATCTTTAAAAAATAGTAATAAATAAAATAAAAAGCCAATTCTGAGATTTAAAGCTGAACAACGATGCCCTTGTTCCAGGCCTTACCCACCTGCACCTACCGTCTAAATGCGGGCCTGTCTAGCAGAACTTCTGTGATGGTGGAAATGTTCCACCCGCACCACCCAACAGTGTGGTCACCAGTCACGGCCGCTGCTGAGCCCTGGAAATACGGGTAATGTGACGGAGGACAGAATTGTTCACTTCATCTTAATTAGATCACAACGTGGCTGGTGGCTATACTGGACCATGAGGAGAAAAAAAAAAGCCAGCAAACTTCAAGGCACAGACCCAGGGGACAGAAAAGCTACAGTGAAAGACACTGGCTTGCAAAGCCCTCGGCAAGATTGTGCCTGACGCAAAAGTCTGTTGCTCTGTTAAAAACTACTTTTTGGTGTCGGAAACAATATCCAAGGATATGGCCTGTTTGTTTCTGTGAACATCAATAGATTTTATTCGAAGAACACTGAGCCCACTTAAATTGTTTTATAGAAGAAATTGAGGCTGATAAGAGCAAACATTCATTTTAAAAAATGGTATTGTTCTCTTTAGGAAAAGGACCGAGAGCTCGAAATTAGAAATATCTATACTAGTCGGATACTTAAAAATTTACATGACAAAGATTATCCAAAAGGTATGTTTTAATTACTTTTTGCTCAAAATCTATTTTTAAGTCTGTAGTCCTATTCGTCCACTTTATGTCATGCAAATGATGGGTATTTTTAAAAATCGTTTTACTAGGCTTTAAAATACTTTGTGGGGATCCCTGGGAGGCGCAGCGGTTTGGCGCCTGCCTTTGGCCCAGGGCGCGATCCTGGAGACCCCGGATCGAATCCCACATCAGGCTCCCGGTGCATGGAGCCTGCTTCTCCCTCTGCCTATGTCTCTGCCTCTCTCTCTCTCTCTTTCTGTGACTATCATAAATAAATAAAAATTAAAAAAAAAAAAATACTTTGTGAATCTAGAAGAATAATGAGCTGTGTGATATGGAGGAAACAGTAGGAGGGAATAGAGATGGTCTCGGGTCCTCGCAGCCCCTGCTCGGTCCCCGCGTGTCCTTACCACAGGTGGAGCGAGAGCCCCACTTTCCAGCGGGGAGCAAAATGCCTGCCAGATGTTGCACTTTCCAAGTACATGCCAGTCAGTGTGTGAGCTTCTTTTTATTATTATTATTCATGAGAGACACAGGCAGAGGGAGAAGCAGGCTCCCTGCGGAGAGCCTGATGCAGGACTCGATCCCAGGACCCCGGGTCACTCCCTGAGCCAAAGGCAGACGGTTCAACCGCTGAGCCCCCCAGGGGCCCCAGTGTGGGTTTTTAAAATCATCATAACTTAGGCACAATCCACCTCAATAAAATGCACCCATTTTAAGTGTGTATTTCAGCAGGTTTTGACAACTGCTGAAAGGCATGGGACCAGCACCCTGGTCAGCACAGAACCTCTCCCTCAGGACCCTGCACGACCCCCTGCCGTCAGGAGTCCCTGTCCCTGGACTGAGGCAACCACTGATTTCCCTGGTCAGAGCAGCTTCCTTTGCCTGTTCTAGAATCTCCTGGCAGTGGAGTCCTACAGCAGGTGCTCTGTTGTCTGGCTGCTATTTCTTTTTTTTAGTTTTATTTATTTATAGAGACAGAGAGAGAGGCAGAGACCCAGGCAGAGGCAGAAGCAGGCTCCATGCAGGGAGCCCGATGTGGGACTCGATCCCGGGTCTCCAGGATCACACCCCAGGCTGCAGGCGGCGCCAAACCTAAACCGCTGAGCCACCGGGGCTGCCCCTGTCTAGCTGCTTTTGTTCAGCCTAATGCTTTTGAGATACGCCCACGCAGCTGCAGCCCGTCACTGGTTTGTACCTTTTCATTGCCCAATAGTATTTTTCCTTCAAGACAAGACGTACTTATTCCCTCGACCCCCACCCCGCCCCCAAGATCTGCCAGCACAAGGCTTTGCTCACAAGAGGTACAACAGGAACACCCACCCTGTTTTGGTTTAAAAAAAAAAAAAAAAAAAGCCATTAAGCAGCAACAACCTCATCCTTCTTTGCCTGCCTTTGTTTGCTTCTGCTTTGTAATCCAGAATAACAGCCTGCAGAGCTGATCATCCCAACATGGGGTCATTTAAATGGGTTATCGCTTTGAGGAAAGCGTAGACTTAGTGGCAGGCTCCAGCATGGGCAACCCATCTAGCTGCTGGTATCCAAGCGTGTGGGCACAGGAGGTCTCCGTGCTCTGCCGCGGCTCCCTGCCTCACAACCACGTGTCCTCCATCAGCAACGCAGACCTAGCCTCAGGCCTCCTTGCTTTGGAGCCTAACACTGTGATACCCATGACCTTTGTTGCCGAAAACAAGACAAAACAGGCAAAGTGGTAGAGGGAAGAGGGAAACTGGCAAATGTTATACATATATTGAAAAAAAAAAAGTTTTAAATGCCTAATAGACTTTGTTTTACACTGGAAACTTCAATGTTAATTTATATCTAAAATCAATATTGCTTCCACATGTAAAATATGTTTCTCACATATAATGTGCCTGTCCTGCAGTTTCTTCAACAAAATCTGTACAAGCAGACAGAGGTTTTCCATTGACAAGTATGAAACACCAGGAAACCCAAAAATCAGAAGATGCTCCACCTTTGACGGCTAAGGTACAACAGATCTGAATTCAGTGTCTGAACGTATCCTTATGAAAATAGGGTATAAACAGTCTCTTATCCTACACAACTATTTGTACTTGTTGAATAAAATACAACTTAAAATGATCTGTGCCCCCCCCCCAAAAAAAATGTGTTTTTGCTGCTTTTCTAAATTATAGGGGAAGAAGACAACCAGAAACACTGGTCATAAAGAAAAATTGACTGAAATAACCCATGCGATTCCTCGCTCTATCAGCAAACTTCCAAAACAAGAGGATTCCAAGAGAAAATATGAAGGTAATTTTAACCACTTTTAAAAGTCTCCTTTATTCTCAAGTTGTGAATTATTCTGTGCGTGTGAAAGTCTACACAAGACACAGATGCACAATGTAAAGAATCATTAGGAAAGGAGCACCTGTGTAGCCGTACCTCAGGCGCTCGGCCCACGTTCGCAGGGGCACCCGCGGGCCCTAAGCACAGCCCCGCGCCCCCCGCGCCCCCCAGCAGCAACCTCCGTCTTCCACTCTGTGCCCGCCGCCCCCCGGCTGCTCCTCACAGCGTCCTCGCCTTCCAGGTATCCGTAATCAGTATGTTCGCTTTTGACCCCGAGGAGCAAACCCAAAGCTGGCCGAGTGAAGGGCAACATCCCCCCTAACGAAGACTGGAAGCGAGGACTCCCAGATGCAGACTCTGGCTCCAGCGCCCCGGGTGTGTGGGGCCCGTCCCCGGGGGCAGAGAACCCAGAGCCCTGGCACCTGCCCCGGGACAGAGCGGGTCGGAGCGAACAGGCCACCTGCCCTAGGGTCAGCAGACTCGCCCCCCCCCCCCCAGGAGTAGGTCCAAGCAGAACGCTCCTGGGGGCCAAGTGCAAGTGCCGGCCACGCCAGGCCGCGGCGCCCGACGGGGAGGGCAGGCCCGACGGGGAGGTCCGCGGAGCAGGGGGCTTGGCGCTGAGGCCTCTGGGCCTGGGGAAGGGTGGCCCACTACCTCGGGTGCAGAGCTCTGGTGCCAGGACCTCCCTCCCCCTGCAGGCTCCTGCCACCCCCTCCTCCGCCAAGCCCCCTGGTTCCTAAACCCTGTCCCCCCCGCCTCGGTAGATGCCGTCATGCCCTAAGGGCACATCCCCTCCTAGCTTTTGGAGAACAGGCGTGTGAAGGTAAACGTGTATGCCCGTCATCTGGAAAGGGCACTTTGCTACCCTCATACTTCAATGGGCTAGAAAGAAATTCTGGGTTGGAGATCATCCACCTTCAGAATTTTTTCTTTTTAGGATTTTATTTATTTAGAGAGAGAGCACAAGCACAGGCCTGGGGCTGGGGATAGAGGGAGAGAATCTCAAACAGACTGTCCGCTGAGCGCAGAGCCCAACACGGGGCCCGATCTCACGGCCCTGAGGTCAGGACCTGAGCAGAAATCAAGAGTCATGCCCCTCTCTTCAGATCGTAAAGACACTGCACCGTCCTGTCCACGTTGAATTACTGCTGGAGGGAAATGTGCTGGAGTGCACACGCTGGGCAAGCCCGACGCTGTCACCTGGGGCCCCAGGGGCACACATTCCGCCCCACCCCCCAGCTCGGTCTGAGCGGGGTGGCCTAGGAGAGGCTCTGGAGGGGCCGAACTGGCCTGGAGGCCGCTGCGTCTGGTGCGGGATGGCAGGAGCTGGCAACCCCACTTTCCATTCCTTCCGGGGTCCGTGGTGTGCTCAGGTTTTCCCCGGATCTGTTCGTCCGCTGTGGTGTATCGTCCGGGAAAGTTCATTCATTCCTTTGGCAAATGTTCGCTGAGCATATACTGTGTGTGTCAGGCACTGTCCTGGCCACGGGGGTGCAGCAGTGACGACAAAACGTCCCACCCTCGTGTGCTTACGTTCTAGCGTGGGAAGGGAAACACGTAAGTTATGCAGGGCGGCCGAGGGCCAGGATGCTGGCGGGGGGCACCTCTAGGACCAAACTCCGTAAAAACACACAAAGAGCCGCATAAGGATGTGTACTGCGGCTCAGTCTAGCAACAGGGAAACATCCCGAACATCTGTCGAGGGGCCACGGGTAAAGAAATGGCATGTGCAGTCTACGGGATCCTGGGCAGCTATCACAGGACGGGGTGGGTGCACATGACCAGACGGCAGAGAGGTGCACAGTTCGTAGAAGTGAAGCTGTTGGGTAGGAGAGTACGTAGGTTCATTTAAAACTGATAGATACGGGGCGCCGGGGTGGTGCAGTCAGCTGAGCATCTGACTCTTGGTTTTGGCTCAGGTCGTGATCTCAGGGTTGAGAGATCAAGCCCCACGTTGAGCTCCTCGCTCAGCAGGGACTCTGCTTGGGGTCCTCGCTCTCCCTCTGCCCCCCACCCCCGCAACCCCCCCTCATGCAGTCACACCTGCACAATCTCCAGAAAACAGTTAGGGGAGCCAGGGTGGCTCCACCGATGAAGCATCTGCCTTTGGCTCAGGTCATGATCCTGGGGTCCTGGGATCGAGCCCCACCATTTTAAAAAAAAATGTTTTTTAAAAGTTAAAAAATTTTTGATAGTCAAATTACCATCCAAGAACAGCTGTACCAATGGACACACCCAATGGGGAACAGAAATTCCACTGTCCCCATATTCTCACTGAATCTGGAAATTATTTGCTGCTTGGATGGGTGAAAACGGTTCTCATTGCTTTACGTGGCACTCCGGCCCCCAGGAGTGACGAACGTCCTCACTACTCAGCACAGGTTAGTTCTTTCACGAGTATCATTTTAGATTTGGTTTCGTAATCCTTACCGACTTGGTATGTTCTGGGGAAGCAGACCGTCCTCAAGCTGGTTCACAGCGCCCTTCCCTGTATTCTAGTGTCGTGTGCATCTGCTGGACGTCTTTCTGTCACGTCCCTGTGCCTGTCGGATGCCAGTAAGTGCGCTCAACAGGCCCGCTTGATATAGGAGCCCGCTCATATTAAAGATCACTAAATAGACTATTTTCCGCATACAGATTTATCGAAGGAAGAGGAACGTTTGGAAGTAGAACCACCTCTGGAGAATACTGGAAGACCAAGAGAGAAGAAAGATCAAGAGAAGAGACCCGCTTTGGTGAAAGAATGGGAACTGCCACCACCAAGGACTGAAGTAAGTCCTCCCGAGAAGGAGGGCAAGCGGGAAGACGCAGCCCAAGGGAAGTTCACAGGCAGCCTCCAGATAAATGACACGGATGAGACGCCTGATAAAACTGCTGCGGCCAGTATCAAAGCGCCCTTGCGACCGAGAAAGCACTACTCCTTCACGGAAGCCACCGAGAACCTGCATCTCGGGCTCCCGGCCTTGGGCGGGCCGGCGGGCACAGGCGGGCCGCGAGGCAGTCTCAGCGCGGGCAAGCCGCACGGGAGCGCGGGCCCCGGGCCAGAGCACGCGGTGAGCGGGTACGAGCCCTCCTTTGGCAAGTCTTCCCGAACAAAGGCCAAAGACACGTTCAGGGATAAGAAAAGAAGTCTAATGGAGGAACTCTTTGGGTCGGGCTACGTCTTCAAACACGACCAGGCCTGCACGGCTGCCCCTCCACAGCTCGAGGAGACGCCGGAAAGTAAGATGCACCATCTACCCCCCGGCCAGGCCTCCGCCAGCAACGCTTTCAGAGATTCTAAAGTAACTGTGGTAAATTCTATTAAGTCATCTTCACCTCCGGAAGGAAAAAGAAAGATCATTATTTAAATACAGTCAGCATCCTACTACATTCTGATTGGGTATTCTCGTTCTTGCGGGCCTTTAAATCTGATCACGCCAGGGTGTGTGTGTGTGTGTTTCAGTATTTCAATGGACTTTGGATAATTAAGGTTTTATTATAACCTAATTCCAAAAATCCGTTGTGTTATAGCCAATGATGACATTTCAAATACAAAATTCTTTTTTTTTTTCCTACAATGAAAACATGTCCATGATCTTTGGGAAGACTCCTTTCTTCCATGGCTTTAATATCCTGTGGGACCCCACGCACGGTTCGTAAGTCCAAGTCAGTCAGCCAAGATGCACACATCTCGTATACGGAGGAATGTTCACAGCAATCAAATTGTGTTTTAACCAAAAAACACGGAAGCAGCTTTGAAAGGGAACAATATGATCAGAAGACTATTAAAAAAAAAAAACCCACAGTGTGGTTTTATCAAAATTATTTTTGAGTGTTCGATTCAGCTAAACCACCTTGTGATGACACTCTCCTCGTGTACACCCGAGATCCACTTTTTATTTCTCTTTGTTACATACCTGTCCCATGTCCTTTTTTCTGTTAATCTTGCTATAAAAGAGCATATGGAATAGTGTCCCCTCAAGCGAGCCGCTCCATCCTGAGAGCTTCATTACATATTAGGACGAGATGGGCTGTAGGCCCCACGTTAATCGGTTTACTTACCTTCATCTACTTTTAAGGGCAACTTATTGATAATATGGACCACATTATTTCCAAAGAGCTTTATGGACTGGTGTGCAATATTATCACTTTAAAAAACTAAGAGTGAAATAAAACTTACTAAAGACAGTGAAAGCCATGGTAGGAAAACAGTTGTATTCAAAACCAAAGAGGAGGTAAACATTGCCATAAGCTTTGATCTTTATGAAAACCACTGAGGAGAACAGAAAAGGGGAGAAGGGGAGGGAGGGAGGGGAGTAGGATGTCCCATAGGCTTCTAAGGGGAGACAGGCAAATGCACATCAAATGATATGAATGCCGAGCCGTAAATTCTAGAGAAATTTACTATAAAAATTAGAAATGCTATATGGAATAATATTCCAGTGTTACAAGGTCTACTTGCTTTTTTTTTTTTTTTAAAGATTATTTATTTACTTATTTATTCATGAGAGACAGAGAGAGGCAGAGACACAGGCAGAGGGAGAAGCAGGCTCCCTGTGGGGAGCCCACGTGGGACTCAATCCCAGGACCCTGGGGTCACTCCCTGAGCTGAAGACAGATGCTCAGCCACTGAGCTACCCAGGTTCCCCATAAATAAGTTTCTGACAAAAATAAGGAGAATAAAAACTCAGCATATGTGACAAAGAACATAAAAGACATACATAAAATCATTTAATTTAAATTAACTCTATAAATGGGCTTAGCAGCAGATGAAACAGATGAGAGAGTAAACAGATCTGAAGAAGTGAGAGCAACAATACAAGGGGAGGTTAAGAGGTGGGCACAGATTACAAAGGCTGCACGAATACGTAATCGGAGCCTCTGAAGACAAGAGAAGAGAGCACAGCAAGGCTAAAGACCTAAAGAGATAAAGGGTAAAAAACTTCCTGATCTGATAGATGGTACCAATCCACTGAGTGGCAAAGTCCAATAAATTCCAAGCAGAAGGGGATCCCCGGGTGGCTCGCGGTTTGGCACCTGCCTTTGGCCCAGGGTGCGATCCTGGAGACCCGGGATTGAGTCCCACGTCGGGCTCCCAGCATGGAGCCTGCTTCTCCCTCCTCCTGTGTCTCTGTCTTTCTCTCTCTCTATCATAAATAAATGAATAAATAAATCTTTAAAAAAAAATTCCAAGCAGAATAAACAGAAATAGAAACAAAACAAGGGATGAGCACTGGGTGTTACACTATATGTTCACAAACCGAATTTAAATTAAAAAAAAAAAAAAAAGTAAAAAAAAAAAAAGAAATGAAACTCACACCTGGCTAGCTGGAGACAAACCGCAGAGCACCAAAGACAATGAGAAAGTCTTAAGATCAACCACAGAGGAGGAGGCAGTGTACTGTGAGCGCTTGTGGGTTGCAACAGCGAAGGCAATAAACAGTGCAGGGCTGACGGGACAGCTGCTGCTACAACCACAGACCCTGCAACTCTCTCTGTCCAGAAGGAAGACACGGGACACCCCGCCAGAGCCTCACGAATGCAGGGATCAGCAGACCTCTTCCGTACAGCCCAGGTACGGGCCACATACCCTCAGTCACACCTACGTGACACCTACGTGACGCCACTGGAATGCGAAAACAGCCGGAGACAATACATAGACGGGCCTGGCCACGTTCCAGTACAGTGAGCAAAGTGCAGCCCACACGCCGAGTCCAGCCGCCGCCTAACTAACTCCCATTCTAACAGACTTCAGGCAGGACTGGTTTGAGATAAAAGGTCTCCTGTGCGAGTGACAGAGTGAACAATGAGTAACCCTGAGCATCGCTGTTCTACACCACCATCTCTTGTAGGGTCACGGAGCAGTGACACACGGTCGCGACATCATCCGTATAATGACAGCACCACCTGCGTCGGAGGGAAGGAATGATATTCAGGTGTTTGATTCTCACCCGCTGCATAGGACTGTAAAGCATCAACGTTAAGCATTGACAAATGTTCCAGTGTTAAAACAAATATCAAGTAACCTCAAAATTTAAGAGGAGGAGGGATGTGAAAATATAAAGAAGGCAATCGTGAGGTAATAGAAAGTACATACCGGCCTCTGCCCGCAGCTACTGGCACAGAGCTCCTGAAACCCTGGTACTTCCCTGTATGGTAAGATCACCTGGAGCATCTTTTGTTCCGGTATTTGGTCTTTGACCTGCTCCTGACATGGGGTTCCTGAAACCCTGATAGTTTCCTGGGTGATGGAGTGTCTTCTGTTCTAACGAGTAGACTCTGGGTGGGTCCTGGATGGGGCCTGGTCACCAGAAGCTTGGGATTTTCAGCCCCACCCCCATACTCTTGAGAAGGGAGAGGGGCTGAAAATGGAGTTGCCGACCCACCATGCCCACCTGAGGAAGCCTCCACAGAATCCCAGCAGCACGGGGTGTGGAGAGCCTCTGGGTTGGCGAACACATAGAGGGGCCTGGTGAGGGCATGGAAGCCCCGTCCCACACACCTCGCCCTGATCATCCCTCCTTCCATCTGCTGGTCATCTGCATCCTTTATCATATCCTTTTATAATAAAGTTGCAAACAGGGGCGCCCGTCTGTTAAGTATCTGACTCTTGGTTTTGGCTCAGGTCACGATCTCAGGATTGTGAGATCGACCCCACATCAGGCTCCACACTGTATGTGGAGTAGAGTCTGCCCCTCCCCCGCCACTGCTCCCACACTCGCTCGCACATGCTCTCTCCCCCTAAAAAGAAGTGTCTGCAATAAACTTAAACAGGAAGTGAAGAGTTCCATGAGCTGCTCTAGGAAATTAACCAAACCCAAGGAGGGCGTCATGGGAACCTTTGACTTACAGCCAGTTGGTCGTTCAGAAGCACAGCCTGGACCTGAGATCAGCAACTGCAATGGGTGGGACTTGTCGTAGGGGGCTGAGCCTTTAACCTATGGGATCCGATGTGGTCTCCAGGCAGACAGTGTTAGGCTGTACTTGAGTCACTGGACATGCAACTGGTGTCAACAAAGACTAGCTTGTTGTGGGGAAAAAGCAAGTTCATAGTCCCCTGTAAATAGACTAGACATTTCTGTTAGAAGAAAACACACTGGATGTGTAAAATACAGCCATGGGCTATTTATACACATATCCAAGCCATGGAGATACAGGAAGTTAAAGGGTGAGAAAAGATACCCCAGGTAAATACTATCCAACTGAAAGTTGATGTTGCTCTATAAACATCTGTAAAAAAACAGACCTCTGGGATCCCTGGGTGGCGCAGCGGTTTGGTGCCTGCCTTTGGCCCAGGGCGCGATCCTGGAGACCCGGGATCGAGTCCCACATCGGGCTCCCGGTGCTTGGAGCCTGCTTCTCCCTCTGCGTGTGTCTCTGCCTCTCTCTCTCTCTCCGTGTGACTATCATGAATAAATAAATTTAAAAAAAAAAAAAAAAAAAAAAAAACAGACCTGAAGGCAAAAATTACTACTGGAGATAACACAGGGTACTAGAAGGGTACATAAATCCACTAGAAGATGTGAGTTCTAAACACATATGCCTTTAACAATAATTTGAAAACAAAAGCAAAAACTGACGACCACAAGTTCACATCACTGCGGGAGATTTTCACATACCCTTCTTGGTAATGGTAGGTAGCCCAGCAAACAAAAAAGCACCAGTAAAGACAAAGATGTGAATAAGACAGCTGGCAACTCTAACCTAATGGATACACATAGAAGGCAACTTCAAACTTGTATTTTTCATCACAAATGGAGCATTCACAAAAATTTTATCCTAATATAAAGTTGAGAAGAAATGGATAAATCCTACACTAATTTGCCTAATATGATTCAAGAAAAAATATAAAACTGAATAACCTCATAATCACAAAAGAAACTGAAATCAGTAATCTTTCAACAGAAATGAGAAAACGGAGATTTTTACCAGCAAGTTCATCATATATTCAAAGAACATATAACTCAGACCTTAAACAATCTGGTCCAGAATATAGAAAAGGGAACATTCTCATTCTCATGAGGCTGGCATAACCTTGATAACAAAACCAGAGGAAAAAGACAACAATGTCCACACTCAACACTTCTATTCCACACTGTACTGGAGGTTCTGGCCAGAGCAATTAGGCAAAAATGAAATAAAAGGGATCCCTGGGTGGCGCAGCGGTTTGGCGCCTGCCTTTGGCCCAGGGCGCGATCCTGGAGACCCGGGATCGAGTCCCACGTCGGGCTCCCGGTGCATGGAGCCTGCTTCTCCCTCTGCCTGTGTCTCTGCCCCTCTCTCTCTCTCTGTGACTATCATAAATAAATAAAAAGAAATAAAAATAAATAAAAATAAAAAATAAAAAAAATGAAATAAAAGGCATGGTTGGAAAAGAAGAAGTAAAACTATCTCTACTCACAGATGATAAGACCTCGTAAACAGAAAAATCCTAAGGTATCCACTAAACTACTGGAAACTCATAAATGAAGTTGCAGGACATAGGATCAATGTAGAAAAAAATCAACCTCTATATGCAAGTAACAACTGGAAACAAAATTTAAACAATTTCATTTATGATAGCATCAAAAATAAAATACTTATGAATAAATTTAACAAAAGAAATACAAGATATTAAAAAAAAAAGAAATACAAGATATCATCTGAATACCACAGAACATTGTTGACAGAAATTAAAGATCTAAATAACTTGAAAGACAGCCCATGTTCATGGATCGGAAGATCTAACACTGTTAAGAAGGCAATACTCTCCAAGCTGACAAATTCAACATAATCCCCATCAGAATTGCAGCTAACTTCTCTGTAGAAATTGAGAAGCTGGGGCGCCTGGATGACTCAGTCAGTTAAGCATCTGCCTTCAGCTCAGGTCATGACCAGGGTCCTGGAATCGAGCCCTGCATCAGGCTCCCTGCTAACTGGGGAGCCTGCCCCTCCCTCCCACTTGTGCTCTCTGTCGCTCTCCCTCTCAAATAAATAAATAAAATCCTTAAAAAAAAAAAATCGAGAAGCTAATTCTAAAATACATATGAAATTGCAAGGGACATAAAATAGTCGAAACAATCTTAAAGAAGAAATACAAAATTGAAGGATGCACACTTCCCCAATTTCAAAACTTACTACAAAGCAACTGTCATCAAAACATTGTGGCGTTGGTCTAAGTAAAAACAGACATGTAGGGCAGCCCGGGTGGCTCAGCGGTTTAGCACCACCTTCAGCCAAGGGTGTGATCCTGGAGACCCGGGATCGAGTCCCATGTCAGGCTCCCTGCATAGAGCCTGCTTCTCCCTCTGCCTGTGTCTCTGCCTCTCTCTCTCTCTGTGTCTCTCATGAATAAATAAATTATTAAAAAGAAATTTAAAAATAAAAAAATTTCATGTTTAAAAAAAAAAAAAAGACATGTAGGTGGATGGAACAGAACTGAGAGTCCAGAAATAAACCCACATATTTACAATCGACTGATTTTGAACAAGGTTGCCAAGACCAATCAATGGGGAATAAATGTTCTCAACAAATGGTGCTTGGATAACTGGATATCCAAATACAGAAGAATAAAGTTGAACCCTTAACCTCATTCTCTATACAAAAATTAATTCAAAGTGGATAAAAGACTTAAAGTACAAGTTAAAACTATAAAACTCTTAGAAGAAAACACAGACCTAAATCTCTGTGACCTTGGATTTGGCAATGGATTCTTAGATATGACACCAAAAGCACAACCAACAACAAAAATTTTGGCAAAAGCTACACAATATTTATTCAACTTTAAGAACGAACTCTTGGGCAAGAGTCAGTGGAGACTTGAAAGAGGGATGCACATAGTTTACGTTTCAAATATGCAAGCAGAAAAGCTAACCCACACATATAAGAAGGGAGCCCTGAGAAAGGATGGCATCCACGTGGTGTGCAGACCAGCAACACACACAGCTTTGAATCTGCCGACACCACCACCGTCCTGAAGGACTTGTAAGAGAACAGCATCCTAGAAAATTCTAGTAACTGTTCCTTGGTAACGCCTCAACTGTGAAGAAAATATACTCCCTGGGAAAGACTTACATGGCCCTAGTGGAAAACCATTATGTGATTTTCTTTTTAAGTTAGATATTCCTGAGTACTGAATTGAGACATGCAAGGAGGGGAATAATAAAAGCCTAAGAAAAAAGTCTCTGGCCCTAAAGACACTTGTAGCATCACTGAAAACCCTCTCTCTCTCTCTCTCTCTCTGTGTCTCTCACACTCACACACACACACACACAAACTACCCTCACTGAGAGCTGTGTATATGTAAGAAAAACCATGGGAGGCCAGAGAGGGCCTCAAGGGAGAGTGACCTTGCTGACTAGCGTTCCTCTTCCTTGTGCCGGCAACAGAAGTGTATTAACCCGACACAACAATGTCTGCGGGCTGGTGTATAAAGACCTCCCTGTCTGACTTACCATACATGTAAAGTGAATGAAACTGGCATAAAGAGAGCTTTAGATGTATTCTGTATCAAACAGGTGTTTCTCTTCACGTAAAGCCATAAACTATATCCAGTATTTTTTAACAGAAACACAAAACCCATAGCTGTCCAAACACAAATAGAAAAAAGTTAAAGAGCAAATGTTAACACCAGCAATCCCAGTTCTGTGGATCACAGGAGACTTTGCTTCCTTGCTTCCAAGTAGGAGGTTTAAAAAAAAAAAAAAAAAAAAAAAGCAGCAGTTACTAATTTTTTGGGTATTTATTTCATAATTTTAAAAAAATTTATTTAAAAATGCACACTATTCACATACATATGGAATATCATTGGAAGAATTATAAGAAACTGGTAATAGAAGACAGGGGTGATAGGATAGTTGGGGGCCAAAATATCTAGTTTCCATTGAATCCTTTTCTGTAGCTTTTAAATCCAGTACCATGTTTATTATTTAAAAACAACTACTATTTCCGAAAAACCACAATGATGTAAAACAAGAAGGATGCTTACGTGTCCCTTACGTAATCTTCAAAAACTGCTACTGCTCACGTACAGCTGTACATTTTTTCCTCTAGCCTTAGTGAGATTCATCAGAATTCTCAAATAGGAACTGAAAGAACATATCTTTAGGAGACAGAAGAGGGTCTCGTCAGGGAGACTGTACATGGATTAGCGATCCAAGGGTGTCCCCGGGCACGCTGTGCGTAGCCACTGATTGCTCACCACACGACCTGCCCTTTAGGGGGGCAGCTCGCTCTGTGGGGGGCAGGGGAGACGAGACACATGGTGTCGAGCGCCCAAGCCCCTTGTGCTGCTCTCTTGGCCTCATAAGGGGGGCTTCCCATCCTCTGTGGCCGAAGGACGCCCTCTGATGCTTCTGCTATAAATGCTCCCGTGATCCCTGCTCCACGTCCTTTCTTAAAGCTTAAGTCAACCTGGGGCTGGAGACATCTGAATGATGAACCGACTCCCCTCTGGAAATGATTAACTAAGCCACCCCGGCACTGTGTTTTCCTGGTACAATTCATGGAAGTAACAATGAGCTCCTTATTAGATCATCAGGGAACTCAACAATACAAATAAGACTTCTTAAAAACCAGTGATAGGAGTTTAGCTTCACAGGTCTATGGCCCCCGAGTTAACAGGTTAACGTCCTCAGTCACTTGTCACAGTTACAAACTTGTCACAGCAAGTAAGTGGCTCTAAGGAAGGAAAAGTCACACAAGCCCTTGCAAAAATTTTAATATAAAAAGTGTTTTACATGGTGAAACTAGACTTACTATGGTGACCGTTTCACAGTGAATACAAATATCAAATCACTATGTTGTACTCTTGAAACTAATATAATGTTTTACATCAATTATAATTCAAAAAGAAGAGCAACACAATGGTAAAAAAAAAAAAAGTGTTTTAAAAGATGTATCCACTCAATTTATTCAGAATTCCTAGTTTGTTTTTAAATTTGTTCCATTCTACAGAACATAAATATTAAATGCTTATAAAACACACTTCATCTGAAATGTTTTAAATATAAAACACACAATGTGAGCATAAAACAATGCATTATGATCTCATGAACACATTTACAAAACACAGTAACAAAAAGATAACTTCAAATAAGTAAATAATACTATAGGAAGGCTTGCCCAACGAATGATATTTTAAACAGAGAAAGAAAAACACACAAATAATGTCAATTAGTGTTACTCTTTTAGTAGTACTACAGGAGATTTCAAATTCTAGTAGTGATAGTAAAATTAAATTGTTTTCTAATCTGGATCAAAAATAGTGCAAAGTCTTTAAAGTAATTACATTAGAAAATTTTGACCTTCCGGTTGGCAATGTGACCTTTAAAATATGCCCACAGTGCACACACCCCAAGGAACGTGGATGCCCAGGCCACTTCTGGTAACAAATCTGGGCCTTGCCAGGACACACACGTGAGACCGGCTTTCCGGTGCAGTGACAAGTCACAAAATGATTACTCTCGTATCTCACATAAAATCCAAGAACAAATGCATTCAACAACAAAAACAAAAAAAACTAACGTGTGCTTTTGTTTCCTTAAAAAAGAAAAAAAAAAGTATAAATTGGATTTTTAACCTAAGTGAAAATCCATTCTTTAAAATGCCGTAGCCACAATCGTCTTCTTTCAGCTGAAAGGGTGAAGCACAATCGCCACGACCTTGTTACAGACTAAAATCCAACAGGTAATTCCCACACCACCTGGAAACAATGAAACCCAGTGTGAGAGAGCAGGCCCAGGGTTCCGCCCACATTTCCCGCCTCTGCGCCCTTTAATTTACAGGAGTTCAACCCTTTTGCAGCAGTGCCAGGCTAAGAAAAGCTAGGTGTGTGTTTCCTGGATTCAAACTCAGACCTTCCCGTGATTCACAAGGCTGCCTTCTTTACTCAACAAGAACTACCCAGAACAACAGGCAGAGATGTGCATTGTGGATTACAGTATTAACAAACTGGAAAGCCACCTTGGAAGACTATGCGTTTTTCCTTCTCAAAAAAGCATTATAAACAAAGCCATGTCTACTCATGCCAGTGCCGCCCAGCTGATGATGGAGAAGGCAGGAAGACAGGCTGCAGGAGTGGCCCATGGCCCGCGAGATGCCTGGAAGAGTGGCCTCACGCTCTCCTGTTAACCAGCACTGACACCCAACCCGCGGCACCCACAGGTTGGGTAGGGGTGGGGGCACGGGGGGGGGGGGGCAGGGAGAAGGCGTGGCAAAACCAGAACCTCTGAAACAGTCACTCCTTTTCACTCACTAATTTGCCCCCAGCATCATCACAGATCACAACCAAAGGCTGACTGATGGGGACGTGTGCCGCAGGCAGCGTTAGGTCAGAGAGTAAGAAATTAGGACCCAAAAAAAAAAAAAAGAAATTAGGACCCAAATATATATCTTTTATCAGAGAAATCAGTAAATGATGATACATCCAAATGAAGAGTAGCTACTCAATATTCCTTTAAAAAGTTTACTGATATGGGGCAGCCCCTGTGGCTTAGCGGTTTAGCGCCGCCTTCAGCCCAGGGTGTGATCCTGGAGATCTGGAATCGAGTCCCACATCAGGCTTCCTGCATGGAGCCTGCTTCTCCCTCTGCCTGTGTCTCTGCCTCTCTGTCTCCGTGTCTCTCATGAATAAAAAAAAAAAAAAAAAAAAAAATGTTTACTGATATGGGAAAGAGTTTACAATATAAGTAAAAGGGGACCTAAAATTATATGTGCCAGATGACATTAGTTGTATAAACAGAAGACTGGAAAAATATACCACGAGGTTGAGATGTTATCTATAGCTTATGAAATGTTTTTAAGTTGTTCTTCTATTCTTAATCGTTCTACAATGATATATACTACTTTTTAACATCCAAAGGATATTATTACCTTTCAAAAATAAAAGAACGTGACTGGCAAGTAAACGCTGGAGAGATGCCAAGCATATATCCGGGAGTCGGTGTTTCAAAGAACAAGATTTCAGACTCAAGGTACGGGCTGACATTCTGTAAGCAACCTGAGGTGGACTCCAGCTCTGCCCCTTAACATTTCAGTGACACTCGACAAGGTAATCAACTTCTCTAGACCTGTTTCTTCACCGTGACCCTTGTATGAGGCCAACACACAAGGTACTGCTCACAAGTGAACAGGCGAGCTTGGGTTTCTTCACCTTGTACCCCACGTGTCTACAGAAGCCTATCTGTGGGGCACCTAGGTGGCTCAGTGGTGGAGCATCTGCCCTCAGCTCAGGTTGTGATCCTGGGGTCCTGGGACTGAGTCCCATACCAGGCTCCCTGCTCAGTGGGGAGTCTGCTTCCCCCTCTGCCTTTGCATAACCTCCTGCTTGGGCTCCCCCCACCTCAAATAAATAAATAAAATCTTAAAAAAAAAAAAAAAAGAGAGAGGCAGCAGCAACTTATCTACTCTTCTGCTCTGGTTTCCAGAAAACTCTTACCTGCTACCCTAGTAGGAAATGCTACCAGGCGGTCTAGTGGAGTTATCCATTTGCTTGGCACCACAGCCACGGGGACAGAATAATACTTCCAGATGAGCGACACCATGAGGGCAGCCTGCAAAGACAGTACTGATGAGCGGACCAACCCAGTGGTCACACACCCCGTAACCAAAGAACGATGAGAAACGTGGAAACACACTAAAGAAACTCTCCAAACTGATGCCCTCAGGCCCCATCAACCCAGTCCTCACGGACATGGACACAGACACACAGTCACTGACTTCCACTGTTAGCACCTTGAAACAGAGTCTAATTAAAGACTAGCTCACTGGACAACTAGAACACTCTGCCGCCAGGTGGGGTAGCATCTTAGTGAACACCCATGTCACTGTTTTAATCTGAATAATAAACATACACTATTAAATTAGCTGATAAATTAACCAAGGTCTCCCATAACAAAGGTGTTCTCACTGAGCATCTCCTTTAAGTAGCCAAACAATGATAAATACGCCTTATTGGTGACAAAAGTGATTTCATGCCTCTAAGATCCTCGAAACACTAGTTTGTCCTCCCCCCTACATACAGTACTGGCACCTGCATGTGGAGGGAGCCCTGTGGGTCTAAATGGCAGGCGGCGAAGCAGCATCCCTTCCGCAGTCTTCATCCATCCCGTGGCCTTGGATAAGCCACTCAAACGAGCAGATAGAGAGGGAATCTGGCTTCGTTCCCACCCCTGGGAAACCTAACCTGGCGTCACAGGGACAGGGCTTCAGGATGACTATACTCAAATGTACCCAGGCATCCTGGGCTTGGGGCTGGCTCAGGTCCTTTAGCACAGTGAGGACCACATGTAAGGTCCCAGAGGTCAGATGGGAGCCGCCAGTGTGTCAACAGCACGTCCACGACCTCAGAGGAAAGAAGCAGGAATAGTTCCCCAGGAACTTTCTATCCCAGGCAGGACAGCTGGGAACCAAGAGTGCTGGACTCCACTGAGCACAGTGGGATTCCCCCCAGAGAGTGGGCAGCGTTTCCCACGTCCACATGCCCCGTAACAAGTAATGACCCAAACCGACCATGTAGAAAATACAAGGTCTCAATAAGCTTCTCTCACTTCCCCACGGGCTCCCCAAACTGCACTGGAATGAAGGCAATACGAAAGAGCCCCAGAGAAGCTACTTCAGCATTCATGTGGTAGAGAAACCCCGTTTCACAACTCAACAGAGACTTTCTTGGAATCCTCGTGCACTGCTGGTGGGAACGCAAGCTGGTGCAGCCACTGTGGAAACAGTACGGAGGTTCCTCAAATCACCATATGACCCAGTCATTCCACTACTGGGTACTTACCCACAGAAAACAAAAACACTCCTTTGAAAAGATACATGTACCCCTATGTTTATGGCTGCATTACTTACAATAGCCGAGTTATGGAAGCAGCCCAAGGTCCCTCGATAGATGAATGGCTAAAGAGGAGGTGGGGTATAGACACGTGTATATATACACAACAGAATACCACTCCGGCATTAAAAAGGATGAGAGCTTGCTGTTTGTAACAACGTGGATAGATCTGGAAGGTACAGTGTTATGTGAAGTAAGTCAGAGAAAGACAGACACCATATCATTTCGCTCATATGTGGAATCTAAAAACCAAACGAAAAGCAGATTTATAAATACAGAGAACAAACTGATGGTTGCCAGAGGGAAGAGGAGCAGAGATGGGTGAGACAGATAAAGGGGTACAAACTTTCAGTTCCAAAATAAGTCATGGAGATGAAAAGTACAGCACAGGGAATGTAGTCAATGGTATGGTAATAAAGTTGTGTGGTGACTGCACATCATGGTGAGCACTGAGTAATGAGAATTGTCGAGTCATTACGTTGTACACCTGAAACTCATCTGACACTATGTATTAACTGTACTTCAATTTAAGAAAGAGAAAGGCTTTCTTTTAGTCTAACTTATAAATTCAGAGTTTTCAGTTCCATCCTGGAAGGATCACAACACAGAGCAGCAGAAAGTGGAAAAACCTGAACTCTCAGACCTGGATTCTGGGGGCCGCAGAGTTCTGGAAGACAGTCCCTTAACAACTTTAAGGACCCCAGGTGACACAACAAGACACTTACTTGCAATATATAGAAGGCAACACTTATAACCCATTTTATCTTGGCCAATTGTGCTGTCCGAGCTTTCACTGAAAGAAAAAAACAGAATGAAATCATTATCATCAATCCTGGAAAAAAAGGAAAATATTCAAATACACACAAGTGATACTTTCCTCGTATAAAATATTTTCTAATCATGTTGTGTAACATTTATTCAGTATGTTTAGGAAATAGAAAACAGAATTTCTTAAAAGCCACACCTGATGCTGTTAATTAAAATAGAATCACACACAGATTATAAGATTTGAAACTTTAATTTTGAAAACCCTTAAAACTATGTGTCTACATCAAAGATCCTTTTGACAGGCCACATAGCAACAGGACTACAGTTGCTCCCCAGGTCTCCCCGTCTACACAGTACGCCAGTGCGAACATGGGAGCCTAGTCTGTCCTGGGTGGGCCCCTCCGTCTGTCATACTAGCCGGGGAGGCAGCTCTCACTGTGCACGTTCCTAGCACACGGTGACGTGATGACTTCCTCACAGGAGACTGTTGGGGGCGGAGGCAAACACAGTGATGAAGACCTGATCTCGACTGTCAGTCTATTCTCAGATAAGGACACTCTGGGTGTGTTGTAGAGTGTTCACAAAAGCCCTCGGGCGTCCACTATGACACTGTCTCTAGACTTACATCAAAAAATGTGGATTTGAAAATGTCTACCTACAAAAACAGAAGAAAAGCTATGTTTCTGTTTACGAAGCAAAGACTCACTGGCAAGTAAGGAGAGCTATCGTGACTACTGGGCTTCTTCTGGACAACTTACAAGTTCCTTTTAACACGTAGAACGGGGATCCCTGGGTGGCGCAGCGGTTTGGCGCCTGCCTTTGGCCCAGGGCGTGATCCTGGAGACCCAGGATCGAATCCCACGTCGGGCTCCCGGAGCATGGAGCCTGCTTCTCCCTCTGCCTATGTCTCTGCCTCTCTCTCTCTCTGTCTCTCTCTGTGTGACTATCATAAATAAATAAAAATTAAAAAAAAAAAAATAACACGTAGAACGTCTAAGAACCAAAGCATACGTTCTACCAATCTTTATATGAAGCCTTCTCTAGTCGTCAGCTCTCATGACGCTTTCCACGCTACAACTGAAACCAGTACCGTGAGTTTTAAGCTTATCCGTCATCTTGTTGATCTTCCTCTCTAGCCTGGCGTATCTGGCGAATTCATCCATCATGTTGACAGTGGAAAGCTCCTGCTTCATGTCCTGGATCTCTGCTCTCATCTGTGCCTCCTGCTCGGCATCCTTCTGCAGCAGCCTGGACATCTGGTGGAGCGGACAGCTGGGGTCAGTCCCTTCCCACACGGGCACACCGTCCCCCCACCTCCTCCCGCATCCCCCTGCAGCTGCTTCCACCTGGGCTGGCTTCCCTTTACCTACACAGCCAGCCTCGGCTGCCTAGGCCTGCTGCTGTCCTCTACACCCACCACAAAGACAAAAACTCCCTCTGATGTGAATCACTGTTCCAAGTATACGTTTCCTTTTGCAGTCATGCCCCTGAGTCGCTCCAATACAAATGTATATATCTTTCACTATAACTGTAAAATTGTGATTATGAAACAAAAACCAGGCTCAAGGGTTGAGCATCTGCCTTTGGCTCAGATTATGATCCTGGGGTCCTGGGATAGAGTTCCGCGTCCAGCTCTCTGCATGGAGCCTGCTTCTCCCTCTACCTGTCTGTGCCTCTCTCTGTCTCTCTCATGAATAAATAAAATCGTTAAATAAAATGAAAAAGAAAACCAATTACAGCCATTGTTCAGGTGAACAAGGACTACACATCCTCTTCCCTTCCTGAAATATCCAGTCCTAAATAGGCAGGCAGAGAAGAGGGGTGGGTGGCCAGTGAGGAGGTGGTGGCCCAGCATGAGGACTCAATTCCAAGCACAGTGAGGGGGCACTCCCACAGAGGAGCACCCCGACAAGGGGGACAGAGAGCCAAGCATGGTGATATGAGCATCTCCAGAAAGGGCAGCCTGGCATAGAAGTCGGAGCAAGATGCACACAGGATGAGAGGAAAGCACCCGGCCAAGCCCCAGTCAGAGCCCAAATGGGCCAGGCAGGCATGGGGGTGGGAGGTTAATTACAAAGCAATGATCAAATACAGGAAACATACTGGAAATAATAGGAGCCAGTTTTCTCACTATCAGAAAAGGGGATTAGAAACATGGATGGGGGAAGAACCTGAATGAATTCTTCAGTGTTAAATTAGGATTGCAGACGTGGGTGTTAACTTGGGGTTTTTTTTTTTTTTTTTTAATTTTTATTTATTTATGATAGTCACACAGAGAGAAAGAGAGAGAGGCAGAGACACAGGCAGAGGGAGAAGCAGGCTCCACGCACCAGGAGCCCGACGTGGGATTCGATCCCGGGTCTCCAGGATCGCGCCCTGGGCCAAAGGCAGGTGCCAAACCGCTGCGCCACCCAGGGATCCCAACTTAGGGGTTTTTGATGGGTACAGAAATACAGACGAATGTGCTTGTGAAGAGGCACCTCCAACAGCGGGACCCCACACCGGACTATCCCAGGTGCCCCCCCACAGCCAGACCCCAGATGTCCCCCCACGCCCCCGCACGGGATGACCCCCCCAATGTCCCCCCCACAGCTGGACCCCACACTGAACCATCCCAGGTGCCCCCACCCCTGAAAGCTGGACCCCACACGGGACGACCCCAGATGTCCCCTCCAACCCCCCTACAGCTGGATCCCACAAAGGATGACCCCAGATGTCCCCCTCCCCAACACACATACCTGAGGGTACTGACACTCCTACAGGGAGCCCAGGGACCAGACACAGCAGTGGCCACCAGGTGGTGCCCGGCAGCCGGCTGGCGAAGTTGGGGGGACATCTGGGGTCACCCAAGTGGGGGAGAGAAATTCCCCCAGTCCTGCCACCACGTGAAGCATGAACGTCCCACGGCGCCAGAGGAGATGCCAGGAGAACACAGCATCCCTTCTGGGACACGGGTCAAAGACGTCCTAAAGCCATTGCGCACACTCCCTGCCCTTGCCATATTCAGAAACGTCAGCCATGCAAGTCAAGGAAGCCCCGGGAATCTTAACAGGCTTAAAAGATGTGGCAAGTGTGTGCAACGCAGAGTACTGACTGGGATCCTTTTGCTACAAAGGAGCTCGCCTGGGCCCAGTGAACACAGGAGCGTCTGGTAGGAAGGTTCCTGAAGGCTATGTTGTGGACAAGGCCCCTGTTTGCACAGTCATGTGGCGAGGAATGCAGGGGTGCAGGCTGACTTTTTTCAAATGGTTAAGGAAACAAAATGTTCTTTGTATTGTATGCGTAATTTCTGCATGTTTGTTTCAAAAGTTTAAAAACAGATTTAAAAAACAAAAAAGCTGAAAGAGGATAGTGTATGTAAGTGTACTGGCACACAGCGAGTGCACAGGAACAGTTTGTCCCTCCAGCTTGGGGTCCTCTCTGCACAATAGGGCAACTCTTCAGACAGGGCCTGCAGGCCTCGCCCAGAGTAGGGGCCTTCACACCCAGCTGTCTTCACCCCCTCCACCCAACACTGCAACTACAGGACGAATATACTCCAGCCTGATCCACCCTGGAGACGAAAATAGGAACGGCCCAAATTTTCTTTAGAAGACCACAGAATCATCTTTCAGAGCTAGAGTCTACACGCGTTGCTTAAGGTTTAAGCCCAGAAACAGGCACAGGGTGAGGAAAGACATTGTTGGTGGTCACAGACATTCTTTATTTTGATGGTGATGGTGGTTACCCTACACATAAGTGCACCGAAACTCATCAAACTGCCCCCCTACCTAGAAACAGTGAATTTCCCTGAATGCAGATTATACATCAATAAACCTGCCTTTAAAACTCGATCTTCAGGACAGCCCGGGTGGCTCAGCAGTTTAGCGCCACCCTCGGCCCAAGGTGTGATCCTGGAGACCCAGGATCGAGTCCTGATCGGGCTCCCTGCATGGAGCCTGCTTCTCCCTCTGCCTGTGTCTCTGCCCCTCTCTCTCTCTCTCTCTCTCTCTCTCTCGGTCTTTCATGAATAAATAAAAATCTTTAAAAAAAAAAAAAACACAAGGGGATCCCTGGGTGGTGCACCCGTTTAGTGCCTGCCTTTGGCCCCGGGCGCAGTCCTGGAGACCCGGGGTCAAATCCCACATCGGGCTCCCGGTGCATGGAGCCTGCTTCTCCCTCTGCCTATGTCTCTGCCTCTCTCTCTCTTTCTGTGTGACTATCATAAAAAAATAAAATTAAATAATAAAATAAAATTTAAAAAAAAATAAAAATCATCAAAAGAAGAAACAGAACCACAAGTGTATTATATAACAGTATGGAGAATACACAAAAAAATTTAAAATCTGTAAAGACCAAAAGATGTTCACTCAGGAGTAGACGATGAACAAGGGCGTCAAAACGAGCTCGGGAAGCCTTGTGGTTAGACAACTGTCGTGCTGGGGGTGGAGGGTGGATGAGTAAATTACATCTACAAGTACACAAAAATATTTGAAGTTCCTAAATTTATAAATAGGTACCGCTATTAAACCAAGACCGCCTTATAAGGGACAGTTAAAATGGGCTAGAAATATGAATTGAATTGTAAAATCCAATGAGATTTGAATTTTTACGTGTTCTGAGTATTGATTTTCCAAACAAAAACAAGCCTCCTTCCCTACTCAAAAGCACCTTCTAGGCCATGAAACCTCCCACTTGACAAACAGAGCGGCTGTGCGGGGCACAGCTTTTCAAAGACCTGGAGATGGATCCACAACAAATTCTCAAGAAGAAAACGAGTTTTCCAAGACTGTTAGTAGAGCAGGCAGTGGAGGAATCTACGGAGGAAACCAGGAGAGAGAATCCCTCCCACCACCCCCCGCCCAGACGCCGGCCGCAGGCCTGCAGAGCTCGCTCGCGGCGTCCCACCAGACCCCCCAGGTCGGTCCAGGTTCACAGCCCTGCCCAACAGGCAGGACGTCAGGACTGAGCTCGGGGTCACGCGGGGTCGAGTCCAGCCGCGCTGCACCGCTCGGCGGCTGGCCCTGGGCCCGACCCTGAACATCAGCGCGCGACGACCCGGAAGGCGCGGCCCCACACCGGCCCCCACGCCCGCCCCCACGCCAAGCCCCACCTCGGCCCCCACGTCCACCTAGACGCCCACCCCCACGTCGGCCCCCACGCCAAGCCCCACATCGGGCCCCACACCCGCCCCTAGGCCAAGCCCTACGCCGGCCTCCACGTCGACCCCCACGCCCTGCCCCACATCGAGCCCCACCTCGGCCCCCACGCCAAGCCCCACATAGAGCCCCACGTCGGCCCCCACGCCCGCCCCCACACATCGGCCCCTACGTCAGCCCCCCACGCCCGCCCCGTCGAGCCCCACGTCGGCCCCCACGCCAAGCCCCACGTCGAGCCCCACGTCGGCCCCCACGTCAGCCCCCTCGTCGACCCCCACGTCAGCCCCCTCGTCGACCCCCACGCCCGGCCCCACGTCGGCCCCCACGTCCACCCCCACGCCTGCCCCCACGTCCACCCCCACCTCGGCCCCTACGCCCGCCCCCACATCGGCCCCCACGTCGGGCCCCACGCCCACCCCCACGCCCGCCCCGCCAGGACAAGGGCTGCAGGACCAGGGCCGCGGCTCCCCAGGCTCCCCCGTCGGGAGCCCCCCCAGCACCACCCCGCACCCCGATGGCCAGTGCTCGAGCCCCACCTGCACGTGCGCGCTCAACCCCGTCGCCCCCTCAGGGACCCCACTACTACGACCGGGGGGACGGGCATCCTGACGCCTGGGGGCCCCAGCGGGGACTCACGAGGAGAGGGGGAGGGTCCCGGAGAGGCCCCTCCGGCCGCAGGGCCCGCAGTGTCCGTGCCTCGCCCCCGTGGCCTGGGCCCCTAGGCGGAGAGGCAGGCGGCCCCACTTTCTAGAGCAGAAAATGAAGGTGACTTCAAAGTCATCAAACATGGAAATGGCGGCGAGCCCCACACACCGCACCCTGAGGGCAGCTTCCCTCCGGCCCAAGCCCAAGCCCATGCCCATGGTCTAGTCTACACCGCGGGGGCCCTGGCGCGGCGCCGGCGCAGTGCGCCTCCATCACCCCGCCTCCACCGGCGTGCCCGGGCCGCATGCGCAGTGCACACAGCCCACCGGGACGCATGCGCAGTACACACAGCCCGCGGGGAGGCAGCAGCGCGCTCCGCCCCCGCCAGGCCTGGGGCGCCTGCGCAGTGCGCCTCCCCACTCGCGTGCAAAGGGATGCTGGCCGGGGCCTGCATCTCCCTCTTCCTCTGCCCTTGGCTGAAGAAAGGTCCGAGGACACCCATTACGTGCACGAGGCGCTCTCATCCGTATGCCCCGTGACCAGCTTGAAGAGAAGAGACAACTCGGTAAAATTCCAACCAAGTCAGCACACCAGGGACCGCGGGGGGCCTGACCCAGGCACCCACCTCCACGCCAGCGCCCTGCAAGCCTTGGCTCGGCAGAGGGCTTGCAGTATTTAAGAGACTTATGCAAGGGCCTCAGCCAGCCCATCTGACTATAACGGGATGAAACACTGGCGGGAAGACAGGCTGAGGCTAGGATTCCGAGTTCGAGGACATGGCCCATTCCCAGGCAGGCTTGTGAGTGTGTCCCCCTCTCACATCCTCCAACGGCTCCTGCATTGGGCCGCCTGTAATGCTCGTGGAAGCAGTCGTACCTTACCAGGCCCGGAGCGCTCCTGACACCTTTACTCTCAGTGACCAGGCGGTACAGAGGTCTTCAGTACTTTTCCCTGTTCTGAAGGCCAATGTAGGGGCTGTGCTCTGCTAGGATAAGCATGTTCTATTACCCGTTGAGCCTGGCTGACAACCCTGACAAACAGCGTGACGACCACGGAGAATCATTTAAGAAAGCTAACTGGTTTGAGGTCGCACAGGTTATACAGGCTGTGGGAAGCAGCGCAGAATGTGGACCCAGGTCCAAAGACAAACCCAGGGCTCTTTGGTCTGAATGAGGGACATCACGGACACGAGCCTCGTGCACATCCAGACTGCAGCAGTAACCTCTGGTGAGAGTGTGTGCCAGCTGCAGAGCACCAGCTTGCTGGAAGCTTGGTTAAGGAGCCTGATGATGACAGGTCTTACCTGTAGCCACTGCCATACCCCAAGCACACATCTCTTTCTCCCCTTACGCTAACGGGAAATCATAAACAATTCATAGAGGAATACAAAACCAAAACAGTCTCTCTGAGCAATTTAGTTTCGTATAGCTCCGTAAGAGGTGAAATGGAATAGGGTACGCAAGAAGAATCAAGGGGATACAGCCAGAAAGATAGGCAAGCAACCCACAAAAGAAAATATTTACAAATCATACATCTGGTAAGTATTTAATCCACAATATATAAACAACTCCTCACCCAACAACAACAAACCAAATGCCCACTCACTCCCCGCTGTGGGGCCACAGAGGATGCCTTTCCCCTAGGGATAGTTCCTGGTGCCCCATTAAAAAGGAGGCAGAGAGGGGGTCCCTGGGTGGCTTAGTGGTTTAGCGCCTGCCTTCAGCCCAGGGTGTGATCCTGGAGACCCAGGATCAAGTCCCGCATCGGGCTCCCTGCATGGAGCCTGCTCTCCCTCTGCCTGTATCTCTGCTTCTCTGTGTGTCTCTCATGAATAAATAAATAAAAATCTTTAAAAAATAAACAAAATAAAAAATAACTAAAAATTAAAAAAATAAAAAGGAGGCAAAGGACTTGAATAGACATTTCTCCAAAGCTATACAGATGGCCAATAAGCACATAAAATGATGTTCAGCAACACTAATCGTTAGGAAAATGCAAATCAAAACCATAACGGGGATCCCTGGGTGGCGCAGCGGTTTAGCGCCTGTCTTTGGCCCAGGGCGCGATCCTGGAGACCCAGGATCAAATCCCACGTCGGGCTCCCGGTGCATGGAGCCTGCTTCTCCCTCTGCCTGTGTCTCTGCCTCTCTCTCTCTCTGTGTGTGTGACTATCATAAATAAATAAAAATTAAAAAAAAAAAAACCATAACAGGAAGCCACCTCACATCCACTGAGGATGACTACTACAAAAACAAAAGAGAAAATACCAAGAGCTGTAAATTGTGGAAAAATTAGAACCTTGTACATCACTGGTAAGGATGGAAAATGGTGCAGCTGCTATGGAAAACCGTTTGGCAGTTTCTCAATAAATTGAAAATAGAATTGCCATATGATCCAGTATCCCACATCCAGATATTTACTCAAAAGTACCGAAAGCAGAGACTCAAACAGGTATTTACACACCACTGTTCCAGCAGCATTATTTACAATAGCCAAAAGGTGGAAACAACCCAAATGTCCATCTAAAGATGAAGGGATGAACAAAATGTGGTATATACACACAATGAAATATTATTCAGCCTTAAAAAGGAAGGAAATCAAAAAAAAAAGGAAGGAAATCCTAACACATGATACAACAGGGATAGACTGTGAAGACATACTGAATGAAAGAAGCTAGGCATAAAACGAAAAATACTGCATGATTTCATCTATATGACATAACCATAGTCATCAAAATCTTTTTTTTTTTTTGAGTCATCAAATTCTTAAGACAGGGACACCTGGGTGGCTCAGCAGTTGAGCGGCTGCCTTCAGCCCAGGGCGTGACCCAGGGTCCTGGGATCAAGTCCCGAATCAGGCTCCCCACAGGGAGCCTGCTTCTCCCTCTGCCTGTGTCTTAAAAAATTCATAAAGACAGAAAGCACTGTAGTTGCCAAGGGTGAGGCAAAAGAGGGATAGGGACTTACTGTTTAATGGACAGAAGATGGAGAAGCTCTAGAGATGGATGGTGGTTGATGGTAACAGAATAATGTGGATTATTTAATCCCACTGAACTATATACACTTAAAAACGGTTAAGATGGGAACTTTTATGTGTATTTAACGAAGATTTTTATTAAAAAAAAAAAAAAAAGAAAAAAAAAGGGGGGCAGAGGCCAGCTCTTCAAGAATCTTCCTATGCAATGCTAAGTACCTGGGACATCATTTAAAGACCCAGGTAGTATCAAAGGGGTGTGGGGAGTTAAGAAAGAATCCCCCTTGGGCAGCCTGGGTGGCTCAGTGGTTTAGTGCTGTCTTCAGCCCAGGGTGTGGTCCTGGAGACCGGGATCCCACGTCGGGCTCCCGGCATGGAGCCTGCTTCTCCTTCTGCCTGTGTCTCTGCCTAGGTCTCTCATGAATAAATAAATAAAAATTTAAAAAAGAAAGAAAGAATCCCCCAAGCCTAGGTAGTACAACCCTAGAGTAGAGTTTTACACAAAACAGGTGCTCCATGAATGCTAGCAGAATAAAAAAATTGTGTCTAGGCTTAAATACCACCCCCTCCCCGCCCATACACACGCCGCCAATTTACATCAGGAGATCACAGAACTGCGCTTCCCCCAAAGCTACAAGGCGTGCACCCAGTCTTCGAGGTCTTTCAGGCTGTCAGACTCCCGCTGTGGGCATAAAGGGGGCGCCCTTCCCCAGGGAACAGCTCCCTGTTTCCCACACACACACCTCATCACATTTGCCCCCAAACCTATACCTGTGCCCCCAACGGGCAGAGGGACAAAAAAAAAAAAAAAAGGGAGAATCACAAACCAAGGATCAGCGTGCAACCCAGCAGTCACCAGCTGGATGACCCCGTGCAAACGACCGGACCCTCTGAGTCAGAGGCCTCCGCTGGGAGGTGAAGGGAGACGGGATGACATCTGCATCTTACAGCAGCGGTGACAACTGGACACGAGCTAATGTACTGATGCCCATGCAAAGCGCGCGGCCTCGGGCTGCAAGATCGAGGGGCGGCTGCACCCTGAGATCCTTCCATCTGCAGACGGGCGCTGCATGCAGGAGGCCGGGGCCTCCGTGGGCAGAGGCTCGGGGCCCCTGCAGCGAGGGCTGCTGCACGCCTCGGGGGACCCGGGGATAGAGCACTGAGCGCGGCGGGCGGGGGGAGGGGGGAGGGGGAGGGGGTGCACCGAGAACCTCCCGGTCCGCGGGCTGCTGCCACCTGGAGACGCGGCCAAGTGTTGCCAGGTCATTCTTTCCCCTCCCCGAGAATCCAGAAATCCGGATTCGGGGAGGGAGGGGGGGATAAAGCTTTGCAACTTGTAGACCCTAGCAACTAAAAAATAATAATAATAAAAATCTCGAATGCAGAACCGCCCGACCGAGACGCCTCGGCGGCCGGTCCGGGACCCCCGTGTGCACGCCCGAGCTCGCCGGGGACCGAGGCGGCGACCCACCGGCCCCGGGGAAGGCAAGGCAGCCACTTACGAAGGAGGAGAAGGAAGGGAGGAGGATCCTGAGGACGTTGCACCCGAACACGAAGCTGAGCACCAGCAGCCACGCCCAGCGGTCGGCCTCCGCGCCGCTCATCCCCGCTGCTCCCGGAGCTGCGGGCTCCGCTAAGGTAACTCCATGGGGACCACGCCGGCGCCCACGCCGGGCGGGCGCCTGCGCAGTGGGGCCCGCGCGGCCGCCGAGGCGCAGCGCCGCGCCTGCGCACTGCGCCACAGTGGGCGGGGAGGCCGGGGCGGACGCGCTCCAGCGGAGTCCTTTGGCCCTTCCGGCTTCCGTAGCCGGCCCGCACCCTGCCCCCACCCCGTCGCCCTGCCCCCGGGTTTCCAAGCCCTGGTGGTGGTTGGGCTGCCACCAGCCCCAGTTTGGCTGGAAGAGCTGCGAACCAGTTGTTATTTTTATATAATGTGCACCTTTAAAAAAAAAAAAAAAAAACTGCCTGACTTTTATTCCTAGAGAAGTTTATTTTATGAATTTTATAGATGCATAAATAAGCCTCCCCATAGATGATAAACTACTGTAATTACGGTAGCGAGTGAGCGCAAAAAAGAAACGTTTTGTGATTATATGCAAAATGTAGGTTTGCATTTCAAAACAAAGCATTGAAATCTAAATTTACTAAGCTGCATACCTAAAAAAAAAAAAAAAGTATTAATCAGAAGGTGCTGTTCACAATCAGTCTGTAATTACCTAAATTTAGGTGAAATGAGGTTTTATGGCAAAATAATCCCAATTCATGTTTGCATATAGTAGAAAATGCAAAAGGTCTGTTTGGCTGGGGGCACCTGGGTGACTCACTGGTTAAGCCTCCTGCTCTGGATTTTAGCTGAGGTCATGGTCTCAAGGTGCTGAGATGGGCTCTGCACTGACCTGGAGCATGCTCAGGATTCTCTCCCCCTCTTCTTCTGCACCCCCCCCCCCACTTGTGCTGGGTGGGCTCTTTCTCTCTCAAAAAACAAATCCATAAAAATAAAAGATGTTTAGCTGCCCCTCTGCAAAGGCTGGATTTTGAGAACGAATTCTAATCAAATGAATCAAGGAGCTGTGGTTCTACTGTCTCTGCAAAATGAGGAAACCTCTTAGAATCTCTGAAAGTAAGAAAGCGTTCTTCCAGCCCAAATGAGAACAGTTGCTTGGGAAACATGCTCTTGATGGGGAAAAAAAGAAAGCTTTCTCTGATCAATCTTTACAGGGTTATGTACGTTTTTTACATCTTATACAAGCTCAAAAGATTATAGATTAGCATATAGGCCGGAATCATGAGTTTTATCACAGAGGAATGCAGGGAGAAGAAGCATTGGTCAATATCTTAGGGACAAGATGGTTTCCTTTAGGCTACTTATGCACAAAGCAGATGTAGGATGCATGGGTGGTGGGCGGAGAAGTCAGGTTTGGGGTTTGGTTTGAACAAAGTTTATATACAGTCGTGTTGACTGGAAAAGAAATCTAAAATGGCATTCCTTATATATCAGGCCTTTAGACAGTTCTTCTCTCATCATTTCCCCCTTTGGATTAATAATTTTTTACAGAAAGCATTGGCGATCATTATTTTGCCCTTTGATGCCAGAGTGACTGCTTATCTGCCCTCGATCCATCATGTCCCTCAATGCTAGATTCGATTTAAGTCACCCCAGGAGTCTATGTAAGGGAGGGAGGGGTGTGAACAGTATGGCCTTTAGCAGGGAATGTTATAGTTGATATATATTTTTTTCAATGAGATCAAATTGTCATGCAAACATTGTATTGTACTTTGAGATGAATTTTTGCCTTCATTTTTGTAACATTTATAACATAAATACATAAATAGCAATAAAAATCCAATTATTGACATTTGAAGCAATTTATGGGGACTAGGTACAGAATTAGAAAGAAAAGAATTGGGGCAGCCTGGGTGGCTCAGCGGTTTAGTGCCGCCTTCAGCCCAGGGTGTGATCCTGGAGACCTAGGATCACGTCCCAAGTTGGGCTCCCCGCATGGAGCCTGCTTCTCCACCTGCTTCTCCCTCTCTCTGTGGCTCTGCCTCTCTCTCCTTGTGTCTCACATGAATAAATAAATAAAGTCTTAAAAAAAAAAAGGAAAAGAATTGGAAAAAATCCATTAGAGGTATTTTGTGATATTGAATTAATTGTAGTGTCTATTTTCTCTCTGTAGTTATTGGTGCCTTGTGATATGTTTGAGCTGATTGGTTTAAAATGGTAATTAAGTTTTCTGTTATTACATGCAACAATTTCTCTGGCCAGTTAGTTTCCATTGATAACTACATCTTGTAGTGGTTGTAATTCTATCTCCCAAAACATTTGGTTATCGATATTAATATTAGTGTAATTTTTATTAGAATAGAAAGCCAGTATTTCACCATATAACAGTAGAGTTATGATGAAAAGTACTCTGGTTACAAAATAAATCAAGAAGTGGGATCCCTGGGTGGCGCAGCGGTTTGGCGCCTGCCTTTGGCCCAGGGCGCGGTCCTGGAGACCCGGGATCAAATCCCACATCGGGCTCCCGGTGCATGGAGCCTGCTTCTCCCTCTGCCTGTGTCTCTGCCTCTCTCTCTCTCTCTCTCTGTGACTATCATAAATAAATAAAAAAAAATTTAAAAAAAAAAAATAAATAAATCAAGAAGTATTACAAAGGTGTTTTGCAAACCTTGCCAACAACATCTTCTTTTCCCATATATCATGTTAGTTTGTATAGGCATAGCCATTACAGGCCAAGTTACAGTGAATTCAGGGCTCCATTGTTGTTTAGGGCCTAACCATATGTTTTTCCTGAATTCACAGATGTCAGAAGATATTGGAATCCAATAAGAATCATTGCGTAATAAGCCCCATCTTTCTCCAATGGGAAGAACTCTGGTGGCATTTACAATAGTTTCTATTCCCATTATGACAAGTCCAGTTGGCCCTAAGTTTGGGTACCAAGGCAGTAATTGAATATTTATATAAGTTACAGGGATCTTCAATGATTTTCCACAGATTAGGAGAGCTGTACATGTTGGGTTTCTGTAGTTAATAAAGAAGGCCATTGACCCATAGTTACCTCAGAAGCTTCTGGGATGAATGTCAAAATTAGATTTAGGAGATGATTGAGTCCACCAAGTTCCTCCCAAAGCAGCATCTTTGATAGATGCCCTTTTTTTCTTATTTTGTCTTAGGTGACTCCACCCACAAAAACATGGTTTGTGAGTATGCTGGATATTTTGCATGTTGAACAAACTGCCAGTAAGTTTCTCACATTGGACCTAGGGAACTTTCTTAATACATCATCACCTAAGTCTACACAGACACAATGGTCAACCTGTTGAGTATTATATATAATGCTATCTGAGTTAGATAGCACTTCTTGAAAGGCTTTTCCTAACAGAGGTACTTTATAAGCTCCAATGTACTAAAAGGAACATTAGAGTAAGTCCAAGAGGTCATAAACATTTTATCTAAGTTCTTATCATAATAAAGTATTTGGGTAATATTCAAAGTTATATTAGTTAAATCAGCAAGTAACCATGATATTTTATCAGGACATAAAAAAAGGAGGAGGTGAGAGCAAACATGTAGGTTTACTATCTTCTAATACAATTGTTTTTTGTTTTTTGTTTTTTGTTTTTTGTTTTTAAAAAGAGTAGAAATACAAACCGGTCCCAAATCTTGGGAAAGCAATCTACCCTGTCATCTAGTTCTCATCCTAGTTTGTCGTTCAAATGTCTCTGATGATCCTTCAGTGGTTCACTAAGCAATTAGGCACAAAGATTTTGTCTATTCAGGAGCTATTGCAATGATTTCTTTACATCTTTTTTTTTTTTTTTTTTTTTAGTTTTCAGGGCTTCAGGGAAAAGGAGTTTTAATTCTCAAAGTCAGAAAGGTGGGAGAAAAATCAAAATGTTTGTTTGAAGAGTTGTAGCCAGGCATTGGAAGACACTAAAAGAAATCAGAATTGAGTCCAGTTTATAATGGATAGTATTAAAATCTAATATCTACAAAGATGTGCTATTGAAACATTTTCTATAATCACCCTCATTTTTTACCAAAGATAACCAAATTAATATCATTTTATTTGCAATATAAACCCCATTTCAATCAACTTGGCCTAATTACTTACATAAACAGCGTATGAATAGTGATTGACTGTATAGTGTTTTTAAAAATCTGCTTTGCTGAAACTTTTTTATAAGAAACTTTATTTTTTTTTAAGATTTTATTTATTTATTCATGAGAGACACAGAGAGAGAGAGAGAGAGAGTCAGAGACACAGGCAGAAGGAGAAGCAGCTCGACGTGGGACTTGATCCTAGGTCTTCAGGGTCAGGCCCCGGCCTGAAGGCAGCACTAAACCGCTGAGCCACCCAGGCTGCCCCTATAAGAAACTTTAGATTGAATTTTTAGTAGCCTGTCAAGGCCAGAACCCAAACCAAATTCTATTCTTGCTGTCAGATTTGCCTACAATACCTGTAGATTTGGGTGAATTCTTCTTTTTGAGGTCCCCAAAATATCCTGAGGCACTTCCTTGCCAGGAAGTGACATTCTTTACTCATCTTGTGAGGCTGCTGGAAACTCTGCAAGCAAGATAGCAGGCCAACATTTTTAAGGGGCTTTACTGGCTCCAGAAAGTCAGCCTTAGTTCCTTAAAGCTGTCTGGTCATATCTGAGCCTATGCATGTCTCTCTCAAATATGACATTCCAGTCTAAGTCTTGGTAAAATAACCAATGTTTCCAATGGTGGCCTGTTACAAGGAGAACAGATTCTTTTTTTTTTTTTTTTTTTTTATTTTTTTTTTAAATTTTTATTTATTTGTGATAGTCATACACACAGAGAGAGAGAGAGAGAGAGAGAGGCAGAGACACCGGCAGAGGGAGAAGCAGGCTCCATGCACCGGGAGCCCGACGTGGGATTCGATCCCGGGTCTCCAGGATCGTGCCCTGGGCCAAAGGCAGGCGCCAAACCGCAGCGCCACCCAGGGATCCCTTTTTTTTTTTAAATTTTTAAGGGAGAACAGATTCTTATTGAACATATGCAAACAATTCTAACTGTTCTGAAAGAAAGAATACTCACTGAAGGTTTCTGAATTTTGGAAGATTTCAGATAGAAAAGATAAATGTTTCAGTTTGTTCACAAAATACATAAAAATGTATATCATCGGGCAGCCCTGGTAGCTCAGAGGTTTAGCACCGCCTTCAGCCCAGGGTGTGATCCTGGAGTCCTGGAATCAAGTCCCACATCAGGCTCCCTGCTTGGAGCCTGCTTCTCCTTCTGCCTGTGTCTCTGCCTCTTTCTCTCTGTGTCTCTCATGAGTAAATAAATAAAATCTTTTTTTTTTTAATTTGTATTTATTTATGATAGTCACAGAGAGAGAGAGGCGCAGAGACACAGGCAGAGGGAGAAGCAGGCTCCATGCCCAGGAGCCCGATGTGGGATTCGATCCCGGGTCTCCAGGATCGCGCCCTGGGCCAAAGGCAGGCGCCAAACCGCTGCGCCACCCAGGGATCCCCAAAATCTTTTTTAAAAAATGTATATCATCATATTTCTGCAATTCACAGATACCTTAAGAGAAAAGGTTTCCTTAAATCTGGAAGAGCAGACTTTAAAGGATCAGTAATGTTTCAAACAAAAGTCATAAAAATCATAATCATCTTCCTCAATTCATTCAGTCCCATATTATTAGTTCTTGTTCTGTTTGAATGCAGTTTTCCCAACAGTTCTGGAAATTCTTTCTCAGCTTAGTGTTGTGATCTAAAAAAATCAGAAACCTGTGTTTGTCAAAAAGTCCTTTTCATGAATCTCCTTACAGGTGAAACACATTTTCAAGAGCATCAGAACAGTAACTATAAATGGCAAAAAGACTCAGAATGGACATGGTTAAAGATCTGATTGGAGTTTATTACAATGCAGTTGACAAAGAAATGTGTTAACACACATTTCAATAATTAGAATGTCAACTGATGACCTTATACCAGATCATATTAAAATTTTAGGGATTCATATAATTTCTAAAATAGTTATAGCATTTCAGACTGCCTTGAGGGCTCAGTTGGTTGAGAATCCGACTATTGATTTTGGTTCAGGTCATGATCTCAGGGTTGTGGAATTGAGCCCTGCGTGGAGCTCTGTGCTCAGCAGGGAGTCTGCTGGGATTTTTCTCTCCCTCTGTGTCTGCCCCTCCCCCTCATTCACATCCTCACACACATGCTCTCTCTCTCGCTCGCTCTCTCTCAAAGTAAATAAACCTTTAAAAAGTTATAGCATTTACCCATACAATATAACCTAAGAAGATTAATCATCATTTGTTTAACAATGCTTCCCATATAACTTAACACAACAAATAAGCAACCATAACTAGTGAAAAGGATTTCATTTACAATTCAAATCTTTGGGAAGTTTTGTTTAAAAGCTCAGATGGTTTCAAAGCACTTGCCTAAATAGTATTACAGATCACTATAAAACTTAACATTTGGGCGTGAGGAGGCTCAGTCAGTTAAGCGTCTGCCTTCAGCTCATGGTCCCAGGGTCCTGGGATGGAGCCCCATGTCAGGCTCCCTGCTCAGGGGCGAGCCTGCTTCTCCCTCTCCCTCTGCCCCTCTCCTCTCTGCTTGTGCTCTCGCTCTCACTCTCACTCTCTCTCAAATAAATAAAATCTTTTAAAATTTTTAAACTCATTCCAATCTTAATTAGTCTTGGCCATGCATAAAATTATTTTCCAACGATACCCCTTCACAGACCTACAACTTTCCTTTTCATTTAGATTTTTGTCCTAAGCCTTCTCTCTCTAAATAACCAGTCTCATTTGAGAACAAAATTAGTTTCCTTTCCCTCAACAAACATATATTCCCATTCCTCATACCTTTCTTTTCAAAAACACATCTTACCTTCCTATCCTACAGAGTTGCTATCATTTTCTAACAGTCTCAAGCACATTTATCAGAATTCTTAATGCTTAGAAACCTTAATTTCTAGTAAAAATTAAGTAGTAACCACTTTGAACTGTTACAGAAGAACACTTTAGATCAGAAATTTATAAATACATTTCATAATTTCTAGCTAACATTTTTTTTATAGTACAACTTTTGGTAAAACACAAAATATGTTTACCGAAAGACCTAGTATCCTCAGTTTCTCTGCAATAAGAAGGCAAAGGCAAACTTACGTTCAGTAATCAGTGTTCCAGTATTCTATCTTATTTGGCAAAGACTTAGATACCCAATGAATTCAACCAAATTTATCATTTAACTTAGCAAAACTCAAAGTTTCAGGTTACCAAAGATTTTGAAAGCTACAAACCTTTTTACTTACTTAACCTATTTGTGTGTAACAATTAGCCACGTAAACATGAAACAGACTAAATCAATCATCATTTTAAGTCATCTTTTGCTGAAAATGGCACCAGAGATGACATAAGCTTATTTTATTTTTAGTAAACCTTCGTAGAATAATAGTTTTATACTTAATGCAGATCACTCTAAACACAGGTCTTATTAAACCAACAAACTTAAACTAGTTTTAATATTGAACATTTTTCCAGATCATGTAAACTTGAAAAACATTTGGGTCAATCTCTATCTTTCTAAGTTTTAGAATGTCTAATTCTTATAAGCACTTGCCTTTAAGCCAAGTAAATAGAACTCTTTTGCAACTTAATTTTAGCAATGCCCTCCAGAGGTAGAAAAAATATCTCATATTTATAACACACATGGACATATACACACAAACAAGATGCAAACAAAATCCAGCCTTTGTTTCATTAATATCTGTGGAGAGGACATTAAAGACCCAATTTCCAAATATCTCCCTTTTATTAAAACAAATCAAACTGCAAGATAGCATTATAATTTATGGACCTGTGAATTAGTCATTTCCCATTTTCCAATATAACCTAGCTGGTTTTGTCCAAAGATGCCAAAAGCTACAGCAACAAATAAACCAAATGAGGCCCAGAATACCTTGGAGTGTTAGTTCCTCCCAAAAGCCAAGGGCTTCACTGATTCAACCAAATAGCTTTCTACTTTCTCATTCCTTAGTCTTGTAGCACACTTTCTCTAATTGTGCATGCAAAAAAAAAAAAGCTAATATAGGGGGTGCCTGGCTGGCTCAGTTGGTAGAGTATGCAACTCTTGATTTAGGGGTTGTAAGTTTGAGCCCCACATTGGGTGTAGAGATTACTTAAAATAGTATCTTAAAAAGAAAAGAAAACTAATTTAGATATATCAAAAGGACTGCATTTGGACCACCTGAGATTCAGATCATCCTTAAATTTTCCCACTGGGGCACCTGGGTGGCTCAGGCAGCTAGCTGGGCGTCCAACTCTTGGTCTCAGCTCAGGTCTTGGTCTAAGGGTCTTAATCTCAGGGTCATGAGGTCACACCCATGTTGTAAAAAAAGAAAAGAAAAGAAAAAATGTTTCCCCCTTAAGTAAGCACTTGCAAGTAGTGGCTCTGTGTGTCTTGTACATATAGCCTGCTGAAGATCCTGTGGGTGGTTGTTGGTTTTCTAGGAGCTGTTTTGGCTTTCTTTTTTTTTTTTTTTAATTTTTATTTATTTATGATAGTCACAGAGAGAGAGAGAGAGAGAGGCAGAGACATAGGCCGAGGGAGAAGCAGGCTCCATGTACCGGGAGCCTGATGTGGGATTCGATCCCAGGTCTCCAGGATCGCGCCCTGGGCCAAAGGCAGGTGCCAAACCGCTGCGCCACCCAGGGATCCCTGTTTTGGCTTTTAAAGCACAATTCCCTACCCATTTTGGTTTTCATTTTGGAATAGGGCTTGAGCAAAATCTAAGGATATTGAGTGTGATGGATCAAGAGGGTACTGCTTGTGTCACTTCCAAATAGCCATAATACACTCTCTTATGTGTCTCAGTTTCCCCCAGTGAGCTCTAAGACCATTGAGGAGGTGGGGGCACCTGGGTGGCTTAGTCAGTTAAGCATCTGACTCTTGATCTCAGCTCAGGTCTTGATGGCAGGGTTGTAATTTCAAGCCCCGTGTTGGGCTCATGCTGGGTGTGGAGCCTACTTTAAAAAAAAAGAAAGAAAAAGAAAAAAAGGACCATTGAGTGAGACTTGAAGCACTGGATGATCAATCCTTATGTGTGTGTCCCCAGATGTGTCAATCACTTTATGAAACAGGAGATGATCCCTATGGAACCCTTACACATCTCAAGGAATACCCTCACACACTTCCGTCGTCACCTGAAAGTGCTGTTAGGCCAGAAGGGACAAGTGTCCCTTTTCTTCAAAGCTGAGTGATTCAGTCTCTCTTATTTCTAGCTAGAAAATTTACTCAAGTTTTATATTAGTAACATCAATTAGTATAATGTCAAATTGAAACAACCTACCCATAATTCCAACCTCTCTAGATTATTCCCACCTACAGAACATTACCAGTAACCCTTAATAGCTTAAATAAGTCAAGACTGTTAACTTAAATTAAGATGTCTGGTCATTAGGAGAACTCACCAGATACACCTGTGAGGGGATAAAAAGCTGAAGGGGCACAAAAGGCCCCTGGTGATACCAAGCATGAGGCCCAGAGGACCCCCAGGTGTTTCTCAGGCTAGCTGCTCTGATATCCTGCCCACTATGCCAAGAAAGGGTGATGCAAAATGCACAAAACGTTTTTAAAAATTTAAAGAGAAGAGTTTCATTTGAGCCAAGTTTCCTGAGCAGCTGCCCAGGAAACAGGCGCTTCACAGGGAAGAAAGTGCTCTGGAGAACGAACAGTTTTACTTTTTTTACATCTTGTAAAAGTTCAAAAGATTGTAGATTAGCATATAAGCATACAAGTATTGATCGCTATCTCAAGGAGAAGATGGTTTTCCTTTAGGCTTCTCATTCACAAAGCACGTGTACAATGCCTGGGTGGTGGGCCATAAATCAGGCTTCTGGTTTGAACAATGCTTGTGTACAGTCATGCTGACCTAGAAAGAAATCTAAATTGATGTCCCTTGTATATCAGGCCCTTAAAGAGAGTTTTTCTCTCACCACTGCACATTTCTGCTTCAAGAAAACATGAGGTATTCAATGTGGTAGAGAGAATTCTTTCCATGGAATGCCATCTTGGCTGGTAGGTGAGGCTGAACTGACCAAACTAAAAGACAGGCTTGGAGCTTATCTTTCTGCCTTTCCCTGCTGCTGGACTATCCGAAGCCATAGCCAGGCTACTGGCTCCTCTTCTCACTAGAGACATAGATAAATTAGGAGGGAGAAGCAATCTCATGAAATGATAGCATCTCCTCCTGCCTCCCTGCCTCCCTTCTAGTGTCTGCCTTTCAGGCAGAAGAAGAGGACATCACCGTTCTCCACCCCTACTATACCCCACTTCACTACCGCATCCTCCCAAGGAGTAGGAACACTGATTCCTGGTAAGGCAAGAATTTAAACAAAACAAAACATTGAAAAATGTCCTTGACTGTACAGCAGTGGTGGGAAAGGACCAGCAGTACCTGGCCTTCAAAGACAACCCAATTTGAATGACTCAGATCTCCCCTATTGCTTCATTTGGAAAGCTCTCAAAGAAAGCACTAACAACTAAAGGCTGAATTATTCTACCAACATGTGGAAAGGAAGTATGAAGGCCAAGACATCTCAAGATCAACCAGTCTATATATAGTTCAGGTTAAGCCAGCAATCATGCCACTCTGACCTCTGCTTCCACTGTCACATCTACCCTGACCCTCCTTATTGAGTGAAGTGGATCTTGATGGATAAATCAGGATAATCTCCCCTCCACCATTTAAAAATCTTTAACTTTATTACATATGTCAAGTCCTTTGGCCACATAAGGTAACATATTCACAGGTTCTGGAGATTAAACAGTGGACATTTGGGGGGGGGCAATATTCTAGCTACTATAAAGACCATATCATTGTGAAAATGAAGATGACAACAAGAGCAACTCCACAGAGAAGCAGCCTCTTATCAGCTTATTCATGAACTTGGTGTTGAAATGTTAGAGGGACGCCATAAGGTTCCAAGCACCACCGGAGAAATAATCAGAAGCACCACAATAGCTATTAGATAAGAGACACACCTGACTGGAAAATAGGAAAAGCAGGGACATTTACCAGAGACTGAGAGATCCCTAAAGAAAGTTCAATTGACAATTTTATTGTTAAAAACTTTGAGATCTGGGGGGACCCGGGTGGCTCAGTGGTTGAGTATCTGCCTTTGGCTCAGGGTATGATCCCGGAGTCCTGGGATTGAGTCCCACATTGGGCTTCCCACAGGGAGCCTGCTTCTCCCTCTACCTATGTCTCTGCCTCTCTCTCTCTGTCTTATGAATAAATAGATAAAATCTTTTTTAAAAACCCCCACAGGGATCCCTGGGTGGCGCAGCGGTTTGGCGCCTGCCTTTGGCCCGGGGCACGATCCTGGAGACCCGGGATCGAATCCCACGTCGGGCTCCCTGCATGGAGCCTGCTTCTCCCTCTGCCTGTGTCTCTGCCTCTCTCTCTCTCTCTGTGTGACTATCATGAATAAATAAATAAAATCTTTAAAAAAAAAAAAAAAAAACCCCACAACTTTGAGATCTGTGAGTGGAACAGATCCAATGACGAATGTTGGTCTTCTTCTGTAAATCAGCATAAATCATGCAAATAACTGGATTTGAAATCCTGGTTAAGATATGGACTTACTGTCAGATACCAACAGAGACGATCATACCAAAGATAAGTATCAAAGATCAACAAGTCCTGTGGCTAGGCAAACAGACACCAAAACTTGGTGAATTTCATCGGCAATATTTACAACGTTCCAAGGGCTAGATTTAAAGGTGGTTTGAAACAGCAAAATTCAGCAGAAGAATCCTTCCCAACCTTAGGAAGATCAGCAATGGAACTGAGGGTGGATCAATAAGCAAGTCCTAGACCTGTTGCTCTACATGCTAAGTTGAGTGGTCAGACAAACCAATGAGGTAGTAGTGAATTCAGGCAAAAGGAGGGACAACCATTTAATTGACAGAAGTACATGTTTGGGAAAAATAGTGCTAGAATTAATATTACAGTGAGAAATACAACCCATAGAGCCAATAAGGTTATGGTCTACTTTATTTTTAAGATTTTATTTATTTATCTGAGACACACAGAGAGAAAGAACACAAGCAGGGGGAGAGGAGCAGAGGGAAAGGAAGAGTGGGGAAGCAAACAGACTCCACACCAAGCAGGGAGCCCAAAGCAAGGCTCGATTCCAGAACCCTGGGATCATGACCTGCACTGAAGGCAGATGCTTAACCAACTGAGCCACCCAGGTGCCCCAGTTATGGTCTCCTTTAAATACTTAAAGCTGTTCACCAACTCGGGAACAGAGTGACGCCGTTCATTCCGGGGACTATAATTCACAAAGGGGAACTAAATCATTACACAACATTAGATCTTGCAGGTCTAAAACGAAACAGAGAATACAGAAGTACCCCATTTCTTAATTCAAAACCTGAGTCAAGTACAGCAATGGAAAAAGAAGAATCCAGTGACTCACAGCTGCTACCAACTCCATCCAAGTACCATACTAGACTATCAAATTCTTTTCTTTTTTAAAGGCATTCAGCCTGTAGAAAGTAAAGATTGGGATAGCATTATAAATGGGTATCAATCCAGAGCAAGGTGGACAGAAAAATACAAACATCATTCAAAGAACAAATGGGGCCTTTCATCAAACTATTTCTTGTTCAGGACTAGTCTTGGGATCCCTGGGTGGCTCAGCGGTTAAGGGCGTGGTCCTGGAGTCCCAGATCCAGTCCTACATCGGGCTCCCTGCATGAGGCCTGCTTCTCCCTTTGTGTCTCTGCCTCTGTGTGTGTGTGTGTGTGTGTGTGTGTGTGTGTGTGTGTCTCATAAATAAATAAATAAAATCTTAAAAAAAAAAAAAAAAAAAAAGGACTAGCCCTGGAGCCTCTGACATTTCTTCCTCATAGGACTTCAGAGAATGAGTTTAGCAAGCCCTATATCCATGGCTTTTATGTCAATTTTCACCCAATCATGATCATGACTGGGGTTGGAGAAACGAGTTCTCTAATGGAAACCAAATCTTTACCACAGATTCAAAGGAATGTCAGCAGTGGCTAGAGATGTGCCCAGAACTTGAGTGACTTGGGATCATCTTGCCAATGCAAGGTGATTCATCTTGAGGCAGGCACATCCAGAAGGCAGCACTGAAATGCAAGGTGAAATACCTCAACTATTTCCAACATAGTGAGAACACTATGAACAAAGAGAAGTCACAATTTACTGGAAACTGAACTTTTCCTAGCTTTGCCCACTTGATTTTACTAAATGATGATATTCATGGTGATGGTGATGGTGGTGATGGTGGTAGTGGTGGTGATGATGGTAATGGTGATGATGATGTTGGTGGTGGTGGTGGTGGTAATAATGATAATGGTGACAATAGTGATGATGGTGGGGGTGGGTGATGGTGGTGGCAGTGGTAGTGGCAGTCACAGGGTTGAATCAAAGAGCAAATTGACAATCTTTCCATTGGGAACTAGGGGTATATCAACACTCAGATGAATTAAGTTAAATCTGCGGTGTTTGTTTTGGTGACTGGCACAATCCAAGCACAGGCAGTGACCTCAAATGCACAAATTTCATAGCCTCATGGTGCCCATTCGCTGTCAGAAATCTGCACGTGTTCTGTACGTTGGCAGCCCACTTTAGGATCCAAGATACCTAATGATGAATGAAGTATCAGGATCTCTTAGTAAACTGCATTTTAGTATAGCTGAATATTCAAGCAGTCTTGAGTGTGTGCACATAACCACATGTGTGTGAGGAGATAATCAGAATGAAAATTGTAACAACTTATAATGCAACAGCTTATAACCTGAGCTAATTTGCTGTGGGGTTTTTTTGCTGTGTTTTTTAACTTGTTAAAGAAAACACATATAAAAATTTTATTTTATTTTTTTAAGATTTTACTTATTTATTCATGAGAGACAGAGAGAGAGAGAGAGAGAGGCAGAGACACAGGCAGAGGGAGAAGCAGGCTCCATGCAGGGAGCCCGACGTGGGACTCGATCCCAGGACTCAGGATCACGCCCTGGGCTGAAGGTGGCGCTAAACCGCTGAGCCACTGGGGCTGCCCCATATAAAAATTTTAAATGCAAATGTTAAATTATATTTAAAAGCAGCATGTTTAGTATTGTTAGATAGTTGTTGGACACTGTAAATGTACTAATGCCACTGGATTGTACACTTTAAAATAGTTAATTGCATATTATGCGAATTTTACTTCAATTTAAGAAAAATACTGATAGAATCAAGTAAGTATTTTTTTAAGATTTTATTTATTTATTTGTGAAAGACACAGAGAGAGAGGCAGAGACATAGGCAGAGGGAAAAGCAGGCTCCATGCAGGGAGCCTGACGTGGGACTTGATCCTCAGACTCCAGGATCAGGCCCTGAGCCGAAAGCAGGCGCTAAACTGCTGAGCCACCCAGGGATCCCCAAATAAGTTTTTTTTTTTAATAAATTTTTATTTATTTATGATAGTCACACAGAGAGAGAGAGAGGGGGGCAGAGACACAGGCAGAGGGAGAAGCAGGCTCCATGCACCGGGAGCCCGACGTGGGATTCAATCCCAGGTCTCCAGGATCGCGCCCTGGGCCAAAGGCAGGCGCCAAACCGCTGCGCCACCCAGGGATCCCCCCAAATAAGTTTTTAAATGTTTTAAGTCTCTGTTATGCTACACCCTTCTGAACATACAAATAGAGTAGTTTTATAATATTATTATTATTATTATTAGTGCAGTTAATTTTATTTGATTCTCAAATTTTCACAGGCTTTGGAAAATGTCCAGAAGAATGTATCTCTAAATAAATCTTTCATGAGCTGTCAAATTTTTTTATTCTAAAATAACTCCAAACTTATAGAAATGTAAAAAATTGAAAATGGAGTCAAGAGCCAGGCTCATCTATTTTTGCTAATAATGCTGTATCTGGTTTCTCTGAATGGAAAGGAAAATGAGAAGACATTCAGATGGGAATAATATTTTATATTATTTGATTATAATGAAATGTCATATTAGGTTCCCTCTCATCTTGGTTTTTCCTTAATGAAAATTATGTCAAAGTGAACTCTTTTTATCAATTATAATGCTTCTGAACAGAGTGCCTAGGTGGCTGAAGTTGGTTAGGCATCTGCATTTGTCTCAAGTCATGACTGCAGAGTCCTGGGATTAAGCCCTACAGCAGGCTCCTTGCTTCCCCATCTCCCTCTGCTGCTCCCCCTACTTGTGCTTTCTTTCTCTGTCAGATAAATAAAATCTGTTTAAAAAGTTATAATGCTTCTGAGAAAGGACTCAGAAAAAAAATCTTTGTTTATTAAAGATTTTATTTATTTATTCATGAGAGACACACACAGAGAGAGAGGCAGAGCCACAGGCAGAGGGAGAAGCAGGCTCCATGCAGGGAGCCTGACGTGGAACTCGATCCCGGGTCTCCAGGATCACGCCCTGGGCTGAAGGCAGACGCTCAACCGCTGAGCCACCCGGGCTGCCCAGAAAAATAAAAATAAATAAAAAATTACAATTGACCCTTGAACAACACTGGGGTTAGGGAAACCAACTCCCATATGCCTGAAAATCCATTTATAACATTTAACGACCCCAAAACTTAACTACTAATAGCCTATTGTTGCAAAAGCCTTACCAGTAAAGAGCCAATTAACACATATTTTGTATATGTATTATATACTGGGGGATCCCTGGGTGGCGCAGCGGTTTAGCGCCTGCCTTTGGCCCAGGGCGCGATCCTGGAGACCCGGGATCGAATCCCACATCGGGCTCCCGGTGCATGGAGCCTGCTTCTCCCTCTGCCTGTGTCTCTGCCTCTCTCTCTCTCTCTCTGTGTGACTATCATAAATAAATAAAAATTAAAAAAAATTAAAAAAATAAAAAAAGTATTATATACTGTATTCTTATAATAAAGTAAGCTAGAGAAAAGAAAAATGTTATTAAGAAAACCATATGGAACTGAGGAGGGCACTTGATGGGATGAGCACTGGCATCCCACATGTTGGCAAATTAAATTTAAATTAAAAAATGTAAAAAAAGGGGATCCCTGGGTGGCGCAGCGGTTTGGCGCCTGCCTTTGGCCCAGGGCGCGATCCTGGAGACCCGGGATCGAATCCCATGTCGGGCTCCTGGTGCATGGAGCCTGCTTCTCCCTCTGCCTGTGTCTCTGCCTCTCTCTCTCTCTCTCTCTCTGTGACTATCATAAAAAAAAAAAAAATAAAAAAAATAAAAAAAAAAATCATGTGGAAGACAAAGTTCATTTACAGTACTCTACTGTATGTATCGAATAAAATCTGGACCTGTGCAGTTCAAACCCATGTTGCTCCAGAGTCAAATGTAATGTAAAAGTAGCATTAAGAGAAACCTTTTTTTCTGCTTTTAGTTGTTATTCTGGTCAACCCTCCAAACCACATATGTGGGGCAACGTCTAACCAAAAGGAAACAGCTTCCTCCTGTAAGTTTTAAATGAGGCATCCCTCAAACCATGTCAACTGAACACATTTACATCACTGCATCTGCCTTCAAAAACCAGAACTCTTTCGTGTGATCTCACGAGTCAGGTAGAATGAGTGAGTGCCCCTTAACAATGGAGTATTTCTGCTCGATTCTCCAATAGTATGAAGTGGCTGCCCGTCTTGAGAGGGTGATTCTCTTTGGAAGCCACAGAAACTGAGTGATCTGGAAGAGATGCAGAGTGTTCCTGAGCTGAAAGTGCTCTTCCAAAATTCAAATGTTGAACCTAATCCCTATTGGGATGGTACCTGGAGGGAAGGGCCTTTGGGACCTGACTAGGTCGGGAGGGGTGAGGGGGAGCCCTTGTGAATGGGATCAGTTCCCTTTTAAAAAGACCCCAGAGGGATGCCTGGGTGGCTCAGTGGTTGAGCATCTGCCTTTGGCTCAGGGAGTGATCCCATACTCCGGGGATTGAGTCCCATATCGGGCTTCCTGCGAGGAGCCTGCTTCTTCCTCTATGTCTCTGCCTCTCTCCGTGTCTCTCATGAATAAATAAAATCTTTATTACAAAATTTTAAAAAATAAAAAATAAAAAGACCCCAGAGATCTGCTTTCCCCTTTCTTCCAAGCTGAGGACACAGCAAGAAGACAGCCATCTATGAACCAGGAAATAGGTTCTCACAAAACATCAAAACTACCACTGCCTAGATCTCGGACTTCCCAGCCTCCAGAACTGAGAGAAATAAATGTCTGTTGTTTATAAGCCACCAGTCTGTGGTATTTTGTTACAGCAGCCGGCACAGACTAAGATGCTTCCTTTCCATGTTTGGAAAAGTTAAGATTCACCTGTGAGCAGAGAAGAATAAATAACATGACCACTTTCTAGCTGGCTTAATGTTCTTTCCAAAATACCAATCAGTACTATGGACTGCCGAACAGGAGACTCATAATAACAAGAATTCCAAGTAAATTAGCTAATCATAATTATTTATATAGTCACGAATCCATAAAGTTTGCAACCAGGCTAGAAACATGCAGTGCATGGTGACTTCAACAACCATGGGTCATCTTAGGGCTGTGTTCTGGCATTTCTAGCCGACTCATTCAGCACAGAGGTCGTCCTGTCAGATCCTTCCACCAAAAGATATCCCAAATCCCTCCTTCCACGGATCTCCTTCCCCAGAGCCAACATTCCTTAGCTAGACTGCTTTACAAGGTCTCATCCAGTCTCCTAGGTCTTCCTTCTGGCAACAACTGACCTCATGTATCAGCCTCTCAGCCTGACCTCAGCTCCACTTGGGAGAGCAGACCAATGACCTCAGCCCCCCTTCATTGCTTCCTCACTGCCTTACACGTACCCGACAGTGCTTCCTTCTCTAACCACATTTCCCTTCTTCAAACACACCAAGGCTGATCCTATCTCAGGACCTTTGTACTAGCTGTTTCCTCTGTCCAGAAGCCTTCTCCATCAGAGCCACCAAAGGCTCAAGACATCTTAACCTTTCACTTCTCTCCTCAGAGGCCCTCCCTGACTATCCTATTGACAGCAGCCCCAGCATGCTCTCTATTGTGACATTTTTTTCTTCCTTCAAGGCACTATCGCTATATGAAAGGATCTTGTTTACTTATTTATCGTATTCCCACTAGAATGAGCCCCATGAGGACAGGGAGGCTTGACCCTTGTGTTCATAGCTACATCCCCAGTACCTGAGACACCCGAGACAGGGCAAGAAATTTCTCGCTGTTATTGATTTCACCCTCTCAATTTCCCTCAGAACCCTGACATCACCAGCAGTTCTGCCCTAGATTACGCTCAGAATTCTCCTCTCTAGAAATCCTCAGCCACCTCTGTATCATCAACCAGACTGTGTCAGTGCATGATTTTCCAAAGTGGGACATGCGGATCTCTGAGTGGAGTGGTGGTGAGGATACCACCACTATGCAAAGATGCTAAGAATTCTTAAGGAATTTTAAAAATGTTTTCATGTGCCGATCCAACATTCTGGAACATCTAGCACAGATTCCCACTTTGATCAAGCACTGCCTAGTTTTAGTGCCTGTATTGGGTGTGTGTTTAGGTTTAGCAACAAGTGGGACCAGCTTCCTGGTTTTATAGGAAAAGCACATACACGTACATGGTTATATGTTGTAGCATCCTTTGTAGGAGCAAAAAACTGGACACCATTTGAAAGCAAATAATAGGGAATTGATGTAAAACTGTTTGGTACATCTATACAGTGGAATACAATTTAGCAGTAAAAAGGAGGAATCTTACAAGTGCTAATAAATTAAAAAAAATTCTTAAAAATATTGATAAACAGTGCAATCAACATCCAGATCAAGAAATAGAAAACATGACCAGCCCCCTGAAGTCTTTCTCATCCAGTCACTAGCTCCCCATCCCACACTCAAAGAGGCACTAATACCCTGACTTCTAATAGACTACATTTGCCTGCCTTTGTACATTATATGAATGGAATCACACTATGTATTCTTTTGGATTTAGCATCTTGGCTTTCAACGTAGTGTTTATGAGATTCATCCACTTGCTGGGTGTAATTGCAGAGAGCTCTTTGTCATGGCTGATAGTCTTCCACTCATTCATCCACTCTCCTGCTGATGGGCATTTAAGCTGCCGCTGGTTGGGCCTATGAAAATAGGTTAGCTACGAATACTCCACTTTGTGTCTCCTGGAGAACAGATGTAAGCAATTTTGTTGGATATATTTCTAAGAGTGAATTACTGAATCATAGATTGTTTGCTTACCTTTAAAAGATAACGCCAAGTGGTTTTCCTATTGAGTTCCGGTCGCTTCATATGCTTATGTTGGCCAATTAAACAAATAATCTGGGGGGCACCTGGGTGGCTCAGTGGTTGAGCATCTCCCTATGGCTCAGGTCGTGATCCCAGGGTCCTGGGATCCAGTCCTACATCAGGCTCCCCACAGGGAGCCTGCTTCTCCCTCTACCTATGTCTCTGCTTCTCTGTGTCTCATGAATAAATAAAATCTAAAAAAACTAACTAAATAAAAACAATCTGGTCCCAAGCAAACATCTGTAGGCCACCTATGGTCTACTCCATCTTTAATTCTCGTGGGAGAAATTTGTGTTCAGATCTTAGCCTGTCATTCCCTTCTAAAGACTTTGCAATGTCTCCTTGGAGAATGGCCAAACTCTTTAGCCTGGCATCAAAGGCTTCCAACAGGTTGCCTTTCTCTTTGCCTGTTTTCTCTCATTTTCACTGTGCATTCTCCATGTGTCCATCACTGCCACTTAGCAGGCCCTGAAGGACTGTCACATTCTAGGACGTTTGCATGCCCTGATCTCTGCTGTCCCCCCACTGCCCCACCCCCTGTGGCTTCCCCTTTCCCTTGCTAGGACTTGGGTGTCCTGTCTCTTCTCTAAACCACCACCCAGAGTCCTCACCATACATGTCCTGGCTGCTGTCTCTCTACTCCAGGGCCTAACATAATGCCTGGCACAGGGGCAGGTGCTCAGTGCATGTTTGTGCCACAAACTAACTCAGTTACTCTCTGATGGGTTTTCGGTTTGTCTGTTTTTTGTAATGCAGATAGGACTGGGGAAATAAAGAGAAAAAGATACATTTCCACCTTACCCTGCTCCCAGTTGTTCTCCACAGAAGCAACCACTTTCTTGTGAATTCTTCCTGAGTTACCCAATGAATGTATAACGTTATACTCAATACTTCTATATTCAGCAGGCACCATGTAGAAAACAAGGCAGAAAACAGAGATGCGGGGGTTGCAATTTCAACTGAAAGGGCAGGATAGGTCTGGTTGAGAGGATCAATTTTGTGCAAAGACCCGAATGAAGAAGAGAGCCATGCTGGTCTGAGGCAGAGGGAACAGCAGGTGCCAAGGCCCCCTCGAGAACATCAGGGTGCCACGCCTGGTGGAGAATAGGAACAGAAGGAGCAGCGGTGAAAATCACTGAACCTGGGCAACCCGAGTGGCTCAGCGGTTGAGCATCTGCCTTTGGCTCAGGGCCTGACCACAGGGTCCTGGGATCCAGTCCTGCATCAGGCTCCCTGCATGGAGCCTGCTTCTCCCTCTGCGCCTCTCACGAATAAATAAGTAAATCATCAAAAAAGGAGGTGCATAGTCCAGTGGTTTTCAAAATTCCCTTCCTCATTCAAGAGCGGCCTCACCCCTCTCTGTGGCAGCTCACTCTTGCATCATGAGAAGGGGCCTCAGTTTACCCGACCTCTCTAAATGAGGCACAGCTCCTGTTTCCGGTCTTTTGGACGCACAGTATTTCTACGTTTCCTTCTTTCCAAGAATTCCAGCCGACAATGTTGATTATCAACTTGCAAGCCCGCACGATTCGTCCTTGTAACATGCGACCTCCGTGGCTCCGGGGACCCCGGCTCAGACCCCAGGCCCCGACCCTTCCTCCCCCCAACCCCCGCTCCACCCCCCTCTCCCCCCGCCTGATGCATTTTCCTTAAAAACGTGCTTAAGTGAGCAACTGGTTAAAAAGGGGCTGGAGCGGGTGAGCGTGCTTCCCGCTTCGCTTGGGCGCGAGCTCGCCAGCCCCGGGGCCTCCGGGGTCTCCGGGGTCTCCGGGGGGCGACCCAGGGCAAGCCGGCAGCGGAGCCCGAGGCCCCAAACGTCGCAAAGCCCGCGCCTGCGCAGTGGCACCGGCGCCGAGCCCGCGCGCCGGCTTTCCTTCCCACGACCTCCCCTCCGGCGCCTGCGCACTAGGACCCGCTTCCCGGAGGCCTGCGAAGCCGGGGCCCACCGACGGCCTTTCCTGCCAGCCGAGGAGGGAGCAACTGGCTCGTACTCGAGTCCATTGTGTGTCTCTCCTCCCGGCCTAACAGACCACCTCTAACGTCGCGCCGCAGCTCACCCTAGAGGGGCCGGGTCCGGGTCCCGGAGGCTCCCGGGGCGCCCAGGTAACCGGGGAGCTTGTGGGCGGAGCCGCCGGGCGGTCACGTGGCGGGCCTCCGCCAATCGGCGCGCAGACCGCACTTTGCGGCTCGGCTTCAAACAAACTACGGTGAGGTGAGCGCGGCCTCTGGGGCCCCGCCCCCCTCGCCTGGGTCTGGGGCCCCGCGAGACGGCGGGCGGGGGTGGGGGCGCCGGGCGCGGGGGCGGGGCGCCGTGGTCGAGTGACGGGCCGCCTCACCTATTCGGGGCGCGGGCCGCGGCGCGCTGGGCCCCCACAGCCAATGGGCGGGGGCGGGGGCGGGGGCGGGGGGCGGCCCGGCCGGGGGGAGGGGGAGCCCGCGGCCGGGGGACGCGGGGGGAGGAGGGGGCGGGCTCCCAATCCGGTTCCATCCGGTTCTCCCACCGCCCCCGCCGCGGGTCGCAGCAGCTCGGGCGGCGGGAGGAGCGTCAGCGGCCCAGGCAGCCCAGCTTCGCGGAGGCTCTCGGCGCGCGGCGGCCCGCAGGCACCCGGCACGCGCCCGCCCCGCCGCCACGATGCCCAAGAGGAAGGTGAGCGCCGGCCGCCCGCGCGAGGCCCGGGTCCCGCCGCGCCCAGGGCGGTTCAGGGCGGCGCAGGGCCTGACGGGCGGCAGGGGCCCGGCGGCCGGAGGGCGGGCGGGGCCCTCGCGCTGTGCGTGCGCGGCGGCGGCGGCGGCGGCGGCGGCCCGGGCGCGGCGTTCTGGAACGTTCGGCGGCTGAGGAGCCGGGTGGGAGATTCGAACGCGGCGGCGGGAAGCCGCTGACGTCACGCGGCCGGGCATTGTTCTGGCGGGCGCGGGGCGGGCGCGGGGGGCGCGCGGGGGGCGGGCGGGCGCTTGGGCTGGCGGGCTGCGCCCCACTCGCGCGTGTGCTTGCTCCCGCAGGTCAGCTCGGCCGAGGGCGCGGCCAAGGAGGAGGTAAGAGCCCGCGCCCCTGCCCCGGGAGGGTCCCCGTGGCGCTTCGCCCCCTCACTGCGTGTCCTTTTCCTTTTCTCCCCTGAAGCCCAAGAGGAGGTCGGCGAGGTTGTCCGCTGTAAGTAGAGCGAGCCCCGCAACCGGGTCTTTTCCGTGGGGTCGTGCCCGGTGAAGACACTCAGTGCCGCCTTTGCCTTTCAGAAACCTGCTCCCGCAAAAGTGGAAACGAAGCCAAAAAAGGCGGCGGGAAAGGTAGGCTCCCAACTTCTGAGCGCTGCGGCGCCTCCCGACGCCTTATTTCTTAACTAACGAGCCGTCCCCGGCGGCTGAGGTCTTGGGACTCGGTTAGCGACCCCCGGACTGTGTGACTCTGGAAGTCGCAACCAGATTTGCGGAGGTCCCTTCCTGTGTTCCCTACTGGAGTTTCATATTTTAGAGTAGGAGCCCTGGCCGGCCTTTGTTTTGTTTTGTTTTGTTTTGTTTTCAGGCCTGGGTCCAAAAAAAAGAAGAAAAAAAAAAAGGTCATGGTCGTTCTGGTGTTTTGTGGGAATATAATATGTCACGGTCATTGCGCTGCAGAGTTTGGAAGACTTGAGACACCCGGAGGTGCCAGCAAGTGCAGCCGAGGAGGGAAATCCCTTCGTGCGGGTGCGCATCGTGGTCGGGGCTCAGCCACGGTGGAGACCCGGAGAAAGGGAAAGTGCAGGTCCTTGCGGCCAAGGGCTCCAGCCCGGGTGCAGGGCCACCGGTGTGTGGGTGCGAACACCTGGGTGCGCCCGGCACGTGATGGCGCCGCTGAGGTTCCGTAACTGTGGATGGAGGAGCACACGCCACGGTTTACCCGAGCAAACTCGGAGCTGACTCTAGACCCCCGTTGTTAGAGGGGTCTCCCTGGGATAGGCTCGTGATGGCCTGGTTCGCACCCAGGGTCTTCGGAATGAATTGTTCTTGTGGGTCTGTAAGGTCTGAAAACTTAAGTTAGGGAAGCACAGCCTGTGTAAATCTTGGTAACTTTGATTTTGGGTGTGACCGTGAAGCCACCCTCTGCGAAGCTGTCGTGGTCCCGGGGAATTCATGGTGTGATTAATCTCTGTGCGCTCAGAGCTTGTGAGGAGTTAGACCCCCTTGGGGGTGGTGTTGAGCCCCCTTTCTAAAAGTACTGCTGGTAGCCTAGCACTGCACCATCAAAGGTTTTGTTTCCAATTATTTAAACGGTGAACAGAAAGTTGTGTTAAGTCTCCCAACTTTGGGGATCCCTGGGTGGCGCAGTGGTTTAGCGCCTGCCTTTGGCCCAGGGCGCGATCCTGGAGACCCGGGATCGAGTCCCGCGTCGGGCTCCCAGCGCATGGAGCCTGCTTCTCCCTCTGCCTGTGTCTCTGCCTCTCTCTTTCTCTCTCTATCATAAAAAAAAAAAAGTCTCCCAACTTTCCTTTTTTCCAGTAGAAAGTTTTTTTTCTTTTTTTTTGAAAGTTTTTTTTTTCTAAATATTCCAAACAAGTATAAGCATAGTGTGTTAACTTAATGTTTCTCACGACAGAAGATAAAACCATAATTCTCTGTAAAAAGTTAAGTAAAACAGGAACTTTTCTTGAAGGCCCAGAACATAACAAGCAAGCCGATCTTGTTGCCTAAGGATGGAATGAACTATGTATTATTATTACTCGTCTTTGGAATTTTTTTTTTTTTTTTTTTAATAAACCAATTGGTGGTAGTACTATGCCCATTTCCCACTTAAATTTTTCTTCCTTATTTACCCTTTCCTATATTTTGATTTGCCACCAAAACTTTTAATGAAAATATTCAAACTTTACTCTCAGTTGGTATTAGGACATCAGGTGTAATGAACACATTTCTTTCTCTGAGGCAGACAGGTGAGTCTTTGTGTCATTGTTCCCCAAGGAACAAATATGTCAACTCCATGTTGCCAAAGGAAAAATGTGGAGTTGGGGGGCTTTGTTTAACTTGAGTTTCTGTAATTCTTGATTGATCCCGTTTAAAACCTTAATGGAAGGTGGGCAGCCCTGGTGGCGCAGCGGTTTAGCCGCCTCCAGCCCAGGGCGTGATCCTGGAGACCCGGGATCGAGTCCTACGTTGGGCTCCCGGTGCATGGAGCCTGCTTCTCCCTCTGCCTGTGTCTCTGCGCCCCTCTCTGTCTCTATGAATAAATAAATAAAAAAATCTTAAAAAAACAAAACCTTAATGAAAGTTAAATTTTTGATGAATTGATTAGAACATTGGCACAGTATTTTAAAAGTATATGCATACCACTGTGAGACTGTGACTTGTAGAATTTTTTTTAGAAATATTTTGAGGATTGAAACCTAGCTAAGGAAAATACTGATTTTTTTTTTATCCTGCTCTTAGTTAAAAAGCAGTATTATCTCAGCACAGATTATTGCGTATTTTATTTCCACTTCTAAGTGTTTACATTTTTATACTATTGCCATAGTGGTTACAAAATTAGTAAGTCTAAAGAAATCAGATTATAGAAGAATAGCTTTTAATCACAGAGGTGATTGTGACACTTTGTGGTACCATTGTGAGGAGTGCTATCCCAATATGTTTGTTTTCGTAATGGATAGTTTATCCTGGGGCCCCCGGCTGGCTCTGGGTACAGCCTGCAACCCTTGGTCTCAGGGTTGTGAATTTGAGCTCCACTTTGGGCATTGAGCTCACTAAGAAATAACTTAACAGTTCATTCTAAAGATGGTGTGCTCTCAGCAGCTGTCCTGTTGTTTTACACATGGAATGCCATCTTTGGTTCTGAATACATGACGCTGTTTTTTTTCCCCACTGTTATTAGCATTGAAGTTGTGAGATCTACCTGCATCTTTGTGGCTTTTTAACAAATATTGGTCAGTACTGATAGGGGTCTTCGATACAACTCACTGGTGATCTAAGTGAGTTTAGCTGTTGGTACATTCTTTATTCACAGGGTATAAGTGTTGAATGTTTAAACTTCTTCTCTGTTGATGAGTGGTATCCAAAAACAGTTTTATGTTGCTTAATGGTGGCTTAAGTTAAGAACGTTATCCTTATACTAATGTGTGCTTTTCAGATTCTTCCAACATGTAAATGAAAACCATAAACTCAAAATTGATCCTTTTAGCTACTCATTACATGATACCAAGGGATTAGCTGTAGCAGGATAGTCGGCCTGACTGTACAACATGGTGCTGTTTTCAGGTGAATGGTCTTACTGTGAGGGTGAATGTCTTGTCAGGACAGTGATCATTTGACAATTTGATGATTATTCAAGCTTTAAAGAACTTTGGGGATGGGTAGGGTTACACTGTTCTTCCCCTCGTTGGTTCAGTTATGTGGAACTCGGGAGAATAGGGGAGGATTGAGCAGGTGGAGGAGTGTAGCTCAGGCTTCAGGTTTTCTCAAGGTAAGTCTAACGAGGCTTGATGAGAAAGTACGGGTACAGTTCTGGGCATACACTGTGGTCCTGACTGGTGCAGGTGGACTTTCACGTGTCTTCTGTAAGAGATGTGCTGTGCAACCCAGCATTAACACTGCAGTTGTTGGGCATACTGTGCTATAGCAAGTGCGTAAGTGCCAGGTTTATACTTAAAATACACTCTTGCTGTATCCTAGGATAAATCTTCAGACAAAAAAGTGCAAACAAAGGGGAAAAGGGGAGCAAAGGGAAAACAGGCTGAAGTGGCTAACCAAGAAACGAAAGAAGACTTACCTGCAGAAAACGGAGAAACCAAGAACGAGGAGGTCAGAAGTGTGTGTTCATTTGGACTCTGAACAGTAGATAATAAGTTATATATTTTTCTGAAGCAAATAATAGAGTCTTTGTCAGAATATTAACAAAGCTGGGTACAGTAACTCCCAAGTGAATAGGTGTTTTTTATGAATGAGATCATACTTGAAAATATATATGTAGAGGGCTTCTTTTTTAAACGAGTGAGCAAGAAATTTTAATACGCTCGGATTTTCACCACTAACAGATTCACTATATATGTTATATACAGGGTTCGTTACTATAATTACTAATGTGAGTTTTTAAAAGGATTTAATTTACTAATGGTGTAATACTTTCACATAACCTTAAGACTGTTTAAACAAATATCCTAGGCCTGCTTGCTCCCACCCCCCCCAAAAAAAAATCTATAGAACTGTTGTAATCTTGCTTTTATTTTCTGGATAGTGCTTCAGAAATGTTTTGAATCCATTCCTCATTTAACACATTTTTCCCACTTCATTTCTGATAAAGAGTCCCATTTTTCTTGGGGCTCTTGAGTGACTCTGGGTTAAGCATCTTCCTTCAGCACTGGTCATATCCCAGGGTTGTGGGATGGAGCCCATGTCAGGCTCCCTATGCCCCTGTTATTCATGGTCTTTTTCTCTTTCAAATCTTTTTTTAAAAAGTCCGTTTTTCTTGAAAATGACTACTTGTGTTAAGACTAAATAATAGCTTAGATCAAGCAAATAAAAAGACCTGGTGTCCTTATGTGTATCATTTTAAGTCGTAGAGAGTTTTTTCTTAAGTAGGCTACAGGTTTTGATAAATGATTTTTCTTAAGCCAAGCTTTCTTTTTAAAAAATGTTATATTGGTTGAACCTAGAAAAATAATTCGGGGTATTTTAAAAACTTTTGTATTTAAAGATCAGTCTTAACCAAATACGTATTTCTAATTTGTGGAATTTAATCACAATTTATTTTTAATTGGTAGTTCTAACCACACATCAAATATTATGTGATGTTAAGATGAGATTACTAATCTAGTTATAAGGGAAGAATTTGACCTTGTAATACATGTTAATCACACTACTCTTGTTATTCATAGTGGTTGTGCTCTAGGAGGTTGAATACTGAATAGTGGCACATGGAGGAAATACAGGGTTAGATTTTTGCAGCACCCTGAGCACATTTCTATCAACCCATAGAGACCTAACCTTATTTTAGGTGTTTTTGTTGAATACATGCTATTAATGCATTAGCACTGACCTCAGCGCTAACAGAAACAGCACTGTAAGTCCTGCCTAAATGAATCTATCCAACATGTGTATTTTCTCCATTAGGTACACCACAACCTTCTTGTGCTTAGCTGTAGTAGACAGTATTATACTTGTCTAGTCCGTATCAAGAAACACACAAAAAAGTGAAATGTGTGGCACTACGTAAACTGCAAAAAAGGCACTAGTTTAGACCGGAAACAACCACCCCAGCTGGGAATGGGAGTGTGCATGTTGGGCAACTCAAAAAATGTTTTAAGTCCATGAAAGTGCCATGAGTATTGATTCTGGCATTACAAATAAGTTTTAGTCAAGAGGCAAATTTACGAATGTGAAATCTACATATAATGAGGATTAACTGTATTTTCAAGACCTGATAATTATATATAATTATCTACATATATAATTATAATTATCTATATGTAATTATATAATTAATATATATTATATATTATATATGATTATATGTTGTATTAAATGTTAAAGACCTCAAAGATCATAACAGTCCTACAGAAATCAAATATTTGATCATTATTTTTCCTTTCGTTTGCAGAGTCCAGCCTCTGATGAAGCAGGAGAGAAAGAAGCCAAGTCTGATTAATACCATATACCATGTCTTATCAGTGGTCCCTGTCTCCCTTCTTGTACAATCCAGAGGAATATTTTTATCAACTATTTTGTAAATGCAAGTTTTTTAGTAGCTCTAGAAACATTTTTAAGAAGGAGGGAATCCCACCTCATCCCATTTTTTAAGTGTAAATGCTTTTTTTTAAGAGGTGAAATCATTTGCTGGTTGTTTATTTTTTGGTACAACCAGAAAATAGTGGGATATTGAATGTGGGAGGCTTTGATTGTCTTGGGTGTCAGCTCAACATTCCATAGACGGGGTAGTTTTTATATCCTATAATACCAAGCATACTAAATGGCAATTTGGAGTCAGTCGTGCATTTAATATGTCTTGAACATTTTAAATTTCTTCTATTCCCATGTTGTTTTTGGTAGAATTGTTTCCTAAAGAAAACCACTCCTAGATCTTGGCTCTCCTTGTCAGAATTCTTGTGTACTCTGTAACATCTTGGTTGTGGTAGTCCAGTTTTTCTAGTAACTGTTAATGTGCTGTGCAAGATTGAAAATTTGAATATGTAGTGTATATGATCTTAAATTGTGAATTAATGGGACTTAACAAAGTAACAGTGTATCAGCATTTGAAGATATTGGTACCTGATATACTGTTAAGGAAAATTTGCCTCCAAATTTTAAGCTGGAAGGTCACTGGAATAATTTTTAGAAAAGGATCACAACTACATGATTTTTTAGATTTTCGGTACGTACGTTAAGAATTGTGTACAAATTGAAATGTCTGTACTGATCCTCAGAAGAACCAATAAAAAATTATGAAAGAATTTCTTGAAGCACATAAATTAGGTTCTGGCTTAAATTTTATTGAAAGAATTACACGCTTGTTCTTCCAAAGTGTTCTTAAAATTTGAAAGTGGAATATTTAGTTTTTTTGTAATACTTGAACATGTACAAAGTTCTTGGGAGATGTTTGTGTGCCTGATTCAGTTTAATAATGGGCAAACGGTCCAGCATCCTGAAGCAAACTAAATATGTAATTATTTGTGCTTCATATTGAGATAAGTATTGGATAAGCTAAAAGTATATCTAGTGTGGTTTGTGTTTGCATATTTTTGAGATTTTCATACATATTGCACTTTCGTCAGAGGTGTTATTGGACACCTGCTAGTGCATTTTGGGAAATGCAAACACAGGGCCAGAGAACGCACCAGGCTGAGGTCACCACCTAATGAGAAACCTTGAAACAGTGTAAACTTCACTATACTTGTTATTTTGCCCTGGAATGATTGGGGGTGGGGGACACGAATGCTCTAGAAACAAGTGCTGAGGGAATCACAGCTCTGCAAAGACGACCACAGGAATGGCCGTTTTGAGCAGACTTCAATCGGGAGTGATGAAGTGTGACACCTTCTGTGAAACCACAGGATGTTAATGCAAAGAGGATGTTGAGATGAACGGACACCAAAGGAGGGCTGCTGTGGTGACCCTGAGGGAGTGGGAGGGGTCTAGGAGTCACGTTCCCCAGGTTCCCAGTTCTTGGTATCTATTGTTCCTCTGGAGGGCCTGGGACAGTGATAAACAGATTTGTCGCTAATTTCTAAGTATAGGCAGCACGGGTTTGTGGATACGTAAATTTAAGCATTGAACTAAAACCTTTCTTGGTTGTATGGTTACCTTTTTTTTTTTTTAAGATTTTATTTATTTATTCATAGAGACAGAGGCAGAGACACAGGCAGAGGGAGAAGCAGGCTCCATGCAGGGAGCCCGACGGTGGGACTCGATCCCCGGTCTCCAGGATCACGCCCTGGGCTGCAGGCGGCGCTAAACCGCTACGCCACCAGGGCTGCCCGTGTGGTTACATTATACAATCTTACTGAACCAGAATTTCTCTAGCCACCTCTCTTGGTAGCAGTTAAAAATGTCTAAAAACCCATGACGAAAACCCTAGAATTTTAATCCTTTAACCTGTCTGGCACTGTTCACCTGTACCACCCAACCCCCTACCCCTAGGAACAGTTGGTCGTCGTGTACAGTCACAGGGAGATCTCTGTTGTTCTGAAATCCTTGCTAATAATAAAGAGACTGGTTTTCTAAAAAGTAGTATAAGGGTTGGTTTTGTTTTTACTTACGGATACCTACAAGAGATTGTCTTCTCTGTAGAAAATTGGAATGGAGGTACTTCTAGATCCTACTTGCCTTGAGCATTTTATTATCCTTTTATGAAAAAAATGAACCTTCACTTGGATGTTCTCTTAAGAAAAACAATTTTTAAGAAAACAAACCACTCAGGCATAGTTTTTAGAAAGATTTTAATAGCACTAGTGGGTGCGAGAGGGTGTGGCAGGCACCCTGCTGAACAGGGACACATATACTCTCCTCGCCCCCACCCTGACATGGGGCCAGATCCCAGGATTCTGGGATCATGACCTGAGCTGAAGGCAGATGCTTAACCGACTGTGCCACCTGGGCGCCCTGAGGCATATTTTTTAAATTAAATTTCTAAGTAATCTGTACACCCAGTGTGGGACTCTGGCCTCAGGATCAAAAGTTGGATGCTCTACCAACAGCCAGCCAGCACCCTGTGGCATATTTTCTAAGCTCATTACCTACAAAAAGTGAATCTCTAAACTGGTTCTGAGCAATAAGAACTGAATGATAATGCTTGAATGGACATCAATTTAGACAAAAGGACAGGGAAGATAGCTTTTTAATAATGATGCAAGCAAATAAGTTTTCAATTTGTTAACTTTACGTAAAACCAGTGCAGAACCTTTCACTCCCTTGGCTTATCAGAGGTTGAGTCTGACCTTTCAAATGTGGGTTAATCAGAGGGCTAACAGTCCTAGAACCTGGTGCCTAGTACCAAGACTCCTGCTAATCATGGAGGCCCTGGAGAAAATCTGTTGTAGTCTTGTTTGGGAAGTGTGTGTAAAAATATTTGTGGGGGACGCCTGGGTGGCTCAGTGGTTGAGGGTCTGCCTTTGGCTCAGGGCGTGATCCTGGAGTCCCAGGATCGAGTCCCATGTCGGACTCCCTGCATGGAGCCTGCTTCTCCCTCTGCCTGTGTCTCTGCCTCTCTCTCTCTCTCTCTCTCTCTGTTACTATCATAAATAAATAAAAACTTTAGGGATCCCTGGGTGGCGCAGCGGTTTGGCGCCTGCCTTTGGCTCAGGGCGCGATCCTGGAGACCCGGGATCGAGTCCCACGTCGGGCTCCCTGCATGGACCCTGCTTCTCCCTCTGCCTGTGTCTCTGCCTCTCTCTCTCTCTCTCTCTCTGTGTGTAACTATCATAAATTTAAAAAATAAAAAATAAAAAAAATAAAAACAAAAAAAATAAAAATGTGGGCATAGGGACGAAAATTAGGGGGACTGAGCTGGTACAGGGAGGAGAAATGTGTATTATGTATGTAATTGAAGTAGAGCAATTCATACTCGCTGGGGGAAAAAATTTGGGAAATACAAAGCCAAAGACATCCATAATTCATTTACTAGACAACCCGCTGAGCCACCCAGGCATCCCTAGAAGTAGTTATTTTAGTTATGTTGAAATTTTCATGTGTCCTTGGGTTTTCTTTATTTGTAAAATGGTTTAATACTTGCTAAATAATTCATGTGGCTATGCCATAATTTGAACATTACAGGTGGAGTTTTTTCCCCTTAGGGATAACTTTACCTATACTCGAAAGCAGTACAGTATTCTGAACCCCCATGTACCAGTCAACCTATCCCAACAGCCATCAAACCATTGCCAATCCTTCCTGCTCAGCTGGGAGCCTGCTTCTCACTCCCCCTCTGCACGTTTGTGCGCTCACTCGTGCCCTCTCTGTCTCATATAAGTAAATAAAATCTAAAAAACAAAAAACCATTGCCAATTTTGGCCGTCCATATTATTTTGAAGCAAATAAGGATGGATAGTTTTAAAAATAATATCTATAAATAGGAAAACAAAATACACACACGGGAAGCAAAAATCTACATCACTTAATAAAAGCTCCAAAAAGTTTATATTTGAAGTTTACATATTGTCAGGGTTGGATGCAGATTGATTTGAACCAGAAGCTACTTAAAAAAAATCTAGTGTGGCCAGTTCCTCCTTTAGAATCAACACATTACTTTCCAGTTGCTGATTCCACATTGATTTTTTTTTTAAAGTAGGTGTTTTGTGGTTCCCTGAGGGTGTGGAAATGTAAAGTGATGTGATTAGTGATGGGCACTGGGGAGGAAGGAAAGCACAGCACAGGGATGCAAAAGATAGTCCCTACGTGGTACAAATGCAGACTCAAGTTAGGGACTGTAACAGCAGACCTGAGTTAAGGACCTCACAGCACACCTGAGTTAGGGACCATCACAGCAGACCTTAGTTAGGGACTCAGAGCAGACCCGAGTTAGGGACCATCACAGCAGACCTGAGTTAGGGACCATCACAGCAGACCTTAGTTAGGGACTCAGAGCAGACCCGAGTTAGGGACCATCACAGCAGACCTGAGTTAGGGACCGTCGCAGCATCTGCTGTTCCCACTCAGCACGTCCTTTTGCGGATGAATGTAATCCCAAAAAGGAAGATCTGGAAATAGGACTTTCCTGAAGTGCTACTAATGCCTTTCTCGGAAGTGAGGAGCTACAGCAGTGTCTAGCACATGGTGCCCAATAAATGGCTGATGCTCTTCCTCAGTGATTTTCCCGGGTTGCGATAACTAGATTCCTGGTGGATTTTTTCCCCCTTTACAACAACATAGGTTGTTGAGTAAAGCCTTAGAAAATACACTTAAGGAGCGCTTGGGCGGCTCAGTGGGTTAAACATCTGCCTTTGACCCAGGTGTGATCCCAGGGTCCTGGGATCGAGCTCCATGTGGGGCTCCCTGCTGCAGGTGGAGTCCGCTTCTCCCTCTCCCTCTGCCTGCCACTCCCCCTGCTTGTATTATCTCAAATAAATAAAATCTTAAAAAAAAACATTTGATTAACTTTTAAGTTGAGCATTGAACATGAGCGCTCCTTCTGTGGTCTGGCTGTGTTATCCTACTAGAATATGGCTGTGAGTCCATCCATGTGTCTTTAGACCCTTAACTGTAAGGATTACTGCTGCAGTTCAGGTGTAATTTATAACTCAGTTATGGGGATCCCTGGGTGGCGCAGCGGTTTGGCGCCTGCCTTTGGCCCAGGGCGTGATCCTGGAGACCCGGGATCGAATCCCACGTCAGGCTCCCGGTGCATGGAGCCTGCTTCTCCCTCTGCTTATGTCTCTGCCTCTCTCTCTCTCTCTCTCTCTCTCTCTCTATGTGACTATCATAAATAAATAAAAATTTAAAAAAAATATAACTCAGTTATGTTAATATTAAATTTTACCTCTGAAAGGACTTTACGTTAAATGCAGAAAATTCAAGTTGAAAAATGTATAGAGACTAATGATAAATTCAAGCAACGTATGAAGAATTTTAAATACACTAATCTGTTATGCATGAGTCAGAGAGAGGAAGCGTTGCAAAGCTTGCATGCTTGGATGTGTCTGTAAGGATGTGGCTGCATATTAAAATGTGCAAGATGATCAAATGTGCTGATTTGGGTTTTCACACAGAAAAATATTTTTAAAGGAATCTTAACTGTTGTAGCATAATTTCTCACTCTTGGCTTCACTTCTGCTTATCTCACTTATCTTTGAAACCAAAGTGAACTAAATATTAAGTTCAACAAATTTAATTGAACTCATACAAGTAAAGTGGCCTCTTAGAAATCAGAGTAAATGGATTCTGGGTGCTTGGAGCACACTGATCTTCCGAATTTCTGAGACTCAAAATGGGTCTTGAGTCAGTATGAAAATGGGCATTTTTCTCATAAAGGACAATATAAGATTTGACTGTAGGACGTAAAGATCTGAATAAATAAGAAAGCAGACTTCCTAAGAAAAGTCAATGCTTAAGGGTGTCAGTTCTTTTTACCTAAATAAATGTAATGCAATTCTAATCAGAATCCCAGTAGAATTTTCATCAGGAATTGGAAAACTGATTCTAAAGACCATCAGGGGTGGGGAGGCACCCGGGCGGCTCAGTGGTTGAGCATCTGTCTTCGGCTCGGGTCGTGATCCAGAGTTCTGGGATCGAGTCCTGCATCAGCTTCTCCACAGGGAGCTTGCTTCTCCCTCTATGTCTCTGCCTCCCTCTCTCTGTCTCTCATGAATGAGTAAATAAAATCTTTAAAAAGAATAAATAAAGACCATCAGGGGCATACCTGGCTGGCTCAGTCAGTAGAGCATGCAATTCTTGATCTTGGGGTTGTAAATTCAAGTGCCATGTTGGGTGCAGAGATTACTTAAAAATAAAATCTTTTTTTTTTTTTTTTAAGAAACTTTTAAAAACAATGAAGACCATCAGAAAAATTATGAGACTAGATAATAATTTTTTAATAAAAGAATATAAGAGAAGCCTTGTCCCACCAGGTGTCAAAGTTCCTATAAAACTATGGTAATAAAAAAAAGTATTGTAATAAAAACAATATGAGTTTGGAACAGAAACAGACACAAAGAACAATGGAACAGAATACACAAAATAGATTTAATACGGTAGAGTTGCATTCTAAATCACTCTAAATCAATGGAAAAGACCATTCAAAAAAGAGTCTCAGGGATCCCTGGGTGGCGCAGCGGTTTAGCACCTGCCTTTGGCCCAGGGCGCGATCCTGGAGACCCGGGATCAAATCCCACGTTGGGCTCCCAGTGCATGGAGCCTGCTTCTCCCTCTGCCTGTGTCTCTGCCTCTCTCTCTCTCTATGTGTGACTATCATTAAAAAAAAAAAAAAAAAAAAAAGTCTCAGCCCAATCAGGTATCCATTTAGGAAAATATAAATTAGATCTCTACCTTGTACCACACGTGGAGATACATTCCAATAGATTTAAAAGACCCAATACAGAAAAATTCTGAAAGTACTAGAAGGAAGTATAGAAGTGTTGTATAATTATGAAACAGAGCTTCCATTCTCTGCAAGTAATAAATCCAGAACTCACAAAGGAAAAGGCTGAATGAATATTTGATCTCATAACATTTTTAGGTTGTTTTTTTTTTTTTTTTAGTTTTTTTATTTAAACAAATACCTGAGAAATATTCAGATTGGGAGAAAATATTTGCAATGCATCTAACAAAGAATGAACATCCAAATCCTAGTCAATATTCAATAGAAGTCGGAGCAAATGGCATGAAGAGACAATTCAGAAGAAATATATATTTTTAAAATAGCTATAAAATGTACCATTTCGGCCATTTTTAAGCATACAAGTCAGTGGCAGTAAGTACATCCCCATTGCTGTGTGAACATCACCACCATCTCTCCAGAACATACTCACTTTCCTAAATTGAAACTGTGTCCCCCACTTGACGGGATGAGCACTGGGTGTTATTCTGTATGTTGGTAAATTGAACACCAATAAAAAATTAATTTATTAAAAAAATTTAAAAAAATAAAAAAGAAACTCTGTCCCCATGAAACACTGACTCGCCATCCTCTCCTCCCGGAGCCCCTGGCACCCACCATACTACCCTCCATCTCTATGCACCTGACTGCTCTAGGGACCTCGTATAAGTGGAATGACAATATCTGTCCTTTTGTGACTGGCTGAGTGCACTGAGTACATCTCCAGATTTCACCCACGTCGTAGCAGGTGTCAGAATGTCTTTCCTTTTCAAGGCTGAATGATATCCCGCTGCATGTGTAGGTGGACACTTGGGTTGTTCCCATCTCTCGTCCACTGTGAATTACTCTGCTATGAACACGAGTGTAAAACTACATGTTTCTGTCCCTGCTTTCAATTCTTTTAGGCACATACCCAACGGTGGAATTGCTGGATCATATAGTAATTCTATGTTTAGTTTTTTGAGGCGTTGTCATACATTTCTGCAGTGGCTGCACCATTTTACATTTTACATTCCCACCAGCTGTGTCCCGGGGGTTCCAATTTCTCTACACTTCTGTCAACATCGGTTATTTTCTTTAAAAAAAAAAAATAGTTTTGGGATCCCTGGGTGGCTCAGCGGTTTGGTGCTTGCCTTTGACCCAGGGCGCGATCCTGGAGTCCCGGGATTGAGTCCCGCATCGGGCTCCCGGCATGGAGCCTGCTTCTCCCTCTGCCTGTGTCTCTGCCTCTCTCTCTCTCTCTCTCTCTCTCTCTCTCTCTGTGTCTATCATAAATAAAAATCTTTTAAAACATTAAAAAATAAAATAAAAATTTAAAAAATAGTTTTAACTGCATTTGAGAGGAGTGCAAATAAAAAGAGGTGCCATTTCTGCCTATTGGATTGGTAAAAATGTAAAGAAATGATAATATTTCATGTCGGTAAGGACGAGGATTAAAAGGCATGCTTATCCATTTGCTGCGTGGACATGTCAACTGGAAATGACCTTTTTAGAGGGCAATTTGGTAGTACTTATCAAAAATTTAAGTGAACATATCCTTTGTGATAGTTAATTTTACATGCTAATGTGGCTGGTTCATGGTGACATCTGTTGTCAAGCATTATTTATCCCAGATATTTCTGTGAAGGTGTTTGGGATAAGATGAACATTTAAATTTGTGGACTTAGAGTAAAGCGACTTGTCCCCCATAATGTGGGTGGGCCTCATCCAATCAGTTGAAGACTTGGATTGAACAAAGAGACTGACCTTTCTGAAGCAAAGAGGGAATTCCATAGCAGACGGCCTTCAGACTTGAACTGCAGGTTTCGGACCCACCAGCCTCCATAAATCACATGAGCCAATTTCTTAAAATAAACCTCTATATATTACATATCCTATTCTCTTTCCCTGGAAAACCCTGATCAATACATGCTTTGACCTAATAATTTATTTTCTAAGAGTCTATGCATTAGAAGATTACAATTGTGTAAGGATGTATGTGCAAGCATATTCCATGTAATATAATTTGTAAGTGCCCCATGTCCAACAATAGATTATATTACATCATCATCGACCCTTACTACCAAACAGCACTAAAAAGACGCTGGACTTGTATATGTTTCCATGGAAGAAAACCCAGAACACATGGGTAAGTAAGAAATGCTGGTTGCAGAACAACATGCACAACATAATTCCGTTGTCTTGATGTATTTGCTGAGCTCGAGAGAAGGGCACTTGGAAAATGTTGACCGTGGCTCCCCCGAGGGATTGCGATTCAAAGAGAAGAGCCACAGTTCAAGAGGGCATTTGACTTTTAATTATGTCTGTATGATCTGAAATTGTTAAAATAAGCATATCGTAATTTCGTTTAAAAAAATTGCAACCAAGGAGAGGAAAAGAAGTCCAGGTCAGGGTTTTTCAGTTCAGGGCTGAGCTAAAAATTGTCCAAAAAAATGGTTAAGCGACCGAGGTTCCCATTTGGGGGCAAATCAGACACATCCGTCCTGGGATCTGGAGGTCCTGAACCGAATTGGAGCTTTTTAGGACCTTCTCTGGGGTGTTTTCAACTCCCAGCCTTTCCCCCACTCCGCGATGGCCAAGAATGAGAGTAGCCAGGTTGAAGGCAGCAGAGTCCCGGGCCCAGGACGGGCCCTGCGCCCCCGGTGATGGGAGATCCCGTGTTCCAGCAACAGCCCCGACACCCCGCTACGCTGAGGAAGTTTCTGAAAAAGATCTTACCGTCAGCTCTTGACGGGCCGGGCCTGCGGGGGGAAGGGGACCAGCGTGCTGCAGAAGGGTTTGCAGGACAACCAAACGTGCCACGTTGTGGACATCTGAGCCCTCAGCTCCGTCCCGGTTCCGTTGGGATGGCAGGTCTGGGAAGAAGTCCCCAAGTATCTGTGACCACGTTGAGGACGATGAGCTGGGGAGAATTCAAGGAGAAGGGGCTTGACCAGAATCCATCCCAGTCCCTTCCGGTCCCGAGCTCTCCCTCTCTCCTCCACCCTGGTCTGAATCCCACCCCACTCCCCAAGAAAAACCCCTTTCACAGAGAACGACAGCCTCCATTTATTTATTTTTTTTCAAGAGAACAAATCTGGGGGATCCCTGGGTGGCTCAGTGGTTGAGCGCCTGCCTTCAGCCCAGGGTGTGATCCTGGAGTCCTGGGATCGAGTCCCGCATCGGGCTCCCTGCGTGGAGCCTGCTTCTCCCTCTGCCTGTGGCTCTGCCTCGCTCTCTGTGTCTCTCATGAATAAATAAATAAAATCTTTAAAAAAAGGAGAGAGAACAAATGTACACTTTTATTTATTTGCTTTTCACTAAGTTTAAATCCTTGAGGGGTACAGCATCACACGGATTCTGTGGCCAATGGCTTTCGCAGGGAGGTCACTTCGGAATTTGGCACGAACCACGCCACTGTTTCCATGAGCACGAGTTACTTTTCCCCAGATCACTCTGGTTTTGCTTGGTTTGCCACCAGGAGTTTCTGTGTTGTTCTTTGCTTTGTACACACAAGCACATCGCTTGCCGAGATAGAATTCAGTTTCATCTCGAGCATAAACACCTTCGATCTTTTTTTTTTTTTAAGATTTTATTTTATTCATTCATGAGAGACACAGGGAGAGAGAGAAGCAGAGGGAGAAGCAGGCTCCATGCAGGGAGCCCGATGTGGGACTCGATCCCAGGATTCCAGGATCACACCCTGGGCTGAAGGCAGGTGCTCAACCGCTAAGCCACCTGGGGATCCCCAACCCCTTCGATCTTAAGTAGAGCTGTGAGCTCCTTTTGATTCCGGAGACTCCGTTTACAGCTGGCAAGAATGGCCTTGGACCAAAGCCTTCCAGACATAATCGTCGTTTTAGGAGTCCTGTTCCCAGCAGGCCTCCACAAGACACCCCCCATTTGGATGGCTCTAACCGTGTGAAAGGGCTTGATGAGGATAAGGTGAGGCATTTGAATCTCCAAAGATAATTTAGAAAACAAAACAAAACTCCAGCCGGTGCTGTAGGGGAGATACTTTAGAACAGAGGTCCGTTTTCACTTAGTTTGTGACCGGTTTGGGAACTTTTAGCTGATTTATTCCCAACTGTGCCAGGAAGCAGGCATGGAAACCGATGCATCAGTGGGAGGGTCGTTGATAGGACAACAGTGTGGGATCAGTGTGGGAAGGGAGAGTCTGTACATTTGTTCTTTCGCGTGTAGGTACCAGGACGGTCTGTGTGCGCGGCCCAGGCGCTAGAGATACTGCAGGGAACAAACATCCTGCCCCCTCGGACCTTACATCCTACTCTGGAGGCAACCAAGAGACAAATTAAAATATGCACGGATATAATTTCAGGAAGTTGTGTTATGAAGATATGAAGAAAGCTTAAAAAAAAGAAAGGTGAGAAACTGGAGCAGTATTATCTCGGAGAGTGTGTTTAGGGAACACTGTTTTGGGGCAGTGTCATTTCAGAACAGGAAAAGGAGCCAACCTTACAAAACACTGCAGGGAGAGCGTTCTGATCAGAGGAAGTGGCAAGTGCAAAGGCCCTGCGGTAGAAGTGAGCTGGGGTTTGGTCAAGGAAGTGAGACAGACTAAACAGGGTTAGGGAGAGAAGTAGGGGTCAAGGAGAAAGATGGGGGTAGGAACCAGGCTGTAAAGAGTTTGGATTTTATTCTGGATGTGATGGGAAGGCATTGGAGGGTTTTCAACAGGGGATCAATGTGCCCTGGTTTACGTTGTTAAAAGCTAACCCTACCTGCTAGAACAAATTGCCACAGCTTTGAGGGCTTACAACAACACACGCTTATTATCTTAATTTGATGGTCGTGGGGTGGGCATTAGTCTGGAGGTCAGATGTCCAAGATGAATGTCACTGGGCTGAAGTCAGAGTTGGGCCTTTCCTTCTGGGTTCCTGCTGAGTCTCTGCTAGGGCCTCCACCTCCGGGCACCTCCGGAGCAGGGAGCCCCACGCAGGGCTCGATCCTGAGACCCTGAGATCATGACCTGAGCCGAAGGCAGATGCTTCAGCGACAGAGCTACCCAGGTGCTCCAAAAGTTGAGAAATTTTAGGGAGAACCTAATACCCACCATGCAGATTTTACAATTTATATTTTCACTAAATTTGCTTTACTCCATATTGTTCTGTCCCTCTTCCCACTCCATCTATCCATCAGTTCGTCTTCCTTTTTTCATTTATTGCAAAGGAACTTGCAGACATCAGTACACTTCCCCCTAATGCTTCAGCATGGACGTTAATAGTTAGAGCTCAATATTTGCTTATGGTTCTATTTTTTTCTTTTGAGGTAAAATTTGCATCTGATGAAATTTACAGATCGCAAGTGTACTGTTTGATGAGCCACACCTGCGTAACCCATGCCCCATCAAGACTTGGAGACTCAAAAAAAAAAAAAAAAAAAAAAAAAAAAAAAAGACTTGGAGACTCATCGTCACCCCATAGATGCCTTCGTGCCCCTTCTTCTCCTTTCCTGCCCCCACCCATAGCCTTGCCTTTTCCACCGTGGCTCAGTTGCGCCTATTCTAGAACTTCCTAAAAATGGAATCACATGATATTTACTCTGGAATCAGGCTTCTTTCACTCCAAATCATGTTTTTGAGATTCATCCATGTTATTGTGTGATCAGTTGTTCATTCCTTGGTATTGCTGAGTAGGAATCGAACGTCTGAATATACCATGATTTGTTTATCCATTCTCCTATTGGTGGGAAGCTGGGATGGTCCTATTTTTGGCATTATGAATAAAGCTGCCATGAACATTCTGGTACAAAGGGGTTTTTTATGTGTATGTGTTTTCATCTCTTTTGGATAAACATAGCACAATTTTGAGTTTCTGTAGCACTGGACAAAATTGGAGATGATATATTTTTAGAAAGGTAAAAATTTGGCTCTTATTAGTAGGAAAACTGTATGTTTCAGTCAGATAGATAATCAAGAAAAGTTATCTTGTTCAAAGCCAGACCAGCATGAACACACATGTATTGAGTTATGGATCAGGGATTGTCCAGAGCTTTCTAACAAACTCTTAGCGGTGAGAATACCCACCTCCTGACTGAAAGAAACACGTCTTGTTTTCAACTTCTTTATCCTCTGAGGTTAGAACAGCACCAGCACATAATGGACACTCAACAAATACTTGCTAAGTGAATCAAATGAAAGATTTGTGCACTGGTTACTCAAGCAGTTTTGGGAGAGACATGACCTAAATTGCGTATTTTAGGGACACCTGCCCAAACATGCTTTTCAATCTCCAAGGCCCCGGAGAATGACTACAATATTATAGTATGCCGCTGATCTAACCATTCTAGACATTTTAAGAAACAACTGAGGAATTCAGCAGTACCTATTAAATTAAAATGTAGTATTTCCCATGTCCTAGCAATGCCATTTTTAGTGCTTACCCCAGAGAAACTCAAGAGAGCACCAAGAGGAAAAGATGAAGGTGATCCTAGCAGAATTGTTTGCAATGGTGCAAATTGGTAAGAGCCCAGTGTCTCCCAGTAGGGGATTGGTTAAATCAACTACGTCAAATCCTGCTTTGTAGGCCCAAGACCTCCTTTACATGGACCTTTATTTTTTTATTTTTTAAAAGATTTATTTATTTATTCATGAGAGACAGAGAGAGAGAGGCAGAGACACAGGCAGAGGGAGAAGCAGGCAACCCTCAGGGAGCCCAGTGTGGGACTCGATCCCAGGACCCTGGGATCATGACCCAAGCCAAAGGTAGACACTCAACCACCAAGCCACCCAGGTGGCCCAACATGGACCTTTAATATATATATATATATATTTTTTTATGATAGTCACACACAGAGAGAGAGAGAGAGAGGCAGAGACACAGGCAGAGGGAGAAGCAGGCTCCATGCACCCAGAGCCCGACATGGGATTCGATCCCGGGTCTCCAGGATCGCGCCCTGGGCCAAAGGCAGGCGCCAAACTGCTGCACCACCCAGGGATCCCATGGACCTTTAATATTAACATGAAAATAAAAACCTTTGTGAGGGAAGGAGGGATGAACAGTCAGAGCACAGAGGATTGTTAGGGCAGTGAAACTAGTCTATGATGGGTAGTATATGTCATAATATATAAATATTTGTGGAAACCCACAGATTGTGAAACACCAAGGGAGACCCCTAATATCAACCATGGACTTTGGGTGACTGTGATGTGTCAATGAAGACTCATGGGCTATAATAAAAGTGCCACTCTGGTGGGGGATGCTGATAGTAGGGGAGGCTGTAGCTTTCTGGGAAAGGGGAGATATGGGAAATCTCTACCACTTCTGCTTAATTTTGCTGTGAACAAAAAACCGCTCTAAAAAATTGAAATCTTTTAAGAGAGATTTTTTTCTTAACCTCAAAAATTGTCTTCTCATACTCAAGTAAATTCCACCAAGAACTGTGTGTGCCTTTCTCATAAATATATCAAGAGATTGTGACAAATGGAACATATTATATATGTAAAGTTTGTGGAAGAAATCTTGACTTAAAAATTATGCAACTAGCTGTTTAGTTTCACAAATATGCAATAATTTTCCTTGTGAATGCACATAATGCCACTGAACTGCACACCCAAAATAGTTAAGATGGTAAACTTTGTGTTAGGTGAGTTTGACCACCATGAAAAACAAAACAAGTTGCTCTGGAGTGAGATGGGGCAACCTGACTGGGTCACTTGTTCCCCAGGAAAGCTAATAAAAAACACATGATACTTCCCACTTTGGTGAAGTTCACCCTCCACACTTTATCACAGAAATCTTCACAGCAGCATTCCTTGTTCATAGCAGTAAAAACTAGAAGCAGATGTCCATCCACAAGAGAATGGACTACTTTATGGATATCTATCCAAGGGCATATTAAACAGTACTTAAAAATGAGTGAGAGGGGCGCCTGGGTGCCTTTGCCTCAGGTTGTGATCCTGGGATCGAGTCCCGCACTGAGCTTCCCTCAGGGAACCTGCTTCTCCCTCTGCCTATGGCTCTGCCTCTCTCTGTGTGTCTCTCATGAATAAATAAATAAAATCTTTTTTAAAAAAATGAGTGAGCCACAGCCATTACAACAACAGGGATGCACCTAAGACAGTACTGTAATGAGTGAAAAAATGTTGACAAAGATAGTTGAGCTTTCCTTTATTTGCTTCCAACCGCCTACCCAGACCATTACCTGTGCTTCTTTGCTCTGCCCTGTGTCCACAAATTCTCAGTCTGTGGATTATAGCATAGGTGCCTTTTCTGCAGCTGGATTTCCGCTAGCTTCCTCCAATGGGACTGGCAGCAGGACATCACAGGGCACGAAGAGAGACAGTTGGAGTATTTCTCTCAGTGCTTCTGGCAGTGGCTGTGATAACTTCTACAGCTCCAGCTCCTCATCCAGTTGTCTGGCTCTCACTGGATCTGGTGACAGGTTTGCTCCCTTGCCCCAAAAGATCTAGAGGGTAATGGCTTTCCACTGATGCTGGTCTCTGGGAGCCCCAATATCCTTTGTTGGTTCCTTCAGTTTTGCTCACAACTTGGAGTTCCTTCAATACAATCTCCTCATTTGAACCACAGAGTGGACTTTAGTTTTCTGGAGAGATCCAAGCTGATATAATAAATACATGGGTATGATCCCATTTTTACAAAATTCAAGACCAAGGAAATTAAACTGTATTTTATTGAAGGAATCCTATATGTCTAGTAAACCTATATATAAAGAACAAAGCAAGTGTCTGATAAACATATGGTTCAGGTCAATGAGTCCTCCTGGGGGCCAATCCAGGAATAAGACATTGTATACAAAGTGTACAATGTTCTAATTCTTTGGAAGGTGTGTTCAGAGGAGTTGATTTTAATATGGGGCTTCATAACTTACATCTATATTACATATATTCTTTTATGCAAATCAAATTTAAAAGTCAGGAAAGTATAGTGGAACAAATCTGCTAAAACATAAGAAAAAGAAAAAAATCTCACAAACAGAAGACTGAAATCGACATTATAACCTAATGTCATGCAGTAAAGTGTCACAGTCCAGAGGCAGGAGAAAAATCCTTTGGCTAATCTCTAGGCTATTAAATTTCCCCAAATTTCCAACTCCTTACTATTTTTTAAAAACCATGTTTACTGTATCATTTTCATACAATAAAATTCACTTATTTTTAGCAATTGGTTTGATGAGTTTTGACGAACACATGCAGTCAGATAATCACTGAAGACACGGAATATTTCAAAAAGTCCCCTCATGCTACTTTGTAGATGACCGCTCCTCCCACCCTCAGCTCCTGGAAACCTCTGATCTGTTCTCTGTCTCTATAGTTCTGCCTTTGTAAAAAAGTCATATTCTATATATGGAATCATTAAATATGTAGCCTGTTGAGTTTGGCTTCTTTCACTTTGTGTTCTTGAGGCTCATCCAAGTTGTTGAGTGTCTCACCTATTCATTCCTTTTTTTTAAAGAGTTATTTATTCATTTATTTGAGAGAGAGAGAGAGAGAGAGAGAGAATGAACAAGAGGAGGAGCAGAGGGAGAGGAGGAGAGAGAGAATCTCAAGCAGACTCCCCACCGAGCAGAGAGCCCAACAGGGGCTCGATCCCAGGACCCCGAGGTCATGACCTGAGCTAAAACCAAGAGTAAGATGCTCAACTACTGAGCCACCCAGGAGCCCCTCACCAGTTTGTTCCTCTTTACCACTGAGTACATTATATGGCTGTACTCCATTCACAAGTTGAAGGGCCTTTTTGTTGGTTGTTTCCAGTTTTTAAAGATTTCATCACTAAGACTCTTATAAATACTCACACATAGGTTTTTGAGAGAAGATACATTTTCATGTTTTCAAACTAAGCATGACAGAGATGGGCCAATGGTCCCCAAGACATTGGTGGTACCCAATATGACCCTCAAGCTTGATGACTCACTGGAAGGACCCACAGGATTCAGAAAAGCTGCTATACTCATGGTTGGATTTTATTACAGCAAAACATGGATGAAAACCAGCAACAGAAAAGGCATATGGGGCAGAGTCTGGGGGAAACCAGGCTCCAGCTTCCAGTTGTCCTTTCCCAGACTCTCCAGGGGAGTCTCACAGGTAGCCCTTAATTCTTCCAGCACTGCTGTGTGACAACATGTGCAAAGTATTGCCAACCAGGGAAGCTCACTTAAGCCTGGATGTCCAGGGTTTTTTATTGGGGGTCAATCATGTAGACATGTGGTGCCCATGTGACTCTCCTCAGCCTCTCAGACCCTAGTCTCCCAGAAGTCAAACTAATACAATTTGGCCAAAGCCTGAAGCACACAAGAGAGAGTGTTCATCATAAATCACATTATTAGCATAAACTCTCTGGTGTGGTCCACAGCCAACACACACAAAGACATTATTATCAAGCAGGATATTCCAAAGACTCAGAGGTTATCTCCCAAGAGCTGGAACAAGGTGTTCTAAACACCTTGGAATATGCTAATATTGAGCAGCTCAGGCCTGAATTGACCCCTTTCTGAATATAATGCATATTTGTGTGAGAAATTGCCAAGTTGTATTTCACAATGGCTGTATCATTTGGTATTCCCACCATCAATATATGAGAATTCCAGTTGTTCTACAGACTTGCTGTCATTTTCTATAATTAGTTTTTTTTTTTAATTCAGTCCTACTACTTATGAGTGTAGTGGTATCCCCCTGTGGTTTTAGTTTGAATTTTCTTTTTCTTTTCTTTTTTTTTTAGTTTGAATTTTCTTTTTTTTTTTTAATTTTTTTTATTTATTATTTATGATAGTCACACAGAGAGAGAGAGAGAGAGAGAGAGGCAGAGAGAGACACAGGGAGAAGCAGGCTCCATGCACCGGGAGCTCGACGTGGGATTCGATCCCGGGGCTCCAAGATCGCGCCCTGGGCCAAAGGTAGGCGCCAAACCGCTGCGCCACCCAGGGATCCCTAGTTTGAATTTTCTTAATGATCAGTGATGTTGAACATCTCTTTATATGTACTTCTTTGTCATTCTTGGTGAAGTATCGAATTACCCTTTCATCTATTTAAACAATTGGTTATTTGTTTACTTATCATTGAGTTTCAGGTGTTCTTTATATATTCAGGATACAAGTCCTGTATCAGACATGTGTTTCACAAGTATTTCATCTCAGTCTGTGGCTTGTCTTTTCATTTGATTAACAGTGTATTTCAAAGAGCAGAGATTTTAAATTTTTTGTAAAATCTGGGGTGGGCAGACATTGAGATGGCCCCAGTGATCACAGTCATGCTGTTGTGCAATCCTCCGTCCCTGAGGGTGGGCAGGATCTGTTACTTGTTTCTATTTTTAAGATTTATTTATTTATTTGAGAGAGAGAGAAAGAGAGAGTGAGCAGGGAAGGAGTGAAGAGAGAGAGACAAGCAGACTCCCCTGCTGAGTGGGAAGTCCAATGCAGGGCTTGATCCCAAGACCCTGAGATTAAGACCTGAGCTGAAACCCAAGAGTTGGGTGCTTAACCAACTGAGCCACCCAGGAGCCCCCTGTTACTTATTTCTGACCAATAAAATGCAGCAAAGAGATGGGATAGCACTTTGGGATTATGTTACAAAGATTGTCATTTCTGTCTTGCTAGTAGAACTTATTGCCTTCTTGGCATGTACAATTTGGTGAAGCAAGCAGCTGTGCTGAAGACCCACATGTGAAGAAACTGAGGACAGCCTTGGGCCAAGAGCAGCTAGGGACTGAAACTCTCAGTCAAAGAGCCCTCCAGGAACCGACTCTGCCAGAAAACCACATGGGCCTGGAATGGATTCTTCCCCAGTTATTCCTTCAGATGAGACTTCAGCCCTGGCCAATACTTTGATTGGAGCCTTGAAAGAGAGAATGACTCTGAGACAGGATCTAGCTAAGCCAGAGCTGGGTTTCTGATGTACAGACACTGGTGTCTCACTGGTGAGATAATAAATATGCATTGTTTTAAGCCACTAAGTTTTGGATAATTTGTTATGTAGCAATAAATAATAAAAAGCTTGATGTATCAGCTTCTTTTTATGGATAATACTTTTTGTTTTGTATTTATGAAATATTTGCCTAACTGTAGAATATAAAGATTTCCTCTCAGAAGATTTATAGGTTTAGGTTTCTATACAGGTCTTATTTCCATTCTGTGTTAGTTTTTATTTATGATACAAGGTATTTTAATATAGTGATATCCAACTGCTGAAGCACTGTTTTTTTTTTTTTTTTGTTTTTTTAATAAGAAGGTTTTTTTTTTTTTAATTTTTATGATAGTCACAGAGAGAGAGAGAGAGGCAGAGACATAGGCAGAGGGAGAAGCAGGCTCCATACACCGGGAGCCCGATGTGGGATTCGATCCTGGGTCTCCAGGATCACGCCCTGGGCCAAAGGCAGGCGCCAAACCGCTATGCCACCTAGGGATCCCTGAAGCACTGGTTTTGAAGACTATCCTTGCTCCATTGAATTTCTTTTGCATCTTTGTCAAAAGCCATTTGGCTATATTTGTAATGCATGTTTCTAGACTCTACTGTTTCATTGATCTCTGTGTCTATTCTTTCACCAGTACCAGACTCTCTCAATTACTACAATTTATTTCGAGTTTTGAAATCAGGTGATATAAATCCTCCATCTTCCTTTTTTTCCTTCTTTTTTAAGATTTTATTTTGAAGTAATTTTTACATCCAACGTGGGGCTGGAATTTACAACCTTGAGATTGAGAGTCTAATGCTCCACCACCTGAGCCAGCCAGGAGCCCCCAACTTATTTCTTTTTTCAAAATTGTTTTGGTTATTTTAGTTCCCTTGCTTTTACATATACATTTTAGAATCAATTTGTCAGTATCTACAAAAAAGCCCACTGGATTATTGTAAAATATGCGTAACATAAATTTTACTATTTAAGCCATTTTCAAGTGTACAGCTCAGTGGTGTTAAATGCTTTCCTAATGTTGTACAACCACCAACAGAGTCCATCTCCATAATTTTTTAATTAAAAAATCCCAAAACTTTATACCTATTAAACAGTAACTTCCCATCCCCCTTACTCCCAGCCCCTGACAACCATCATTCTACTTTCTGTCTCTGTGATTTTGACTACTCTAAGTGCCTTACATAATTGAAGTCATGCAGTTTGTCCTTCTGCACCTGGCTTATTTCACTTAGCACAATGTCTGCAAGATTCATCCCTATTGTAGCATGTGTCAGAAATTTCCTTTCATTTTAAGGCTGAATAGTATTCCACATTTGGTTTATCCCTTCATCTGCTCATGGACACTGAGGTTGCTTTCATTTTTTCACTATTGTAAATAGTGCTGCTAGGAACATCAGTGCACAAATATCTTTTCAAATCCCTGCTTTCAATTATTTGGGGTATATACCTAGTAGTGGAGTTGCTGGATCATATGGCAATGCTATGTTTAATTTTTTGAGGACCCTACATACTGTTTTCCACAGCTGCACCAATTTACATTCCCACCAACAATCGCAAGGGTTCTAATTTCTCCCCATCCTCATAAATACTTGATATTTATGATTTTTTTAATAGTAGACATCCTAATGGATACGGGGTAGTTATTTTACATAGTTTTTTTAAAGTAGGCTCTGCACCCAACATGGGGCTTGAACTCATGACCCTGAGATCAAGGGTCTCATGCTCTACAGACTGAGCCAGCCAGATGCCCCAATTTCATTGTTTTGGTTTGTGTTTCCCCAATGATCACTGATGTCGAGTGATCTTTTCATGTGTTCATTGACCATTTGTGTATCTTCTTTGGGAAAATGTCTAAGTCCTTTGCCCATTTTTGAATGGGGTTGTTTGTTGTTTATTGTTGAGTTCTAGGAATTCTCTCTACTGTATTTTGGATATTAATCCTTTATCAGATATATGATTTTCAAAACTTTCTCCCATTCTCCCACCGGGATTTTCAATTAGCAATAATCGCGCCTCGGATAAACCTCATTGGCTACGATACTGCCACTGCGCAAAGCTCCCACTGGGATTTTGATTAAGCAAAATGTGGGCCAGGCTGGGAGAAGATTGTTGTCTCAGTCCATTTAGGTGGCTATAACAAAAATATCATAGACTGGGTGGCTTATGCACACACACACACACATACACACACATATATATACACACACAAATATATCTATATATCTATATATATTATATATATATGGCATCTGGGTGGTTTTGTCAGTTAAGTGTCTGCATGATCCCAGGGTCCTGGAATGGAGCCCGAGACCCTCATCAGGCTCCCTGCTCAGCAGGAAGCCTGCTTCTCCCTCTGCCTGCTGCTCCCCCTGCTTGTACTCTCGTGCTCTCTCAAATAGATAAATAAAAATACATGTATATATATGCTATACTGCGGCTCCTGCCTGGCTCAGTTGGTAGAGCATGTGACTCTTGATCTCAGGGTTGTGAGTTTGAACCCCATGTTGAGTGTAAAGATTACTTAAAAATAAAATCTTTAAATATATATAAATATATAAATATATATATGTATGTATGTATGTATTTAGGCTATACAAGACAATTTAAGGCAATTGGAGAAATTTGAATATACCCTGCTTGGTAGATAGCCTTGAAAGGTTGTTTGTTTTCCTGGGTGTGGTCATGGTATTGTGATTATGTAGGACAATGTCCTTATCCTTTATCAGTACATATTGGATTATTTGTGGTGTTAAATCATAATGTGTGTGATTTAATCTCAAATGGTTCAGTAAAATAAATGCATAAAATATGCAAATGCAGCAAAAAAGCTAACAATTGATGAACTACATGAAGGATATATCAGATTTTTTTGTACTGTTCTTTCAACTTTTCTGTAGGCTTGAGAATGTTCAAAATAAAAAGTTGTGAGGGGAAAAAAAAATCAATACAGAAGAAGAGGAGGAGCATCTGGGTGGCTCAGTGGTTGAACGTCTGTCTGCCTTCGGCTCAGGGCGTGATCCCGGGGTCCTGGGATTGAGTCCTGCTTCAGGGCTTCCCGCAGGGAGTCTGCTTATCCCTCTGTCTGTGTCTCTGCCTCTCTCTCTGCATCTCTCATGAATAAATAAATAAATAATCTTTTTTTAAAAAAGAAAAAAAGAGAAGAGAAACATTACTTGGTTAATAAAACACAGTTATTCTTGTGCTTTGGCACTGCTATATTTGGCACTGCATTTATATGGAATCTTGAAATAAATATTTTTAAAATGTGGATAATTTTGCTGAGGCATCTAAATTTAGATTACAGGGTAGCCACGGAGAAATATTTGCCCCTTGAATCAGACGTTGAAAAGGTAGAGTTTTGTTTGGCAGGGCGTGCCTTACCTACTACTGGCCAGAAGAAAATGTTTTTCCTACGCTAATCATATTTGAATCTCACAGTACAACTATCCAAGATACCCTCCTTGCTTACAGAACAGGAGTTAGGACGAAGTTGTCACTTTCTGGGAATGTTGGAAGAGGCAGAGGCCATATAGACAGTGAGAGGCTAGCTTGGTCCTGGGGACACGGAAAGGATCTAACTTGTATATACTTAGTTGTATGTGGAGAAGCAGAATGTGGAATGGGGAGTATGAACGGAGTCAAAAGAAAGGGCTTCGAAGAGACACAAAACGTTTTATGGCTGAGAGGGGTTCAAAAATAACATGTCCACTTATCGTTGAGGATTCTGAAGACAGAAAAGCTCAAAGAAGAAAACAAATGACCCTAGGGGTGCCTTGGGTGACTCAGTCGGTTGAATGCTGGACTCTTGATTTCAGCTCAGATCATGATCTCAGGGTTGTGAGTTCCAGCCCTGTGTTGGGCTCTGTGCTGGGTGTGGAGACTATTAAAAACAAAAAACAAAAAACAGGGGCACCTGGGTGGCTCAATGGGTTAAGCATCTGCCTTTGGCCCAGGTTGTGATCCCAGAGTCCTGGGATGGAGCCCTGCATCAGAGTCCCTGCTCAGAGGGGAGCCTGCCCCTCCCTCTGCTCTGCCATTCCCCGTTCATTCTCTCTCTCTCTCTCTGTCAAATAAATAAATAAAATCTTGAATAAAAGAAAAAAAAAGAAAAATGAAATATCCTGCCACACGGGTTAGCATGTGGGTCTTTATATGCCTCCCAGCTGTTTTTTGTGCATGAATAACAGTGATGATGATGTCGAACAAGCGTGTCTGGTGCACTTGCTGTGTGCCAGGTACTGTTTTAAGCAGTAACCCACGTTTTCTTGGTTGCTGCTCATGGAGACTGGGAGAACCCAAGAACGATCGCTCTCCTCTCTTACCTACAACCAGTCACGGGTTCACCTGACTTGCCCAAACGACTCCCATGAGGTGGGGTCACAGTCAAGTCCCTGTCCTCTGACCACACAGACATTTGTGTAGAAAATCCTCTGAATGTTTTATAAAAGGGAAACATCCATTGAATATTGTTTTATAAGATTTAAAAAAAAAGTCAACGTAAGGGAAGATTAAATTTAAGTACAGTCAGTGTATTTATGCTGTAGGGCTTTTTGTTCTACAGAAATGGCTACAAAATTTATGACGTTATCACCTCAAGTTTGCATGTAACAATCCTTTTATCATTTCAAAGAGCTAATTATCTTTATGAGTAACCCAATTAAACCAAAAGCACATTCTCTGAACATCTCAGTTCGTAATGGGATCAATGAACAAATTCAACAAAAAAAATTTAAGGTCTTATATTCTAGGCATGCTGCCTAGGACATGTATTATTTCCCTTAATTCTTATGCAAATCCATGTGTAATTATTATCATTTTAATTTTTTAGATGAAGTGAACTGATTTTCCTCAAGGTACCCCAGCTAATAAGGGTACAGTCATGTGGTAGCTTTGTAATGTGCCAACTTGCTGAGCTGAATTGCATTTTCTAGAATTCTCCTCCTGTGCGTATCAGTTAGACCGGGCTACAAAAGACATTTTGTACCAGGTTGCTTTCTTCTTATAAGAACCTTTGTGATTCCATTGGGCCTACGTGAATGGTCAGGAAAGACTCCTCATCTTGAGATCTTTAACTAGAGCACATCTGCAACATCCCTTTCGTCAGGTAACATGATAGATTCACTAATTCTGAGGGCTAGGATGTGGCGAGATATTATTCTGACTAACACATACCACAAGCACCATGAAGTTTTTTTCTTTTGTCTCTTTCTTCTTAATATAAGCTTTTAAAAAAAGATTTTATTTATTTATTCATGAGACAGAGAGAGAGACAGAGACAGAGACAGAGACACAGGCAGAGGGAGAAGCAGGCTCCCTGCAGGGAGCCCGACGTGGGACTCGATCCCAGGTCTCTAGGATCACACCCCGGGCTGAAGGCGGCGCTAAACCGCTGAGCCATCCAGGCATCCCCTTAATATAAGCTTTTTATTGAAGTATATGCCATAAGCATATGGCTCAATGAATTTTTCACCAAGTGAATACATCTCAGATTAAGAAAGAGAACATACCCGAATTCCAGAAGCATCCCCCAGTCACTATCCCCGCCCTAAGGGTAACTAACCACTATCCTAACTTTTTTTTTTTTTTAAGATTTTATTTGCTTATCTGAGAGAGAGAGAAAGCATAAGCAGGAGGGGTGGGGGAAGAGGGAGAGGGAGAAGCAGACTCCCTGCTGAGCAGGGAGACTTATGTGGGGCTGGATCCCAGGACCCTGGGATCATGACCTGAGCTGAAGGCAGACTCTTAACCAACTGAGCCACCCAGGTGCCCCTAACCACTACCCTAACTTCTAATGCCACAGGCTGTTTGCCTGGTTTTGAACTGCATGTCAATGAAACAATACAGTACGCACCCTTTTGTGTCTGACTTCTTTGCTCAATCCTTATGTTTATGAGTCACTTATGTTGTACCTTCATTCCTATTCCCTATAGTTTACCATTATTATGAGTGAATTTCAATTCACTTAATCATTCTGCAGTTGATGGGCATTTGGTTGTTTCCAGTTTGAGGCTATCATGGGTAGTTCTGCTATGGTCGTACTTGCTCGTGTCTTTTGATGAACACATGTATTCATGTTTGTGGTGTTCAACTGAGAAGGGTGACGGCTTGCTCACTGGGCACATACACGTTCAGCTTTGGCAGGAAGTTTGGAAGCCACAGTCCTGCTCCACACAAATCCCTTCCACTTTCTCTCTCTTTTTTTAAGATTTTATTTTTAAGTAATCTCTATACCCAGCATGGGGCTCGAACTCACAACCCCAAGGTCCAGAGTCGTGTACTCTACTGAGTGAGCCAGCCAGGTGCCCCATGGATGCCTCCCATTCTTAAGCCATTCCTGAGCCTGGCCCTCATTCCCAGCCTCTCTGTTACTCTGTACCACCCCCTACCCCCCCTTTTGTATGTGTGTATTGTATGTAGCAATACACACATACCCCAGGAGCAGGTGACTAGGTGAAGTCCGGTACTGGGATGAGGCTGAGGATCAGAAGAATACGTCTGCCTCATACATGCCTTGGTTGAATTTTAAGACGATGTACTTGTAATGACCCTTGGGTCAAAATGAAGTGTTAAATAAAGGCCTGTACCAAAACATCTGCATCACAGGAGGTATTCAGAAAATTACTGTGGTGCTTTGTATTTGGTGGCAGGACAATAAAGCCTCTAGAAATGTCAGGTGGAAGAGAGGACCAGGAAAGTTAAAAAAAAAAAAAAAAAAAAAAAAACCCAGGAGACTGGCAAACAAAACAAAACAAAACAACGCTTCTTCCATCCAGTGAAGATTTTGCTTCACTGGTGGTAGGTTGTATATTCTGCAACCACAGGTTCTTGTGGGAGTGAAGAAAGCTCTGGAAAGCCATGCTTGACTGGGCTCAAACAGGCAGGTTATGTGTCTCCTGCTTTATGCACCTGTCAGTTTATTTCTGGGTTCTTTGTTGTTGGGTAAACTTTTTACCTACAGGTCAAACCATCTCCATCTTTTTTTTTTTTTTTTTTTTTGTTTGTTTATGATAGTCACAGAGAGAGAGAGAGAGAGAGAGAGAGAGGCAGAGAGAGAAGCAGGCTCCATGCACCGGGAGCCCGACGTGGGATTCGATGCCGGGTCTCCAGGATCGTGCCCTGGGCCAAAGGCAGGCGCCAAACCACTGCGCCACCCAGGGATCCCAAACCATTTCCATCTTAATGAGACTACCATGCAGTTACAGTACTTAGGGAGTTACAAGATTTTGAGAGAATTCTAAGTAGTGGGCTGGTCATTAGTCTTTTTTTTTCTTTTCTTTAAATAAAGATAAAAGAGAAAGCTATAAAATGTTATATCCCAGCAAGTCCAAAGTTACTGATTAGAAAGCATTAGCCATTTGGGACCAAGATCTGGTTCAAGGGAAACTACATATTTTATTTATCTTGTCATCATGAAATCGAATTCCTGGATTATTTACTGCAAAGTGCAAGATGTTCTCCTGTCATATTCTGCTCTCTGCAAAGCCTTTATAATTAAATTCTGTGGAGTGTGTGACCTTTGCGAAGTTAGATTTTGGCATAGCTTGTTTTATGGGCTTTGCTGCAGGAAATTGTATCTTTAGCCGCTGTTGTCATGGAAAATGAAGCTACTCACAAAAGCTGTAACGAACATATATCCACTTTGGGATCATTCTTGCACTATCTGTGATTGCGTTGATTTTGTGTGATGTCCTCTGTGTAAGTCGTATGAATACGTGGCCTGGTCAGGGTGCTGGTTCCTGCTGTCTTAAAGGCCAGTAGGGAACTAACCCATGTCTAACTCACTCAAAGCCCAGTACTTCCAGAGTCCAGGCTGGGTCCTATAAGAAGGAAGGTTCATCGCGTCTTCTGCTCTCTTGTAGCTGGAAAGATCTGCTGGGAGCAGGAGCCAGGGCTCTGGGAGTCCCAGGCTTGGCAGGGATGGGTCTCTCCAAGGTTCGAGTACACATTCTTGCTGTTGCAACTCCTTTCCCCAGCTTTGCGTAGGCACTTCTGGGTGGCTTTGTGTTAGTCTTCCAAGACTGGCGGCCTATACTAATACTATCTAGCCTAGACCATCAGGGGATGAGGTCAGGGTCAATCAAGTATCGCTTGCACCCAATGTCCTCCTTCCCTGGAGACCTCGAGGGAGGAAGTGGCTGGCTCAAGGCAAGATCTGGGATTCTGGGTTCTTAACTCAAACATCATCTGAACTTCATCTCATTACCGATATCCATATCTTAAACCTTTGGTGGCTTTTTTATATTTTTTTAAACATTTTTTTAAATTTTTTAATTTATTTATGATAGTCACAGAGAGAGAGAGAGAGGCAGAGACATAGGCAGAGGGAGAAGCAGGCTCCATGCACCGGGAGCCTGATGTGGGATTTGATCCCGGGTCTCCAGGATCGCGCCCTGGGCCAAAGGCAGGCGCCAAACCGCTGCACCACCCAGGGATCCCGGTGGCTTTTATTTTTTAAATTGATTGTGTTAAATTGTGCGCTGGTGTACTTTTCTTTTTTTTCCCTGCTCTAGGTCAGACTTGCCCATAAATAAAAAAAGAGGGACCAGGAAGCTCTGTCAGCTTGCAAACAGGGGAGTTACTTCTGCAAAGAGGTGTCAAATGTCATGTCAGAAAATGGGAAGGCCTTGAGGTGGCACTTAGCTATTGCGTAACCGTAACCGGTCACAGGGGAATATTCCCCAGTGAGAGGACCCAGTGACCTTGGAGCCCTACCTTTTTCCCCAGCCCCACCCTCTTGGACTTTCCTTCCATCCTTTGTTCTGTCTTGTAGACTTCCTCTTGGGCCTGCTGGGTTTCCCCCCTAATCCCAGCAGCTCCCAAGACTCACCTCCCCATCAGGCAAGGCCAGTTTTCTTTGCCTCCTCCTCTTTGTGATCAAGGCTGTTTGCTGGAGGGGGAGGTGAGAGAGCCAGGGAAGTAAGCTCTCCCCTGCGGGGGGCTTGGGCGGGCCACCCAGGGCCTGGGGTCACTGTGTGGCCAGGGTGGAGGCAGAGGCCGCTCCAGGTCCATGGGAAAGGCTCAACAGGATGTCCCACCCCCATAGCGGTCTGGCAGTCTCCCTAAAGCAGCCTCCTTTCCTGCTCCAGAACGCGCTCTTTCCACCCGCCCTTCCTCTCTCCAGGCTCTGATTACTTAGCTCTGCCTTTGAGAGGATGCAGGAGGCCCTTCTTCCGTGGGGCCACTGTGGGGAGTGGGAGGAGGTTGTGGAGAGGAAGAAAGCATTCCTGGTCTTGCAAGCTCTTGTTTCGGCTGGCCCCATCTCCAGGTATGTCATGAGCCAGCAGGTTGTTGTGGGCTCTCCTCGGACTAAACCACCACGCCATCAAAAAAATGTATAAGTGAAGATTGAGAGCATAACCGTCTCGTATTTGAGGGACTGTTTAGTTGATCAATTAAAAAAAAAATCCTACAAATGTTTAGCATTCACCTACCATACATTAGGCTTCGTTGTAGCTCAGAGAGCAAAACAGACAACAAATCTCTGCCTGCCTTCATAAAGTGGGAGGAGACAGGCAATAAACACACATGACGAGCACATTTTACAGCTGGTTAGAAGGTCAAAAGCGCTGCGGAGAAAAAGGAAGCAGGCAGGACAGAAGGGAAGTGAGTGCACAGGGTGAGGGTAAGTTGTAACGTATTTAGGGTAGTCAGGGAAGGTCTCACTGAAAATGTAACATTTGAGCCAAGACTTGTCCGAGGTGAGGAACTGAGCTGTGTAGTGTTCTGGGGGAAGAATGTTCCTGGCAGAAAGAACAGCAAGTACAAAGGCCCTGAGGCAGTGTGACGTGCCTGGAATGTCTGAGGACGGACCTTCAGGGCGGCCAACGTGGCTGGAGCCGAGTGAGAAGAGGGAACAGTAGTGGGACGAGGAGTCACAGAAGCACCAGACAGGCCAGATCATGGAGGCCTTGTAGGATTCCGGCTTCTCCCCTGGGTCAGATGGGGGCCATCAGAAGGTTTTGAGAAAGGAGGACAGATCTGCTTTAAGTTTTAACAGGACCCCGCGGGCTGCCTGTTGAAAATCGGCTTTTCTGGGACAGACAGAGAAGCAGAAAGACACTTGGGAGGTTGTTGGGCTCATCTAGGTGAGAAGGGCTTTATATCCTAGCTAGATTTTGAAGGTGGTCTCATCAGGGCTCACTGGTGGGTTGCGTGTGTGATTAAGAGGTAATTCTAGGACTTTGGAAAAGACTATTAACAAGGACCATAGGGCAGCCCGGGTGGCTCAGCGGTTTAGCGCCTGCCTTCAGCCCAGGGCGTGATCCTGGAGATCCAGGATCGAGTCCCACGTCGGGCTCCCTGCAGGGAGCCTGCTTCTCCCTCTGCCTGTGTCTCTGCCTCTCTCTCTCTCTCTGTCTCTCATGAACAAATAAATAAATAAAAATTAAAAAAAATAAAAAATAAAATAACAAGGACCATAATGACTTGGGAAAGGTTTTGTGAAGCAAAGAGTTAGGGATCTAGGTCGATCCTCCCAAGCTGGAGGACCAAGGTGTACAGAGACAAGGAAGAAATAGGGGAGCAGAGGGAGAGAGAACTGGAGGGGATGCTTCAGACAGTTCCACTGCAGGCACCGTCACGGAGAGCGCAGGTACCTACCAGAGGTCTGGAAGGCAAGAGAACGCGTAATCCGTGGGGGGAAAGGGAGGAGAGTTAATGAAGCTGCTGTTTACAAGGGGGTGGGCACGCCGGGCTCCCTCCCACGGCTCCCATCTGACTCGGAAGAGATAGAGGTCCTAAAACCCAGAGGGGTTTCCTGTAAGGAGAGAGGGCTGTCCCAGACGAGCTGTGGCTTTGGTTAGAGAACCCACAGCCACCACCGACCTGCGGCTTGGCAGGAAAGGCACCGGGAAGATAGAGACCCACCCTTACCTCCCCTCCGCCCACTCCTCGGTCTCCCGTGGGGGCCTCCTACTGCCTGAGCCGGAGGACAGGAGAGCTCCACGCCTGGAGCAGTCACCTTTCCCGCAGATGCCCCCGGGGGTAAAAGGGTGGAAAGCAGAGCATCCCACACAGCTTTAAAAGGGAGCCTGGAGTTTGGGCTTAGGGGATAGGGAACGAGATGGGCTCGAATGGAGAATATGTTAAGCTGTATTTAAGGAAGTGTAAAAGTAGTGATAGGATTCGTTGGGTAGGGAGTCAAGGAGACCTTGGAGGAGACTCGTTGGTGGCTGAGGGAATGGAGGAAAAAAAATTTTTTTTTTACGTCATAGTATCATGTTGAGAGCTGGGCGTCATTCCAAGAGCTTTGTAGGCATTTTCTCGGAAATGTTCACAAACGACTCGGATCCTAGCTATCTTGTGGCATTAAATAATATATGCAAATGGGCTCGTGCAGGGGGCAGGAGATGGAAACACCACATGTTACCTACTGTTGTTAATCCCTATTTTAAAGATGATCAAACCTCAAACACGAACACTGAGCCAGGGTGTTTGCTCAGCTAGTAAGTGGCTTTCAAAGACGGACACGTTCTGATCCCAGCTCCCACGTGCCCAAGGTCCCTCTCGTCCAATCACACCGTGTTCTCTCCAACACCCTGAGAAACATTTCAAAAGAACTGGCAAGACTTGGACACAGACACGGGCCAATGCCTGCAACGTGGGAGCACGTAGGGATGGAAGCCAGGGACCAGGGAGAGGCAGATGCCAGGGAGGGGAGGGATGAATGTGGAAGCAATTTGCTGAAGGAGGCAGGGACAAGTAGCATTCTGGGGGACAGCTGGTTGGTTTGGATTTAAAGGGAAGAAGAGGTCCCGAGGGAAAGATGACCCTGGAGGAAGTGGAGGAGGAACCTCAGGAATCACATGCAAGGTCTACTCCTTGACTGAGGGCTTATCCACACCCAGATACCTTCTTTGTTTTAGCTAGTTTTTTTGTTTGTTTGTTCCCCCCCCCCCCCCAAGTCTTCTGGAGACCTCTCAAGATATTAACTCCTTCACTTCCAGGGGATTTAGCTCCCAGAAGCCCAGAAACCAGTGTTTACCCCATCTGCCTGTCTGAGAGAAGGCCTTCGATACAATTTTTGTCGAATGGAAGAAATGATGCAGGTTTTTGCGTGCACTTGACTTCACCTCCTTGTCCTGATTTAGTTTGGTGGTATCACTCTTCTGTAGGTCCGACACCCTCTACTTTATTATGCTGCTATGGTGTGTGTACTAACAGTGCCTGCTGGCTGAAAGGAAATTCGGTCAAGGTATATTTGCACCAACGCACTGAGACTAGGACTGGAATTATGTATACAGTTTTCTTTGCAGTGTCTAGGGCTCACACGTTTCACGGTTTCACTCTTTCAATCTTGCCCCTAAGTCTAGTTTGCTCCCCATTTTCCAGCTGTGCTTTTCACACTTAATGCTTTGGGGGGCTCCTAAGTGGTAACTGGGAAGGTCCACTGGATTATTATTTTTTTCCCCTTTTTTAAGAGTTTACATCCATAGGCAAGTTCTGGAAATTTTCTAAACCTGTTTCCTCCTGCTTAAAATGAGGACAAGAGAGTTCATCAGAGTTGCCTGTGATAAAGGAGATGGTGCACATAGTTGTGCATTTCCAATCTCCGCTCTGCCGCACCCTCTGTGTGGTGTTGTGTGAGTCCCCTCCTCTTCAGGCTCTGATTCCTCCTTTGTGAAATGTGGCAAGGGGAGAAAGAGTTCTGCCGAGCGTGGGTTGGGTCTAAGGTAGCTGGGTCCCAGGCGGGCTTGCAGCCTTGGCTATGGGTCCTCAGGCCCTTCTGTCTCCCTCAGCTGGGAAGTGAGTATATATATATTTTAAAGATTTTTATTTATTCATGAGAGACACACACACACACAGAGAGAGAGAGAGAGAGAGAGAGAGACAGGCAGAGGGAGAAGCAGGCTCCATGCAGGAAGCCTGATGTGGGACTCGATCCCAGGACTCGATCCCGGGACTCCAGGATCACACCCCGGGCTGAAGGCGGTGCTAAACCACTGAACCATCTGGGCTGCCCAGGAAGTGAGTATATTAATGGCATCTGACTAAGATCAGTGATGCTTATCCAGGAGGGGGGTTGCCTGCCAAGGACTAACAACACATCCTAGTTCTCTCATACTGGAAATAGGTGACAACATTACAGATGACGTCATCAGCCATTAAGATCTTCTGGCCTTTGCTTATCTAGCAACTTTTCTAGAATTTAGCTTTCCATATAGCTTTCCCGTGATGCGACTCCAGTTATTTCCATTTACCCAAGAGCAAATCTTAGTGTTTGCGTTTGGAATGGTTTGGGTTCAGCATGGGGTGAATGTATACATAATTCATGCTTTGCTTGGAGACTCTTGGCAGGTCCTCCACTGTGGACCTGCTGATGGAGAGTATATTTTCTTTTCCAGGTGGCAGAAGTGGGATCAAATCTGGGTCTCTGTCACTTGAGAGTTGAATGGGGAAGATATTCCACCTCTTGTCAGAATCTTTGTGTCTCTTTCAAATCCACAAGCAGTACTTGTCAGGGACATCAGAGGAGGTTGCAAAGGGATTAATTAGCAGGGCTTTTGCAAAGGAAAACTGTCCTCAACCCTGATGCCTCATGATGGTTACCAGGCTGCTCACAGGGGAATTATAGTCTTGGACGATGACCAGTACTTGAGAGATGAATTCTTATGTTTTGGGGGCTTTTACTTTTATGACGTTGTAACAAAGTAAAATATGCCGGGCACCTGACAGGTTCAGTCAGCGGATTGTAGGGCTCTTGATCCCGGGCTTCTGAGTCCTGGGGTTGTCTGCCCACATTGGGTGCAGAGATTGCTTAAAGAGAAAATCTTTCAAAAACAAAACCAAAACCAACCAACCAAAAAAAACCTCCAAAGTGAAGTATGCAACTCTTGGGTCTGTCTCTGAGAATGTTAGTCTTCCTTTCATGTCTTTTTTTTTTTTTTAAGACTTTATTTATTCGAGTGAGTGAGAGCATGAGTGGTGGGGAGGGGCAGAGGGAGAGGGAGAAGCACACTCTCTGCTGATGCAGGGCTTGATCCCAGGACCTTGAGATAACCAGCTGAGCTGAAGGCAGACACTGACTGAGCTGCCCTGATGCCTTTTTTTTTTTTTTTTTAAGAGTTATTTATGAGAGAGAGAGAGAGAGAGAGAGAGAGCGCGTGCCACAGGTAGAGGGAGAAGCAGGCTGCATGCAGGGAGCCCAACGTGGGATTCGATCCCAAGTCTCCAGGACCACACCCTGGGTTAAAGGCAGCGCTAAACCGCTGAGCCACCCAGGCTGCCCCACCCTTCTTCATGTCTTTATCACTTACTAACTCGAGTAATCTTGTAGCATAGATCATACTGTCCCACAGGAATACACGCACCGTAACTTCAAATAATCAAGTTGTGCCAAGTAGTTACTCATTTTAACAAAGGAGTTACAGCCTGAATGTCCTATCTTAGTTGGTGGCACAACCTTGACCCACTCAGCCCCACGCTTGACTTTTTTTGACTCTTCTCATCCCACTTCAACCTCATTGTGCTGACCTAACCTCCAACCATTTTTTTTTTATTTTTTTAAGGATTTTATTTATTCATGAGAGACACAGAGGCAGAGACATAGAGGGAGTAACAGGCTCCCTGCGGGGAACCCAATGTGTGCTCGATCCTAGGACCCCAGGATCATGCCCTGGGCCCAAGGCAGATGCTCAACCGCTGAGCCACCCAGGTGTCCCCCTCCAACTATTTCTGATCCTGTCTTTGCCTCTTTGTCCTTATGTCCACTGCCTTAATGCATCTTCATTTCTTTCCTATTTAAAGGGTCATCTAAATGGTTTTCCTGCCTCCTGGTCCTAGTACTCTCAAATCAATCCTAAAATTAAAACAAGACTCTTCTCTGGGCTTATAGAACCTCTCATTTTTTTTTTTTTTTCCTTCTCAATTTTAACTCCTGACTTCATGGGTCTCCTCCACACCTCCAAAGTCACCTTAAGCAGTCATACGAAACTTGAGCTCCTTAAACTTGCAGTGTTACTCATGTCTTGGCCCTGGTTGTTCAGATGCCCGGAATCTCGTTCCACACAGAAGCTGGGAAGGCTCCTAACTCTCTTAACTCCCCCTCCCACAGGCAGGTTGATGTCCTTTCTGCCCTAAATTTTGTCACGATCTGCTTACATCTGTTTCTCCCAAAAGACACTGAAGTCCTTGATGGCAAGGATGTGGCTTGTTCTTCGTGTGTGTGTGTGTGTGTGGTTTTTTTTTTTTTTTTTTTTTTTGGTCTCACTTGATAATGCGCTGAATTAACAGATGTAAGAATACATTACTGATGCACCTGTCTGAACACGTTTGGGTTGTTCATTGACAGACACACAGAAGAACCTTTGCTATCTGGTGTAGATAATCATAAAAACTGGCACGGGGCGCAGTGCTTATCACTATACGCTGGGCACGCATTAACCCACGGGGCTGTAAATGCTCACAACGCTACGAAAGCAGGCACACACACACAAAATTAAAAAAAAAAAAAAAAAAAAAAAAGGAAAAGAAAGCAGACACACACAGGCATCTACGGTTTACAGGTGAGGGGACGCTTGGGCTCAGGCCCAGCGCCACAGGACCCAGGGTCGGGCCCACCTGAGCCTGCCCCGAAGCACCACGTTTGAGCTCCACCTGCAGCGGGGGCGATCCCACGGAGCAGGAGCTGGAAGGACCCCGGGGGGGGGGGGCTTTGCTCTGCTCACTGCTGCTCTTTCAGGCTCAGGGTGGGATGCCCCTGCACGTGCAGGGGGTCAGCGGCCCAGCACAGCCGATCCGGAGGGGCCAGAAATCCTCGCCCGCCGCTCGGAGCGCTCCAGCACGGGGCGCCCCCTTCAGGGCTCCCCCAGGTTTGCAGCCTGTCCTCCCGGGAACGGGCTGCCCGCCCGCCCGCCCGCTGTCTGCAGGAGGTGCCCGCTCGCCCCCCACCCCCACCCCCGTTTCCCGATCCGGCTACGCCGTCGCCGCTTCCAGGCTGCGTTGCATCCTCCCGGTCCCCTCTGGCTGCTGCACGGCCGGGCTCCGGCGGGGGCTGCGGCGCGGTGTGCCTGCTCCGTCCTTCGGGGCGGCGGACGTCGGCCGTGCCCTCGCGGGCGCGGGGGCATCGGAGTGTCCGCGGGGGGCCGGCGAGCTGCTCCTCCGAGCGGGGGGCGACCCCGCCGCCCCGGCCGCGCGTCCCGGGCTGCCCCCGCCGGGCTCCGAACGAGGGGTGCGCGCGCGTGTGTTGGGGCGTCCCGGCCGCCCCCGCCCCCGCGCCCCGGGCCGCCCCCGCCCCCGCGCCCGCCGCCGCCGCCGCCGCCGCACAATGGCCGGAGCCGCCTCACCGCGCGCAGGGATCCCGGCCACGCGCGCTCCCCGCCCCCCCCGCCGCCGGCCCGGGCCTCGCCCCGCGCCCCGCGCCCCCCCGCCCCGCCGCGGCGCCCCTGACCCGGGCTCGGGGGACGCGCGGCCCCGCCGTGGGGGCGCCGGGGGCGCCGGGCGGCCGCCGCGCGGGGACTACTTTCGGGGCCGCGGAGGGACTACTTGGCGGAGGCGTCGGCGTGGCGGCGCGCACGGCATGGCGGCGGCGGCGGCGCGCCAGAGGTAGAGGGACGCCGGCCCGCTCAGGCCCCGGCGCGGCCTACACGCTCCGCTCGCCGCGCCCGCCCGCGCCCCCGCGCCCCCGCGCCCCCGCGCCCCGCCATGGCGGAGCCCCCGCCCGCCCGACGCCCGGTGCCCCTCATCGAGTCGGGTAAGCCGCGCCGCCCGCGCCCTCCCCGCGGCGCCCCCGGCCCGGCCCGGCCCGGCCCGGCCCGGCCCGGCCCCGCCGCGCGCCCTCCCCGCCGCCGCGCCCGCTCCTCACCCGACCCCCGTCTCCCCGCAGAGCTCTACTTCCTCATCGCCCGGTACCTCTCGGCCGGCCCGTGTCGCAGAGCCGCCCAGGTGAGTGCGGGCCGTGCGGGCCCCGGGGCGGCGTCCAGGGCCCGGCCCCGCCGCCGCCGCCGCCGCCGCCGCCGCCGGGGGTCGCGGGGTGCAGGGCGCCGCCGGGGGGGGGGACCCGGGCGCCCCCCGCCCCCCTAACTGCGCGTCTCGTCGGCTGCAGGTGCTGGTGCAGGAGCTGGAGCAGTACCAGGTCTGTGCTTGGCGGCGCCGCCGTGCCCGCCGTGCCCCCTCCTCCCCACCCTGCCGGGGCCGCTCGCCCGGCCCCCCCCGCGCCCCCCACCCCCGCGCCCCCCGCCCGGCCCCGCGCGGTGGTCACTCGTGTGCGTCCCGTGCCTTTGCAGTTGCTGCCGAAGAGGTTGGACTGGGAGGGCAACGAGCACAACAGGAGCTACGAGGAATTGGTGAGATGTTTGACATTTGGCGCCCCCGCCCCCCCGCCCCCTTATCGGGGCTCCCGCTCGCGGAGCGTAGTGACCGACCGGTGCTCGGGGCGGGGTACGGCGGGTGGGAAGGGTGGGGGGTTGCGTCTGGCGACAGCAGGACGTCCGTCCGCATTGGGGTTTGTTTTGTTTTGGGGCGGCCGGGTTTGTTTTGGGAGGAAACGGCCCGGGGTAGGGGCAGGGGCTGGGGCGCGGGGCGCGGGGCGGGGGGCGGGGGCGACCCTGCGCCGCGGTTTGCGGTGGGGCGGGTCCCCAGGTGCGGCTGCCTAGGGTGAGAGCGGGCAGCGCGCGTGCGCGCGGGCGCGCGGGCGGGGGGGGCGGCGCGCCAGCCACTCAGCGAGCCGCTCTCATCCTACTGTTGTCGTGCCCGACTTGTAACTCGACCTCTGATTGGTCCTCTCTGCCTCGCCCCGCCCAGCCCCTCTAACCACTTGTTCCCTAGGAATAGAATCGCTGGTGTCTGAAAGGTGGAGAAATACGTGAGCGTGTGTTGAGCGTGTTTTTTCTTTCTCCTGAGCAGCGAGCGTCCTAGAAACCTTGCTGCCGCGACCCTGTGCCGCTCCTCCAGGACTTTTGCCTCTCAAAGCTGCACAGCACTTGCGGAATGCCTTGCAAAACTTAGCGTGATGGATCACTGTGTTGACCTTGCTTGTCCGTAGGGTAACACAGGCCCCAACCATGCGGTGTGTCTCACGTTAGAGCCCCGTCGGCGTCGATGGCAGGTCTCTTTTCGTGGCACTTTGTCAGCTTTCTGAGTCGCTCTCCGTGCACAATTCGGTTTCATCCACTGCTTTGCCCTATGATGTCAAACATTGTTTTAGGGAACTGTTTTTTTTTTGCCAGTTTGTGTTCCAGGAGGAAGGATTTTGGTTTTGCCGGGGGCTGTATCAGCATCTCGTAGAGCAAGACCACCGAGGACGGAACGAAACAAAAACTCGGTGATCTTTTACCACAGTTCTAATACCTGTAACAGAATTTGGTAGAAGGATAGGATCACCGCTCTTGAATTAAACGAAAGGACGGAAAGGAAACAAAGGGGATTTGTTCATCTGTATGTGAACAGTTAGGTATTATTGACAGAACCGGGGAGGGTTAGAGGATGCTGTTTTAGTCAAATTTAGTGTTTACTGATGTAGAGTTTTTGGAAGCAGACACTTAAACTGAATAGTATTTCCGATAAAGTGAGTTCTAGAAATCCTGCATCGCGGCAGAGTTGAATTTATTTTGATATTTGAGTCTAGGGAACGTTTGAAGGACTACTTGCTTTACTGCTGCTGTCGGTGAGAGAAAATAGTGTTCTCGGGGAAGCAGAAGAGCATTATTGACAATGCAGTTGTGCTGTGGAAGAGAAAATTGTGCAAATTTTGAGATGCTATAATTACTGGAAAACTTTGAACGTTACGTTTTTGGCTTTTCCGTTAGAATTGCTAAAACCTTATTTAAAAATTGTTTACGATTACCCCAAATCTCTGTGATACATTCCTGTGATGTGGCTGTGAGCGAGGTCCTTGCTCATCACTTGGCTCATTGGGTCTGGTGGGTATCCTCTTTGTCCTTTGCCCTCTCCCACCTGCACTCTCTCCTAGCAGGGAGTGACAGAGGATGAGCTTCTTGTTTACAGAGTTACTCTTTTGTCAGAGTATGCTGGTAGCTTCTAGTTCTCCAAACCCGATCTGCTTTTCTGTTTATTAAGTATTTCAGATATACACAAATGACGATACTGTAATGAAGCCTGTTGCCAATTTGCTAGCTTTACTTTGGCTTCTATTTGAAGTTTTTTTTTTTTTTTTAAATAAATTACCAGTGGAAATCTTCAAACCTAGAAAGATAGAGTAGTCATGAACCATTTACTAGGTACTCCTTATCAGCCTCAGTGATTGGCAAAGAATGTTGCATTTGTTAGCTCTCTCCCCTAAGCTGTATTGTTTTAAAGCAAATTCCAGACATTCCTTTATTATTGGTTAATATGCTGAAGTATTTTAAAGTAAGTCCTAGATGCTACATTTCCTCTAAATTCTGCAAAGTGCATCTCGAAAAGATGGAGCTATTTCTTGGGCCACCACAGTGCCAGGGTCACACTTAAAATCCAAAGAATAATATTCTTTGATATATATGTAGATTTACTTTTGTATATGTAGTCCATTCTCAGATTTTCATCTTGTTCCTTGGATTTCTTTAAATCTTTTTTTTTTTTTAATTTTTATTTATTTATGATAGTCACACACAGAGAGAGAGAGAGGCAGAGACCTAGGCAGAGGGAGAAGCAGGCTCCATGCACCGGGAGCCCAATGTGGGATTCGATCCCAGGTCTCCCGGATCGCGCCCTGGGCCAAAGGCAGGTGCTAAACCACTGCGCCACCCAGGGATCCCCGTTCCTTGGATTTCTTTTTATATTTAGTTTGAATTAGGCTTTAGGCACCATCCATGTGTTGTACTGAATTTATTTTCCTTTTTCTTTTTTTTTTTTTTAATCTTCTATAGTTTTTTCTCCTGTACCATTGATTTCCTAAAGACGCTTGAGTTGGTCAGCCTGTAGGGTGTTTCACGTTTGGGTTTTATCTGATAGTTTCCTTATGCTGTTTTCTTGTGATGTTTAATTTACTCCTTTTTCTCAATAGTCCTCATTCTTTGGATCAGAGCCATCTGGGGAGCTTTATAAAATCTGGATGCCTAGGCCATAACCCACACCAGTTAAATCAGAATTTCGGTGTTAGGATTGGACATTGCTATTTTTTGAAATCTTTCAGGTGATTCCAGTCTCACTGCTCACAAAGTTAGAGTTTATCTTAGACTTGGGACCCTGTTGTCATTCCAGCGTGTACTTTGGAAGTAAGAGTATTTTTGATACTTCTTAAAAGAATTGGGACTACTTATCTCTTAAGACCTAACCGTGCATTAGTAGTTGGACCTGTGAATTTGTAAAATGTAATTGGGGTGTTCATGGGGAGTGAGGAAGGACCTCACTTTTAAAGGAAGGACATGTTTAAATAAGGTGAATGTGATTGAGTACACTTAGTAATTGAGTAACACGCAATTTTGTAGGCCACAGTCTTTCTGAACCAGTAAATCAGGAAATCCTTACACTGGAGTTTGTTGTTAGTGGATTTAGTGTCATTATGCTTTTTCTTTAAATAATGTTTATTAGGGGGATCTCTGGGTGGCTCAGCGGTTTAGCGCCTGCCTTTGGCCCAGGGTGCGATCCCGGAGTCCCAGGATTGAGTCCCACGTCAGGCTCCCGGCATGGAACCTGCTTCTCCCTCCTCCTGTGTGTGTGTGTCTCTCTCTCTCTCTCTTTCTCTTTCTATCATAAATAAATAAATAAATAAATCTTAAAAAAAATGTTTATTAGGCCTTTAAGGAAAAGGCTTAAAAGTTGTTTGTATTGAAATACAGTATGAGTTGTAAGTAGCCATTTTTCTTAAATCTTTAAGTTCAGTTATAAATCTTATAAATTCAGTAATATATCTAGAAACAAGTATATTTTATTTTTATTAGTGTTTAATTTGTAATGAAAATTTATTCTTTTAAAAAATTTTTAAAAAATTATTTATGAGACACACACACACACACACACAGAGGTAGAGACACCCGGCAGAGGGAGAAGCAGGCCTCATGTAGGGAACCTGATGCAGGACTGGATCCCTGGATCCCAGGATCACACCCTGGGCCAAAGGCAGGTGCCAAACTGCTGAGCCACCCAGGCGTCCTGAGAATTTAATCTTAAGGTATTTAACACCAAGTTAATTGTCTTAAATTTCCTTGAGCATTTCTACACCATAGTATTTTAGTATATGTGCTGTTGAAGTGAGCACCACACTATACTACAAATACGTGATTATTTCAGCTACCTCAATATTGCAAACTCTGTCAAATCTAAGTGTAATCTTTCTAAATTTAATACTTGCAAGTATATTTTAAATTTATTGTAATTATTTTTTACTCTTCTAAATATTAAAAGTAGTTTAGTCATTACAAAACCTGTTACTGTATCAGAATAACTGATTTGCACAAAGGTATCAATACATTTTTCTTTTCATCTCATTTGTCCGTCTCTTTCAGTTATGGATTAACTCTCCAAATCAAGGGGCTTGGGGCAGGGAGCTTCCTGCTGGATTAAGGAATCAGGTTATGGTAGAGTATACACCAAGACTTAGAATTTGGGTGTACTGTTAGACTCTACTTGAGGGCTGAGTTGAGCTTTTTTTATAGCAAGGCTACTTATGTACCTTTTTAAAACAAAAAACAACTTTGTACTGGATAATTGTATTGCGACTGACTCCACTGTTTTATTTACCTCGTGGGATCCTGACACAGCTAATCTCTTTCCTGTCTGGATTCTGGATTTCCTTTGTGGTTGACTATGGAGATGTATCATTCTATAGGCCTTTCATTGATAATTTGGGAACACTTAATGATTAAGGCAGTCTGATGACAAGTTACAGTCTAGCAATACAGTGGTAGAAAAATTAAAAACTTGGGTTTTTGTGCCAAGTATCTGGGCTATAATCCTGATTTGCGCTGCTTCTAGATGTTCTGATCTTTACCTGAGTTTCTTGATCTGTGTAACAAAGATAATAGTTGTATCAAAGGGTTGTTGTCAGCGCGGGGCGGCGGGGGGGGGGGGGATGGCTTACAGTACCTGGCACACAGTAATAATCAGCACTTAAAAGTAACAAAATGTTGGTAGGATGAAGAGTCCTAATTGCGTAGACTTTCCCTTCACTTAATTTGTATTTGTAGGGTTTAAATGAGAAAACAGAATGGTTTCTGTGAGCTTTTATGTCTGAGTATGATACCTGGTATTTACCCATTTACGGATGAACACAACATGGGATGGGGAACTAATGGTACCCTATAGCTGGGTGCTGAATAATGGTGGTGGTGGTCTATCTAGGAGTCACTCAGCCTTGACTGTGCTACTTTATTTAAGCTCTCCGTCCACCGTGGGGCTTGAACTGAGTATCCTGGATCAAGAGTATGCTTTATTTTTTATTTTTATTATTATTTTATTTATTTATTTATTTATTTATTTATTTATTTATTTATTTTTATTTATTTATACATATATATATATATATATATATATATATATATATATATATATATATGCTTTAATGACTGAACCTGTCAGGCACCCCAACCATGCTGCTTTGAAAAGAGGATAGTTACTAAGTACTTTGCTTTCCGAGGTTCACCTAATCATAACAGTCGTTTGGATCTATGGGACAGAAGTCACATAGCTTTTTTCCTTTCACATTGTTTAAATCCTTAATTGATTTTTGCTGTTCTGTTGGTGTCTGAGAAAGATTGTTCTAATCTCCATCTGTGATGATAGTTAGCTTTTTTTCCCCCAGTTCTTTTTTTTTAATGTTAGTAGGTACGTTCAAATTGATAATTGTTATCCTATTGAATTGACTTTTTTTTTAAATGAAGACTTTTTTTTTTTTAATTTTTATTTATTTATGATAGTCACACACACAGAGAGAGAGGCAGAGACATAGGCAGAGGGAGAAGCAGGCTCCATGCACCGGGAGCCCGACGTGGGATTCGATCCCTGGTCTCCAGGATCGCGCCCTGGGCCAAAGGCAGGCGCTAAACCGCTGCGCCACCCAGGGATCCCTAATGAAGACTTTTTTAGAGCAGCTTTCGGTTCACAGCAAAATTGAGCAGAGGATAGAGATTTCCTATCTCCCCCTGTCCCTTGTAAGTGCACAGCCTCCCTCATTATCTCATCCCCCAGAATGGTACGTTTGCTGTGGTTGATGAACCTATATTGACCCAACATAATCACCCAAGTCCATAGTTTACGTTAAGGTCCTCTTATATTTACAGTGGGTACTCTTGGTATTGTGTATTTTGTGGTTTTAGACAAATGACACACATCTACTAATACAGTATTGTACAGAATAAGTTTATTGCCCTAAAAATCCTTTGTGCTCTGCCTAATTATGCTTCCCACGCTCTTTCCTAATCACTGATATTTTTACAGTTTCCATTGTTTTTGCCTTTTCCAGAAGTTGACCTTTTTTAAAAAAATTAGGAAATGTTCTTTCTCTCATAATAGCGTTTTGCCTCAAAGTCTGACTTGGCCTTCGTACAGCCAGCCCTGTTTTCTCTCTCAGTGATGGCAGAGTGTGTCTTTTTCTGTCCTTCTACTTTTATTAAAGCAAACATTTTCCGTGTTCTCACTTTCTAAGTATGTCTCCTGTAAACAGCATATAGTTTTATTATTCAGTCTTCTATTTGGAGTCTTTAAACTATTTATAATTTAAGTAAATTAATTAAATTGTGTAAAGTCTACCAGAAATCTTTTATATATGTTCCCATCTCTATTTCTTCTCTGTTTTGGATATTATACTATTTGTTCTTTATTGCTTTTTAGCTATATATCCTTTTATTTTTATTTTAGAGGTTATCTTAGAGGTTAAAATATGTTGACCATGTAACTTTACCATTTCCTAAATAAATAAAAACTGTTGTCACCCTCCTGTTCCTTGGGCTATTATCATATTTTACTTTTACATATGTTAAAATTTTTCCTGACATTACTGCTATTTTTTTTTACTGCTATTGTTTTAAAGTTAATTCTCATTTGCTTACCCACCGTCTGCCTTGTCTGGTATCTTCAGCTCCTTCCTGTCTTCCCATGTGTCTTATCTGTGATTATTTTTCTTCAGTCTGCACAACTTTGTTAATTCTTTTAATGAAGGTTTGTTGGCAATGACTTCGGTTTTCCTTTTTCTTGCTTTTTTTGGTTTAAAAACATTTTTGTTTTGTCTTTATATTTAAACATTGTTTTAAAGGTGAAATTTGGTTGGTGCTTTTTCCTTTCAGCGCATTAATATTGAAAAATTGGCAGTTTTATTATTTCTCCTTTCAAAATAATGTTTTTTTCTGGCTGCTGCTTAAGATTTTCATTTTGTCTTTGATTTTCAGCAGTTTTAACTGTGATGTAGTGTAGTAGTTACCTATTGCTGCATGACAGGTTACCCCAAACTTAGTGGGTAGAAACAATGCAGCTTTATTATTATCTCAAAGTTACTGTAAATCAGAAGTCCAGGCACAGCTGAACTGAGTTGTTTCAGTCTCTAGGCCAAATCTGGGGGTTTCATCTGAAGACTAGACTATAGAAGAGTCTGCAAGCTCACCTAATTTTTATTTTTAAAGTTAGAGAGAGAAAGAGAGACAGCACAAGTGGGGGGAGGAGGGTAGAAAGAGAAGCAGACTTCTTTCTGAGCAGGGAGCTCGATGTGGGAGTTGATCCCAGGACCCTGAGATTATGACCTTAGCCGAAGGCAGACGCTTAACCTACTGAGCCAGCCAGGCGCCCTTGCCTGGTTTTTTGGCTGGATTCAGTTCTCAGGGTTGTTGGACTTAGGAGTCTCAGTTCCTAGTTGTCTGTGGGCTGCGCTTTGTCTGTTCCTTGCCGCTTGTCCAGTTCAACAAGGCAGCTTGCATCATCAAAAGGTGAAAGCTGACTAGGCAGTAATTGTCTGCTGGTAAGACAGAAGTCAGTCTTTTTTTTTTTTTTTTTAAAGATTTAAAAAATTATTCATGAGAGACAGAGAGAGAGAGGGAGAGAGGCAGAGACACAGGCAGAAGGAGAAGCAGGCTCCATGCAGGGAGCCTGACATGGGACTAGATCCCGTGTGTCCAGGGTCACGCCCCGGGCTGAACGTGGCACTAAACCCGCTGGGCCACCGGGGCTGCCCCGTATCTATTTTTTTTAGGTAGGCTTTAGCATGGAGCCCAACATGGGGCCTGAATTCCTAGAGAGGTCTATATTTTATAGCCAAGTTGTCAGCTTCCCAAATCTTGACAGAGCTTCCTCTGTTTTATAGCCCAGTTGCCTGCTTTTGGGTTGCTGAGGAGATCTCTTTGCTCTTTAGTTGAGCCCTGGGCTTTCTATTCTTGGCCTTCAGAGGGCCTCTGGAGTGCACTTGAAATGGACTGGGTCTTCCCCAGCTGCTTTGCATCCTCCCATCCAAGTACTAACCAGGCCCGACCCTGCTTAGCTTCCGAGATCAGGCGCGTTCAGGGTGGTATGGCCATAGACAGCTGCTCTGTATCCTGTTTTTGGCCCTGTGCAGTTGGTGAAGGTCTGTGGGAAGAATTGGGGTGGTGTAGACTCTCTGACTGGGCCCTCAGGATTTGCATCAGGCATCAGACATGCCAGCCCACGGGTAGACTATGAAGTTTAAAAGTTTGACAGATTTTTCCTTATTCTCATCGGTGGTCAGTTTTTCCTCCCTCTCTGCTAGGGATGAAAGCAACTGTGAATCTTTCTCTGGTCACAGAAGGGCTTACCAGTTTCTGGGGTGTAGTTGATGTAGACTTGTTTTCTCAGCTCTGTGATGGGATTAAAAATTATTTTTAAGCTAGACCAACCTGTTCTCATTGTTAAAGTGAAGGCAGTAGCTTAACAGGTTATCTCCTTTTAATAGTTGAAATAAATGACTGCTTTCAGCTTTACAAAATTACGTGGAACATGTAACTGTCTGCAGTCCTGTGTGGGTACACTTAATTGTCTTTCCTGGCATATAGTGTTCATTGTCTTTCCTGGCTCTCAGTGTTCATTGAAAGAATTTATGTGGCTTAATGCTTAGTATATTTTCTGTTGAGAACCAATCACCAGCAGGTTGGTTATTAAATGATTTTTTTTCTGTGCTCTTTGATTTTTTAAAATCTCTCTGGGACATGTGTTTTATATGTAGGTCAGAGTAATGTTCTACACTGGAATGGCTGTGAGATACATGGAAGTTGTACACCCTCTCCCCTTTTTTTAAGTTCCACCATTTCATTAGGAGGGTATGAATTGTATGTGCAGTATTCAGAATTTGGCAGGGACTTTGACTTTGCTTATTATTTGTAATGGGATAGATGAGTGAGATTTGGATGTGAGACCTTAGCTGCTTAGAAAAAGTTCTTTGTTGATTTTAATCAGTCTGCATATATATATATTTAGTTTTAAAAACTTCTAGGAGCCATTTTGGCTCTAAACCTCTTCAGATACTCCTTGATTATTTTGTTACTTGCCATGTTAATTAGGATGCACTATAGCCAGGTGCAAGGATCCAGTGATGCTGGAGAGTTGTGAACTAGATATCCAGGGTTCTTATTTTTAGCTTTGCCGTTTATTAGCTCTTTAGTTCTGGGCAGGTTATTTTTAATGCCTGTGCCTGTGTTTTCTCATCTGTAAAATGCAGATGAATAGTTTGGGGGATATAGTAAGTTAGTGTTCTTAGAAGTTCTTAGAACAGTATCCGGTAGTAAGTAAGCACTGTGTGTTAGGTATTATCATTAATGTAGTGAAGAGTTAAATTAGTCAAAACCTTACAATAGTTAGAAGTGTAACTTGTACATTGTAACGGTGCAGTATTACCGATTCTTTTTGCAAACATGGAGTCTGAAGTCTTAGAATCTTGTCCAAGGTCCTGTAACTAGTTAGGTAGGGCTAACTGGACTGCTAAGCCACATTGCCTGGATGGCAATGGATCAGGTGACTCCACTGCCCCCTTCCTCTAGTATCTGTTAAACTATCATTGATGTATTTCGGGCTGGATTCCACATTGAGAAACTTTTGCTGGAGAAAGACCTTGTGGTAAAACCTTAATTTAAAGCTTTAAATTTTGACTGTATTAGGGCAGCCCTGCTGGTGCAGTGGTTTAGCGCCGCCTGCAGCCCGGGGTATGATCCTGGGGACCCTGGATTGAGTCCCACGTTGGGCTCCCTGCGTGGAGCCTGCTTCTCCCTCTGCCTATGCCTCTGCCTCCCTCTCTCTCCATGTCTCTATGAATAAATAAATCTTAAAAAAAATTTTTTTGACTGTATTAAATTTGTCTACATATGTATGTAAATGTTTGAGGATGTTGGTAGTGGTCTTTATGTGGGGGTGTAACTGAAGAGTGATGTAAAGGAGAGGCTCTGACTTGACAAAAGGTCGGAACTAGAACAGACCTGGCTGCTGTCCGCACCATCTGTAGTCGTGTACGGAAGGTGACCGAGGGCATTACACTGGGCTTCCAGTACGAGATGAGGTCTGTGTATGCTTGCTTCCCCATCAGTGCTGTTATTCTGGAGAATAGTTCTCCTGTTGAAATCTGAAATTTCTTGGGTGAAAAACATATCCACAGGGTTTGGGTGAGGCCAGGGGTTGCTTGTTCTGTATCTCAATCCCGGGAAGATGAAATGACACTGAACTTGTATCAAATTCAGCTGCTTCAATTCAGCAAGTCACAACTGATAAAAACAAGGATATCAGAAAATTTTGGGATAGCATTCAGGTTTCTGAAAAAGGAACAGTTCAGCAGGCTGATGGATAAGATTTATGTTCTCCAGCTACAGAAACAGCAAGATGCCAGATGATTTTTCAGTTATTTGTGATATTTTAAAGATGCAATAAAAACTGTACTGATTTGGGGCTTTTTCTTAAACCAGTAATCCTTTCCAACTGTCTGGCAATTAAACCATTCAGAAGTAAAGAAACCTAAGAAACCGAAAACCCTCACCCAGTAATTATATGCTTAAGACTTTTTTTATGGCTGTCAATAACGCATCTTTTCTGAATTGCCTTTTTACATCTCTTACCTGCTTTTTTACTACTGTCTTATTCTGTAAGAATTTTTTACATTTCTTTAGGTTGTTCTTTAGTTGGCCATGTGTTCTAGGTTCCTGTCCCAGCTTGCAGGCTGCTTTTTAGTTTTGTTGGGAGCTTTTGTTTTTTACAAAGGTTTAAGGTTTTTTCTTTGGTTATATTTGTTAATCTCCATTTTGTCTTTAAAGTTGTCCTTAAAGCCCTTTTGCACTCAAAGATTAGTATTATAAAGGTAGTATTATGTATCTATTCATCATTATTTTTTCCAGTCCATTTGTAGTTTCTTTGTAATATCTTCATGTTCCTTTGAGCACATGGTTGGTGTGAGGTACAAATCTTGCCTTTTCCAAATTGTCAGTTTGCAAGTACCATTTGAATCTTCTTTCTCTACAGGGACAGTGATCATCATCATGTACTACATTCTTGCTGACTTTTGTCTCCATTCCTGTAACATTCTTTACTACTTTAGTGATTAGGTTTTATAATAAATTTCTTACTAAAATGCTTTATCAAATTCCCTTTGCTCAGGATTTTAGCTCAGAAAGAAGGTGGTCCTTAAATACACAGTGTTAAACTTTTAGCCAATTAGAAAGGAGTTGATTCTGAACTATATACCTTGAATGAATTAGCTGTGCAACTATAGATGCTTTCTGGCTCTTTTTTCATTTGGGGGAATAATATTTTTATTCTGAATGATATAATCGTATTTCCTTAAGAATTATTTCGTATATTTCAGGACTCTGACTGAGAATCTGCATCAAGTGCAGGGCTTTTTGACTCTTTGTAAGCTCTTATTTTGTTTGTATTCAGTTTTATGAATTTATTTTAAAGACATAGCTGATATGAATAGGTTTTATTCCGATAGGTCATTTATTTATTTATTTACTTTTAAAGATTTTATTTATTTATTCATGAGAGACAGAGAGAGAGGCAGAGACACAGGCAGAGGGAGAAGCAGGCTCCATGCAGGGAGCCCGACGATGGGACTCAATTCCGGGTCTCCAGGATCACCTCCTGGGCCAAAGACAGTGCGAAACTCCTGAGCCACCTGGGCTGCTCCGGGTTGGTGATTTAGAATATGGCATACTGGTTGATGAAATGATAAACTAAGGGGCTCCTGGGTGGCTCAGTTGGTTAAGCATCTGCCTTTGGGCAGAGTCCTGGGATCGAGCCCCAGGTGAGTCATCTGTGTTGGGCTCTCTGTTCAGCAGGGAGCTTGCTTCTCACTCTCCCTCTGCCTATTTGTGCATGTTCTCTCTCTCTCAAATAAAATCTTAAAAAAAAAAAAAAAAAAAGGATAAACTAAGTCTGGCTAAAAGATGTTTTGCATTAGTACTGAAAGCTTTGATCTTTGCTATGTTCATGTGGCTAAAATTGTTACTTGACCTGTACTTTGCAACTTCATATATTCTGTAGGGGGTAGCATATTTAAAATTCATTTAAAAATTTAAGTGTCCTGTCTCTTCTCTTTATTTTAAAGATTTTATTTATTTATTTGACAGAGCGAGCACAAGCAGGGGGAGTGGCAGGCAGAGGGAGAAGGAGAAGCAGGCTTCTCACTGAGTGGGGAGCCTGATGGGAGCTCCATCCCAGGACCCTGGGATCATGACCTGAGCCAAAGGCAGACATTTCACCAACTGAGCCACCCAGTCACCCTGTCTCTTCTGTTTTAATATATATTGTGAAATATTAAAAAAACAACAACAGGTTTGACTTTTTGGGAAATATTTGTCTCTTCATTAAGTTCCATGTAGGATCCAGACTTTAATTAGTCTTCATATAGGTTTATTTTAATTATGTTCTGCTTAGAAAATTCAGTTACTTTCAGATGTTATAAGAAAATAATCTCAAGTTTAGTGGTTTCTTTTCAGAAGTCAGCCTACTTATGGGTAGCCCTTGAGTATTTTTTGCATTTTGTATTTTATTCCTTTCAGATGATCTTACTCCCTGTTGTGATGCTTAGTCAGAATTGCCTATCTAGAATATCAGAATCTTAGATTTTTCTTCTGAGTAATTTGGAAAAGCTTTTACAATCTAAAATAGGATTCGTTGTTTTGCTAAGGGAAGAAGAAAATGATATTAATAGATTACATAGAAATACTAAGGATATGTGCTCATTTAGTATTGGCTTAGGCATTAATAGCATTTTCTAGGTAAGCTTCATTTTATGAGATGGCTAATGGATGACTTTGCTTCAGATTTTCAGATTGGTGGACAGTGCTTTAAAATTTGTGTGATTGTGTGGTACATGATAATAGAATTATGGGATACGTTTTTTACTTAGAAGCAGTCGCCTAAATAATAAAGATATATAATGATGTCTTTTAAGTCTGTAGGTGGAACTGATACAGTGATTTAATGGTATCATTAAGGACTTAATCTTTGTCTTTTTGATTGAGCCAAGATTGACATTTTGACTTTTTCCCCCTCAAAACGCTTAGTTTTATGGTTGCCATCATATTCTAGAAATGATGGGAGGGAAGGGTTCTTTTATTAGGGAGGAGAAATTTTTTTTTAAAAATATTCTATTTATTTATTCATGAGAGATAGAGAGAGAGAGAGAGGCAGAGACACAGGCAGAGGGAGAAGCAGGCTCCATGCAGGGAGCCCGACGTGGGACTCGATCCCAGGTCTCCAGGATCACACCCTGGGCTGAAGGTGGCACTAAACCGCTGAGCCACCTGGGCTTGCCCAGGGAGGAGAATTTTTCAGGAATGTTCCCCTGCTCCAGGAGATTCTTCTCTGTTTCATTGGCCAGGACTACATCACGTGGCCATCTAGTTATGAAGGAGTCTAGAGAAGTGAGGTGGTGTGAAGTAGGGGAGATAGTGGCTGTAGGGGAAGCTATAAAACTAGTTATCTTTCCTGAATTACAATCAGTGCTTTTGAATGAAGGGTCTTTGTGCCAATACTAGATCATTTCTCTCCTTAAGTCCTTTTGTATAAACTGAGAGTTAAGCTGTTTTCCCTTCTCACATCTTTAGCGATATTTTTATTGTGCCATTGATTACTAAATTTGAATTTATTTATAAAGCTTAGAAAAGAGGTCAAGAACTTCTGTGGCATCAGAGGCTGAGGGGAATTACTTAAGACACTAGTTTTTAAATTTTGTATCAAAGACCATGCTCTCTGTCACTTCTTGTTTCATTGTGCTGTGTACTCTAGGAGTTGTGATCTGTGGTAGTTTATGTGTTTTCCTTTGTAAGGTTTCTAGATGGAGTTTCATTGAGGGAAAGCTAAAAGTCAGATAGGTATGTATTTTTTTTTTTTTCAAAGATTTTATTTATTTATTCATGAGAGACACACACACAGAGAGGCAGAGGGAGAAGCGGGCTCCATGCAGGGAACCTGACTTGGGACTCAATCCCAGGACTCCAGGATCACGCCCTGGGACGGAGGGAGGCGCTAAACTGCTGAGCCACCCTGGGGCCCCCCAGATAGGTATGTATTAAAGATACTAAACATTTGTTCTAGATCCTGATTAGATTATAGGATCCCAAACTTTACAGAAAAACCTACTTTCTCCCATAACCTTCCAATTAGACACATTATCTAGACCCTACTACTACTTTGTACAGCTGCTACCCTAGTCTTGAAGAACCTCATACTCACAGTAGTATTTGGTGATAGAGTAATATAATGATCCTAGGATTGTGGCTGATAAACTTTCAGAGACTGACTGTGGCTTACAAAAAATAAGATGGTAGAGAGATTGGCTATGTGGTGTTGGAAGGTACTTATTAGTTCTGGCCTGATTCCTGAGGACATTGTATAACTTCCTTACTGAAGTTGTTGGTAGAGACCCTTACCAGTCTGTGTAGGACTTAAAAATACTGAAGGAACATTTTTTTATCATTAATTTGGTCAATATGGTACTAATTTTTAACAATAATATAAGAATTGGCTGCTTAACAGACCAAGCTTCCCAAGTACCTCTTGTTTTTGTTTAAGATTTTCTTTTAAAGCAATCTCTATACCCAGTGTTGGAGCTCAAATTCATAACTACTTTCTGTTCATTATTTTTGTTCCCTATATTGGGAGTAGAACCGTATTACTTTCAGAAATGCCTTGTTTTATACAAGATTAGGTTAACACCCCTTCCCCCCTTCCATCTTTTATGGTTGTGCTAGAATCCTCAGAAATGCAGTGAATCTGTAATTATCTTTACGGGATTATAGCTGCTGCATGGAATCCATGTTCCTACAACACCTGGACTTTGCCTAACTACACCTGCCTATGTTGAAGCCTGTTATTTTAGTAATCGGTTTTATTGCTTCTTTAAGTCAGGCAGCAAATAGAATCTATAAAGTTCCCCTTGTAGATCATTTAAGAGAGAAAATAAGACCATGTCTAGCACTGGGAAGCACTCTATTTAAAAATTTCTGTCTGTACCCTTTCTATCTAGAGAAGTTGTTTTTAGCTATGTCTGGTTAGCTTGTTTTCAGGAACAAGTCTTCACTGAGGAGACAGGCTTGGTTGTGTATCTCAAAACTTAAAGCCATTAAATATTATCTATCCATCTACCTGAATAGTAGAAATCTTAAAACTGTTAGAGTGATTTTCTGCCTTATAGAAGCCATGTTGCCATTGCCCAAAGTAATTTTCTCTTTCTTAAGCCTTTTAGATAACATTATTTAGGTCGATCAGTGTGAGTCCTTCAGTGGGGGTTTTGTTTTCAGATTTGCATTACTGACAAGTTCTTAGATCTGTGATTTTCTTGACCCTGTTGGAATTACCTTCTAGTTCCTTCTATCTTTCTCTTCCCTCCGATGATGAGCTAATTATCTACAACAGTTTTTGGACTTTTACATGCTGATACTTTGAAGCACAGAGTGCTAATTAGTATTAAAAAAAAAAAACCACTTTGATATCTTCCTGAGCTTTGATAGAGCCGTGGGCTTTCTGTCAGGGTAGGAAACAAAAGTTAGGTTGAAAAGTTGAAGATATTTTATTTAGCCCCTTCTGTCACTAGAACTTATGAACAAAAACTTAAACGTCCTATTTATTTGAAACAGAAAGAGAGAGCAGGGGGAAGGGAAAGGGGGGAAAATCTCAAGCTGACTCTGAGCTGAGCAGAGTCCTCCGGGGCGGGGGGGGGGGGGGGGGTGCTCATTCGGACTCTGAGATCACCTGAGCCAAAACCAAGAGTCAGACACTCAGCTGACTGAGCCACCTGGGTACCCATAACTTTATATTGAATCCAGGCTTATTTTATATTTGAATTGACGTATAAGAACCAAAAGTGTGATCTTGAACTATGTTTCAGATTTTCTTTGGAGCAGCTCTTTCTCAGGGAGCTTGAAAGTGTTTGGGGCATTGCTGGTGTCACGGCACAGGGAATACTCTTGGCATTGCTGGAAAGGAGCCAGCGGTACCATATGTCCTGCACATGCAGACAGTCTTGCACAGTGATGTTTTTTGTCTCAAATGTTGGTAGCATCATGATTGAGAGACCTTAATGCAGCATTAAAGTTTATGACATACATTCAAATCAGGTTAACATTAGGCATCTTTATGAGTTAAACTTACACAGTGTGTTGGGACACCTGGGTGGCTCAGCGGTTTAGCGCCTGCCTTCAGCCCAGGGTGTGATCCCGGGATCCCGGGACTCCAGGATCACACCCTAGGGGCTTGATTGAAGGCAGGGGCTAAACCGCTGAGTCATCCAGGCATCCCTACTTTTGGGATTTTAAAAAGAAAGATGTTTTAGAACATTTATATGCAAACATTTTTTAGGAAAGAGAGCTTTTTATTACTTTTACATATAGATAATTCAATAGTGGACACTTAACCCAGTTTGGTGGCCAGTTGTTTAGCCCTTTACCTTTTCCAGCTTGGCAATACAAGCCTCTGATTTTGGATCCAGCACATTGCCTCCCCAGTCATGGCAGATCTCATTAAATCTGTCATTGTCATTGGTCCTGATAGCTTCTACCAGCTTAGCCAGAGCTCCTTTGTCTTCTGAGTTAACCTATATGATGGTAACAGTGGAGCAGATCTTCCTGTGGACGCTATGCCCCAGCCTGGCCTTCCCCTTGATAATGCAGTAGAGACCCCCCCCACCCCCCAATCTTACGACACAGGACTGGAAAGAAGACAGCTTGCTCCGTGGGATCCATATCATGTGTAATCACTACCAGCAGAACCTTCTTGTTTTCCACCAAGGTGGTGACTTAACCCCAGCTCAGAGGACAGACAGCTCCACAGTGGGACATCCCCTTTGCTGGCAGCTTTCTTCTCAGACTGGGCCAACAATCTCTGCTTCTTCTCTTGCTTTGTCTCTGATCTGTATTTGTGGGCCAGCTTAAGCATTTGAGTAGGTGTTAGGTGGTTCAAGGCTGGGGAGAACTGGTTAATTGCAGGAGGCACTTGTAGGCATTTATAGAGAATAGCCTTTTGCTGCTGCAGCCAGATGTAGTGGGGCATGTGCATGTACAAACTTTTTATAGGAACTTGTGCTTTTGGTTTTCTTGAGTTCATACCTAGGAATAGAGTACCTGGATAATATGGTAGGTATATGTGTTGTTATTAAAGAAGCTGCCCAAATATGTTTTTCTTTTTTTTTTTACTTTTATTCGTTTTTTATTTTTTATTTTTTTATTTTATTTTATTTTATTTTATTTTATTTTATTTATTTATTTATTTATTTATTTATTTATTTATTTATTTATTTATTTATTTATTTATTTATTTAGATAGTCACACAGAGAGAGAGAGAGAGGCAGAGACATAGGCAGAGGGAGAAGCAGGCTCCATGCACTGGGAGCCTGACGTGGGATTTGATCCCGGGTCTCCAGGATCGCGCCCTGGGCCAAAGGCAGGCGCCAAACCGCTGCGCCACCCAGGGATCCCTACTTTTATTCGTTTTTTAAAGATTTTATTTATTTGCGGGAGTGCATGTGCACACACAAGCGCACAAGCTGGAGGGGGCAGAGGGAGAGGATGAAAAGCAGATTCCCCACTGAGCCCGACTTGATCCCAGTCCCCTTAGATCATGACCTGAGAAAGTCAGATGCTTTAACCGACTGAGCCACCCAGGGGGCCCTGCATTTATTCTATATAGAATTGACCCCTGGACCATAAGTTTTTGTTTCTTCATTTTCTTCTGGGATATCCTTTTGCTCTGTACAACTTCTTCTGGCTTAGGAACCATCAGGTCTTTTGCAGTAAGGATCTCTCATTGTGCCAGGGAGAGCTCACGTGGGTGAATCTGAGCACGAGCCCTATAAGTTCTGCACCACATCTTGGGGGTTTTGTTCACCTGGATCTGCTCAGTGACCAGAGAATCTGTATCTAGACTCTTCAGTTCAGCATTACCCTCTGCATTTTTAATCACATGCAGTAAAAATTCAGCACTCTTTTGGGGTCACTGATCCTTGTCCAGCTGCATTGTTTGGCCTCAGCATACCTACCATCTCCACTATTAGAGGTAGGGAATGGCAGACACGGCTTCTGATAAGCGACAGCCTGCAGATACATGATGGCTTTTCAGATATGTGTACCCTTGATGGTCTGGGCCATCAAGGTGTTTGATGTGTATTTTTATTTTTAAAAATTTTTATTTATTCATGAGAGACACAGAGATACAGAGACATATGCAGAGGGAGAAGCAGGCTGCCTCTGGGGAACTCAATCTGGGGCTTTATCTCAGGACTCTGGGATCACGATCTGAGCCAAAGGCAGGTTGGCTCAACTGCCAACAGTTGATGTTGGAGCATCAAGATGTTGAGCAGTTGATGCTCAACTACTGGGCCACCCAGGTGTCCCATCTGTGATCTGTCTTGAGAAAAATTTTTGTTCGTGGTTTGATGTATGGATCAAAGTTAATTAAAAGTTTTTTGACAATTAGATATCCAGTTCCAGCTCTGTTTTTTTTGAAAAGATTATTTTTTGTCCTTTGTGCATTTGTCAGAAATTGATTATCCTTGTTATATAATGATTCCTGAAGTCTGGTATTATTTTCATACCTCAACTTTATATTTTTTTAAAGGTGCTTTGTAGGCCACTTGCATTTAAATATGAATTCTAGAATAAAATTGTCAGTTTCTGCTTGGATTTTGATTGGGATGGCTTTGAACCTAAAGATCAGTTTGCTGTTTATTTAGATTTTCTTTAAATTATCTCAGCAGTAATTTGTAGTTTTCACTGTACATATTTTTACATGTTTTGTCAGACTTATTCGTGTTTAATATTTTTTGATACTATCGTGAATAATATTTTTAAAACTTGCTCTCCAATTTAGGTCTTGTCCAATAAACATGTGGCTCCTGATCATCTGTTGCAAATCTGCCAACGCATTGGTCCCATGTTGGATAAAGAAATTCCACCCAGTATTTCAAGAGTCACTTCTTTACTTGGTGCAGGAAGGCAGTCTTTGCTACGTACAGCAAAAGGTACCTTAATTTGAAGAAGTGTTCTGCTTTGTAGCTTAATAATAATTATAATTGTGAAGTAATGTAAGCATTGTGAAAGAAAGGCGATTTGTAACTATAAACCATGATGTGGACTATAAAATTCTCTGCATTTAGCATAGACATTGAATTTTACTACATAAGTGTTTAATGGGTCCTTCTGCATTAAAAAAATGATAAAGGTATAGTTGTTAAGCAAAAAAGCTTGGATTTATTCTGAGATGTGTTTGAGGTTTTATCGATGTGAGTTCTTAATTTTCCATTTTGTAGCTCACTTATAACTTCATTGAATGTAATTGTATGTGTCTAATAAACTCTTTAAATGATAGAAGTATTTTATTTGGTATTTAGATTCTGAAAGCCCTTTGTAATAAGGGGAAGTGATTTTCTAAATTTGGTAGCAGTTTGAAATCAAGCACCAAAAATGTACAATTGCATGGTTCTCTTTCATCAATTTAATTTTTTTGCAAAGTTATGTGGTAGCAAAATGTTTGGAATTGCTGTTCTTTTTCTGTTAGCTTGGTATAAATCACTTAGATTAAGTACATGTATGTGATATGATCTATGTATACAACGTGGCTTAACTGCTAATGGGCAAGAATGTTGGCTCTTCTGATCCTGAGTATACGTCAAGTTCATCCCCTGTGATTATCTTTACGATCTGTCGCTGAGGTGGTGCTGCCTCGTAGATGCACCACCAGCTGTAAAGCTTGACTGAGAAAGAACAACCCTCCTTCTTGGTTCTGTGCCAGACTGGTTTGTCAGCTTTAGTTATTTCTTAGTGCTCTGTGGCCCTGCCACATGGTGGCTTGGGTCAGGAAACTGTTCTTACTCTCCCTTCTCTGTGTCCCTATTCACCTTGTAATTATCCTATTTTAGGTTGTTATGTAGTAGTTGCCTGTGTGGCCTGTTTCCTCTGTTTTTCTTACTTGTGTCAAGCTCTGTGTCGTTTTGTGATGAGCACTGCTTTAGAACTGGCAGACCTTAGAAGAGACTTGAGCCAGCTGCCCTAGGGTAGGGGCCCATATTTCTGTTTTGTACTGGTGTCAAGAGAGGATGCCTTGTAACTGCTCTTTGGTCATGATAGTGGTAATGAATCCGTTCATGTAAAAAGTAATATGCGTGTTAGGTTGGGGCACCCGAGGCTCAGTAGAGGTTTATATGATGCCTTCCTTCCCTTCTTTCATTTGCGAAGAAGCTAATTTCTGGCACAGCATAATCTGTGTTCTGCTGCTATCTCCTATAGAGGGGGCAGATGTTTCTTCCTAGTGTATTTGCTGATAGGTCAAAGAGGGACGGGACGCTAGAATTAGAATTAGTGTTCACACTCACAGATCCTACGTATGTGCTCAGGGTATAAAGGCTTATCCGTGATCCTAAAACAAGAGGAAAGCCACTTAATTTTGTCAGTATTTCCTAAGGAGATTAAAGTCATGGTAATATTGGCCAAAATTAATTTTAAAACTCCGTTAACATTTTAAGGATTTTCATAGAAGTCAAATAAAATATTTCTTAAAAAATTTCCATTTTGGGAAAGTTGGATCCGTTGTGATTAAGCTCTCTTACCATTCATATTGTGTGGTGTAATTCTGCATTGACAAATAAAAACTTACTCGGCATTGACTAGGACTTGGGAGTCAAAAGATCTGGTTTTATGGTCCATCCGGACTTGGTCATTGGCAGTGGGTCTCTTGAAAGGTCCCAGAACCTTTGAGCCTCAGTTACCTCACTTGTGCGTTGGCGATCACACCTACCTCACAGGGTTGTTGTGAGGATTCAATGAGATGATGTACGTGGAAAGCACTTTGTACATTGTAAAGTGCTATACTCATGTTAGCTGTTGTTGTTGTATCTGAGATGTCGTAATTTTTTTTCCCCTTCAGAAATAGTCTAATAAACCTCTAGGGCTTTTCTGTTAAAGTATATTAGTTGGTAAAACTTTGAATAAACAGTTTGTTACAATATACGTAAGTATTCTATAAAATCTTTCTTGGGGTTAACTTTCAAGATTTTATGTGTATCTAAAATTCGTTTTAAAGACTGCAGGCACACAGTTTGGAAGGGCTCTGCCTTTGCTGCTCTTCACAGAGGAAGACCTCCAGAAATGCCGGTGAATTACGGTTCCCCACCCAGTCTTGGTGAGTGAGTGTGGCTTGGCAGGTGACCGAAACTATGTTTTTAATTTCTTGACCCACTTTGTAATGGTTGTGTTAAAATTTAAAAGGAAATACTGGTAGTGTTGTTTCAATAGTAGTAAGTGTCAATTTCCAGATTTATTGTTTTCCTAAAGTTATTACTAAACGTAATAAAAATTAATGAAATTTAATCTTACCGTAATAAGAGGCCCATAGTGGTGATTATACTAGAACAGAGTTGGGGAGAAAAACTTGTGTCCTTAGGATTTCTTGAACATAGATTCTATGACCCTCTAGAAATTGTGGAGTTTTTCTTCGTTTTTCACACATTGACTCTTCCTTAACCATTTTCATTGTTTTTATTTCCTAGTGGAGATACATCGAGGAAAACAACTCACAGGGTGTTCCACTTTTAGCACAGCATTTCCAGGAACTATGTATCAGCATATAAAAATGCACAGAAGGATTCTCGGACATCTATCTGCTGTTTACTGTGTAGCATTTGATAGGACAGGACATAGAATCTTTACCGTGAGTTAACGTTTTAAACTAAATTTGGTATCATTTGGAGCACTTCAGTGTGTGTTCGAATCATTTAGGAGATCTCATAAAACATGGATTCTGTGGTTCCCATTCTTGGAGTTTTTGACTCCATAGATCTGGTGTGGGGCCCGTGAATTTGCATTTTTATTAAGTGGCCCAAGACATTCAGATGCAGATAGCCAGGTCTTGTGTGGTGTTTGTGAGACACTGACCTAGAGCAAAGGTTTGTGGGCATGAGCATCAAGTATCTAAAAATATACACACCTAAAAAAAAAAAAAAAAAAAAATACACACACCTAATACTTGCCTTCTAGCCCATTCTAGACTTCTTGATGAGGATAGTTTCTAGTATGTCTAGTAACCAAAGCTTCCATAAAAATCCAAATCCCTTTAGGTGATTCATATTCATATTGATTACTCATTGATTCAGGGAAATTAATTATTTGAATAGTGGAAGATTATAATTATTATAAAACATATTTGTAATCTAACATTTTAATTTTTTAAGGGAAAATTACCATGGGTCAGAAGTTTAATAAATTTCCTTTTTCAGGTGTGAGATTCAGAGCAGGTACTCACAAATTTGCCGAGTTAGATGGGTGCTGACTGGTGCTACAAATCTGAGGCTGTGTTTGGTTATTTAAAATTAGAGTGCTAGTCCTATTATTTTTTTAGTTTTTGAGATTACCACTTAACTCAGTCGGTGAACCATAGATCTGTCCTAATGCATATCAAATTATTTAGCTTGATGTGAGCTAAACTGACATTTAACCATTGTTAGTTGAAATAAGTGAGTCATAAACTTTCAGTTGGACTCATTACTTGGTGGGGAATTTTGGAAAAATAGTATTTTATGTCTGAGCCACAGAAATGAAAATTTCATAGTATCTTTATATAGATGTTATTTGATTTGAAGAAAAAAGCTATTGTTCCATAAGTGTTCTGACCATAAGAGTCCTAGTTTACAGTGTATTGTACAGTTGGAAAGAGAAGAGGAGTTATAGTTCCTTCATTTGAGTGACACATGAAATAGTATTTTTAAAAATGCTAGGAAAAACTTGCTGTGTTAACATTTGTTTTTGGGTGTATTTTTTCTCAGGGTTCAGATGATTGTTTGGTGAAGATTTGGTCAACACACAATGGCCGCCTATTATCCACACTAAGAGGTCATTCTGCAGAAATTTCAGATATGGCAGTAAACTATGAGAATACAATGATTGCTGCAGGGAGCTGTGATAAGATAATTAGAGTGTGGTGCTTGAGAACTTGTGCCCCAGTTGCTGTGCTCCAAGGACACACGGGGTCAATCACATCTTTACAGGTAAAATAGCCTTAGTGTGCGCATTTGTGTATGATCTCCTTTTCCTTTAAAACTTTCTCCTAAAAAAAAAAAAAAAGTAAAAATAAAAAAAAAATAAAACTCTTTCTCCTTAGAGATGAGAAATAATAAAATGCTTAGGAATTGTGTGATCTGTTTTAACCAAGAGAAGATGTAATTATTTATACCTCCATGAATCTTGGAAGGGTGAGGTAATGTTGTCCAGTGCAGTTAGGGCTTTACATGAAGACATGATGGATGACTTATTGCCTCCATTAGGCTTACAGTTGAGCCCCGGATAGTGTCAGTTATGAACAGGATAGGTTAATGATTTTTCTACTTTGTTTTAAAGTGGATTTCAGTAAGTTGGTTAAATTTGCTGAAGTATATTTAAAGAATCTTTTCACTTTATCATGGAGGATAATTTTGGCCCTACACAGAGTAGAAAAGTATAGTGAACCCTCAGGTGCCCATCAACCTGTGGCCAGTTTTTTGCTCCAACCTCTTTACTTTGTACCTAAAGCAAATTCTAGATTTCATATCATTTCTTTTGTAAGTATTTCAGTATATCTTTCTAAAAGATAAGATTTCTTTTTTTATTTTTATTTTTTAATTTTTATTTATTTTTTTATTTATGATAGTCACACACACAGAGAGAGAGAGAGAGAGGCGCAGAGACACAGGCAGAGGGAGAAGCAGGCTCCATGCACCAGGAGCCCGATATGGGATTCGATCCCGGGTCTCCAGGATCGCGCCCTGGGCCAAAGGCAGGCGCTAAACCGCTGCGCCACCCAGGGATCCCTCTTTTTTTATTTTTTAAGATTTTATTTATTTGAGAGAAAGAGTTTGCTCGTGCATGCGTGAGCAGAGGGAGGAGCAGAAGGAGAGGGAAGCAGAGTCTCTACTGAGCAGGTAGCCTTATGCTGGGCTGGGTCCCAAGCCCCTGAGATCATGACCTGAGCTGAAGGCAGACGCTTAACTTGACTGAACGACCCAGGCGCCCCAAAGATTTCTTTTTAAAAAATACAACCAAAATGTTACCATCATACTTATCTTTTTTTCATGTTCAAATTTCCAGTTGTCTCTCATAAATAGCATTATTTTGTTTGAGGGACCAGAGAAAACTTACACTTTACAATCGGTTACTAAAAGAAGCTTAAAGCAAATTGTGTTCCCTTGTCCTTTTTTTTTTTAAAAAAGCTCCTTACAGGTTTTTTGTTAAAAGAATTGGGTGGTTTGTGTGTGGTGTTCCCATAGTTTGGATGTCACCGTTTGCATCCTTGTAGAGTGGATCACCACGTTCCTCTGTGTTTCCCGTAACTTAGTTGTTGGATCCAGAGCAGCAGTTGTGCTTAATGTGTATGTGAATCACTTGGAGGCCTTGTTTAAAATACAGATTGCTAGGCCCCACCACCAAAGATTCTGAAATGTCATAGGTAGGGCCCAAGAATTTGCATTTATAATAATTTTCCAGGTGCTGCTGCTACTCCAGGGACTGCACTTTCAGGATCATTGATCTAAAGGCTTGATCACCTTGAGACGTATTCTCTTCTAGGCATGAAATGTCTGGTGGTTTCTCTGTAGCAGTAACCGATGATACTGTCTTAGAGCCATTGGTTCATTCAGAACTGAAAATGGTGCTATTTGGTCAATTTTTAAAAAATTAACAGTTTGTTAGGAGATACTGATTTGTAAGGCCTTTTAAGACACCTTGCTGCCTCTGATTTGAATTTGGATAAAACTGTGGGGGCGGTTCCACTTTCAGGTGCTGATTGACCCAGGCAGGCTTCTATGTTAAGTGGTCCCTAGATTTGGTGGGAAGTTCTGTGACTAGAAACTTTTTGGGTCCATTTTGTTGAAGAGCAAAAACAATATAGTTTTGAATGAAAACACCATAATTGGGATGGTGTTTTATTTTGAAATTTTAAGTAAGATTTTGATGTGCCTGTTTATTTTTTGGCGAGGAGTTTTCTCAAAAGTTTTCATAGTTTGAACATTAATTCGAATCCTACTTGTGTGTACCACAGTTGACATTGTGTTATTTAATACGAATTTCTAGGCCAGTTTATTTTGTAGCAGAGGAGAAAACTTCTGACTTTGTGCTGGTGTCTGTCTTAAAACCGTTATGGAATCCCTCAGTGTGAAAGTGGAGCTCTAGTCTTTCCTGAAACCCATTCCTTTGGTAATGGGGCCCACCCAGTTGTACTTACTGAAAATATCTGAAAAGTCTCTTTGGGTAGTAGTAAGTTTTTAATAACATCAGAAAGTTAATCTGTGCTTGCCAATGATTACCAAAGTTCAAAGTCAAACAAGTACACAATTTTAGTTACTAATCTTTTTTATGTTCTTTGACCTGTTACTGGCATATAGAAACCATTTTTAATTTTAGTAAAGATTTTTCTTCCAGTTTCTATGAAGATATATAAGTAATATTGTTTACAGAAAAATTAGACAGTAGTTAATAGCAAGTAAGAAAATAAGCATCCGTGATCCTACCATTTAGGAATAGTCACTGTGAATATTTTTGTGTATACCTTTTTAAGGTGTAGCATTATACAGTGTCATTTGATATAATTTACATTCTCAAAAATGTTAGTATTATTACCACTGGAGGTAGAACCTTTTGTTTGAAAGAATAGCAATTGAGGATTCCATAGGAAGGAAAGATACTGTATAGCTGGCTTGGACTAGCTTTCCTTTTTAAAAACAACTCGAAAGCTGAACAAAGGTGAAAAAACACCTGAGGTACATATAATGAGAAATTAGGGTACTAAGATATGGTGGATAAGGAAAGCCTAGAGTGAGGAGCTGTGAATTGGAAGGCATTTGCCAATTCCAGAGGAGGTGGCCAAAAAGCTTAGTGGAATTTTTGACACACTTGTAGGGGTAGAGAGGGTATATCTTGGAAGTACCTACACATAAATTCAACTAATAGAGTAGAACAGAAAAATTTGCAGCAGAGAATTAACTGGAAGTTAGTAGAAAGGAAATTCTGGAGTTAAAATATAAAGCTGAATTTTAGAATTGAGTGGATGATTTTAACAGCAGATTAGAGATGACTAAAGACATTGGAGATATAATGAACTGGAAGTGAGGTCAGAAGAAAATAAATTAATTGAAAGCACAGCGGGAAGAGGTTGGACTCTCAGGCTCCTGCTGAAAAGATACTGCATGTCTGTACATACATATGTGCCACATGTGTGATTGTGTTTCCTGAACAAGAGGAGAGAATGAAGCAGAGATGTACTTGAAGTGGTAACAGTTGAGAGTTTTGCAAAATGTGCTAGAGAAATAGAGCCACCGATTGCAGAAACATCGAGGACCCTGAGCAGAATGAAGAAGAATACAGAAGACTGCAGCTGTTAAATATCACCCTACAGAGGAATCTTAAAGTAACCAGAAAAAAAAAAAAAAAAAGCAATAAGACAGATGATTAGCTTCTCAGTAGGACAGTGGAAGTTAATAGACAAATATTCCTTCTAAGGTACTATAGGGCACCTGGCTGGCTCAGTCAGTAGAGCATGCAACTTATTCTTGGGGTTGTGTGATCAAGCCCCACATTGGGCATAGAGCTTACTTGATAAATATATTAAAAAACTAAAAATAATCTTATATTTGGGGTTATTTAAACAAAGTGCTAATAGAAAATGACTGTCAAGAATTCTGAACCTATTGAAAATATCAAAGTGCTTTAAACGTATTTTCAGACAATTCCCTAGCAATAGAACAGCCCCAAGGGGGAGTTCTAAATAGTATTCTTAAAGCTGAGATGGAAATTTGATCCCAGGCTTGGAGATACAAGAAAGAATGAAGAGTTAAAGACAAAAAAGTAGGTGGGCAAATGATAAAAAGCATTGATTGTATACAAGTATATAATAGCTATGGGTTTAAAAATACATAGAGAATCAAACTAACAAATAATAGTAACGAAAGCTTGTATATCAGAAGGTGGTAACTTCAGTATTTTAACATCTTTGCATTGTTTGAGAAGTGAAGTAGACTTTTATTTTTTTTTTTATTTTTTTATTTTTTAAAATTAAAAAAAAATTTATTTATGATAGTCACACACAGAGAGAGGCAGAGACATAGGCAGAGGGAGAAGCAGGCTCCATGCACCGGGAGCCTGACGTGGGATTTGATCCTGGGTCTCCAGGATCGCGCCCTGGGCCAAAGGCAGGCGCCAAACCGCTGCGCCACCCAGGGATCCCCTGAAGTAGACTTTTAATAAGATGAAGATGCATTTTGTAATCTCCAAATTAACAACTAAGAGAAAAGCTACCAAGCTAATAGGGAAATACAGAAAAATTAAAAAAAAAAAAAAAAAGGCAAGAGAAAGGTGGGAAGTCCTAGGATGCTACGAGGCTGTTACCAGATAACAGTATGTTTATGAACACTGTATTTCTAAGTGTGTTAGGTGGTTCTAGTGAGAGACAGATTTCAGACGACTAAGAAATGAAACCCCACCTTCACTGTAAGGCTATAGGGAGGCTGGAAGTAAAGGATGGAAGGCTTTTGCCAACATTAATCATAAGAAGACTGGTGTTGCATGCTAATACTAGATAATAGGGCCTCAAGGCAATTAATATTTTTAGAGGCAAAGCTGGACAATTTATAATAAAAGGTTTCATGAGACAGAAGAGTTCTAAATGTAGGAGTGTGGCATCAGTTTACATAAAGCAACAATAGAGTTTATGGGGGAAAAATGGGTCTCCATAATCACAGTGAAAGATGAACATACCTCTGTCTCCATAATTGAAAGAAGAATCTAAGCTCTTAAGAAATCTCGATTTGAACTACATCAATAATTTGACCTGGATGCTGGATTGAAATGTTGCATATAATATCTGCATTTTATTTCTTTATGACCATAAGTGGGGTGTTTATTATATATAACCACTGTCCCATTCTGACCCTTAAAGCAAGTTCTCAACAAATTTTAAAAGATTGAAATAATCCTAAGTATATATTTTCTGACAGTAGTGCAGTTAAGCCAGAGACTACAAACAGCCAGATTTAATAGGAAAATAATTCTCAAATTAATCATTATACTTTTAAATAAGCAATGTATCATAGGAGAAATCACAACAAAAATTTGAGAATACTTGAACTGATTAATAATGAAAATATTGGGTATTATATACTGTGGGATGTAGAGTTTGGTTGGCAGCCACCAGGATGGCACTCAGTGATTCTTGCCCCCTGGACTCACGTCCCCATATTGAATAGGGTTGACCTGTCTTATTCTCTTGACTCATTCATCTTGAGAGAAACCAGCTGTCATGCTGATAGGATCATCAAACAGTCCTATGGACTGTTTCATGGCATTCATAACAATTAACTGAAGTTTCCTGCCATTTTTGGAAGTAGGTCCTCCATCCCCCAGGTAAGTCCAGGCTGACATCTACTGCATCCTCATAAGACCCTGAGCCAGAACCAACCTAAATTGCTCCTGAATTCTTGACCTTTAGTGACTGGGGTATGAATATATATTATTTCTAGTAGCTACATTTTGGGGTAATATGTTACATGGCATTAGATTACCAAAGGGAGGGACTCCTGGGTGGCTTAGTGGTTGAGCATCTGCCTCTGTCTCAGGGTGTGATCCTAGGGACCCACATCGGACTCCCTACATGAAGCCTGCTTCTCACTTTGCCTGTGTCTGCCTCTCTCTCTCTGTCTCTCATGAATAAATAAAATCTAAAAAAAATTAAAAATAAATTAAAAAAAGATCACCAAAGTGCATGTATATTCGTCAGGAAGTTAGAAAAAAACAGGAAACTGTAGAGGATGAGGACCTTAGGAAGATATACAGAAATGAAGGCTTGAAAAAGTAAGCATAACAGTAGAGAGGATTAGCAAAGCCAAAATTTCTTTGAAAGAATAAAATGTTGGTTTAAGACAGATTGATCAAGGAAGAAAAAAATGTCAAAAATAACCATTATCAGCTTTGAAAAAGAGGCATTTCTATAGACCCTTTAGATATAAAAAGAGGATATTTTATTTATTTCTTTAAAAAGTTTTTTTGATGTCATCTCTACCCTCTGTGTGGGGCTCAAACTTGTGACCATGAGACTGAGAGTTGCTTGCTCTTCTGACTGAGCCAACCATTGGCAGGCTGGGTGGCTTAGCGGTTTAGCACCGCCTTTGGCCCAGGTCCTGATCCTGGAGCCCTGGGATCGAGTCCCGCGTTGGGCTCCCTGCGTGGAGCCTGCTTCTCCCTCTGCCTGTACCTTTGCCTCTCTCTCTCTCTCTGTGTCTCTCATGAATAAATAAATAAATAAATAAGATCTTAAAAAAAAAAAAAAAGACTGAGCCAACCAGGCATTCCTAAAAAGAGGATATTTTAGATGGCTATATAGGAAATTTGAAAATTAAGATGCTACAGATAAATATTCAAAACCCTTTCAAGACTGCCACAGAAAGGAAAATCTGAATAGATCTATATAATTATAAAGCTGTGTGGTTAAATTTTTTTATCCACCTATCAGTATTTCTGTAAAAAAATTTTAACTTGAATCTCATGAGGAAGCATGTCAGATAAATTCAAATTAAGAAACTGAAATAAGTCTCATATCCTTCAAAACTTTAGTTTCAAGAAAGGCAAAAAGAAAATGATATAAGGTAACTAAGAAAATGGTAGAAGTATAAATGCAACGTGAGAGCCTTGATTTTTGCCCTGGCTTTAGGAGTGAAGAAAACCTATAAAGCAAATTTGAGAAATGAGAAATTTCATTATGAACTATGTATTACATACTAGTATTATATTGATACTAAATTTCTTGAGTGTTGACAAGCTTGTTATAGTTCAGGAGTAGAAAGTGACTGTTCTTAGGAGACTCATGGTAAGGCTCTTAGGGCTGAAGTGTCATGATTCAGGTCCATGTGGTTCATGTCTATCCATTTATGCCAAGAAACAGGTGTGACACCATATTACATGTATGATATACTTTAAAAAGCCATGGGAATCCACTGAAAATACTTGGACAGGTTACAGTTTTTCTTCTAAAATAGTAACTCTGGGACCAGATAGTGGCAGTGGCTGCACTGCATGTAAATGTGCTAAATGCAACTGAATTGTACATGTTATTTATTTATTTATTTTTGGAGAGAAGGGGAGAGAGAATGAAAAGGGCAGAAGGAAACGGGAGAGAGAATTTTTTTTTTTACTTTTTTTTTTTTTAAGATTTTATTTATTTATTCATGAGAGACACAGAGAAAGAAGTAGAGACATAGAGGGGAAAAGCAGGCTCCTCACAGGGAGCCTGATGTGGGACTTGATCTAGGGACTGAAATCAATCCCTGAGCCAAAGGCAGACACCTACCTGCTGAGCCATCCAGGCATCCTGCGGAGAGGGAATCTTAAGCAGACTCCATGCTCCGTAGAGAGACTGATGTGTGGCTCCATCTCATGACACTGAGATCATGACTTTACCTGAAATCAAGTCAGATGCTTAACCAGCTGAGCCACCCAGGTGCCCTGTGAATTGTACATTTTAAAATCGCTAAAATGATGAGTTTTATATTATACAAATTCCACCCCCCCGCTCTGTCTAGAATGCACATGTAATAAACACACAGGAAAGATTGCTAAATGCATTTTAGCAGTTAATAGGGCAGCTGTCTTTTTTTTTTTTTTTTAAAGATTTTACTTGTTTACTCATGAGAGACACAGAGAGAGAAAGAGAGGCAGAGAGACAGGCAGAGGGAGAAGCAGGCTCCATGCAGGGAGCCCGACGTGGGCCTGGATCTTGGGACTTCAGGATCACGCCCGGGACTGAAGGCGGCGCTAAACCGCTGAGCCACCTGGGCTGTCCAGGCAGCTGTCTTTGAATAATGTATTCTTTAATAGCAAAAATAGAGGATAGCATACATTAGAAACTCCTTGTTTTGCCAGCAAACAAGTTATAAAAGTAGAAATTATGCTCCCAGGCATATGTTATATACTGAACAGTTACTCAAAATGTGTAGATTTCAAGAAAACTATTTTGACTTTGGAAGTAGCTATGTGAGCTTGTAGTACAGAATCATAAAGCCACCAGGGACTTTGAGGAAATATACTTCTTACTGTTTCCTTTATGCAGGACTTTCCTAACCCATCTTGGAAAAGTGAGACTCATATTTTATTATCCAGAAATACAGATACATGGTTACTGATCAGTAGTTTTGAGGATGATTAATGAAACATGGCTGGCTGTCAGTGACACTGCATTTGAGGAATGTTGCTGCTTAGAAACAGAGGGAAGGCTTGAAAGGTTAGAAACACCTGTTGGATGCCAAAAAAAAAAAGGAAAACTCAAGCTCGGAGGTCTCACTTGTGAATTCTATTAAACTTACTAGAACTGCTGAGATCTTAGTAAACTGAATAAAAATAGGACCTGTGTCTTTTTTTTTTTTTTTTTTAAGATTTTATTTATTTATTCATGAGAGACACAGAGAGCGAGGCAGAGATACAGGCAGAGAGAGAAGCAGGCTCCATGCAGGGAGCCCGACGTGGGACTCGATCAGGATCATACACCGTGGGCTGAAGGTGGCGCTAAACCGCTGAGCCACCCAGGCTGCCCGGACATATGTCTTAAACCAGAACTTCACTATAAACCACCAATAATTGATTAGCAAATATAATGGATTAAGAAGAACATAATCCACAATAGCAACAGAAGCCTTCAAACACACTGGGAAATGGGAAAAGTCTATATGAAGAAAGGTCTTAGAAATAATGACAGAACCTGAAAATGTCTAGTATACTCCAGAATCAGAAGATTCAGGGCTGTAAAGATATTATATCTCTCCAAATCTTGGTATAAAGTTAGTGTGTCTATGTTTGAAATCTCAGGTGCTTTGTTTTAATGGACTTTAGCATGCCATTAAGTTCACTTAGAAGAAAATAAGCACAAATCTCCCGTGCCCCCATCCTAAACAAAACAAGCCTCATAACTTTTGCCATGCTAGATACTTAATAATACTTTAGAGGTGTTACAGAGAAAACAGTATGGTGTTGAGCTAGGGACAAAATAGAGAGCAGCACCACTTATATCTAAGAATTGGATTTAGTTAGAACATAGGTGACTTAAAGTGGTTACTTTTCCGCAGAAATTCAGGTTTAGAATTCTTAAAGTATTCTATGCAAATTTATAAATTTTACTGTGATGTTTTAATTAATGAGAATATTCGATTCTTAATATACCTTCACTTACTGCTTTTAATGGAATATTCTCCAAAACTCAGTTTTAGTCTGTATTCTGGAACATATCTGCTTAGATGTAAATGATCACTGTTAACGTGTTGGGAAAAAACGCCCCTTTTTTCCTGGGCTTGAGAAGAAGGAACCTGGAAGAAGCTTCTTTGAAGAAGTATTAGGTTCAAATCCTACCTCCCTTTCAGAGTGTATAATCTTGGGAAAAAGTCATAAAACAGATAATAAACTATATGTCTCTGGGACGTTTTAATGATAAATAATTATGTAAATAACCTGAAAAAAATTCTTCGCAGCTCTTTCCTTTCTGTTAGTGGCACTGGTCTTTGTTTGCTGAGCTCCTTTGTCTTGAATGCCTTATGAGTCAGAGAGTTGTGGTGTTGCTCATAGCTTTCCTCCCCATTCTGGGGGAAGGAAGGGACTACTTCCTTCCAGTTAAGGTTTTTAGATTAACTGGATGGATTCTTAGTTATTGTTCTTATCTGTTTCCTTTCAGTAACTATTGTATACTACTGTGTGACCGACACATTTGGGGTTTAGTTGAGAACTGCAGTTACTTCTTGCTCTCTACCCATTTAACCCATTCCTCCACCACTTCCAAAAATGAGCACTTGAGTCATCTAGATATTTCTGTTGATACCATATACCATATTCCTTCTCACTTTGGTACTTTTGTTCATATTCTTTTGCCTAGTTTGTTTTCTTTGTATTTTTCTCTTCATCCTTTAAGTCCTGTTAGATTCTGGTCCAAATTGGCCTTCTGTTTAGCTTGTTTATGTAACACAGTTGAACTTTGTTAAACATAGCCCTTCTGAAGTTACAGTTTATTTCTTGTGTTTTCTTAGAATACTTTTATAGTTTTCTTTTTATTTTATTTATTTATTTATTTTATTTATTTATTTATTTTAATATTTTATTTATTTATGACAGATACAGAGAGAGAGAGAGAGGCAGAGACACAGGCAGAGGGAGAAGCAGGCTCCATGCACCGGGAACCCGATGTGGGATTCGATCCCGGGTCTCCAGGATCACGCCCTGGGCCAAAGGCAGGCGCCAAACCGCTGTGCCACCCAGGGATCCCATAGTTTTCTTTTTAAAATAGTTTGTTGATGCACTTGAAATTTATCCTGGTGTACAGTCTGAAGAATAGCTTCCAGATTGCTGCATAGTTGGTAAAGCATTTATGTAGTGATCTATTGCTTCCCCAACCGATTTGAGATGGCACCTTTATCTTAACTCTCACATTAAAGTCTGTTTTGGACTTTATGATTTATTTTTCCATTGGTCACTGTATTAGTGTACCTACCATGTCCTATAATTTTAATTATTGAGGTTTTGTGACAGCTTTCATTTTAATAGGACCAGGTCTTCACTTTATTTTTTATTTTTTTATTTTTTATTTTATTTTATTTTTAAAATTTTTATTTACTTATGATAGTCACACAGAGAGACAGAGAGAGGCAGAGACATAGGCAGAGGGAGAAGCAGGCTCCATGCACCGGGAGCCCAACGAGGGATTCGATCCCGGGTCTCCAGGATCGCACCCTGGGCCAAAGGCAGGCGCTAAACCGCTGCGCCACCCAGGGTTCCCTTCACTTTATTTTTGTAGAAGTTTTTCTGGCTATTCTTGTTTATTAGTTTTGAAAGTAATCTTTTATTGAGATCACATTGCGTATATAAATTAGAGATAGACTAAAGATTATGATTTTCCAGTGTAATATAGTCATTTGTATTTTGTAATTCTTACGTTTTACTTGTGTCAGTTGAAATTAACTTTGAAAAACCATTAAACTACGACTTAATTAGAAGCCCAGGAACCTGAATTGTCTGTGTTATTGCTTTTTAGTTTAGCCCAATGGCCAAAGGCTCCCAAAGATACATGGTCTCTACTGGTGCTGATGGGACAGTTTGTTTCTGGCAGTGGGATTTAGAATCCCTGAAATTCAGGTAAGTGGCTGTAATTGTGTGATAAGTTTTCTTTCTTTAATGTTTAATTTAGTCTAATGAGATGAAATCTGATTATAAAGGGAAGTTTGGTAAAGTAGTTGCCTTTTTACTTTTTTAGTGTATAAGGCATTAATGTTTTATTCACTTTACAATATAATATTTATTATTTTTTTTTTCAATTTTTATTTATTTATGATATGATAGAGAGAGAGAGGCAGAGACATAGGCAGAGGGATAAGCAGGCTCCATGCACCGGGATGCCCGATGTGGGATTCGATCCCAGGTCTCCAGGATCGTGCCCTGGGCCAAAGGCAGGCGCCAAACCGCTGCGCCACCCAGGGATCCCTAATATAATATTTATTTTTAAAGATTTATGTATTTTAGAGAGAGAATGTACAGGGGGAGGGGCAAAGGGAGAAGGAGAGAGAGAATCTCAACCAGACTCCCTGCTTAGTGCCGAGCCCAACTTGGGGCTTGATTTCACAACCTTGAGATCATGACCTGAGCTGAAATCAAGAGTTGGATGCTTAACCAACTGTGCTACCCAGGAGCCCCTACAATGTACTATTTAGAGGGGTATGTAAAAGAAGCATAGCAATTCTTAGTGTGTACATTTTGTGGAAAAATAAGGGAGATTGTATGTATGTGAAACATTTTAAAAAATGTTAGAAATGTATAGTTAGATGCATACTCAAAAATTTAGGCCGGATTCCTTAAGAATCTGAAGACCGGTTATAGATCTGTGCTGTCCAGAATGGTACCCCCCAGCTCTGTGTGACGGTCGAGCACTGTACTGGGGGTAGTACAGTTGAGGAACTGCACTTCAGGTGTGGGTAGTACAGTTGAGGAACTGAATTATTAGTTTCATCTTAAAAACTGATACTTGATTCAGGTATCACAAAACCGTTAAGCATGTTTGATATAACTTGACTGTGTTGAATTTAGTTTTTCAACTGTGAGTTTTATGAAACCTGAATACAGATCAAGTATCTTTGATGAAAACTGTTCAAATTGAAATGTAGTATGTATCTTGTATATTCTATTCTGGAAGATTTCAAAGATATAATATGAAAAGAATCTAAAGTTCTCAATATTTTATTTTTATGTGGTATTTTGGATATATTAGCTTGAATGAAATAAAACTGATTTTATCTTTTTTACATTTAATGTGGCTACTATAAAAATTTGAGGTTACATGTGTGGCTCGCATTGTTTCTGTTGAGTAGTGCTGTTCCCTGGTGGTTGTGTACCCCGCCCTCGAGCCTGGATGGCAGATTTACTTGCATGAGCTTTAGTCTCCTCAGTAACAAGATATGGGAGTCAGTAGGTCTGCTCTGGCTGTGGGATAGGAGTCTTGTGGACACACAGATTGGACAGTGCCTTCCAGAGTCCATCCAGCTATAATACCATATGCACAAATACTTGTGGGGTACTTTATAAATAAGGTACTTTAATAAGGTACTTTATAAGGTATAATAATGTACTTTATAAAAAATATTTGAATATGCTAGATTAAAACCAACATTGTAAACTCTGTTAGTGTGGAACAAATGAGTTATAAAATAACATCTTCTTCTTTTAAAGCCCACGTCCCCTGAAGTTCACTGAAAAGCCTAGACCAGGTGTTCAGATGCTTTGTTCTTCTTTTAGTGTTGGTAAGATAACTTTAGTAATTTTTTTTCTTAGTTTTATGTAGCATTTGTTGAATGACCGCATTATTGCTAACAGTGTTTATCAGATGGATGGTAGATGACTTATGCCCATTTCATTAGGTTTAATCCAAGATGTTTATTTAATTAGTTTTTTCCTTGTCTTTTACTCCCCCATGCTACCATTCTCTGATTTTAATGGTAAACAGAGTCAGCTGGTGAAAGGAGGCTTAAGGTGTCCCAATGGGTCCCCTGTGTGAGATATACCAAAACCGTGGTTTTCTTGAACAGGCTGAACTGCAGATTTTTATAGTTTAAGTTTGTTTTCCACTCATTTTTGTGAAATTATTGTACATTTTCTTTTCTTGTATAGTGAACTTGTAATCTTTTTTAGGAGAAGTCCAGGACTTTCTCCCATAAAAGCCTGAAAACTTGAATAAGTCAATTTTGTATTCTGAAGCTAGTATATGAAGTTTAGAAAGCAGAGCCCCTTTTGTCAAACACCTTTGAGTAGCAGAACATATGGTTGCCACAATTAATAAAGTAGTAGGAGATAGTAGTGAACATGTCCAGATTGAATATTTTTTTAATTAAAGTCCCATCTGATGTATGTATTTTTTTTTTTTTGTATGTTCTGTTCTGTTTTTTTTTCCCTCCAAACACCATCAAACAGTTCTCCAGCACTGGCAGGGTGTCCTGCTGTTCATTTCTATTCTGATATCTACCTAAAGAACACCGTGAGATCCCACAGGTTAAGGGCTCAGATCCCTAAATGGGATCTAAAAGATCCCATTTCCCCCCTTCAGACCAGGTTGTCAACCGGGGTTCTGACTACCTGGCTAAAGATCAGAGGTCCCTACAACCTCCTTTGTGGGTTTGATTATTTTGCTAGAACAGCTCAACAGAACTTAAACATTTTACTAGATTTCCAGCTTATTATAAAAGTATATCATTGAGTAACAGCCACACGGATGTTAAAGTGTATGGGCGCTCTCTAGGCATGCTTCTCTTTCCAAATCTTTCTAGGTTCACCAACTTGGAAGCCCTGTCCTTTAAGGTTTTTATGGAGGCTCTGTTACATAGCAACAGTTGATTAAGTCACTGGTGATTGATTCCCCTCCCCTTTTCCCTCCAGAGGTCAGGGGAGCTGGACAGAAAGTGCCAATCTTCTGATCACGTGGTTGGTACTTCTGGCAGTCAGCATTCCCATTCTTAGGTGCACTCTCCAAGAGTCACTTCATTAATATAAACTCTGGTTTGGGCAAAATGGATTTGTGATGAATATCAAGATACTTGGATCAGTATTATTGTTTAGGAAGTCCCAAGGGTTTTAGGAGCTCTGTGCCAAAAAGGGATGAAGACCAAATACATATATTTTTTATTGTAAATTACAACACCACTTTGCATTATATTTATTTTAAAAGGTCTTTCTTTATACAATGAGTTAGAAAGTGGATCTTTTGAGATAAACTTAATTTTGGGATAAGAGATCTTGCTTAGTAAGTTGACATAGAAATTTGGTTTGTTTGGATATTGGTTAACAAACTGAGTTTTTAAATCTTAACATTTTTTATTTCAGGTGGTATGTTTTTAGCCACTGGTAGTACTGATCATGTTATCAGAATGTATTTTTTGGGTTTTGAAGCACCTGAAAAAATTGCAGAACTTGAAAGCCACACTGTAAGTATTTATGTTATAAAATGCTGCAGATTCCTATTGGTACATAGTTAAATATCACTAACAAAATTGTTACTTAATCCGATTTTAAATGTAGGAGGGATTGCATATAAAGGTAAGGATATTGGGATCCCTGGGTGGCACAGTGGTTTAGTGCCTGCCTTTGGTCCAGGGCGCGATCCTGGAGTCCCGGGATCGAATCCCACGTTGGGCTCCCGGTGCATGGAGCCTGCTTCTCCCTCTGCCTGTGTCTCTGCCTCTCTCTCTCTCTGTGTGACTATCATAAAAAAAAATTAAATTAAATTAAATTAAAAAAAAAGGTAAGGATATTATTGACAACTAAGTATGTGACTGTGCTAATATTTTGTGGTTATTTCAGCCTTACTGTTGAAAGTCTTGATTATGACAGTTTATCTGGGTGGGTTTAGTTTCAAGGGGCCTATTCCCCTTAATCATGCTCATGAAATAAGAATGTTGTTTTATTAATGTATAGTAAGATAGATAACTCAGGATTTCTGGTCAGTGGTCAGGTCATCATTTTTCCTATAGGAAGTTCTATGAAGTTCTTTGATAAACAGATCCAGATCACTTTAAAAGAAAAAAAAATTTTCTATACCTAATCAGTCATCAAAGTGATGCCTTGTTTTCAGCTGCTTTGTTTTCATCACTTTCCACATTTGAATTCTCCTAGAGATGTAATTCATTTTAAGTATAGTTGTAAATTTAGAAGGAGGGTTTCCTTGTAGTCTCGTTGGGGTCCTTGGTTTTTTTGCTCTTAATGTAGGATACGCATGTGAGCGAAGGGGCTCAACACGAGTATGCATTCTTGTTTTAAACGAAATGTGCTTCTAGTTCTAAAATGTTTTCTTTTTGTTGTTTTGTTTATGAACAAGAGTGTGATCACTTTTGTGTTTGTTTTCTGTCCCCTTTTAGGATAAAGTTGATAGTATCCAATTTTGTAACAATGGTGATCGGTAAGTGTGTCTGTGAGTGTGTTTTTAGGCAAATACACTGTGCTTCATATTAGTGCAGCTGATATATCACTTTGTATATTGCAGGCAGTTAGTGCTAAGTGTTATCTGTATGAACGTGTCTGTAGCAGGGAGGGAAACACATGAAGCACATAGGTTTTTAGAATTGTAGCTTCCACTGGCTCCTGTGGCCAAAAGGAGCTCCTCTATTAGGTGTAAAGATGATGAAATTCCTAATGTTAGAATAATTAAAAAAAAAATAAAATCTCTTCTAATAAACCACTGTGATGGGTCATGCAACAAAATTGTCACTTAAATTACTCCCTCCTGGTCCCTAATTTCAGGTGCCTTTCCTAAACTGCATTTTTTAAAAAATAAATTTATTTTTTATTGGTGTTCAATTTGCCAACATATAGAATAACACCCAGTGCTCATCCCATCAAGTGCCCCCATCAGTGTCCGTCACCCAGTCACCCCCACTCCGTGCCCACCTCCCCTTCCACCACCCCTCATTCGTTTCCCAGAGTTAGGAGTCTCTCATGTTCTGTCTCCCTTTCTGATATTTCCCACTCATTTTTTTCTCCTTTTCCCTTTATTCCCTTTCACTATTTTTTATATTCCCCAAATGAATGAGGCCATATCATGTTTGTCCTTCTCCGATTGACTTATTTCACTCAGCATAATACCCTCCTAAACTGCAGTTTTTAACATTTTCCTTTGTTAAAAGATGGATTTATTTTTACATGGTGGCCAACATGAATTAGAGTTTAAATTGAAGCAGCTTACAATGGAGTTTTTGCTCTAACTGATCTTCCTGCACATCTTTGATCCTTCCTATTTTTTTTCCCCCTCCAGATACTACTTGTACATTGTCTTCTTAAAACTCAATTTGTTTGATAAGCTGTCGATTGAGTTTGAAATGTGCTTTAACTCCATAGGACCAGGCAAATGAGAGCAAACTAGATTTTTTTCCCATTCAGATTTGTTCTAAATCCCTGTCTTTTGAATTAGCACCTATACATTTACTGGCAGTCAAGATAGCTACATGAGAAATGCTTTTGCTTGTGATTTTAACTGTAGTTCTTGGTGTCCTGTACATGAGTATAAGATCTTTCTCTGAATTTTTTTAAGGTTCTTAAGTGGTAGCAGAGATGGAACAGCAAGAATTTGGAGATTTGAGCAGTTGGAATGGAGAAGTATTTTATTGGATATGGCAACCAGAGTCTCAGGGTAAGTGGAGATGGTTTGTTGGAAGCAGGTGCATCATAATTACTTGGTTCTTCTCTTGGTTGACTGCTTTGTCAGGGGATTGGAGCCACCTTCTATTATGAAGAGCAGTGATCTAAATGAATGGCTACTTCCTGCATATCTGATACATAGATACATAAATCTCATATCCCTAGGAATTTTTCCTTACTGCCTGTCTAGGGTAGTGCCATATCAAAGCTCTTAACAGTTTTTTCTAAGAAATGTTTCACATTCAGTTGTTTGGAAATCCACATGTCTAGTTTATTTTTAATAATTATAGGGGAAATTAACTCCTATTCTCTGCTGTGACTCAAAGAGCTTTATTTGGCTTTAAAATAAATTTGATCTGCACATTTTTGTGAAATGATCTGTGGTTAGGGAAGTGAGAGAAGAGTGTATACTGGAAATCAGATAATCCTTGCTCACAAACAAATCATCTCTACGATTACTTGAAAATGTTCTGTCTGGATATTCAAAACCATCTTAATGTAAGAGTGAATACTCTCAGTCCTTGATTGGTTATAATAATAAAGGTTGTTTTCATTAGGATAATTCGAAATCTCACATTTACCTGTGAACAATTATTAAGCAAAATAGGAACATCATTGTAACAACTTCAGTACAAAAAAAATTCTTTTAAAGATTTTATTTATTTATTCATGAGAGACATAGAGGCAGAGACACAGGTGGAGGGAGAAGCAGGCTCCTTACAGGGAACCTGACATGGGACTTGATCCCTGAACTGGGATTACGCCCTGAGCCAAAGGCTCAACTGCTGAGCCACTCCACCCAGGTGTCCAAATACAAAAATTTTTAATGAGACTGGAAACTGCTCAGTTTTCTTGCTGCCATGGAGCGTGCTCTGCCTGTAATTTCCCCCAATGATGGGAATATTCTTTTCTCATTTAAAATTCTACATCTTTCTAATCTTGAGAACCACAGTTTTCTGTATGTAAGAATTGATGGGTGTATTTGTTTTAGGTTTCTAATCTTGAGTGATCAACTTGATGAAATGTAGTATGTCTATTGCTTCAAGGTTATTACACAGATTTTTAGTTTAAAGAGAAGCATGGAGGCTTAGCCTTTACTCTTTTTGCCTCTTTTGTTACGCTTTTCCCTGACCAGTCTGGTTAGAATTATTCTCTTGTTGGTGTTCCATTGTGCTTATATAGATAGGTATTACATGGCACTTATTCCATATTCTTACAGCTGTTTTCTTTAATTAAAATAGGTGTTTATTAGATGTTTATAATTTCTTAAGATGTATTATCTGACTGCAAAAGCAGCTAGGTTTTACCTTCTCTCTGTTACTGACTATATTTTACAGAGATACTTTCCCTATCTTGTTAATTAAGGCTGCAGAATATTGCAGACATTTGTATTCAAGGCCATTCTTGCCAAGAGACCCATAGTAACCATCTATAGGGAAGTGTAAAGAGATGAGTACAGTTTTATTTATAGTTCAACAGATTGAATATCTGTGTGCTAGGCACTTTTCTAGACATTGGAGATGTGAAAATGCATTACCTTCTTTCTGTTGTCTTAAAATTTTCTTGTCATCTTCTCTGGAGAGAGAGATAACAAAATTATTGTTCTTAGGGCTTGGGGTCACGGGAAGGGAATAATAGAAAAGGAGTAGAGAGAAAAAGCTTTGCTTTTATGATCAGAAGTGGTGTCCTAACATCTGCTTTCATTTAGACTGAACAGTGTTTTCTCTTTCCTTTCCTTTTTTTTTTTTTTTTTTTTTTAAGATTTTACTTATTTATTTAGAGCATATACAAGCAGGAGAAGGGGCGGGGGGCGGGGGCAGATAGCATCTCGAGCAGACTCCATGTTCAGTGCAGAGCTTGACACGGTGCTTGATCCCAGGACCGTGAGATTATGACCTGAGCCAAAATCAACAGCCAGATACTTAACCAGCTGAGCCACCCAGGTGCCCCTGAACTGTTTCTTACTCATCCCCTTCTCGTCCCAGTTGTGTCATAATCTGTTCATAGATAATCTGTTATGGGTCAGATGTACATTAGATATATGATTATGTATGGACATGAACTGGATCACTTCAGTTATTTTTGTACTGATTGTACTTTTCAAATGAATTTACACATTGTGTATGTTTTCCTTAGGGACTTATCTTTGGAAGAGGAAAGGTTTATGAAACCCAAAGTCACAATGATTGCTTGGAATCAGAATGATAGCATTGTCGTCACAGCTGTGAATGATCACGTCCTTAAAGTGTGGAATTCTTACACAGGACAACTGCTTCATAACTTACTGGTAGGTTTGTTTTTATATAATGTAACAAATCAATATTTTTTTGGAACTGTAATTTGATTTTTGAAGCTATAAAATATGTTAAAAGTTTTGTCCACTGATTATCAAATGAGTAGAAATTTATAGATATGCTGATGTTCAAATCACTATCATTAGTATATTTTTAAAAGTCCTTACACGCTATGACAATATGGGTTTTTAATTTTAAACTTAATGGCTTGCAAACCCTCTTTAACTATATGACTTTGTTGAATAAAGGGACATGCTGATGAAGTATTTGTTTTGGAGACACATCCCTTTGATTCCAGAATTATGTTATCTGCAGGACATGATGGCAGCATATTTATATGGGATATTACAAAAGGCACCAAGGTGAAACATTATTTTAATATGGTAAGTGAAGTGTATCTTAATGTACGCTTGCATTGGTTTCAAGTATTCGGATTATGAAGTTTAGCCAGAACCTAATCTGTATGTTTTGGCAGTTTATATAGGAATCAGGATACGTGAAGCCTAATAAATATCTGCCAGACATACATGTATAGATACTCATGAAATTCTCTCTGTAACTGAGTCACACTAGGGAAGGAATTTCAAATGATTTATTTAGCCCTCTGTATATATGTGAATGTGTTTGAATTTGTTTAAATTAGCAAAATCATGGTTATTATACATATTTTCACTAAATTTATTGAAATATTTGGTAATAAAACAATACTGAATGAAATTGTCTGGGAATCAAAAACATCATTGGGTTTTTCCAGCCAAACACATGTAATACTTTTTTTAAACACATGTAATACTCTAAAACTGAATTAGGATCCTATTGCATATTTTAAAAAATTTCTCATATATAATCACAAGCTTGTCACCAAAATCAGCAAATTTAACATTGTTAAAATAGCATTATATTATCCAGCTTTATGTTCAAATTTTGTCAATTGTTCTCGTAATGTCCTTTTAGTTATATTTGGCCCTTTGAGCAGTATTTAATTAAGGATTATGCATTGTATTCGTTGGCATTATATTTCTAGGTTTCTTTAATCTTCAGAAATCCTTTTTTTTCTATTTCTCACTTTCTAACTTTTTTGAGGAGTGCAGACAAATAATGTTACAGAATAAATATCTGTATTTTGTCTGCTGTTTTTTTTTTTTTGTCTGCTGTTTTTTCATGATTTGATTGTTACACCTTTTTTTGCTGCTGATTATTTTAATTTTTTATAACTACTTACTTTTAGAGAGTGTGAGTAGGGTGGGGAGGGCCAGAGAGAAAGAGAATCTCAAGTAGGCTCCATGCCCACTGCAGAGCCAGACTCGGGGCTGGGTCTACATGACATCATGATCTGAGCTGAAATCAAGAGTCGAACACTTAACTGACTGAGCCACCCAGGGTGCCCTGATGGTGATAATTTTAAATATTTGGTAAGGTGGTATTTGCCAGGTTTCCTCACAATAAAATAGTTGTTTTCCCTCTTTGCAACTTTTTTGCCCCCTCTTTGTAACTATTAATTTTTTCATGAGGTATTTTGAGCTCTGTAAATGTCCTATTCCTCATTCAACTTTCACAGTATCCACTGAAGATTTTTAATGGCATCATTCTTTCCATATTTATTATTGGCATTCTCACATAGTTTTGTAATCTTTTTTTCATTTTATGTGAAGAATATTTTCCAGAATCTGAAATATATTTTTAAAAAATTGCAATTACATTTTTGACTGAAAATTCATCCTTTCTCAGGTTATATGGTTAACCTACTGTTGAGTGTTTAAATGGTTTCTGAAGTATGCACAGTGACATCACTTTGAATATCCAGGTACATGGATGGCTATTTATGTAGGTCTGTGATTATTTCCTTAAGTTAAATTCTGAGGGGAGTTACTGTATAAAAGATTTTTGTGTTGTCAAGACTATTGCTTGATATACATATGAGATGTTTTGTAAAATTACTGTAAAGTTTATTTTGTTCCAGTTCAAAGTGTAATTCATTTTAGAGGAAGTCTAATAGTAGGGTGTAGAGATGAATGTGGTTCTTAGACCTTTGATTGAAGGCCCTCTGAGTCCATGTGTTCCATGTTTTTTTTTTTTTTTTAAACCTTAAATTTTTTATTGCAGCATGCTTATTTTGGACAATTCTTGACAAACAGTTCAAAATGCAGTATTTATTACCATAAAATGCACTAAAATAACAAAAAACATTGCTGAATTGCACATGTGTAATTAGGCATCTCAGAAAGTTGCATCTCTGGGTTTAAATTATTGGAAAAATAAGTCTTTTTCAGCAATTTTTCTATGGTTTTAAATTTTATAGGTATCTCCATTTTCTTTTTTTTTTTCCCATTTTCTTATTTGTTCTTTAAAACTCTTTAAGAACATTACATCCTCAATTTAACTTATCAAAACAGAAAACTACATTAATTCAGGCTTTCAGCAGAATATAACCTAAACAACTTCTGAACCAAAGCAGATTCAAGTGGACAATGGTGATCTTACTTCCAGTGAGACATACAAACTTTGCTGCATATACTGGGTTCTTTTTCAACTTCTTTTATTTTTAAAAAAGATTTTAAAATTTATTTGAGAGAGCATGTGAGCAGAGGCAAGGGGAAGAGAGAGAAGGAGAACCTTAAGCAGATTCCCACTGAATGCAGAGCCACATGTGAGGCTTGATGTAAGGCTCGATCTCATGACCCTGAGATCATGACCTGAACTGAAATCAGGAGTTGGAAGTGCCACACAGGCACCTGGACTGAGTTCTTCTTACCTTTATGGCTCAGCTGAGAGACTCCCAGTTTTCTGTTAGACAGATTTACATAGGGTTATAAATTACCACCATTATGTTATTATATTAAATACATAATAACCTTCAATGTGACATTGAATTGTTGTACAAGCACAGTTGTACATTGCATTTTGTCAGGAATCACTGTGGAGGACTCTTTAAACTATAGGGAGAAACCCAAGTCTGGCTTGCTCTGCAAGATCCTACTCAGGAAAACTTCCTTCTCTGCAGGTACCTTAGCAGAACTTTTGGTGCACTTAGGTGCACATGTATGACAGGAAATTAGCTGCCACCATCTTTGACTTGCCAGAGAAGGGCGGTTGCCTCTACTTTACCTGGACTGGAGGTTCCAGGCCAGGGGTGTGAAGTGGTGCCAGGGTACAAGTAGGGTTGTAGTGAAGGTCGCTTCTCAAAGGACTGTGTAGGTGAATTGGTGTTCCTTTGTTTTAAAAAAAATTGGAAGAAAATTATTCCGTTTATTCCTTTTTATGTTATGAGAGAATACAAATTTGTATACATATTATGTGTACGTGTAATAGGGTAGTGCCTTAATTATCCCAGTAACTAAATTTTCATGTATGTTAATCAGTACACATTTATGTGTGGTATAGTGGTAGTGGAGTGTTGATTTTTTTTTTTTTTAATTTTTATTTATGATAGTCACAGAGAGAGAGAGAGAGAGGCAGAGACATAGGCAGAGGGAGAAGCAGGCTCCATGCACCGGGAGCCCGACGTGGGACTCGATCCCGGGTCTCCAGGATTGTGCCCTGGGCCAAAGGCAGGCGCTAAACCGCTGCGCCACCCAGGGATCCCCTGGAGTGTTGATTTTTAAGCAATATTTGGGCATGGGATGAGTTTGTTTTGGCAGTTAGTGAGTTGGGTGATTGATTTTCCATCACTGATCAGACTTGCCCTAAAGTTCAGTTATTGGAGAGTTACAGGCTTAGACAACAAGCTGTTAATGAAACAATTCATTTATCTATAAATTGGTAGTGCTAAACTAATGTAATTTCAGTTGAAGAACAAGAATAAAAGTTGAAAAGCAGTCTATTAAGGCAACATTCATGCTGTAATTGGAGCATCCTTCCTAAACCTGTGGTAGTTTGAAATAAGGTAGGTGCAGGCATTTCCATGTGCTCTCTTGTGACTTGGCAGCATTCCTACTTTTGCATGGTGGTCAGTCATCTTAGTGGAAAGTTTATTTTTTTTTTATTTATTTTTTTAAAACATTTAAAAAAATTTTTTATTTATTTATGATAGTCACAGAGAGAGAGAGGCGCAGAGACACAGGCAGAGGGAGAAGCAGGCTCCATGCACCGAGAGCCCGATGTGGGATTCGATCCCGGGTCTCCAGGATCGCACCCTGGGTCAAAGGCAGGCGCTAACCTGCTGCGCCACCCAGGGATCCCCCGGAAAGTTTAAATTCTAGAAAAGTACTGATTTTCACTCACGAATACCACACTTTGTTGATCTTGAGTCATTTATCTTGTTTATGAAATTGTCATTCATTTCTAAGAAGTAAAGGAAGACTTTACTTTGGATTGGCTTATGATCTTTCCTTCTATGATTTTGAGAAATCATTCTTAGACTAGCTATCAAGCCCCGCATTGAACATCTTGGGAAAAAAAAAGTGACGTAGCTGTAGCAGGTAATTGACATGAAAACGGTTGATAAAGCAAATGCACTTGTGTAGAATTGGTTATAACTTTTTTCCTCTGTGTTTCCTAGATTGAAGGGCAAGGACATGGAGCTGTCTTTGACTGTAAGTTTTCACAGGATGGACAGCATTTTGCCTGTACAGATTCTCATGGACACCTTCTGATATTTGGTTTTGGATGCAGCAAGCCATATGAAAAGGTCTTTTTTTTTTTCTTTTGTAATATTTTAACCACTTTAAAAAAATTGTAATTCTAGTGTAGTCAACATACAGTGTTATGTTAGCTTCATGTGTACAATATAGTGATTCTACAATTCTGTATATTACTCAGTGCTCGTCAAGAGAAGTGTACTCTTAATTCCATTCACCTATTTCACCCATCTCCCTGCCCACCTCCCCTCTGGTAACCATCTATTTTCTATATTAAAAGTTTGTTTTTTGGTTTGTCTGTAAAAGGTTATCTTTAGTGTTTTTTTTTTATAAGTAGTTATTGTAAGTAGTTATTTATAAGTAGTTATTAAGGATGTTTTGGGGGAAAAAAGAGGTTTTGAAAATATGTTAGGTGTATTGAATTAGTTTCTTTTTCAAATTATACATAGCTACTTAATATTTGTATTCTTTAACTTTTATAAACCTCAAAATGTCTATCTGTAAACTTCTTTTTTCAGATTCCTGATCAGATGTTCTTCCATACTGACTATCGACCACTGATTAGAGATTCTAATAATTATGTCTTAGATGAGCAAACTCAGCAGGCTCCTCACCTTATGCCTCCACCATTCTTGGTAGATGTAGATGGAAATCCTCATCCAACTAAATATCAGAGATTAGTACCAGGCCGAGAAAATTCTGCAGATGAACATTTGGTTCCACAGCTAGGCTATGTGGCAACAAGTAAGTGTAAATTTTTTTTTTTTTATTTTTATTTGAAAAATGTAAAATATACAGAACTCACGAACTTCTAGATCACCAGTAATAGTTTGCAGTATTTGTTTTGTCATTCTATCTCTAGATACATACAATTATTTTTAAGCACCTAAGTTCTGGACTGCATGTGTGTTCATTTATCCCTAGATAACTTCAATATGTATTTTCTAAGAACAAAGGTATTCTCTTATGTAACCATAAACAGTTACCAAATATGGCATTTAACACTGATGTAATACTGTTATGAAATCTATAGTCTGCAATCAAATGTTGTCTGTTATTCTAATGCCTGTTAAAACTTTTATTGTTCTCCCCTATGTGGATCTCAATTTGGGACTGCACATTAAAGTTAATTGTCATTGGTGAAGTTCAGGTTGTACTTTTTTTTTTTTTTTTTAAGTTTATTTTTAAGTAATCTCTACACTCAATGTGGGGCTCAAACTTATTACTCTTAAGATGAAGAATCTGACTGAGCCCCCAGGTGCCCCCAGGTTGTACATTTTTTGATAGAATACAGTGTGTAAATGATGATGTAGCTTACCTGCAGCATCACATCAGGATGCTTATGATTGTGTTTTATACAAATATTGATGATGTTATTGAAAAAATTTGGTTAAGGTGGTGCCTGCCAAGTTTCTGCACCATAGTTATTTTTCTCTTTGTAATTAGTAAAACATTTGTGGGGAGATACAACTTTACCTAAAAGTTTTAGAGTCCACTGATGATTTTTGCTTGATTCAGTTGTTCCAAAGATTGCAGCAAAATGGTTGTTTTCTAATTCTGTCATCATTGCATTTGCATTTTATTAGTCTGCCTTTTATATGTTTAGACAGTTCATTAAATTTTAATATGGACTTCGGGGTTGTTATATAATGGGTTATAATCCATAATGGTTATTATTTTGTTGCTAACACTGTTTTTAGATTTGAGTGTGAGAATCTTTTCAGGCTGAGTGTTCTCTTTACTGCATCCCTTGAACATTTCCTTACTTTCTGGCACAAGATGTTTGAGTCCTGTCTTGTACTTTGCCTGCCCTAGTCAAGGGCAGAGGTTTGGTTTTGTTTTGTTTTTGTATTTGTTCCTAGTAGTGCAGTGTTTCTCTGTACAGATGTTATTAAGCAAAGAAAAAAAATGCTTCTGTTTTGTTTGGATGAGGTTTGTTTTACTAAAAGTAAAATCACTGGGCAGCCCGGGTGGCTCAGTGGTTTAGGCCGCCTCCAGCCCAGGGCATGATCCTGGAGACCCAGGATCGAGTCCTGCTTTGGGCTCCCTGCATGGAGCCTGCTTCTCCCTCTGCCTGTGTCTCTGCCCCTCTCTCTCTTTGTCTCTCATGAATAAATAAAATCTTAAAAAAAAAAAAAAAAAGTTAATCACCAGTTATATTTGAGGCTAAAACTTGATGTGTAAATCACTATATGTTTACTGTTTCAATTACATATTTTCTATTAGTTTAAGGTATAGTTTACATAAAACAAAATTCACCAAATTTAAGTTTTACAAGTCAAATTAGTTTGGCAGATGTTGAACAGTCATGTAACTACCACAATCCAGGTACAAAATGTTTCTAATACCCTCAAAAGTTCTTCTGGCTTTCTTGGAATGACTGTTCTATTTTGTCACTTTAATTTTGTATTTTTGAGGAACTTTGTATAAGTCGAATTGTACAATACTAAATCTTCTGTCTGGCTTCTTTAACTTAGCATGCTGCTTTTGAGATTCATTTTTGTTCTTGCACAGATCAGCTATTTGTTCCTGTTTGTTAATAGAGTAGTGTTGTATGCATATACTGTCATTTATTCATTCAGTAACAGTTGAAGGGCATTTGGCTTTTTTCCATTTTGGGGTTCCTCTTGGGAGTGCTGAAGTACCAAACTAACAACTGGGTTTATCTTAGGTCTTTCTTTGATTTTATTAATTTTTGCTTTATGTATTTTAAAGTTCTGTTATTAGGTGCAGACACATTTCAGATTGTTCTCTTGGTGAATTCTTTTATCGTTACGAATTGTTCCTTTTTTCCCCTAGTAGCATTTCTTCTTTTGAAGACTATTATTTTGTTTTCATATTAAAATACTAATCCAGCCAATTTTCTTTAGTATTGTCATGGTGTATCTTTTCAGTTTTTTTTTTTTTTCTTTTAAGATTTTATTTATTGATGAGAGACGGAGGCAGAGGGGAGAAGCAGGCTCCATGCAGGAAGCCTGATGTGGGACTTGATCCCGGGACTCCGGGATCACACCCTGGGCCGAAGGCAGGCGCTAAACTGCTGAGCCACCCAGGGATCCCCTCTTTTCAGTTTTTTTTTTTTTTTTTTAAATTTTTATTTATTTACGATAGTTACACAGAGAGAGAGCTAGAGAGAGGCAGAGACATAGGCAGAGGGAGAAGCAGGCTCCATGCACTGGGAGCCCGACGTGGGATTCGATCCCGGGTCTCCAGGATCGCGCCCTGAGCCAAAAGCAGGTGCTAAACTGCTGCGCCACCCAGGGATCCCCTCTTTTCAGTTTTTATAACCAATTTATGTCTTTATATTCAAACAGATTTCTTGGGACACCTGGGTGACTCAATGGTAGAGTGTCTGCCTTCAGCTCAGAGCGTGATCTGGGGTCCTGGGATTGAGTCTCATGTTGGGTTCTCCACGGAGAGCCTGCTTCTCCCTCTACTTGTGTCTTTCCCTATCTCTGTATGTCTCATGAATAAATAAACAAAATCTTTTAAAAATCAAAAAAACAGATTTCTTATAGGCACCAATCCAATTTGAACCTGTTAATTGGAAAATGTAGGCCTTTTACATTTAATAAAATTATTAGTATGGTCAGGGTTAATTTTCTACCATTTTGCTATTCTTTTCTCTTTATCCTTTCTATTCTTTGTGCCTTTTCTTTTTTTCCTGCCTTGTTTGAAATTGATTACTTTTTAGTATCTCATACTATCTCCACTAATATCTTACTAAAGATACCTGTTTGTCTTAGTTACTTTTAATGGTTGCTGTAGGACAGGAATTGTTGAGTGTGGTTTGCAGACCTGTGGTTTTATCCATGATCTTTTTTATGAGGCCTTCAAAGTTGCAACTATTTCGTAATAATATTTACCTTTTTGATTGTGTTGACAATTGCACTGATGGTATGGAATCAGCAGTGGGTAAAACTTCTGGCACCAGACCATGAACAGTCATTGTACTTTTCATTGCCTTAAACACACATTTTTAACTCTTCTGAGTTTAAGATTGGAAGTATGCATAGAACAAATCTTCTATATATTCTGAAGTATCTCTTTCTGGCTGGTGGGAACATGGACTATTTTTAGCTCTGTGAGAGCTCTGGGAATTTTTTGGGATACTGCCTTTTCATGTTTTTTCCACCTGCAGGGTGGAGTTTTACCCAGTGTGTGCATTGTATCATTATTTAGTCAAAGGATCAGTTCAGCATTACTGTGTATCTCTGAGCTTTCCATGCAATTCACTCTTCTCTGATGTTCAGCCCTGCATATTCTAGGCTTCCCTGCTGCTCCCAAGCTCTGACCTCTGTCTCCTCAACTCATTGAAACCTCTGGATGCTCTTTGGGTTTCCTCTCCTTATTTTGCAGCCTGGAAAGTGCCTCCAACTGTTACCTGGGGCAATCAGAAGGCTAGACTCCGTTATTGGTCTTCCCTCAGGGATTACAGTGCTCTGTATCTGTTGTCCAGTGTCTGAAAACCAGGGTTATATATATATCTTATGCATGTATATAATTTTTCCAGGGTTGTGGTAGTTTATGGTGGGGAGGGCAGTTCCTATAGTACTTAAATCTTCATGGGTAGAACCCCACTTTATTTTTATTTTAACATTTTATTTCCGAGGCAGAATGAGAGAGAAAAGACTCCCGGTTGAGCAGGGAGCCCAACTTGGACCCATCTCAGGACCCTGGGATCATGATGTGAGCCAAAGGGCAGATGCTTAACTGACTGAGCCACTTGGGAACCCATAGAACCCAAGTTTAATATTTCAGTATTTGAATAGCATTATGCCAACTCGTTCTGATGATATTTGCCATGTTACATTAAGTGTTTTGTGCTATGAATGAAAAGTTCTATGTTCTGTAGACCTCGGGTTTTTACAGGGAGAGGGAGAGGACCAGGAGTCATCTTTTCTGTTGTTTTCCCTTTCATTCCATGTGGTGGTCTTAGGAATCTTTTACCATTCCCTGTTCTAATTAAAATCTTTTTATCATTTTAGATTAGGGCTCCACTTTTTGCTTTCTTAGCTCATTTTTTGAAAATATAGAAACAGTGATTTTAAGATACAGAATTAGGACATTTAGCTCATGTAAGTTCTTCATTGATGGTCATGGTGAAATGGAGATGTTATCCATGAGATACAAGGGAATTTAATTCAGATAGTAGGATGCAAGTATTTTTTTTTTTTCCTGAAATAGTATATGACATTTTTTAGTTTCTGGATCTGTTACTGTAGAGACTAGGTTATATTTTTCATTCTTTTTGCAAATACCCTATTAATTTCAATCTGTTAGGGTTCTACTTATAAGTGGGTGGGGGCTTGGTCTGTATTCTGTTCAAAGAAGATTGATTTTATGTGGGAGGATATGTTAGTGTTTAGATAAATTTCCAGACCCCACAACCATCTAACACTTTCTATCCATTAATACTAACTGAACCTGTTAGTTGAAAAATAAGGAAGCAAAGTGACTTTTTAAAAATTCTGATTTTGTACTTGAAGAATTATGGGTACTGGCTATGCTAAAAGCATACCTAAGGGATAGAGGAACTTAAGCTTAGTGGGCGAGGCACGTGTAGCTTCTCCCTCCCTCCCTCTACTGCACCTGCTTTCAGGAGCTACAGCCATAGTTTGTTGAAGAGTATTACTCTCTTAAGAAATTAAAAAAAAAAAAAAGAGAGCAGAGAAGAAATGCCACTCTTTTTCTGTACGTCAGAAATAACACATTGTTACTCTGGTCTTGTCTGGAGACCTCAGGAAATCAGAGTTGAATGAAGTATGTCTTGTATAAGTTTGAGGGGACTGTTAGTGTGTAACAATAAAATGAAGCTTCCGCTGTCCGCGTGTTTCTACATGCTTACTTCAGGGGTTTAGGGTTCGAGAGTTTTCCTATTTGTGTTTATTATGATTTTGAATGTACAGGTGACGGAGAGGTGATTGAACAGATTATAAGCCTACAAACCAATGATAATGGTGAACGAAGCCCAGAGTCCAGTGTTCTTGATGGAATGATAAGACAGTTGCAGCAGCAGCAGGATCAGAGAATGGGAGCAGATCAGGATACTCTTCCCAGTGGACTTCCAAGTGGAGAAGAAACACCTCGAAGAGGTAAGATGTATGAGAAATATCTTGTCTTAATAAGGCTGAACTGAGAGTAAATGAAGTCACTGTCAGTTACGTGCAGTGTGAAAAATATGAAGTGTATTTTTACCACTTCAGTAGTCTGAGGGTGATTTCATTAGGTGTGAAGTTGGTGTGCTAGTAAACGAATGTTTGATTTTCAAGTACCTAGAGAGGCTGTTAAAACCTTTTTTGCTCTAAGATAAGAGTATTTATAAAATTGTATTAAATGAGTAAAGAACAAAGTGTGTTTGAATGTTTAAGGAAAACTACAGTTCTAGGTTTCCCTTTAAACATTTTTAATTAAAAAATATTAGTTGGTTAGAGCGCTAAATGTTTCTTATGGAATCAGAAGGCTTGAATGAATTTTCAGGATGAAGTTCCTGATCCTGGAATGTAGTATTCATTACATTAGTAGTGGAGATAATGTAGAGGAGCAGACAGTGGTTAAACAGATGGAAACTCAACGGGGGAAGATGAATGCCGTGGAAGGTTAGGGAAGCCGTGCTCCCTGCCATGTCATGCTGCACTGGTACTCCCAGAATTTTTTGTCATCCTACAAGCATGGATATAGCCCATAGTTTCTGTTTGCACTAATAGGAGGAGCCCCTTTATCCAATGTTTTAAGAAAACAAGCACTTTACCTGGGATATCTGCTGCCACTTTGGGCTCCATAATTCATCCTGCTGACTTGCAGTCATGGGAGGCTGCCCTGCCTCCTTTGCCCCCCAGATCAGCTCTGCACAGGCTGGGTTCCTGGGGTCTGCGTTGCCCTGTCCTTCACTCTCTCAGCTCCAATTCAGGAGCTTGCCAGCATTTCCCTATCGCATTTTGTGAAGTTTTAATATCCACTTTGGGAGCTTGCCTGCCCCAGTGGCACAGATTATCTCTTAAAGTCACAAGTAATGTTGGTGTTTTAGCTCTTATTATGAAGCCACCATAGTTTGAAGAGACTATCTGCAATGCTAATTTTTCCAAAAAGAGGTGTTTTTAGTGTGCAGTTTTGAGGAAGGCAAGACCTTTAGGATTGCAAATAATAGCAGTATAATAGAAAATATCTGTACATTAAAAGATTTCAGGAAGTCTAGTAAAAATGGAAGTTGAAGTTAAAAGGTGTCCTGTATTTTGATCTCAGTTACATTATGATTCTTTTTTACAGAGTTGTTTTGATTGGTATTTTTGTTTTTTGTAGCTTATTAGGAATGTATATTCCTATTATATGTTCAATGCATATTTGTTTTGGAATCAATTTTGACAATTTTTCTTTAGGTTTTAGAAGGCTGAGCTTAGACATCCAGTCCCCTCCAAACATTGGTCTGCGTCGCAGTGGACAAGTTGAAGGTGTTCGTCAGATGCATCAAAATGCTCCACGTAGTCAGATTGCTACAGAACGTGACCTGCAGGCTTGGAAACGAAGAGTGGTTGTACCAGAGGTACCACTAGGCATATTTAGGTTTGTTTTAGGATATCTATTAATATTGTTTCTTTTTACAAAAATATATCTATATGGTTATTTTATGCATTTTTTACTCCCATTAGTGATATAAATAATCATATAAATATATTTTAGTAATGGGTTGGAATCTTTTAATTGTAGGAAAATGTCGAAATTGTTCTTTAAGTTTTTACTATGGTAAATTTTTGCTTAACCATTCTTGTTCCATCTTTACAAATACCTGCTTTTCTCCCTTCAGTGTTATTTTGAAGTAAATCCCAGGTGTATCATTTTGTTCATAAATATGTCTGTGTAATTCTAAAAGATAAGAAATTTTCAATATTACAAGCAGTCCTAATTTTATCATAACCTTAAAAAAATAATTCAGTAGAATCAAATACTCAGTCTGTGTTTAAATTTCCAATTGTTTCATGGCGTGTTTTCAGTTCTTTGCAAGACCATTTAAGTTACTTTGTGAAAAGGCACATAATATGTGTTGTCTCTTCATGAGGGAAGCAGGCGTTGGTGCTCACTGGCTGGGTCCATTAACTCATTAGGAGCCATGAAACAGTGATTGCTCAACTCTGAAGTCTTCATTTGTTACAGTGGGTGCTTCTAAAAAATTTACCCAAATGTACTCTTCACCTAGTGGTAAAGTTTGTATCAAAAAGACAAGATAGATGCTTATCTTGCTTTTATTCACCTTCAAAATGAAGATTTACTCCCTTTCACCCCCAGTAACGACCAGTTTGTGTTTGTGTTCTTCACTGTGTAAATCACACTGCCATGATTTAGCTTCTTTCTAATATCCTTACTGATTTTTAAGTTTTTCCGTCTCTGACCGGGAAGAGCCACTTGGAGGTGCCTCCTGAATCCTTTTGAAATGACAGGTAGTATCCTTCTATAGCGTCCCTGTTATCAAGCATGGCAAGGAGTTACAAGTTTATCTTCTAAATTTCTCATCCTGGATGTGGAATCATTCTTTTCTTTTAAGCAGCCTGGTTTTTCTTTAAGTGGGACATATTTCACAGTTATAGTCTGGGCAGTAGGGTCTTCTTGCTACTGAGTTGTAACCTGCTGATTTTTGAGGTAATGAAAGACAGGTAGCAAATGTTGTTTTTCATTGATATCTGAAATGTTCAGTATTCTATTAATGTCGCAATTAATTCTTTGAAGGTAATTTTGTAAAGGTATGTCCTTCATGTGTTGATGCAGAAGAGTTTCAGTAATTGGTGGAGGAATGTAGTACTTACATACTATGCAGTGAATTTAAGAATGTTTATAAATACACAAAGTAATGAAAAGCAAAATCTGGTATTGGGATGAGAAATACAGGAAATCACCATCCTATAGTGCTATGCTATGACTAAGCCTTAAAATTATGTCTGAGTTGCCTAGGCGTCAGAACTCAAAAGTGTCATTTTGGGATACTTTTTGTTGTTAAAACCAGGAGAAGTGGGACGCCTGGGTGGCTCAGCGGTTGAGTGTCTGCTCTTGGCCCAGGGCGTGATCCTGGAGTCCTGGAATCTAGTCTCACATTGGGCTCCCTGCATGGAGCCTGCTTCTTCCTCTGCCTATGTGTCTGCCTCTCTCTCTCTCTGTCTCTCATGAATAAATAAATAAAATCTTAAAAAAAAAAAAACCCAAAAAACAAGAGAAGCATACAAATAGCAGGAGTGAAAGACCTGGTGAATAGTTCCTTAAAGAAGTATTTATTCTCTTAACGTGGAAGAATGGAGATAGTTTTAGGCTGGAATCATGGTTCCCGGTTAATCACCAACTCTGGCTCCTCTGTTTCTGATCTCCATCTTAGAGTGTGGCTTCCAATCTTAAAGTCACCTCAAAGTCCAAGATTAGTTGGACTTGATACAGTGGCAATCATATATCTTCATTTGTGATGGAGGTTGAGATTTAGGCCAGAAAAAGGAAGAGAAACAGACAATAAGGACATTTCTTGTTGAGGGACTTCACTTAAGCAGCCTTAATGGTTGCATTTGACATTTTCTGCTCATAACTCATGGACCAGAATGTTGTTATATGGCCATACTTAGCTTGGTGATAGATTGTATTTAGAGCAGCAGAGAGCCTAGATAGAAACTGAGATTCTGTTTCAAAGGAAGAAAAGGAGAATGGAATTTTTGTGTCAACTAGCTGTCCGCTGTAATTTTTCCCAAAGAAGAGTGTAACTCTTTGCAGTACTGTATTCTAAAATACATATGGGATTTTGTAAAGGAGATGCTGAATGATCTGGTAACAATCAGTGCTCGCTCTCTCTCTCTCTTTTTTTTTAAGATTTTATTTATTTATTCGTGAGAGAGACAGAGAGAGAGAGGCAGAGACATAGGCAGAGGGAGAAGCAGGCTCCCTGCAGGGAACCCGATGCGGGACTCGATCCCCAGCCCCCAGGATCATGCCCTGAGCCAAAGGCAACCAACCGCTCAACCACTGAGCCACCCAGGGGTCCCTCAATCAGTGCTCTTGATGATAGTCCTTTAGTGGGAGCATTTGACATAACTGTTTACTTAAGCTGGTATTCGATGTGGATCAAGAGAAAATTAAAGTTTTCCAACTATGAAAGTAATATGTGTCCATTGTGAGAAATTTAGGTAATAAATGAAAGTGTGAGATGACCCCAAAGGACAGAATGCTAAATATACAGCACTGCTTCCCAGTAGACACAGTTCTGGTTGGGGCCGGATTTCAGGCATTTAGTTTGTCTTAATTCGGTTATAGTAGAGACTCTCTTCATTCTGTTCATGCTGATTCTTTATATTCTTCATATTATTTTATGTGATCTTTATAATATCCCTTAATTGACGGTCTCATTTAGCCATGGAATTGCAGAGTTGAAGATGATACTCATGAAGGCCTAGAATGTTCCTTTGCTTTATTATTGGTTGAGAATGAAGTGTATGTAGTGTTTCATTTTCAAAACAAAGAGAAGCGTACAGCTATGGGATAGAATTTCATCTGGCTACAAGTGAAAAACCTTATATAGTTCCTTAAATACACATAAAATTGGTGAAACTGACAACTCGTGAAGGGTTGAGTCTGATTTAGAGCTGCTCTGTGGATACAGTATTGTTCCACTGTATTCTGAGTGTGGGCTGGAGATGTACCGAGAGAAAAATGCAATTTCTGTAGAAATCGTTTTTATCTCAGATGAAAGATAAAAGATATCTTAGGGCATTTGTGTGCATACTCTTTTGAGCATCCGTTTGTATCTTGAAGCATGGCCAATATGTCAGTTTTGAAAGTGGCCCAAGTGGGATTTTAAAGTGAACACAGAACACAAAGCTGTATGTTTTCAACAATGTTCAAATTGTAGAAAAAGGACAGTCACATGAATTTTCTAACCATAGAGAAGGAAAATTAACTTCAGTATCTTCCTCTTGGTGGAAGGTCCCTTGTGTTGAATGAAGTCAGTCACAATAACAATCTTTTGTATCATGTTAGTTGGAGATGTAAGTGATTAGAAGTATGAGTAACACTGCTATTCTGATTTTCTAAAAATTATAAAACATGAAGTTTGAATAAATTTAGAGGAGGATTCTCTTTTATTTCTTTAGAGAAAGGAATTACAATATTGGAAAATACATAGGGAGATTTTGAGTAGCCATTATGAAAGATCCTGTTTGCATTGGCTGTATTGGGTCAATGAAAATACAAACAAACAAATATTTCTGTATTAAATATGAAAAAAGGACCTCCTGTCTCTGAGATTATATTAAATTTCTAACATAAAACTAGAGCTTGACTTATTTTGTTATAACTTCAGGAACTTTCTGTATTAATTTAAAAAATATATAATTTTATTTTGCCCTAAGTCAAAATGATTAGTTTTTCCTCTTTATATTCTTCACTTTATGCATCAGTTCATTAACTCCTATAACTGGATACTTTTATTTGTAGGAAGTTGGAAGACTTCAGAATAGAGAAAGGTGAAGAGGAAAGAAATCTTTATATAATAGGAAGAAAAAGGAAGACTCTCCAGTTCACACAAAAGGTAACCTAAATTCTATTTGCTTAGGAATAATTAGAAATTAAACTGAATTTATGCTTCTTTTTGGTTCAGTAAGAATATTAGTAACTTTTGCCTGAGGTAGAATATTTCTTGCTCACAGTCTTCTGTTTGGGATTTAAAAGAAGAGTAGACATGAGGTTGTACAGCTGTTAGGAAAGAGTGGTCTGAAGCTTGAGGGAAGGAAGTAGCCCAATGCCTAACAATGCCAAAGGATTCTGGAAAATTACTGTCTGATGACCACTCAGGTCAAGAACTGGAATGTTACAGGCCCATCACAGGCATTTTAGGTGCATTTCCACTCACTGACTTCCACAACTAGCCAACCCTTTGACTTCTAAAACTGCTGGTTAGCTTTGTCTGTTTCAAGTTTATCCAGATATTCACATAAAAGAAAAATCTTAGGGGATCCCTGGGTGGCGCAGCGGTTTAGCGCCTGCCTTTGGTCCAGGGCGCGATCCTGGAGACCCGGGATCGAATCCCACGTCAGGCTCCCGGTGCATGGAGCCTGCTTCTCCCTCTGCCTGTGTCTCTGCCTCTCCTTCTGCCTGTGTCTCTGCCTCTCTCTCTCTCTGTGTGACTATCATAAATAAATTAAAAAAAAAAAATTAAAAAAAAAAAGAAAAATCTTAGACTTACAATGGTTTGTGACCCTCCAAAGCTTCATCCTGCCAAAGGAAATCTTACTCCTTAATATTTAGTTTCTCTTTTGATTTTCATGAACATAACATGAACAGCATTAATTTGTGGAAGATGAGCAAAATGTTTCAAGATCACTGCTACAAAACTTGGTTGTAAAGTGATTGTGTTTCCAGGACTTGCTTTCAGTTGACCACTCAGTGTTGAAGGCATGTCCTGACAGATGGCCTGTGTGTGCTGGGCTGTCATGTGCCTTGTTTAAGCTTGATACTTGGTAATTTTGTATGTGATTTGGGCATTGAGAATGAAGTAAAAATAATTTTTATCTTTAGTTTAAAAGTGATTCAACTCATTTTGTCAAGTATTGAGAAGAAGAATATTGAGTATCTTTGCCCCGAGTTAGGATGTTTTCTCATGAAAAAAATTTGAAAGTTAAATTCACTAAAATAATTTTTAAGAAACGAATACATTTTTTCAATTAAGCTTTACTTTTGCTGGAATAATAAGTTTTGCAAGATTTTAAAAATTTGATTATATTGCTGTTCTTATGTATTCATAGTTCTAATTTGGGTATGTTTTTTGGTATGTTACAGTCTATATAAATTAAAATTCAAGGAATAGTTAGAAAGTTAAATGTGAAGTGCTTTAAAATTTTCAATTTAATCTTTAACTCAGAAATTATGATTCTTAATCCTATATTGAGTAAAAAGTCTAAGCTTTATACTTAACCTTCTCATGTGCAAAGCACAAGCACAGTAATACATGGTGTGTAAACAGTGGCAGTGTAGATCTATGGCATTATATTTTGTAGAGGAGCAAATCAGAAAAAAAGTTCAGAGTTTCCTGTAGGGTAGTGATGTTACAAAAACATCAAGAAACACTGATCTAAGTGGCATCCTGAAGTATGCAAATCTTTTTTATCTGGCTTAGTCGTTTGACTACATGAGATTTATCTGTGTTGCTGTGAGTAGGTGAAGTCCATCTGTTTGCATTGCTTGATGAACATGCCGCTATTCAGTCTGTTCTTGAAGGACATTTGGGTTGTTTTTATGTTTGATTATTAGTCATAATTCTGCTTTCGACATTTTGTATATATCTCTCGGCATCTGTGTGCATATTTCTTTTAAGTATATGCTTTGGAGTACAGTTTTTGGATCATTGGATATGTGTATATTCTGCTTGGTAGTTAATGCCTTGTGCCATTTCAGAATGATTGCACTTCTACCTATAGTGAGATAGGTGTTAAAATTTCATTATGTTTGTGGATTTCTATTTTTATGTGGTTTGCAGCTATATTATTTGGTACACATGCATTTAGAATTTCCTTTTTCCCTACTGAATTGAACCTTTTTTCAGTATGAATTTTCACTCATTTCTAGTAATGTTTTATTCTCTAAAATCTTCATATGGCTATGCTAGCTTTCCTTTGGCTAGCATTTGCATACTATATGTTTCCCTCCTCATGACACTGCAGTTACACATATATTAGATTTTTACTGCTGATTCCCTTTTGTTAGGCTGCTGTCCACTCTGAATTTTTTTTTTCTGACCTCTATTCCACTTCGTTAGTTCTGTTTAGCTGTGTGTAATCTGGTGTTAAATCTATTGTGTTCTTAGTTATTCTCTTTCTCAGTTCAGAATTTTTATTTAGTCCTTTTCTTTAGAGCTTCAAGTTGTCTGCCGAAGTTCTCATTATTTTAATTTCTTAAAAACCAGCCATACTTACTTTAAAAATCTGTGTCTGATAATGTCATTATTTGAATATCTTGTTCCCGTTTCCGTTGCTTATTGATTTTTTTCTCATTTTTTAGCATCACATTTTCTTTTTTAAAGATTTTATTTATTCATGAGAGAGAGAGAGAATGAGACACACAAACACAGACACAGGCAGAGGGAGAAGCAGGCTCCTCCATACAGGGAGCCCGACTCAGGACTTGATCCCAGGTCTGCAGGATCAGGCTCTGGGCTGAAGGCAGCGCTAAACCGCTGAGTCACCAGGCTGCCCTAGCTTCACATTTTCTTTGTTGCCTGTGGTTTTGACTGTGAATGTTAAATGTTAGAAATAACTTGAAGCCTAGGATGATATTTCTTCCCCTAGAGAGGATTTGCTTCTGGTAAACTCCTAAGGGCCACTGTCAAGCCTATGTTGCCTTAATCCAAACAGGATTTGTAGTTTCTTTGAATTAGTGTTCATCTGTAGTTTACCCAGAGGTCTAGGCAGTAGTACCCTTAGATCGAACAGCCAAAGCCTGGCGTGTTCTCCCACACATAGGAGGTTCTGAATTACAAGTTTCTATTAGCCTAACTCATGAATTTAGTCTGTCACTGTTTTGCTTACATCCTGAACCCTTCAGCTTCATCTTCCAGAGTGAAATTCTAGGGTTTTCTTTTATTGTTTGCACTCTTTTTACTATCTTGTGCCTGCATTTCTTAACTGACTGAGCCACTCAGGTGCCCTCAGTCCTACAGTTCTTTATAGGCTTCTTACGTAGAGAATGCCCTCAAACTTATTTTAAAACAATATGTATTTTGAGAGATTTTTCTTCTTCTTAAGGGTAGTTTGGTCCATCTGTGTTTACAAATTAAGTCATGGAACTTATTAATAGGAGTTTTTGTTTTAACAAAAATCAGTGCTGACAAACTAAGGAAAGCATAATTCATTTTAAGATCAGCCAGTTGTGTATCAAAATAAGAGACCAGTGATTATCAAACATAAGACACAAAGGTGAAAATTAATTTGTGTATCAGTTCAAGGAATATGTACTTTTTTTTTTTAAATTTTTATTTATTTACTTATGATAGTCACAGAGAGAGAGAGAGGCAGAGACACAGGCAGAGGGAGAAGCAGGCTCCATGCACCGGGAGCCTGACGTGGGATTCGATCCCGGGTTTCCAGGATCGCGCCCTGGGCCAAAGGCAGGCGCCGAACCGCTGCGCCACCCAGGGATCCCGAATATGTACTTTCATTGAGTGATTTCACATACAGCTTCAGTGTTTGAGGAATAGCATGCTTCCCTCCACCCTTTATATAAATGCAGTCTAATTTATTTGGATGATTTTTAAAGATTATTTAATTATTTTGTTTTGATAAAATATATTTTAAAAATTAAAGTCAAGCTGAAAAATATTGAAAACAAATCCTCTAAAAATTTATAATCTGGAAGCAAGTGGGGTTAATATTTGAGGATTATTTTAGATATTTCTTGATACCTGTGTACACAAACAGTGATATGTTTCTAATGTTGGTAACAGCATCATAATATATGAATATATATTTTCACCTCTAAATTATATAATTACGAGCTATCCCTTTTTGGGGTTGTTGCTGTTATAGTATGAATGGCAAAACTACTGACAATTTAGTTTGGAAAATGCTGATATAATATGCCTCATTAGCCATGTCTTCTAAGTACCTTTTTTTTTTTTTTTAAAGATTTTATTTATTTATTCATGAGACATGGTGGGAGAGAGAGAGAGAGTGAGAGAGTGAAAGAGAGAGAGGCTGAGACATAGGCAGAGGGAGAAGGAGTTTCCATGCAGGGAGCCTGATGTGGGAATTGATCCTGGGACTCTAGGATCACGCCCCGGGCAGAAGGCAGGAGCTAAACCCCTGAGCCACCCAGGGATCCCTTCTAAGTACCTTAAAAGTAAAAATACCAAGTTTATTTTAACTATAGGTGTGTATATATATTTGAATTATTGTTTTTTTATTTTTGACTTAAATGCCTTTTAGAATTTGAAAGAATGCCCATCTTGCTGACGATTGTACTTATTTGGGTGTTGATTTTCATTTGTATGTTTATGTTTCAGTCTGATTCGGTGGTTTTGCTGTCACAGTCTAGGCAGAGGTCATGCAGGCGCAAATACCCAAATTATGGAAGAAGAAATCTTGGCCGGCTTGAGTTATCTTCTGGAAATGAATCTTCAAGCTCTATAAGACATGTGAGTTTTATAACTATAAATGATATAAGGTAATGTTAAATAGCTTGTCTTAATTCTTTCCTTTGAATCTACCAAGAGACTAGAATGACTTTTAGCAGCTTTTTTGAGATACTTACAAGTATATAATCCAGTAGCTCTAGTATATTAACAGAATTGTGCCATCATCACTGCTATTTAATTTCAAAATATTTTTGTTGCCTTTAAAATGAAATCTAAACTCATTTGCAATTACTTCCTAGCCCACCTCACTCAGCTCCTGACAACCATTAATCCTTCTGTCTCTGTGGATTGATTGGCCTGTCCTGGGCATTTTATATAAATGGAATCATATGATTTTATGACTGGTTTCTTTTTGCTTGACACGTCTCCAAGCTTGATCATGTGTAGCATGTATCCAAACTTCTTTTTGACTATTAGGAATAATGCCGCTTACATACAGTGTTTTTTTTTTGAACATAAGCTTTTGTTTCATTTGGGCATCTATCTAGGAGTCAGTTTGCTGGGTCATGTGGTAACTCTGTTTAACCTTTGGTGGAATTGCTAAAATACTTTACAAAGCAGCTGCGTTATTTTATATTCCCTTCAGTATTGTTTGAGGATTCCAGTTGCACCACATCCTTGGCAGGACTTGGCATTGTCTGTACTTTTGATTTTAGCTGTCCCAGCAGCTGTGAAGGAGTAGCTCATTGGTTTCGACTTGCATTTTCCTAATGAATAATGCAAGTAATTAATAATGTGGAACATGTGCTTATTTCCTGTCTATCCTTGGAAAAATGTCTTTGCAAATCTGTTGCTCATTTTTCAATTTGGTTGTTTTTTGTTTTTTTTTATTACTGTGAGAATTCTTTATTCTGGATGCAAGTCCTTTGCAGATAGAAAATACGCATGTATTTTCTCCCATGCAGGGGGGCGGCATTTCATTTTGATGGTTTGTTTCCTTTGAAGCACAAAAGTTTTATAGTTTGATGAAGTCCAGTTGATTTCTTTTTTTTTTTTTTAAACTAAGTTGCTTCTGCTTTTGCTAGCAAATTTAAGCCTTTCTCTAACCCCTTTGCATGACCTTGAATAATCACACACAATTACTGGTCTTCATTTTGATTTTTGGGGGAAGCCAATATTTTTAAATTTTATTTATTTATCATGAGAGACACACACAGAGAAAGAGAGGTAGAGACATAGGCAGAGGGAGAAGCAGGCTCCATACAAGGAGCCTGATGTGCGACTCGATCCTGGGACTCCAGGACTACGCCCTAGACTGAAGGCAAGCGCTAAACCGCTGAGCCACCTGGGCATCTTTGAAGCCAGTATTTTTGTAAGGAGTCATTAATATTTAATAATAGAATGTTAATATTTTCTAATCAGTAATGTTTTGAGGTTTGAAATGTTCCATGTGGATGGACCGAGAATTCATTTAATTCTGTTACAAAGCATTAAAGTAGTAGCTGACATAGGGTTTGAGATTAAATCTAAATTTTTGCACTTGGACAAGTTGTTTAACCTTTTTGTGTCTCTGGCCAGATCTGTGAAAGCAGTCAGTGGTATAGCATATATTCCTCAGAGATGTGAGAACTCACTTGATTATAAATATAGTGTTTAAAACAATGCCTAATATCCAGTGATGCTAGCTGCTATTATCACTAGCTTTAGTGTAACTGATTTTATGTAATAAGACTGTTTTTGCATGATTTTCTTCTTAGAGTGAATTGAGCATATTTTAACCTTTTTTTAATAGTAGGGTAATTATGATAAGTGTTCCCACCCATCCTCAATGGTTTCTGGTTTATGCTTCCTGTGTTTTTTCTTTATACTTTCATCAGATACTTGTATATATTTTATTGTTTTTCCTTTTGTACACAAGATAAGAGCATACTATAGATGCTCTTTTGCCCTTTTTTCACTTGAAATATTCTTGAACTCACTCCCTATCAGTTCTTAAATATCTTCTCTGTGGTTTTTAAAGAGTTGCATCATATGTAATTGTGGGCTTGTAACAGTTTATTTAACCTCTTACTTACGGGTGTTTAGGACATTTCCAGGGTTGTCATTATAAGTAACGCCACAGGGTTTTGTCTGTGTATGTAGTTTTGTGCTGTCGGAGATGTAATTTGGGAGTCTGTTCCTGGGAGTGGGATTGCAGGGTCCAAAGTTAGATACCCATAAGTTGTATGACATAGTGATAAAAGAATTCCTGCTGAAGGAGGATTCCAACTTGGCATTCCTCCCAGTGGTGCCTGGGAGTGCGTATTTCTCTACTATTAGCCAACAGTGTGTGTTACACTTGATAATTTTTGCCAATTTAATGGGTGAGAGATGGTGTCTGTAGTATATATATATATATTTTTATATATATTTTGGCTGTTCTTTTAGTGTGATAAAGTATATACAACAAGATCTATCATTTTGACTGTTTTTCTGCATATGGTTCATTGGCATTAACTATACCTACAATGTGTGTAGCCGTCACCACTGTATGTTTCTGGCACTCTCTCTTCATCCCCAACAGACAGTCTGTACTCATCAAACACTGGCTCCCTAATCCCCTCTCCATCCCTCTTCTACTTTCTATCTCTGTAACTTTGCTATTCTAGGGACTCCTGGAAGTGAAGTCATGCGATATTTATCCTTTTGGTTTTGGTTTATTTCACGGAGTAGTTTTATTTTTACTTTCTCATATGTGTGAAATTGTTGAACATCTTTTCATGTATTCAGTGTTTTTTTTTTTCTTCCATCTTTATGGACTGTGTATGTTTTTTGGTCATTTCTCTGTCATGTTTTTGGCCTCATCCCCCATATCCCTGCCTTAATTTTTTTCTTTTTTTGTGGGGGAGGGGCAGAAGGAGAGGGAGAGAGCGAATCTTAAGCAGGTTCCTTGCCCAGGGTTGAACCTGATGCGAGGCTCAATCTCACAACTCTGAGACTGTGACCTAAGAATCAAGAGTCAAGAGTTGAACTCTTAACTGACTGAGCCACCCAGGCACACCCCCCTGCCTTAATTTTTAAAAGTTCTTTATATACTAGGGATACGAGTTATTTATCTGTAGTTTATAAGGTGCTGAGTGTTTTCTGCCATTATGGCCTCTAAGTGGATATTACTTGGCATGGATGAAGGCTACTGATTTCAGTAGATTTAATTTTTTACACCTCCTGCTACGTTACTGAATTTTTGAGTTAATTTTATCATTGAATTCTCTCAGATTTTTTGAATACTTTCTCCTTATTCAGATACTTAGTTTTACTCCTAATTTTTGTACCTCTCATTGATATATCACATTGCATCACTCTGTGCTTCCCGCACAGTGTTGAATAGTAATGGAGGTGGTGGTCCATATTCCTTTTGGTGGACATGTGTCACCATTTTCACATTAAGTAATATGCTTTATTTTAGGTGTCTATAGTATACATCTTTTGCCAAGGGGTTATCAACTAATGCTTATGTTCTTTTTGAAATATCAGGATTGATTATAGATTTTTTTCCTTTTTAAATCCTCACTGGTTTCAATCATATGATTTTTCTCTTTGTATCTGTTAATTTGGTATGTTTTTAAGTAATGGGGAACTTTTTAAACTAATGCAAACCTAGATAAGGTAGAATGATAAATCCATTTGATCTTTAAAAATAAATCATAATTTTGTGGTTTGGTAATTGGTTTTATCTCCAGTGGTATGAATTCATTCACCTGTGTTGTTGCAGTAAGGGAGGGTGTGGGTGGAGATGGTGTGTGTGCGTGGTTGGGGGGGGGGTGCAGCAGGATAGAGATAGGGGTGTTGTGTATATGCATGTTGGTTCCATTCCATTTTGATTTGGAAAGCAGTAATGGTAGAAAAATCTTAAGGGCTTCCTAGTTAACCAGATTTCTAATTCTGGTTCCTGCACTTACCTTCCTGTGACCTCAAGCATGTTACTTTACTTTTCTTAACCTTGGGTGTCCCTATAGATGAAGAGCTAGTAATGTATAGGTAGGAATTTGGGAGACAATACAAAACTCATAGGCAGGGTGGATCTGAGTTTTGTGGAGTTTGAAGCTTGTGTAATTTTAGGGACTTTAAAAAAAATTTTTTTTTTACAGAAAAGTGGCTCAAAGGGACACCTGGGTGGCTCAGTGGTTGAATGTCTGCCTTCGGCTTAGGGCATGATCCTGGGATCTGGGATTGAATCCCACATCGGGCTCTCCAAGGGGAGCTTGTTTCTCCCTCTGCCAATGTCTTTGCCTCTCTCTGTCTCTCTCTCACGAATGAATAAATAAAATGTTTTAAAAAAAAAAGGGTAGCTCAAAGTTTCAAGTAGATGCATGCTACTTGAAAGTAGCAAGTTAGAGATAGGCAAGTTAAAGCAGAAGTCTCTGGGGATCCCTGGGTGGCGCAGTGGTTTAGCGCCTGCCTTTGGCCCAGGGCGTGATCCTGGAGACCCGGGATCGAATCCCACGTTGGGCTCCCGGTGCATGGAGCCTGCTTCTCCCTCTGCCTATGTCTCTGCCTCTCTCTCTTTCTCTCTCAATCTGTGACTATGATAAATTAAAAAAAAAAAAAAAAATTAAAAAAAAAAAAAGCAGAAATCTCTGAAACTTAGTGTCATTAGTTTTGTTTTCTACCTCTGTTAGCAGAGATGTTTGGAGAATTGGGATAATACATATAAGACATTCATAGGGTGCAAGGCTTCTAGGTAGTAGCTTTTAAGAGTTTATTATTGTAATTTAAAAAAGTATTGAGTGAGAGAAGCAGACACCTATTTAGTAGTTCTGTTATTCTAGACCTAGGAATCTATACTCCTGGAAGAGCATTGGGCTCACATTTTGAGAAATGGTTTTTAGAATTTTTTTTTTTAAGATTTTATTTATTCATGAGAGACACACAGAGAGAGGCAGAGACAATAGGCAGAGGGAGAAGCAGGCTCCATACAAGGAGCCCGACGTGGGACTCGATCCCAGGACTTGATCCCGGGACTCCAGGACCACGGCCGAGACCAAAGGCAGGCACCAAACTGCTGAGCCACCAAAGGATCCCCCCGCCCCCCTTTAAAAAATTTTTATTTATTCACGAGAGACACAGAGGGAGAGAGAGGGGCAGAGACACAGGCAGAGGGAGAAACAGGCTCCATATAGGGAGCCCGATGTGGGACTCGATCCCGGGACTCCAGGATCACACCCTAGACTGAAGGCAGGTGCTAAACCGCTGAGCCAACCAGGGATCCCCAGTTTTTAGAATATGTTGACTTTACATTTTGCCTGTTCAAATAAAGTAAACAAAAGTAGATTTTTAAAAAAAGATTTTACTTATTTATTTGAGGTGGGGAGGGAGAGTGAGAGAGAGAAGCAGTCTCCCTGCTGAGCAGAGAACCTGAGACAGTGCTCAATCCCAGGACCCTGAGCTGAAGGTAGACGCTTAACTGACTGAGTCACCCACATACCCCCAAAAGTAGATATTAATTTGAAATTTTGTCTTTCTGAGTTTGGGTTCTCACTGATATTTTCATTATCCATTATCAAACCTCCTTATGTATGTATGTATTTTAAAGATTATTTGTTTATTATGAATGAATGAATGAGAGACAGAGGCAGAGGGAGAGGGAGAAGCAGGCTCCTTGGAGGGAGCCCAGTGTGGAACTTGATCCCAGGACCTCGGGATCATGGCCTGAGCTAAAGGCAGACGCTCAGCCACTGAGCCACCCAGGCATCCCTTCAAACCTCCTAATGTAAATACTGTTAAAGGAAATGGTCTTGTCTCAGTTTAAAAGTACCTGTCTGGGATCCGTGACCAGAACTTAAATAGATTGCAACCATTAGCGCTATGGAAATCAAAGAGTTGTTTGTTTCCTTCTCTTTCCTTTATTGGCCTCAAACAAAACAAAACAAAAAACCAAAAGATTGTTTTGGAGCAGTTTTAGGTTTACAGTGAATACAGAGAATTCCCATATACTCTATTCCCTATTGGTAACATCTTCTGTATATATTCTTTTCTCCTATTAGTAACACCTTGAATTAGTGTGGTACATTTGCTGCTGCTGGTGAACTGTATTGTCTAGTTTACATTAGGGATCACTGTGTGTTGTATAATTCCGTGGGTTTTGACATAAGCATGATCTACAGTAAGAGTCCCAGACAGGACAGTTTCACTGCCCTAAACCCCCACTGGGCTATATTTAATCATTTTTCTCTCCTTCCTCCTAAGTCACTGGCAACTACTGATCTTTTTTACTGTTTCCATAGACTTTTCCAGAGTGCCATATGTTGGATTATACAGTATGTAGCCTTTTCAGATTGGCTACTTTATAGTAATACTTAGGTTTCCTACAACTTTTTATGGCTTGATGTTTTCATGTAGTTTTAGAACTGAATATTCCATTGTCTGTATTTACCACATGTTATTCATTCACCTACTGAATGACATGTTGACTGCTTTTAAGTTTTGAGAGTTTTATGAATAAAGCTGAATAAACTTCCATGTGCAGGTTTTGTGTAGACATTATTTTTTTTAATGCATTTGGGTAAATACCAAGGAGCATATTTATTGGATCATATGATAAAGCTATGTACAGCTTTGTAAGAAACTTCCAGACTCATCCCAAGTGGCCATATTATATTTTGCATTTCCATAAACAATGAATGAGAGAGCTCTGTTTCTGTATGTTGTTAAGATGTCAGTTTTTCCCAGCTTCATCTGTAGATTCAACACCATTGCAGTCAAAATCCCAAGTTAATTCTGTGGCTGTTGGCAGAGTGATTCTAAAGTTTATTTGGAGAGGAAAAAGACCCAGAATAGCTAACAGGATACTGAAGAATGTAGTTGGAGTACTGACACTATCTGACATTAAGAATTAGTATAAATCTGTAGTTTTTAAGACAGTATGGTTTTGGTGAAAGCCTGGACAATAGATCAATGGAACAGAATAGGGAAATCAAGAAATAGACTAAGACATACACAGTCAAGTAGTGTTTGACAAAAGAATAAAGACAACTCAATGGATAAAGCATAGTTTTTTCCAACAAATGGTGTTGGAGTGACTAGATATCCCCATGTTAAAAAAAAAAAAATCTAGACACAGATTTTTTTTTTTTTACAAAAATTAACTCAAAATGGATCATAAACTTAATATAAAACACAAAACTAGGGCAGCCCAGGTGGCTCAGCGGTCTAGCGCTGCCTTCAGCCCAGGGCGTGATCCTGGAGACCTGGATCGAGTCCCACACCAGGCTCCCTGCATGGGGCCTGCTTCTCCCTCTGCCTGAGTCTCTGCCTCCCTCTGTCTCTCTGTCTCTCTCTCTCTCTGTCTCTGTCTCTTATGAATAAATAAAATCTTAAAAAATATATAAAAACACAAAACTAAAATTTCCAGAAGAAATTAAAATATAGGGGACCTTGGGTATGGCAGTGACTTTTTAGATAGAATACCAAAAGCACGAAAAACGTGCTTAAAGGAAAATGTGACAAGCTAGACTTTTTTTTTAAAATTTTTTAAAAATTTTTATTTATTTATGATAGTCACACAGAGAGAGAGAGAAGCAGAGACATAGGCAGAGGGAGAAGCAGGCTCCATGCACCGGGAGCCCGACGTGGGATTCGATCCCGGGTCTCCAGGATCACGCCCCGGGCCAAAGGCAGGCGCTAAACCACTGCACCACCCAGGGATCCCGACAAGCTAGACTTAATTGAAGTTAAAATCTACTCTGGGAAAGATATTGCTAAGAGAAAGGAAAGGCAAACGTATAGACGGAAAAAATATTTGTAGAGCTTCTATCTGATAAAGGACTTGTATTTAAAACATACCATGAATTCTTAAAAAAATACTCATGAGAGGGATCCCTGGGTGGCGCAGCGGTTTGGCGCCTGCCTTTGGCCCAGGGCGCAATCCTGGAGACCCGGGATCGAATCCCACATCGGGCTCCCAGTGCATGGAGCCTGCTTCTCCCTCTGCCTGTGTCTCTGTGCCTCTCTCTCTCTCTCTGTGGCTATCATAAATAAATAAAAATTAAAAAAAAAATACTCATGAGAAAACAAAAAATCCAGTTTAAAAATCAGGTGTGATCATATGGTGGAAAGATGTGCAACATCAGTCATGGGGTGTGAGAGTAGAATGTTGAGATCCCACTGCAGGCTTATTAATACGATGGCCTAAGTCCAAGAAAACACTGAGAACATTTACATTGACTTTTTATGAGCTTCACTCAGACAAGAACCGGCTGTATTAACAGTAGTAGTGTTAAGTCGTAGACTGTGGTGCCTTAACGCCTTGATAAGAAAAAATATAGTAAAGACATTCACTTTTTAAGTCCATCTAATTCTTTTTCTTGCCCGATGACCTAAGATGATTAGGACAAAGTGGAATTTTCTTGACTTGTGCTGCTTAATCTCCCAGATCAGGATTTTAATTTTATTTCCTTCTCTAACAAATAGACTTCCTGTGATCAGAGTGAAGGCTCTTGTTCCTCTGAAGAAGAAGAGTGGAGGAGTGATAGAAGAAGTGAGAGTGACAGCGAGAGTTCAAGGTATCTTCTTTTCCTTGTTCTCAGCTTCTCTGGGGTTCAGTCGTAGGCTTGGATGGAGTGGGACATGAATGACATTCAAGTTGTAAAAGCTCACATCTATGGGATCAACTGAGTTTTTAATAAATTTAAAAGGAGAAGAAAACTGGTTTAACAGCTATTTCTATTTAAAATAATTTGAATATTTTTGACTGTAAACATTTGAACCAGCAGGACATCAGGTGTGTGTATGCAAAATACCAGTCTAGTCTTGGGCTGCATTTATAGAGTAGTATTCAAAGTATCTGTCATAAGACAGTCATTATATTTATTATTTATTAGTTACTGCATCTTCTGACCTTTTGTTTAACTTTGGTATCCAAATATCATGGGACCAAGATGTTAACATCCATTCTTCCTCTTGGTAAATCAATGTCAACTTCACTTTGGCAGATGCTCAGGCCAGAAACCTGGACATATTTCTCTCTTTTTCTAACATAACTTTCACCATAGGAAGGTGCCTCTGCCAAATACGACTCAGAGTATTTTATTTGTTCCCATTGGTCCTGTGTTTGTCTAGACCACTGTACTATACTCTCTATTTCCTTTCTTGACCTTTTTTATTCCATTTTGATTAGGAGCTGGAGTGATTTTTTTAGAGCACTTGTTTATTATTTTAAAAGTTCATTTTTAATTGTGAAATAGACATAATAAAACTGTCTTAACCACTGTTAACTATATATTTCAGTAGTGTTAAGCACATTCATATTGTCGCACACCCAGTGTCCTGTGCTCGATGCAAAGCTGAAACTGTATACCCATTAAACAGTAATTGTCCACTTCACATTCCCGTCCCCTGGCAACCACTGTTCTGCTTTCTATCTCTATAATTACTGTCTTTTAATTCAGCTTCTCTTGAATTTTATTATACAAAATGGGTGCTCTTACAATTTTTCTAAAGAGCTCTTTTTATAATAAACAGCTCTTGGGAATGTGTGTGTTACTGTTTGTTTTTTTGAGCCTGAGAGGTATGCGGTTGGCCATTGATGACCCAGTAGAGCCCTTTGTCATCCTTTCCTGTATTTGCTAGTAGTGAGGAGGGGGCTTGTTTTCTGGATGTAGTTTTCTGTGGTTGGGCTAGGACCAGTTCCTCTCTTAGGTCTTCTATTGTATCGGGGACAGTCTCCCCCCTTGGCAAGAAGCTCTGGCCACTCAGTTTTCTATTTGTTGTGGCTGTTTTCCTTGGGCTTCTGTGTATTCATGGAAGGCTTTTCATTCCAGTTAACATTTCTAGTCTGTTCCTGAACCACCTCTCACTTGGGGTGGGAAGAAGGGCCTACTCTTATGGTTCTGCGTGATCTCTCCTGTTTTCATAGCTACACTACCTCTTCTAAAAGGGAATCATGGTTGGCTCTAAATGTTGTCTTCCACGAGGTCTCCTCTATATTATATTTAAATTCTTCAGGCTCACATTCTCTCTTAATATCCATTGTCTTTCTCATGATCTCTGGTCTTCAGTATTCACTGATGTTGAAGGCAGATTGTTCAATTTAAGTCTTCCCAGGATCCGTCCTTCTCTCCTCTTACTCTCTTCTTAAAGGTTGTGTGAGATTTGCTATCAGGGCTTAGATTCTGGTTCCTTACACTTACACTGTTTTCTTTTCCCAGTGACTCATCATCTAGATACTCTGATTGGACTGCTGATGCAGGCATCAATCTGCAGCCGCCTTTACGGACATCTTCGCGTCGGCGAGTTACTCGCTTTTGCAGTAGTTCAGAGGATGAGATGTCTACTGAGAATTTATCTCCTCCAAAAAGGAGGCGAAAGAGAAAAAAAGAAAATAAGCCTAAAAAAGAGGTAAGAGAAGTATATTTTTAAAAACATCTATTTACAGGGCACCTGGTTGACTCCTTGGTTGAGCTGCTGCCTTCAGTTCAGGGTGTGACCCTGTGGTCCTGGGATCGAGTCCCACAAAAGGCTGCTTCTCCCTCTGCCTGTGTCTCTGCCTCTCTTTATTTACTTATAAATAAAGAAAATCTTTTAAAAAAAACAACAAAACATCTATTTACACTTTTTTTTAAATATATTTCTTAAAATTTTATTTATTTATTTATTTATTTATTTATTTATTTATTTATTTATTAATGATAGTCACACACACAGAGAGAGAGAGGCAGAGACACAGGCAGAGGGAGAAGCAGGCTCCATGCACTGGGAGCCCGACGTGGGATTCGATCCCGGGTCTCCAGGATCACGCCCTGGGCCAAAGGCAGGCGCCAAACTGCTGCGCCACCCAGGGATCCCTATTTACACTTTTTATAAAGGTGTTTCTGTTAATATTTAGAAATTAAAAATCTTTGGGAAATTTGAGCTTTTATATTGTTAACACTGTTAAGTCATCAGGATTCAAATATAAAATGTGAATTTATGTTTCAAAAAACTGTATTATAAAGGCTTCTCTGTCAAGGCTGTCCCACAGTGGCCTTGTCACCAACTCCTTCCCCAGTTTGACACTTAAAGGGGAAGCTCTGTTTTGCTCGGAATCCCCCCATAACTCTTTATTTTCTCCTGTTAATTTCAACAGCAGAAATATGCCTTAAGGCATTTCAGGGCACTTCTTGTTCCATCTGTTACTACCATGTTTTCTAGATCCATCTGACATGTTCTGTTTCATTTGGCACATTCACACACTTGTAATTGTGCTGTCCCTATTCCTTATCATGTCGTGCAGGTGGTGGCCATGATTTAAAGAGGCCACGTCTTCGTACTTGTTATCTATTGCTGTGTAACAGATGACGCTGAAACTTTTAGCTGCTTAAAACAACAAACATGTATTCCTGTTTTGATTGATTGGGAATTTGAGGACTAATTCGTTAGGTGATTTTTGGCTCATAGGGTTGCAGTTAATCACAGTGGCTGGAGTTGGCAGTTGTCTGAGGTTTGACTGGAGCTGGCTGATACTCTTTGAAGCTTATTCATTGGGCAGTTGGCTGGTGGACTCAGTTCCTTACCAAATGGGCCCCTCTGTAGGGCTGCTTGGGTGTCTGAATGACAATGGTGGCTGATTTTCTATGGAACAAGTGGTCCAGACGTGTAAGCAAGGGGTGAGCCCTAATGCGTGTGACAGCCCAGTCTTCAAGCCTCTCATTGTCCCTTTGCTTTTATTCTATTTGTTAGAAGCAATTCCAGAACCACACTCAAATTGGAGGAGATGTGGGCTCCTACACCTCTTGAAGAGGAGAGGAAGAGGATCAGAGAGTTTGTGGTCATGTTTTAAAATCACCACTCTTAAAACTTCAAATCAAGAGGAGATTCCTTGTGAAAATTAGTCCATGGTGATATTCAGAATGGTGTCTCGGTAGAGCAGTCAGTCTGTTGAGGAGGATTTAGGTTGGAACTTAACTCCTTCCTATAGAATGTAAAGTGTTACAAAGAATCTATTAGAAATTCAGGAGATGCTAGAAAAGTGCTAGGTAAATCTACAATACTTTCACAAGTGATACATGTTACTGTGTATGTTAAGGAACAACATATGTATGCTGTTTAAAAACAAATCATTAGGTGATATTGCCCGTAAATAGTCATTCTCATCGGTGAAATTTCTTTTGCTTTTCAATTAAACAGTGTGTGCATGCCCTTTCTGTTGTATTAAATTTTGTTCTCTTCTCCTTGGCAGAACTTGCGGAGGATGACTCCAATGGAGCTTGCAAATATGGAACATTTATATGAATTTCATCCTCCAGTTTGGATAACTGACACCACCCTTCGGAAGTCTCCTTTTGTTCCTCAAATGGGTGATGAGGTGAGAGTAATAAAATTTAAAAACACAAATATGGACCATAAGACGAAATGTTTTATTCATAGGTTTTAATTTATTTTTAAATGTATACATTTTGCAGGTAATATATTTTCGACAGGGTCATGAAGCTTATATTGAGGCTGTCAGAAGAAATAACATTTATGAACTGAACCCTAACAAAGAGCCATGGAGAAAAATGGACCTTAGGGTAAGATGATAGTATTATTAAATCATTCAACATTTAGCACATGTATAAATATTTATAAATCCATTAAAAATAAACTACTGGAGACATTTCATTACTATCTTTCCATTGATTTCCTACTTTAAAACATTTCTGGTGTCACCTTCTAAGCCTTAAGATCCAGCAGGATGACGTTTGTCAGTGGGCAGTCTTTGTGTGCTGCTGACTGGCACATAAAATTGTAAGAGTGTAAGAGTCTTTTAGGAAGGCAGCTTGGCAGTTTATATCTTAATCTTAAAATGTGTATATCTAGGATACATTTTCAAAAGAAGTGCAGCTTTTCAGGAGAGGAAATACAAATTGGAAAAATGGTTGGACCCATACATAATAGACTAGATTGCTGAGAACGCTTGAGCTCTTCTGTACTTAACCAGTTTTATAAACTTTTTTTTAAAATAACATTGAAAGAAAGAAACTGCCACATTTCAGCAAGTAGCACAGGTTTTGGTTTGTTACCAGTTAATCACGGTGGTGACAGGGTACGCAAACAGCCCAGGCTTTCTGGAGGCTATCTTCATAATTGGAGCTGAAACTAAAAAATATTTATATGTTTTAATTCAGTGATTTTACTTCTAGTAATTTAGGAAATAATTGAAATGCATGTGAATTTATGAGTGATGCAATTTCATATCATTATGAAATTTAGTTTATAAAATTTAGTTTATAAAAACCAAAAATGAGAAAAAATCCAAATATCCTACTATATTGAGTGAATCAAATCATGGTACATTCGCAGAATTGACTGTGTAGAGCCCATTGTGTAATTGAGGCTTTTAGAATATTTGTTGAATGAATGACTATTAAATTTTTATAACTTAATTATGAAGAGGAAAAATGGGATGTGAGATGTTGTTGTTTGTGGTTATGAGAATAAAAATTTACAGACCTATGTAGTCAACCAAAATAAATATATCAAAATGTGGAATAGCATTGCAGTTGATTTTTTATTTTATTTTTTATACCTTTTTTTGATACTTTGAGTAACTGTTAGAAGATGAAAAATAGCTATGCTAGCAACTCCCCTTCGATTTAATGGCTCTTCTTCTTGAACTTTTTCTTGAGATTGCTCTGATTTACGGACATCTCTCTCACTACAGAGTCTCTGGGTACATTTGATCCTTATTACTTGCAGATGCTCTGCTTGTGAATTTTCCTACAAGCTGTATGAATACAGTCGATCCTCATTATTTACAGATTCCCTATTTGTGAATTTTCCTACTTGGAAAATGAATCAATGCTCAGGATGCTTTCTGGTCATTTGCAAACATGCACAGAGTAGCAAAAAATTTGATTTGCTTGACCAGCATGTTTCCAGCTGAGATTGAGCAAGGTGATGCCTTCTTGTTTGAGTCCTTGAGGATCTCATAACTGAGGGTCCTTTTTGCCGACTGCCGATTGCAACAATAAAGAATTTTCACATCTCTACTTTTTTTTTGTTGGTGACTTGCTGTTTAAAAATAGCTGTCAAGTTTAGTGCTCAAAGTCCTCTGTTGTACTTCTCAGCACAAGGTGATGATATGCTTTACGGAGAAACTATGTGCCTTAGATAAACTTGTTTAGGCATGAGTTACACTGCTTTTGGCTGGGAGTTCAGAGCACTAATCAATCCATATATTAGATGAGATGTCCTTACACAGAAACACGCAATACAGGATTGTGTTTCTCTAGGAAGAGCACAGAGCCAGGAAGAAATTCGGGTTATTCACATAATTGTCTTTAGATTTGAGCTGGTTGATGACCTATATGTTCCTTCTTAACACTTGTGGTGTATTTTCTAAAGTGAGTATATTCCGTACGTTAGAAGCAGTATTAAATGGCTATCCTAAAAAAGACATGAAGATTAATGTTAACAAAAGTGATTGTAATTAATGTCAAATTGGAAGCCTAAATTTTGAGTTGACTTAAATGTAGCAATATAGAGAATTATAATTTTGAGGAATTGGTCTACTCTGACCATTTTAAACACATATTCTTTTAAAATATCGTTAAAGGATCAAGAATTGGTCAAAATAGTTGGAATACGATATGAGGTTGGGCCCCCTACACTCTGTTGCCTCAAACTAGCATTTATAGATCCTGCGACTGGAAGACTAATGGACAAATCGTTCTCTATTAGGTATGTGTTACTATTTTTTTGTGGAATTATTTAAATTTAAATTTTTCCTCTTGCTGGTGAGCATGACTTTTTCATAGCTGCAGCGTCCATAGTAGAGCATTGGGGACAGCATGCAGTGTGAGTTGAGGTTCTGGTAGATGGGCGCCCACTAGAAGTAAAAATCATGTGTTGTAGCAACAATTAAGCATTGGCCTATTTTATACCTTCCTCTATGCCACTTACATGTGTGGAGACCTGTTTTTGAGAAAATATTAAAATGAATAACTTGTTAAACCCGTGTTGTATATTATGGTAGCCCTTAGTCACATGTGGCTCTTGAGTGCTTGAAATGTGGTGGGTTTCAGTTGAGTGTGCTGTTAAATGTAACACTAGGTTTGGAAGCCTTGGTATGAAGAAAAAGAATGTGTAAAATATCTCATTATTATTTTGTATTGATAACATGGTGAAACAGTGTTTAGGGTACAAAAGGCTAAATGAAATACACTCTTAAAATTAATTTTACTAGTTTCTTTTTCCATTTTTTTAAGTATGGCTGGTTGAAAAATGAGGATTACAAATGCAGCTGTTTCTTTTGAACATTGCTGCTCTAGACTATAACCTGCTACTCAGGGCGTTTTAACAATCTTTTATTTCTTTTTAGATATCATGATATGCCAGATGTTATTGACTTTCTTGTATTGCGTCAATTTTATGATGAAGCAAGACAGAGGAATTGGCAGTCTTGTAAGTCCATCCTTCCTGAGTTTTATATGCCCTTAGAAAATCTTATCTCTCATATTGGTCTATTTTTCTGGTTTTGGTGCTGCTTATTATGGTAGATGGAAACATGCAAATTCTAGAAAGAAATGTAAGTGACCAAAAAGTGTATTTTGTTTAAGGCCTGGTACTTGTTTCTACTTAATAACCTCTTTAGCCAAGCAGTATTTCTTGTGTTCTTATAGTAGCTGACGTTTTGAAGGGATTCTTACTCATTGACTATATGCTAGAGTTGACTTTTTATTTCCTGTCAGACTTCCCTGTACTGCATTTTTTTCTATCTTTAATGTGACTAGTATAATTCACAAAATTATTCTAATGATATAAGACAATCAGAAAGTTGAAAAATAATGCAGATTTCACGCTGATAATATTCTGGTATACCAGAATATTTTACTTTAGTGTCGTATCAACCCAGACTTAAATACATTGACTTGAGGAAACCATTCTTCTAAAAAATAAAAGAAATTCATAGTACATTTCTACTTTATAACTCTGAGACATCTGACTGGACAGAAAAAATAAAATGACCTCAACATATGTGCTAGCTGAATGTGTTTTTTGTGGTGACCATTTGGGGTGGGTTGGTGGGCTCCCTTGCTTATTAAACTTTCATAGGCCAGTAATCTCCACAGGACAAAATTGATGACTGTAACCAGGCTAGGTAATACTAGTCAGCAACCGTAGAATCCCTTTCACAGGTATACATGTATTACTTTCAGTGTGGAATGCTATCTGGGGGGCTCATGTGTTGAGTTTGACTTGAATCACTGAGGATAGCTCATTCTCCTTTTATCAGTTTTGGCCTCTTATTAGAGATACTAAGTTTTATATCTGATGAATACATTGTAAATGATGTTAGGACCTCATTAATTTTCCTAGTTTTTGCTGCCTTTTTCTACATGTACTACAAATAGATAAATTATAGATAGAATTACCTGAGCCATCCCTATTTGAAACGAAAGATGGTCGGAGAGAGTGGCTACTCTTAGTGGACGATTTTTAGCGGTTAATGTCCACTCAAGTAGTCAGGATTATTTTGGGACTAGAGGTAAAGGAAATTTTTCTTGAAGAAAAACATCTAGCCAGACACAGAAACAATAGAAACCAAACTCAAGGCATCTGGAATGGTGGGAGTTAACAGGTCCTATAGCCAGATTCTGAAGAACATTCAGGTTTCCCATCTTTATGCCTGGGATCCTGAGATCAAGATCAAGCCTCACATGTAGATCCCTGCTCAGCAGGGAGCCTGCTTCTCTCTCTCCTTCTGCCCGTGATTTCTCTCTTTGTCAAATAAATAAAATATTAAAAAATAAAAAGTTTCCCATCTCTTGTTTATCCAGCCCCATGATGTATGAGTTGGAAGCTCTCTTTTTGTTCTACCAATATGTACATCCAAAAATTGTTTTAAAGTCAGTTCTTTGTAGCTCAGCTTTAGAGGTGGATTCCCACTTGACTCTTGTAATTTAGTGGTTTTGTTTTATTTTTGTGGTTGAGAAATTAATGTACCAGACCTTCTGATTCAGTTTTGTTCCCCTCTAAAATTTTACCTGTTTTCTTGAGGTTTGAGCAGTGTTATTAAAAGAAGTTGCTAAAAAAAAAAAAAGTTGCTTGATTCTGATTTTTCTATGTTGAAAACTTTATTAAAGTTCTGTCCTACTCTTAAGTTTATCCTACTGTTATATGGGCAAAAACAGGGTTTTTTTTTTTTTTTTAATTCTTAAAAGTCGGGTTTTACTTTCTGAAAAGGTTTTTTTTTTTTTTTTTTTTAAGATTTTTATTTATTCATGAGAGAGAGACAGAAAGAGAGGCAGAGACACAGGCAGAGGGAGAAGCAGATTCCTCACAGGGAGTCCAGTGTGGGACTGAATCCCTGAACCCCAGGATCATGACCTGAGCCAAAGGCAGACGCTTGACCACTGAGCCACTCAGGCGTCCCAAAGTGTTTTCTTTTTTAAAAATTTTATTTAAGTAATCTCTGTACCAAACATCGGACTCTAATTCACGACCCTGAGATCAAGAGTTGTGTGCTCCTCTGACTGAGCCAGCCACGTACTCCCAGAAAAGTGATTTCTTAAGGTTCCTTTTAATTAAAAGTGTTAACACTGAAGAAATGTTTTTATTTAAACTAAAAGCATCTTCTAGTTTTAGGTAAATAAGGAAGAAAAGTATTATAAAGTTAATTCCTGGTATCAAAGACTGGCTTTTTTATGTTAAATTAGGTGTTTTACTTATATAATGAGACAAAAACCAGAGTGTTACATCAGATTTTTAATATATGCCTTTCATTTAAAAAGTTAGAACTTTGATAGGATTTTTTTTCTAAAGTTGAAGTTCTGTTTTAGAATATTTATATTAATGAAATACTATCAAAAGTGGAAATTTATTTAGAGAGAGGGATTAGGGGGCTTATGGGTTTCTAGTGATTTTGGAAAATATGAAATATACATAAAAGTCATGTTTCCATGAATTTGAAAATATATTAAGAACCTCAAAACATGTTGCTCCAGGAGTTATGATACTCCTGGTTTTTTTTATTTTATTTTTTTTTATTTTTCAGTTTTACAGAATTCAGTATAAGCATACTTTAAGTTAATACTATTTGTGGGTATTTTATGGCATAAATATTCTCTTTCTTGGAGGTGAGATGTAGCTTTAATTTTGATTGATAACATTTCTGTAAAACTTTTCCTTGAAAAAAGAATTGCAAATCTACCAAGAAATTACTAATTCTGGATAAGGGACTTTTTTTGTTAGTGATTTTGTTTTGAGAATGGTGGAATGGATGGGAAGGAAAACATGGGCTTATTACAGCAGTCTGTGTTTCTTTTCTGTAACGGACCCCACATATACTGTATTCCTCTAGAAGAGTTCTTATTGTTAAAATACATTCAGAAAATGACTGAAGTTAGTTGGAGTACTCTTTACAGTTATTTTGGTTTGTTGAGGAGCCCTCCTAAGATCTACTTCCCCACTTCATATACCCTGCTGAGATAAAGAGCTATGCAGATGTTTCCTTTTTTTTTTTTTTTTTAAGGGAGGTGGGAGAGGCAGAAGGAGAGAACCGGGGGCTGGGGGGAGGGATGGAGTCCTAAGATGGCTCCATGTTCGATGTGGGACTTGATTTCACAACCCTGAGATTAATGACCTAAGCCAAAACCAAGAATCAGATGCCTAACCAACTGAGCCACCTGGGTGCCCCTAATGGTTTTAAATAACATGTAAGCAGTTTGAAGGATACCTCTTGAACTGATTTTTAATGTGAAGTCCTAAGATGTGACAATACTTATATAGGAACAACTTTAGAATAATCACGGATTAAATTCTAATCATATTTTTAATCATATTTTTATAATTTGTTTTATTCAGGAAACATTGCAGAGCTGTATGTATTTAATATACTTATTAAATATTAAACTATTGACAGTACATATAGTTATAAAAGGTTTTTGAGTTTTGTTAAACTTTTTTCTTTCATGTCGTATAATGTAATAGAACTTATTTTGGGGTAGGTGTTTGGATCCACCAGACAAGGTCGTCTAGTCATAACCATTTTAGTCTGTTACACTATATGGTTATATGCCTTCAGGAAATTGCTCAGTGTGACATTATATCTTTATACGTTTATCTCATCCCTGAAGATTGCTGGAAAGTGGGGAATGGTGGCTAAGTTTAAGATAAAGATGTAATTTCTCTTTTATCCAAATCAGTGGTATTTTATAAATTAAAAGTGTTAATTTTGGCAAATTGGTGTCTCAGTCTTGGTCATCTCTTACAGGTGACAGGTTTCGTTCTATCATTGATGATGCCTGGTGGTTTGGGACGGTGCTGAGTCAAGAGCCATATCAGCCACAGTACCCAGATAGTCATTTCCAGTGCTACATCGTTAGGTCTGTATGCAGTTGAAAATGAAGCCTCTACAAACATTGATTCATTGTGGTGGGTGGTTTTATGACCATGGTTAAGGACCATGATTTAGTCTGTCATTGAGTCCTGTCAGTCTTCCCCCTTACAGTGTCTCTAGTATGTCTCTGCTGCTTCCTATTTACTGGTACCCCTTAGGACAGACTCTGCTTGCTTCCCGGGACCATTTCTGTAGCCACCCAATATAGCAGTGTAATACTGCAGGATCCTTGTTCAGGGGCACACATTGTATCATTTCCTTTGTTTATAGAAGGCTTTGCTGCTTTTCTATTGGCTGTGGAATAAAGTCACATTCTAAACTGGTATTCAAAACTCTGCTGTGTCTTTGAGTTGTTTTTTTGCTTTTGTTTTCGTTTTTTAAATGCCTACCCTGGCTATAAGCCACAGAGGATTTCTGGTTTAATATATTTTCCTAAAAATCTTATTAGTAATATTTAAACTTTGATTGCTACAGTAAAATTTTCACATTTTATTTTTCTTTACTCTTGTAGTTGGTTACCTAGTTGTCAGCCACAAGTCGTGTTTTTTTTTTTTTTTTCCACAAGTCGTTTTTATGAGAGCTAACTAGACTTTGTTTTTTAACAGGTGGGACAATACTGAAATTGAAAAACTTAGCCCATGGGACATGGAACCAATTCCTGATAATGGTATATAATTTTTAAATAATATTTTACCTATGTTTTCTGTTTGAGAAATGTTTTCGAATTATTATGGTAATTGTGAGCTTTACTAAAACTCAAAAAAGAATTTTTTTTTTTAAAGATTTTTATTTACTCATGAGAGACAGAAGGCAGAGACATTAGCAAAGGGAGAAGCAGGCTTCCCGCAGGGCACCTGATGTGGGACTCGATCCTGGAACTCCAGGATCACGCCTTGAGCCAAAGGCCGGTTGTTGCTCAACTGCTGAGCCACCTAGGCGTCTCTCAAAAAAGAATTAATGGGTATCTGGCTCATTAATTATTATCGTAGGCTTCCAGCTTGATGCTGACTGCATCTTAGTAGCCCACTGTCGTTTCCCATGTAATCCTGGCTATTTCGTAGAATTTCTCTCAGTTTGGGCTTGACTTGTAATTTCATCCATATCCAGGGTTTGCATTTTTGGCACTAGTGTTAGAGAAGTGATATGTATACGTGGTCCTCCGTGCTTCCTGTCAGGAGCCACATGATACCCATATGTTCTATTCCTGAAGACATTAACTTTCATTCTGTGATTTAGGTGGTGTCTGCAGGTTTCTCCACTATAAAAGAGCTACTTTTTCCTTTGTAGTGTTTTTTTAATGAGTTTCGACAACTTAAATATGGTATATTTGTTTGATAATTTTTCTGTTCTTTTTAATGGAATTCATAGTTGATCCACCTGAAGAATTAGGAGCTAGTATTTCTGTCACTTCAGATGAGCTAGAGAAATTGCTCTACAAACCACAAGATGGTGAATGGGGTCAGAAATCGAGAGATGAAGAGTGTGAACGAATTATTAGTGGCATAGATCAACTTTTGAATCTTGGTAAGTTTTTGAGTGTGAATTTTCATGTTTAAGCTTTCCACTCCACATAAGTATTTTAAAATAGTGGCAAACTGGGGTTGTGTTCTTCACTACAATTTTTATTTGCTACCTTTTGGGTGGGCTTGCAGTGTTAATTGTAGCTCTATTTTTGAATCATTTGTAGAGAAATAATCTCTTAAAGGTAATGAATTGATTGATCAAAAATTCTTTTCTCTCCCTCCACAGACATAGCAGCAGCTTTTGCAGGTCCAGTTGATCTGTGTACATATCCGAAGTACTGTACTGTAGTAGCTTATCCAACTGATCTTTACACAATCCGAATGAGACTCGTTAATAGATTTTACAGGTCAGTAGAAACCTCTTTTAAAAATAGTTTGAAAAGGTATTTGATCGTCCTGACCAGAGTAAATGGAGGTGGTGGTTGATGGTGACAGGGGTGAAGTAGGGGGGCTGATGAGCATTATTTTCGGTTTCATTCTCTTTCATTATGGTAATTTGTGGTCTTATATATAAGACACTTAGATGTTGAAGAGAAAGCAAATTAAAAAAAAATGCCATGTTTCATTCTTCAATCTTTAGTAGTCTGTTTTTTTTTTTAAATGAATTTGTTAAGTAGTTAGATATCATATTTGTTTTTATTTGGGTGTTAACATTCTTACTTCCCTTGATTTAAAGATATAATTGGTTAAACATTGGCCTTTGAAAGATTAATTCCCCAGAGTCATCAGCTTTTTATCTTTGGCTTCTGGAGAACTGGTAATTATAAAATTTCCTATTCTCAGTGATTTTTTTTTTTTAAGTAATTGATGGTATTTTATTTTTTATAATTCATCTATTTCAAGAAATTACCAGTACAAAAAACTGGCTTCTTATATAGTTGGTGTAATATATCTCCATAGCCAAACCTGGGAATGTGCATTTGTTCAGAAATCACTTTGCCCGGTTACTCTCTCAGGATTAATGGTATTTAACACATGTTCTTAAATGTGTCTCAGTAGCTTCAATAGTATCTCTAGAGAAGGTAAAAGGGTGGGTTACTTTGTTAGTTTTCTGGATGTTATGATAAAATGAACTGTTAAGATTTTTGGTCTTTACATTCTCTGTGGTTTAGCTTCTGTGACATGATTGCTTATGACTATGACAGGTTGACAGCATTAGAAAGTGGTTTAGCTTGAGGGCTTATGATTTAATATATTAATATATGCTGGCTTAATTTTTAAAATTTGATTTCTGTCTTTTCATTTTCTAACGTGTAAAATGCCTACTTTTTATTTTGAAGGAGGCTATCCGCATTAGTTTGGGAAGTCAGATATATAGAACATAATGCCAGGACATTTAATGAACCTGAGAGTGTAATTGCAAGATCAGCTAAGAAGATAACTGACCAACTTTTAAAATTTATAAAGTAAGTTACCTCCTGTTACAGATGTGGTGGAAAAGTGACTTTGCATATTGCACCTCTTGCAACGAACCATTTTTTAATTTTTGCTCTCTGAATTATACCCTTTTAACATGCGTTAAGTGGCATTTCTTTTTTTTAAGTGGCATTTCTTTACACACATATTGTAATCATAATTTTAGTAAAGGCATGAGAAATCAAGAATCTAGTTTTTTTCTGTTTTTTAAAACTTTGAACTAATTTTATACTACAGAAAGTTGCCCTGTATATACCCTTCACCGGTTTCCCCTTAGGTTAACTTTTTTCATACCTGTGGTATCCTCATGAAATGTTAAGAAATTATTCTTGGTGTCATACTAATGCCTGCAGTGGATTTCCTCAGTTCTTATGGCAGCATCCCTGCTGTATCTCAGGACCTAGTCCAGACCCCTGCTGCTTTCACTCATCTGGTGTCTTTGTGTCCTTTTATCTGTTATGTAGCCTTTCCCTTCGCTCCTGACCTCATCATTATTTCTCACCACTTATTTTGTGGAGAATATTGAGTTTGGGTTTGTTTGAGGTTTTGTCATGACTAGATTGGTTTTCGTCTCTTTGGGATTGTATCCCATGAGAGTGGTTGTATAAGGGTGACTCAGCATATGCTTCTTGCACTGGGAGATCAGTTTGCAGGAGTAGAATGGAAACTGACTTGGAAAGTGAGACTTGAGTTTTAACCTCATTTGTTTGATTGAACATTCTTTGTCACTTTGGACAACTTACTCAGCCTGTTTCTTTTAAACTTAGTATTTTGCTGCATGATCCTTTTTTTGTTTGTTTGTTTTCCAACGTTGCTGTATGATCCTAATGCCCTTCTACCATAGTCACACAAATTGTTGGAAAGAATTGTCTATTGGAGAAGATGGTTTATAAACTGTGCCATAATTTTCACCATCAGGCCACACACTGGGAAGTAACTGGTTCCAAGTTTTTCAACTGGGTTGAATCTGCTCCTGGCCCACAATTTTCATTTTTTCCACTTCAGAAAAATCACACACCCATTTTGATCTTCCTTATGCCTAGACATTCCTAAATTAGCATGCTTTCTTTTTTGGGTGCAGGGAAGATATAATTTGCTTTAATTTGTACTTTTCCCCTCTATTTTATCTCCATCAGCCATGTTCTTGGTACTAACTGTATGACTATGACTAGTGATGATGTGTAGGAAAACTCATCCCCGAGTTCACCCAATTGAGCTTATGCATGTATTATTTCTGGATTACCAGCTTAGTTTTATACATACTTAGTTGGGGGGGGGCGGCTTTCAGTATTCTAAGATGGTCAGTTGTTTCCACAGAGGGTAGATTAAAAAACCCTGGTATTCCTCTACTTGGAGAACCATCTATATCTTAACTTGCAGTTTGAATTTTTTACAACAGTAACTACATCTGCATACTCTTAAAAATATGAAAAATTGTTTTTTAGGAATCAAGACTGTACAAATATCTCAGAACTTTCCAACACTTCTGAAAATGATGAGCAAAATGCCGAGGATTTGGTATGAAGTTTGCCAATTTTATAATGATTTTTGTTAATTTTAAATAATAACTTAAAAATATTGAGTGAATTAGAAAATACCAATTCTCACTATATTCCAGTGAACTATGAAAACTATTTTGATAAAAATATATTTCTTAATTGTCTAGACATTCAGTGAGGTAATTTGTTTTAACCAATAATTGATACCAAATAAAATACGTCTTTGCGAATAACATAGCTGCAGAATGTTCTCTACTTTTGCAAAAACCAACATCTGAGAGTTGGATTTAATCGTAATTAAAAAAAATTTTTTTTAAAGATTTTATTTACTCATGAGAGAGGCAGAGAGAGAGAGAGGCAGAGACACTCTGGCAGAGGGAGAAGCAGGCTCCATGTGGGGACCCCAATGTGGGACTCGGTCCCCAGACCTGGGATCACGCCCTGAGCTGAAGGCAGATGCTCAACCACTGAGCCACCCAGGCGCCCCTAACTGTAATTAAAAATTAATGAACTTTACCATGCTCCCAGTGCCTACAAGTTCTTCACTCAAGATTATTTTGAAGTTTAAGGCAAATATCAATGGTATAAATAATTTCACTTCATACAGAATCAGGCACTAAGTTGTAGGAGTTTTAGGAAGGATACTCTTTAAAAACACTAACCATTATCAGTGTAATTAATATCAATTTCTACAAGACCCCTAACTGTAATACACTGATTTTCAAGCTACTTTATATTGGAATAAAAATGGGTACACAAATATTTGATTTAGGGAATAAGAAAATGTATAGAGTAGGAAATTGAGGAAATGTAGGAGATGGTTTCTAGGGTTTTATGGATAGAAGTAAAACACAAATTTAAAGTCGCTTATGCATGTACTATATTTAAGTCATGTACAAAGCATTTTTTTATCACTATCTTTTGGAATTAATGCATGTTCTTAAGGAATGCAAAGGGTTATTAAGAATGGTTGGTTTGTTGGAGGCTGGGTTCCACAAAAATCATTTGATAGGGTCTGCCTTTTGAGATTTTTGTAAAATAAGTTAAAAACCCTGGTAAGACCTAATGTCTTTGATATGCATTTAGATTATTATATTTCTAATGAGAATGTTAACACTTAAGCTGCTCTGATTTTTATTCCTAGGATGATAGTGATCTTCCTAAAACATCTTCGGGAAGAAGGAGAGTAAGTTAATCTGCCTGATTAACCTTTGTCTTTTACTTATTATGTGTTTTGAAAGCAACCTAAAGGGGGTCCTGGGGTGGTGCATTTGGTTAAGTGTATGATTCTTGATTTTGGCTCACGTCATCTCATCAGGGTTGTAAGGTTGAGCCCTGCATTGAGCCCCCCTACGTCAGGCTTCGCTCTCAGTAAGGAGTCTGCTTGTCCCTCCCCCCTCCCCATATGGTATAATTAATAAATAAAGTCTTTAAAAAAAATAAAAGCAACCTAAGATCTTAGATGTTTCTCTGAAAAGTTATATTAGAATTGGGTATTGAGTGTTTTGTGAGAGAAATGGCAAATCACTAAAAGGTGGGTAGTTAGGGAAGGTTTAGTGGAAGAATTGGGACTTGAACTGAGTTCTCACAGGGAGCTGAGTAGGAAGGGGACATTCAGAAAGTAAGGAGCTATTAGGACCCAGGTCAGAAAGTAGGCATGTGTGGCATGTCCCCACACTAGTGATAGAGCATTGGCCTGGCTGGTTTAGGGGTGGAGTATGGGAGTGAGCAGAGTAGCAGCATCTGGCTGTTTGTTACTTTGGGAGCAGATGATGATGGTATTGAAAACCAAGGATTTCATTTAAATTTAGAGGATCAATTGTACAACCAAAATAGTTGAATAGATTTTGAAAGTTAACAGGATCAGTATTAAAGGAAGTGATTTAGGAGTCTGTTGCAAGAAGTAGGAGTATAGGATGTGGGAGCCTGGTCAAGGACAGTGCTTGTATGGAATGGAGAGGCAGGGAGAGGATAAGCTGTTATAAGGGGAACTTTGTAGGATTTGATGACTAAACCTTTTTTTTTTTTTAATTTTTATTTATTTATTTATTTATTTATTTATGATAGTCACAGAGAGAGAGAGAGAGGCAGAGACACAGGCAGAGGGAGAAGCAGGCTCCAGGCACCGGGAGCCCAATGTGGGATTCGATCCAGGGTCTCCAGGATCGCGCCCTGGGCCAAAGGCAGGCGCCAAACTGCTGCGCCACCCAGGGATCCCATGACTAAACCTTTTTAAAAAATGACTTGTTGAAAGGATGGAGTTAAAGAGAACAGTGTATGGATATGTGGTTAGAATTTTATCAGCAGGTCTTTTAAGTTCTAGTAATAAAAGTAAAGATTGTTGATGCTTAACATTTTGGGGTGCCTGAGTGGCTCAGTCGGTTAAGCATCCGACTCTTGATTTCGGCCCAGGTCTTGATCTCAGGGTCATGTGATTGAGCTCTGTGGCAGGCTCTGCCCTGAGCTGCAGATCCTGCTTAAAGATTCTCTCTCTACACTCCCCACCCCTGATCCACATGCATGCACATGCTCTCTCAAAAAAGAAAGGAATGCTTTACATTTTAAACGTCCAAATGCTGCTTAAATTTAAGCTTAATATGTTAATTTTCCAAATATGCTTGCCCCAAATAACATTGAAAAGTTAGACTTGAATTATTGTCATCCGATTGTCTCATGTCCCCTCTTCTCTCTTCAGGCCAGCAGCTTGAACCCTCTGTTGCTGACTCTTCTTCCTCATTCTTTTTTTTTTTTTTTTTTAAGATTTATTTATTTATTTTAGAGAGAGAGCGTGATCACGAGTGGGAGGGATACAGGGAGAAAGAGAATCCCAAACAGACTCCACATACAGGGCTCAATCTCACAACCGTGAGATCACTAACTGAGCTAAAATCAAGAGTTGGGACGCTTAATCGACTGAGCCACCCAGGTGCCCCCTCTTCTTTCTCACTCTTAAAAGGACCTTTGTGATTAAATTGGGCCCATCCTGATAATCTAGAACAGTCTTCCCATGTCAAGATTCATGCCTTTAGTCAAGTCTGCCGTGTAAAGTGACAGTCATGAGTTCTTGGATTGGGATGCATGTATCTTTGGGGCCATTATTTAGCTTACCAAATTATTCCAGGTGATACTTCATATGTTGTGAACATTCTCTACACTTGAATGTAAAGTGATGGGGTCAACAATATTTCCAGAGTAATGGAAGTGGTGCTATTGGGTTTTTATAGAAAAGTGGGTTCCTTCCAAGTAGGTAGAAAATAAGAGTAGCCACATTGTTATAGTACAGAAGACAAGAACTCACTTGCATTTTTACCACTCTAATACGCCATACCACAGTGTTAAATTTCCAAGAATGAAAAAACTTAATATTATAAATGTGTTTTTAGGTCCGTGATTGGAAAAAAAGGAGCATCAAAGCAACCAACTATGTTGAAAGTAACTGGAAGAAACAGTGTAAGGAACTAGTGAACTTAATTTTTCAGTGTGAAGATTCTGAACCATTTAGACAACCTGTTGATTTGGTTGAATATCCAGTAAGTTGCCATTGTTTGAATGTTTGGGCCTTTTCTTATTTTGTATAGAGATTGGGGTGGAAGTATTTAAAGTAAGCTTTAATGAGTAAGATGTCTTAGCTTCATGTTAACTTTGTCTCTTACCACTAAGTGAAAGAGTTGTATTGCATATACATTTTCTTGAACTTACAGACACTCCTGTAACTTGGGCTGAGACTTAATCACTGCTACATCATAGTGGCAGGATCCTACAGGTTATCTATTATGTTGTAAGGCCAGTCCTAGGAAAACTGTAAATTGGATAAAAGCATCTGTATTCATTCTTCTAATATGAGAATGGAAAATTACCTTAAAAAAAGATTATAAAGCACAAATTTACTGTAGAAAGTTTGGAAATTACATAAAGAGTGTAAAGAAGGAAATAAAAACCATTCCATATCCCATGAAGTATATCATTTTGGTATATTAGGTTTTTATGTCTGGGTCTCTTTTTAAAAATTATTGATGAGTCTTCAGGTCTTCTAACCTTTTTCTCCTCTCTCATTTTGAATATTTTAGAGAACTGATGCACTTACATTTCTAAAAGTTGCAATTGTATCTTTGAGCTAATTATTGTTTTTAAAACCTAGGACTACCGAGATATTATAGATACTCCAATGGATTTTGGAACAGTAAGGGAAACTTTAGAAGCAGGAAATTATGACAGCCCTTTGGAATTTTGCAAAGACATCCGGTTGATATTTAGCAATGCAAAAGCATATACACCAAACAAAAGATCAAAGGTAATTTTAAAAGTTGTTGTCAAAGAAAAGTGTGCATAGTCTTTGTTGATGATCATTTTCCACTTGCTGATAAATGTTGGAACATTGCAGACAGGTGAGGATAGCGAAGCCACTGGTAAGAGCACTCTGCCACTGCCCAAATGTCTGCTGTTTGGTACCATACAGCAATTAATGTTTTCCTTTCCTGAAGGCAACAAATGGGAATTGTTGGGACTGAGGCAGCCAGTGAACTTGATACACAGATGTAGAAATCTTGAAAAGTGGATTAGAAATTTACTGATAGAGGCTGGAAGAATATTAAAAGTGAGGAAAGGAAGATCTGAAGTGGGAGTAGGACTACTGACACCATACTCCATACTGCTATTTCGGATCCAAAGAGGAAACACAGGAGCTGTCTGATTTTTTGAGAACACTAGTAGAAAGTACATCCCTGAAGTATTGTTAAAATGTTAACACATTAGATAACTTTTTAGAACTTGTTGAAGCATAATAAGTATACGAAAGTGTACATTTTCACAAATATCACAAATCCTTGTAGCCAGTAGGTGTTGGGTAATTTAAAAAAAAAAATCAATGATTTGAGAAGATTTAAAGCAAAACATATTATATACGTTTAGTATTATAGTACCTTGTCTATGATTATTGATTATCACTGTTTATTAACCATTTTGCCTTAATTTCACTCTTTATTATTTATTTCCAGACACTCCCGTGTTATTCTTACTTTGAGGACTCTTACTTTGCATTCAGTATGCAAAATTAACATCTATTTAAACATCAGTTTAACATCAAGTCTGACTTTTTTTTTTTTTTTAAGATTTTATATATTTATTTATGAGAGACACAGCGCAAGAGGCAGAGACATAGGCAGAGGGAGAAGTAGGCTCCATACAGGGAGCCTGATATGGGACTCGATCCTGGGACTCCAGGATCATGCCCTGAGCTGAAGGCAGGTGCTTAACTGCTGAGCCACCCAGGCATCCCAAGTCTGACATTTTTCTAAGCTTGTGTTACTGTCAGTATTCATCATTAGTGAGACCCTTTCTTTCCAGAGAGAAAATAAATCTCAATCATACCTTTTCCCCCTTTATTTAAAATACATATTTGAGGATATTTTACAACTCACCCAATTAATTTATTGGAGTTTTGTGTATTATCAGAATTTCAAAGTCTTGGTTAAACATACGTAACATAAACTTTATTATTTTAACTACTTTTAAGGGTATAATTGATTGGCGTTAATTATATTCACAGTGTTATTCAACCATCGCTGCTGTTGCCAAAACTCTTTTGTCACCCCAGGCAGAAACAATAACCATTAAGCAGTGACTCCACACTCTCTCACTCCCCTCAGCCCCTGACAGTGTCTCCTCTCCTTAGTCTGAGTATATGTCTGTCTATTCTAGATATTTCATGTAAGTGGAGTCACAACATTTGTCCTTTTGTGTCTGGCTTCTTTTACTCAGCAGAATGTCTGAAAGGTTCATCCATGTTGTAATATCCATGAGAATTTTATTCCTTTTTATGCCTGAATGATATTCCATTGTGTGGGTGTATGACATTTTGTTTATCTGTTCATCTCCTGGCAGACAGTTGAATTGTTTCTGCTTTTTGGCTATTAGGAGTGATGCTGCCATGAATATGGATCCTGTCATCATCTGTGAATAGTGATAGTTTCACTTACAGCCTTACAGTCTGAATGATTTTAGCTTCTCATTTTGTTAAATTGTTCCAGCTAGAATTTAGAGTATAGTGGTGAAACCAGGCAATCTTGTCTCATTCCTGATCTCAGGGGAACTGATTTTCAGTCTCTCACCATTGTGTATGATGTTAATTGTGGGTTATTTTCATACATGCCCTTTTTTCATTTTAAGGAGCTATTAGTTTTAGCCCCCGTTTTTGTTAAATGTTTATGTTCAATTCAGATGTATTACTGGATTTTACATAAAACCCAGTGAGAAGGGCAGCCCCGGTGGTGCAGCGGTTTGGTGATAGATAGATCAGAGCTTTGAACATTAAACTTTTCACTTATTTTCCAAGAATGATTGTGAATGAGTTGAGAGTACTTCTTGTAAATACGTAGCTGTACCAAAGTTATTTACAGTAGCATTTAACATCACATTGCTGAATTCTCTGAAAGCTTTGCCACTATTTAATTATAAAAACTGTTAAAACACAATCTTAACATCTGTTAAAGTTCTAGGGTCTATTTCCTTCCTCTGGATGAAGATAGCTTTTGGTCTGTAAGTCATGTATAGATCCAGGTGGCGGGCAGCCCGGGTGGCTCAGCGGTTTGGTGCCGCCTTTCAGCCCAGGGCCAGATCCTGGAGACCTGGGATCGAGTCCCACATCGGGCTCCCTGCATGGAGCCTGCTTCTCCCTCTGCCTGTGTCTCTGCCTTTCTCTCTCCCTCTCTGTGTGTCTGTCATGAATTAAAAAAAAAAAAAAAAAAAGATCCAGGTGGCATACAAACTGCAAGTTGGAGACAAAGGCGAAAGCACCTTTTGTTTCTGCACCCCAACAAGACATGGTCTTTGCTGCCTAGATGGCAATCCTAAAACCAGCCAACTTCACATCCAACTTTAGGAGAAGGGGATATTCTTTTGGATTTGTACATGTAAATGTGAAAATGGGAAAAGCCAAATGAGAACATTTACATGTATATGTAAGTCTTAGCCTTCAGAGAGTGCTTGATTTAAAACTGCTTTCTTTTTGCCTGAGAGGTATATGTTGCTGCCTGTTCTTGCAGATGTTGCTGAAGGAAGGTGGGGGCAATGGATAAAATCTGTAACAGCTAGTGTCTGTAACACTGATGGAACAGATTACAAGTAGCCTACTTTATACATTTTTTTGTGTGTATGTGAAGTGTTTTAAAAGATACGTTGTAACTCTGCTTTTGTTTTCATATCCTTGCAGATTTACAGTATGACCTTGAGATTGTCTGCCTTATTTGAAGAAAAAATGAAGAAAATCTCCTCTGATTTTAAAATTGGCCAAAAATTCAATGAGAAACTCCGAAGAAGCCAGAGGTTCAAGAGACGACAGAATTGTAACCGTGTCAATCAGGCTAACAAAAGTATCAGGTGAATTAGTAGTTACTGCAGGCTTTGTATGCAGTTAGAAAAATTTCAGGTTGTGTTACTTCCTTAATTTTATTCTAAAACAATTAGGAGTACAGTATGTTCAGAAAGATTTTTTTTTTTTATGACTTGAAAGCACTGTGTACATATAGAGCTATTGTATACTTTATAATTGGGTAAATTTTAAAGCATTTAATGAAAATTAGAGATTTTCAAAATCTTAGGAATACAGTATTATTTATTACACAAGAAGCTCTTTTTTATTTTTATTTTTATTTTTTTAAGAAGCTCTTTTTTAATGCAGAGAGTAAAGTGGCCACTTTGGGCAACCACTGAGCATTTGATTACGTAAAGGAAATACCGATTCAACATTATGTACCCTATTTTTTCTGAGGACTAGTAAAAAAAATACAACATGCAGGGCTTATTTATCCTCTGTCAGGAGTTTAATATTTATGTTCTGTCTTCCTTGACTATGTAGCTTACATTAATATCAGATTTCGGGTATTTTAAAAAAGTGTTGGAGTGTGAAAATGGAGTAATCAATTTAGTCTGTGTCCAGGCTTGTTTTGAACCTGCACTGCACCTGTGCTGGGTGTCTTCCTGCCAGTTCGGGGATTCCACTCTGTATCTCCTTTCAAAACTATCTTCTTCAGATTACTGCTATTGAATTCTCACACAAAGTTTGTTCTTATTGAGCTCCCTCTCTTCCTTTTTTGTGCTGCTGCTCTTGTTGTCAGAGTACATCTTTATATGTTATGGTTTATCTGATTTTCTTTATAATTGGTTAAGAAAATAATTTAAAAAATCATTTATACTGTTAATTATATTTACCTATGTGATTACCTTTCCCAGTGGTTTTATTTTTTGTGTGGAGTGAGTTACCCTCTGGTGTCCTTTTTTTTCCAGCCTGACGCCCTTGGGGGTTTCTTGTTTCTCGTAAGGCGGGTGTGCTAGCAATTCATTCTGGTCGATTTTTGTGTGAGACTAGTTTTGCTGGGTTGTAGAACTACCCCTCCACCCCCACATTTTGAGTATTGCCTCCCACTGCCTGCCTGCTCACCTCCCGCTGTTTCCGATGAGAAGTTGGTGAGTTGTATTGCTGACATTCTCTCCCTTGTACATACAGAATGGCTTTTTCTCCTGCTTTCAAAATTCTCTGTCTGCGTTTTGCAACCGACTACGATGTGTGTAGGAATTTTTCCAACTCTGTAGAGGAATGTTTTTCATCAAATCTGGGTGGTTTTTAGCCATTACTCAAATATTTTCTGCTCCTTCCCTCTCATTTGGGGACTCCTGCTATACATCTGAAGCTTCCTTCATTTTTCCTTCTTTTTCTGTTCTTCAGCTGGGGTAATGCTTATTGACTGGTCAGGTCACAGCTTCCTGTACCAGCACACATCTGCTGCTGGACCAGTCTTCTGAATGTCTGTTTAAGCTACTGTACTTTTCAACTCCAGAATCTTTTTTTTTTTTTTTTTTTTTAAATAATTTGTGTCTTCATTGATGTTCTCTGTCATCGTGCTTTCCTTTAATTCTGTAAACATCATTTGTTCTTCCAAATGGGTTTATAATAATTGATTTAAATATCCTTAGTTCAACATCTGTGTCCTTTCAGAGACATTTTCTGTTGCCTGCATTTTTACTTGTATATGGGTGGACTTCTTTAACTCTTGGTAGGTCTTCTATTATTTTGTTGGAAACAGGACGTACTTGCTAATACAACATGGCCATTTTGGACATACCATCTCTTCAGGTTTTCTCGCTGTTTGTTGACCTATTGTAGAAACTCTGGATTCTGATCCTTCTCCCTGTGATGGTGCTTGCTGCTGCTGGCTTTGTTTAGTGAGTCTCCTAAACCACTTTAGTAGTCTGTGTTTCCTACAGTGCTAAGCCACAGAAGTCTGCTTTTAAAAAATTTAAAATTTTTTTTGGCTTGTCTTCCCAGCTGTTTTCCCTGACTTAGCATAGCTCAGTGGTCAGAAGTTTGTGCTTAAACATTTTCAGTAAGCCTTCCACACTTTTTGAAGGTTTGTGTGGAGTGAGGCAGACTTCACTTTCCACTTACATTTTTCAGGCATGAGTCTCAAGGTCATCCTTGGATGACTAGATAACAGGACTCTCTCCACTCTTTGTTGAGTATGTGTAGAACCTTCCACATCCCCAGGAAGACACTGGAGCTTTTCAGAGACTCCTGTGACTGTCTCTCATTCTCTAGATGCCTTTAAATTTTTGACTGAACTCTGTTACTTTCACTGGTGTGGCAGCTTAGGCAGCTCTAGGATGGGCCTGGCTGGATTGCCAGCAGTGAGTGTAGTGCCCTTCGACAGGGCATGTCCCTATTTGGTGAAGCTCCCAAATCAGGCACCGGCTCCCTCCACTTCCTCATCCTGATACTCAAGGCTGGGCCACAGGTTTGGGGTGTGCGTGACTAGGAGGAGTCCAAAGGTAAAATGCCAAAAACTCTAAGTTTTTTCTTAGATTCAGAAGGTTTTCTTGAATAAACACTTTTTAATTTGTTAAGTGCCTGTGATTGTTTTCCACAGTTGTGAAATGACTTTTTTGGATGATTTTGCCAGTTTTATCTTTGCTTTTTTGGGTGAGAGGATCTGCCAAAGTCCTCCTTGCATCTTCATCTCCTTGTTTAGAATAACAGAGTTGCCCTGAAGCAAGTAAACATGTGCTCCTTGGGTAACTGAATTTGTCCTGTTTAGCTGCTTTATAGCCTGTAATTCAGGGACATATGTTACGAAGTACTATGTGAGTCCTCCCTCCCTCTTTTTTTTCAACTTTGAATTTTGAAATAATTTCAGAATTATAGATAACGTTGAATAATAGTCAGAAGAACTCCTTTATACTCCTTACCTGGACTCACCAATTTTTCATAGTATGTCACATTTGCTTTATCATTGCTTTATCTTTTTGCTAGGTGTTTTTCTTCTAAATCATTCAAAAGAATATTTCTGAGAAAACCTTTACAGATCCTAAATACTTAGTGTGGGTTTGCTTTTTAGGTTAGTAGGATTCTAACTACACCTTACTTACTGTATTACTATTATTTGACCCAATAATGTTCTTAGGACAAATTTTTTTTTTCTAATCTAGACTCAAATGAGGATTTGACATTGCATATAGTTATTGTCTCTTTAGTCTGTTGTTAAAAAAAAATTAACTCATTTAATCATCACATAGTCCAATTTTCATTTTTTTAAGTAATCTCTATGCCATTGTGGGGTTCGAATTCACAGTGCTGAGATCAAAAGTGATAGGCTCCACCGGCTGAGCCAGCCAGGCGCCCACTCTTTAGACTTAAGACTTTTATTTTCAACTTTTGTCTTCTTAATTGACATTTTTGGAGAGTATGGGCCATTTATTTTATAAAATGGCCCTCAGTTTGGTTTTTCTGTTATCATACGAGTTTTTTCATTTAATTATTTTAAAAAACTCTTTCTTTGAACCAATGAAGAGTAACACTTCAGAAAGACCTAGGATAAAAAGGGAACATTCTTACTCTGGTGGTGTTTACCACTTTGTCTTCTGTTTGAAATGAAATATGATGAATATAAGCATGTAATTCTTTCTTCTTGTATTTATTGGTCTGCCCTCCAATTGTTAGTAATGGAAGTTAATATTTTGACATAATAAGCTTTGAAATTTCTTGATGATGATAAATAGTTACTGCTTTCAAGAATCTTGTGGTTATCTTTAAGCTCAGATGCCTTGGATACTCTTTAAAAGCTCCTTTATCTTGTTTTATTTATTTATTTATTTATTTATTTATTTATTTATTTATTTATCTATCTATCTATCTATCTATCTTGTTTTAAATGAAAATACTCAACATGAATATTACCCAGATCTGTAATTTAAAACCTAAGACTGTCTTGTCCCAAACTTCTACTTTTTCTTCACGATCCATGGCTTTTGAGACCCAGCATGGTGAACTAGTTGGTACCTAGAAGTATACAGATTGGTCTTAATAAAAACTACTTTGTTGTGATCTCTTTTTTGCCTCTGTTCTTACTGTTTAGGTTTTATTGATATTTCCTCTTAATTTTATACTGTCTTTCGGAACATATAAATAGACCAGAGAGAAAATTGTGTCTTATTGAGACTCAGTTTTGTAATATAAATGAATGCCTATATATATGTTGGCTCCTTTTAGCATTTAATCCAGAGAACTTATTTTGTAACTTTACTACTTGGATAATTTGTTCATTACTCCAGTTTGGGGTAAAATTATGTCAGATTTAGAGTAAGAATATTAGTAGTAATCCATGTCAGAATAAGATGTTAACAACGAATGTTTTAATGTTTTGATCATAAAATTCTTGGGTTAAGTAATAGTATACTTAGGCATTCTCTGTTTAATTAAATTTTGTTTCCTTTGTCCATGTCTTTTGACCAGAAATATCAAGCAGAAGCGGTTAAAATCTCAGACAAAAGTAATTCCTGAATTGGTAGGTTCTCCTACTCAGTCTACCTCCAGTAGGGCTGCTTATTCTGCAAGCCACAAGACCAGTGCTAGTGTCTCTTCAGGTATGACGTCTGGGGACTCCTCAGATTCAGCAGGATCAGGATCATCAGAAAGAATGAGAAGTAGGCCTGTCACTCTAAACAATGGCTCTACATTATCTGGTGAGATGGGAACATTGTTATTTAACTGTGTAGCATTGCTAGTTACTGTGGGTTTAGAGGAGAAAGGAAATAAGACTAGCCCTGACAGCAATTTACAGTTCATTGGAAAAATCAAAAGTAACAAATAGGAGCAGTTACAGCATGTTTGATAAATGCTGGTCTTTGCAAATGGTACAGCCACATTCTCTGCATACTTGAATCTTCTATATTTTATTTTATTTGTAAAAGATTTTATTTATTTGGGGATCCCTGGGTGGCGCAGTGGTTTGGTGCCTGCCTTTGGCCCAGGGCGCCATCCTGGAGACCCGGAATCAAATCCCACATCGGGCTCCCAGTGCATGGAGCCTGCTTCTCCCTCTGCCTGTTTCTCTGCCTCTCTCTCTCTCTCTCTCTCTCTCTCTCTCTCTCTGTGACTGTCATTAAAAAAAAAAAAAAAAAAAAAAAAAGATTTTATTTATTTGAGAGAGAGAACGAGAGAGCATAAGCAGGGGAAGCAGCAGAGGGAGAAGAAGAAACAAGTTTCCTGCTCAGCAGGGAGCCCAATGCAGGGCTCCATCCCAGGACCATGAGATCATGACCTGAGCCAAAAAGGTAGATAGATACTTAACTGACTAAGCCAACCAAGCGCCCCTAATCTTCTGCATTTTAAATAATGGGATAGAAATATCACACTTTGTATCCAAAATAGATGCTTTTGTTTTTCTTTTTTCTTTTAAAGATTTTATTTATTTATTCATGATAGACGTAGAGAGAGAGGCAGAGGGAGAATCAGGCTCCATGCCGGGAGCCTGATGCAGGACTGGATCCTGGGACTCCAGGATCACGCCCTGGGCTAAAGACAGGAGCTAAACCGCTGAGCCACCCAGGGATCCCGCATTTGTTTTTCTTTAAATTAAAAAAAAAAAAAAAAAAAAGGGCATGGTAATCATGTGAGCTTAAAACTGGATGGCCTAGTGAATTCTAAACTGTTTATGTTCTTGGCTATTTGGTAGTATAACTAAAGCTGATCCTAACCCTTTGTTAGCATTGTAGGAATGAGGCTGTGGTGTATATTTACTTCTCTGTTACTCAAGAGTGATTTTGGCGACTTGTGATGATAGTGTAAAAATTACTATAATTTAAAATAATAGAATCAGGGACATCTGGGTGGGCTCAGTGGTTGAGCGTCTGCCTTCAGCTCAGGGTGTGATCCTGGGGTCACAGGAATAAGTCCCACATCGGCCTCCCTGCTCCATGGGAGCCTGCTTCTCTCTCTGCCTATGTCTCTGCCTCTCTCTCTCTGTGTCTCTCATGAATAAATAAATAAACTATTTAATAAAAAACTAAAATAATAGGACCAGAGAGTTAGAGTGCAGCCACATATTAGAGTGGCAAGCCTTGCAGAAGAGTTTGGGTTACTTAATTGGGTCCCTTGATGAGTAAGGGAATCACATGATGAATTCTATTTCTAGAGGCTCAGTCACTTTGGCAATAATATGCAGGGAAGGGGAAGAATCTGGAAACTGGATCAACCTGCTGGGGAGTAGAGTGGAATAGTAGAATAGGAGCAGTCAAAGTGACAAATGGCAGAGCCGTTTCAGGAAGAAACACAACTTGGTGATTGGTGTCCTAATGCAGCCACTCTCTTTAATGTGGAGTTGGGTTGTATTTGTGGAGCAAAATTTTATCTTTAACAGCATGCTCCCACTCACTTTTATGAAACTCTCTGTGATACGTGTAAGAATGCAGTAGACAAAAGAGCAGGAAACATTCCTGTGCAGTGTTCACGCTGGAGCATGCGCTCATTCAGTGAAGGTAGTAGGGAGAAGTGACCTGTACTATTTAAATTATTTATCTTGTTTTTTTCTATCCCTCCCCTGTCCCCCCTTCTGGTGGAACATGCCAAAATGACCTCTTGAGCTGAAAACGTGTGTGGTACTACTACTGTGCTGTTATAGGCATTACTAGCAAAAGGCCTGAAAGCCTGTCTGCTGACATGGGACTCAGCGGCTGTCTATCCTACAGGAAATACCAATCTCATAGGATAGAAGTGGATGGGGAAGCTAGTTACATTTTTAAATAGAAGTTTATGAAATATATAAACTATTTTCTGAATCCAATATAGGATTAATATGTTACTTTCAGAAAGAAGAGAGCAAGCTTGATTTGGAGTGCTGATTTGGTACTTTTTAATGCCACAATTTTATGAGCTATTCTTTGAAACACTTTTTTTTAAAATATCACTTCTGAGTATTTTGAGAATCTGCTTGTAGTCAGTTGTGTGTGTAAAGACAAAATATGTGTGATGAACTGTTGATGCTTTATTTTTCTTAGAAAGTGAAATGGAAGATTCCTTAGGTACCTCTTCATCATCAGCTTCAAATAGTTCAGAGGAAAGCAAAGAGAGTTCAAGACCTCGTGAATCTTCTTTACGTAGTGGGCTGGCCAGAAGCAGCAATCTCAGGGTGACCAGAACCAGAGCTGCTCAAAGAAAAACTGGTAAGAGACTCAGTGGTTGGTACTTTGGAGGAATGTGTATCAAGGGAATCCATAAGCTAAGCATGGAATGGTTTATTGTTTTAGTACATCTACTATGTATGGTTAAATGTTCTTTTTAGTTTTTATAAAAATAGATATAATTGACATATATTTCAGGGGTAGAACAAAACGATTTGATATTTGTATACAGTGCAAAATGATAACAATAAGTACAGTTACCATCAGTTACTATATATAAAGTTTTTCTTTGTTTCTTGTGATTAGGACTTTTAAGATTTACCCCTAGCAACTTTCAAATATGCTTAACTACAGTCATCATGCTATACCTTACATCCCTGTGACTTATAACTAGAAATTTGTACCTTTTGACCCTCTTTACCTCCCCTTCCCCCACCAGTCTGTTCTATCAGTGAACTTGGTTTTTTTGTGTGGTAGGTTCCACATGTAAGTGAAAATCCTACAGTATTTGTCTTTCTCTGTTGACTCATTTCGCTCACCATAACACCTTCAAGGTCCATCCATGTTGTCACAAATAACAAGGTTCCATTCCTTTTTATGGCTAATATTCCATTGTATGTGTATACTGCATCTTCTTTTCCATTCATTCATCGATGGACATTTAGGGTATTTTCATGTCTTGGCTTTTGTAAATGATGTTGCAATGAAATTGGGGTGCAGATATCTTTTTAAATTAGTGAGTGCTTAGGGGCAGCCTGGGTGGCTCAGCGGTTTAGCGCTGCCTTTGGCCCAGGACCTGATCCTGGAGACGCAGGATTAAGTCCCACGTTGGGCTCCCTGCATGGAGCCTGCTTCTTTCTCGGCCTGTGTCTCTGCCCCTCTCTCTCTCTCTCTCTCTCTCTCTCTCTCTCTGTTTCTCTCTCTCTGTCTCTCATAAATAAATGAATAAAATCTTAAAAAAAAATTAGTGCTTAATTTTCTTTGGGTAAATACCCAGAAGTGCAGTTGCTGGATTGATCGTAGGATAGCTCTGTTTTTAACTTTTTGCGGAACCTCCATACTGTTTTCCACAGTGGCTGCACCAGCTTGCATTCCCACCCACAGTGCATGAGGGTTCCCCTTTCTCTACATCTTCGCCAACATTTCTTCTTGTCTTTTTGATGACAGCCATTCTAACAGGTGTGAGGTGGTATCACACCGTATCACACTGTGGTTTTTGATCTGCATTTCCCTTATTGATGATGTTGAACATCCTTTCACATTCTTGTTGACCATTTGTGTGCCGTATTTTGAAAAATGTCTCCTGAGATCCTCTGCATTTTTAAATCCGATTATTTTTCCTAGTGAATTGTATGAGTTCTTTATTTTGACTAATTAACCCCTTATCACATATATGATTTGTGCATATCAGTAGGTTGCCTTTTTATTTTGTTGATGATTTCTTTTGCTGTGCCGAAGCTTTTAGTTTGATGTAGTCCCACTTGTTTGTTTATTTTTCGTTTTATTGCCTTTACTTTTGTCCCAAAAAAAAAAAAAAAAAAAAAAACATTGGCAAGATAATGCGTTTCATCTAGGAGGTTTCTGGTTTTAGATCTTACATTCAAGTTTTAAATCCATTTTGTGTTAATTTTTGTGTATGTGAATGATAGTACTCTCTTTTCATTCTTTTGCATGTTGGCTGTCTGGTTTTCCCAGCACTGTTTATTGAAGAGACTATACTTTCTCCATTGTATATTCTTGCTTTTTCTGTTGTAAATTAATTGACCATATATGTGTGGGTTTGTTCTGAGAGCTCTCTTTTCTTCCATCCTTTCCATCCTTTGGGCTTTCTTTTTCTTTTCTTTCCTTTTTTTTAAAATTTTTTTTTTTGAAAAAGAGAACGCTTGAGCTATGGTAGGGAGAAGGGGAGAGAGAATCTTACGTAGGCTCCACGCCCAGCACACAACAGGGCTTGATCTCACAACCTTGAGATCATGACCTCAGCCAAAATCAAGAATCGGATACTTAACTTGAAACACCCAGAACACCCCCATCCTTAGGGCTTTTTAGATTTAGAAGGGAAATCTGTTTTGGCATTAAGAGAGAGAGAGGGATCCCTGGGTGGCGCAGCGGTTTGGCGCCTGCCTTTGGCCCAGGGCGCGATCCTGGAGACCCGGGATCGAATCCCACGTCGGGCTCCCAGTGCATGGAGCCTGCTTCTCCCTCTGCCTATGTCTCTGCCTCTCTCTCTCTCTGTGACTATCATAAAAAAAAAAAAAAAAAAAAAAATAGAGAGAGAAAAACAGTTCTAAAAGAATCAATTAATTAAACATGTTGAAATAAGGAAGAGCTTTTTAATCTTATTGCTACTTTATTTCTAGGTCCAGTTTCTTTAGAAAATGGTTGTGGCAAAAAAGCCACTCGAAAGAGAGTCTATTTAAGTGACTCGGATAACAATTCATTGGAGACTGGTGAAAGTCTGAAAGCCAGGGCTGGAAATAACCGGAAAGTGCTCCGGAAGTGTGCTGCTGTGGCTGCCAATAAGATAAAACTAATGAGTGACGTGGAAGAGAACTCCAGCTCTGAAAGTGTCTGTTCTGGACGTAAGCTGCCTCACCGTAATGCTTCTGCTGTGGCTAGAAAAAAGTTATTACACAATTCTGAAGATGATCAGAGCTTAAAGTCAGAGATTGAAGAAGAGGATCTGAAAGATGGAAATCAGCCATCACCACTGGCTGGTTCTCATGCTGCCCAGAATACTGTGAATGAGTCTGAAAATGGGGATTCAGAGTCAGAAAGTGATTTGCGAGTAGCCCGCAAAAATTGGCATGCCAATGGTTATAAGTCACATACTCCAGCAACTTCTAAAACAAAATTTCTTAAAATAGAGTCCTCTGAGGAAGATTCTAAAAGTCATGATTCAGATAATGTACATAACAGAACTGCTGGTCCATCCACATCTGGGCAGAAACTTAAGGCTGAGAGTGCCTCAGAGGAAGAAGAGGAAGCAGATTCTGAACCAAGAAAGTATGCCGGTAGGAAATACAACACAGGCCGCAAGAATCTTGCTTTCCTTAAAAAAGCAAAGATTTTCAGTGACTCGGAGGACTCCGAATCTGAAGAGCAAGATAGAGAAGATGGCAGCTGTCACAGAATGGAAGCGACCTTGATTAGAGGGGGTTCGAAGTGTGAACCCACTGCTGGGTCCCATTGCTTCTCAGATCACGTATCTGAGACTGATTTGGATTCAGATGATGACAAAACAAAAGAAAAACCAAACAATTTTATGAAAGGTAATTCAAAACATGTAACCTTGGTTCACTGACATGTTCTCACTGTTTTTCTCTCCTCATAGCATACACTGTTTTTCCCCATGAAACTTTTGTTTGCCAGTTTTCTGTCCACCCTGTGCATTCTCAGTCTTTTCTGTGCATCCTTGATCTGTGTGCATGTGTACCTGGTTGTTAAGTATGTTTAGTTTTATTCACATAACAGGCAATCTTGGCCAAACAGCTCTTATCTAGTAAGATCTCACGTCTTGTAGCAGGTGTGGGTTTCAGAAAAGCAGAGGCAAAGTACCTTTACAAGCTGTGGTGGTACCAGTTTCGGAAGAGGAAAGAAAAGGGTAGGACTGTCTGCCTGAGAGGGATGTCTGAGTAAGAATAGCAGCTCGCCAGCAGAGTGGCCACCGAGCTGCTCTGTAGGGCAGGAAGCTGTTCCCCGTGCTTGCACATACTAGCTAGTTCAGTCTTCATATCTTTTCTGAGATAGGTGTTAGGTTAGTATTATTGTCCACTTTACTCATCATAACTCTGGGGCAGAGGAGTGAAGATCACTTGATTATTTAAGACTGTGTCTTGGTAGGTGAAGCTGATGAAAACTATGGAAGAGCAGGAGGCAGCTGAAACTAAGATTAAAGGTGTTGGTGCGATTGGAACTTGAGAAGTGAACACAAGTTTCAGAGAGGTGGAGAGTGATTAGTTAGCATACCTTACTGCCTAGGTGAAGAGAGTTTAGTCTGTATTCATGTTATTCATGTAGATATTTGTTCAAGTGTCCTGTGTGTGTCAATAGCAGGACCTGGGCGGGGGGGTTACTGATGGGCAGTGACTGGTGCTGAGGTGGCACAGAGTTCACTGCTCTGAGGCATTATGAGCCCCAGCATTCACTGCCATCCTCCTTCCAGGAAGAATTCTGGACTTCCATTGTTTAACATGTTGAGCGTTTAATTCCTTTACACATACTCTTGGAGATTAAAGAAATACTTCTAATTTTTAATTTCTAGATTCTACATCACAGGACCATGGTCAGAGCAGAAAAGTTTCCAGGAAAAGGGTCTGTTCCAGTGACTCAGACAGCAACTCAAAGGTGGTTAAGAGGTCATCAAAAGCCAGAATGGGTCTCCTCAGGACTCCTCGAAGATGTGCAACTACTGCTGCCAGTAAGATTAAGCTCATGAGTGACGTGGAAGATGGCTGCTTAGAAAGCATGTGTACTAGAAGCAAAAATGGAAGGAAAAAACCCCTCCATTCTGCAGGTGCCACAGCAAAGAAGACGGTGAGTGATTCTGAGGGAGACGTAAACTGTGAAGTGCCAAATGAGAAGTGTGCCTGCGAAGGGAGGCCACCTGAAGCGGACTCGGAAGGCAGTGCGAAGAGTATTCGTCCGTCTGTAAATGGAGACTCGGACTCCGAAGGTCTGCTGAGCCCCGACCATAAGAAGAGGCACAGCAAGAGTCTCAGAACAAATGTTGGACCTTCTGACACAAAGAATTCCTCGATTGGGTCTTCAGAGGAAGAGTCAAAAAGCCATATTCCAGGGGGTGAGATGGATAGAAAATGTCCTTCAGAATCTGCTTTGGTGCAGAAAGCTACCGCAGAGAATACGTTCGAGGAGGACCTGAATTACGGGCTGCGCAGGTGGAACGGCAGGAGGCTCAGGACCTACGGGAAGGCCCCGTTCAGCAAGACCAAAGTGCTGCGGGCGTCGCAGGCCGCTGAGGCGGAGGTGAGGAGGAAGCGGCTGCATCCTGAGCCCGAGGAGGGCGTGCGGGCTGAAACAGCAGGTGCTTCCCAGCTTGGGCCTGACCCTGGCCCCAAATCCGACTCTGAGTTGGTGTCTGTGACTGAATCAGACGTGGACTGTGCCAAGGATGCGAAAACCAAAAAGAGGAAAACGAGAGGAAAAGCAAAAGCGGTGAGAAAAGGTAAAGCTTGTACAACCGCAGCATCTAGAGGTGCGAGGCGACAGAGACAGAGCAAACGGCCTAGGCTAAGTGTGGACGATAACGACTGGGAGGACTTGGACTATGCAAAATCAAAAAGAGGTCTTCGACGTTCAAAAATAAAAACGAGAAATCAGGGCAGAAGGACCGTGAGATACCATGATGGGGATGACGACAGAAGCTTAGAAAATGTGTTAGATTTTGATGATTGCACCTTATGACCTTGAGAGAAAACCAGTTCATTGAAAGAGGAAATGGACTGGAATTTATGGTGAAAGTGGGCTGTTGAAATTATTTTTTGTCCTACAATTCAGGGAATATATTTATATTTTTCTATGAAAAGTTATGAATGTGACTAAATCATGACTGTTATTTTTATTTGCACTTGCTTGCCTTTGTAGCAGCGCTCAGCACAGGTGCCAAAATATGCTTCATTTTGGGGGCAGATCTACTTTGACAGTATTTAACTACAGATAGCAAGAATTTGAAATCTGTTCAACACTAGACATCCTGGTTATCAAAACCGATAAGCATTACTTTCATGGTAGCAAGTGTCATGCAGTTACTTTCTGAATGCTTCAAGAGGTGGTAGTTTCTAACCCCTGTCCTGTTGTAGTAAAACAATTTCACGTGACCTATGTTTACAGATTCTTCATGAATATTATGTGCATACTGACATTACAATCATGGGAGGTGTAACCATGATTAGTAGGCGAGGTACCTACCACTTTTTTTTTCCTTTTTCTTTTTTTCTTTCCCTGGCTACTTGAGCAGAATGCATTATACCAGATTTGGTCATTTTCATTGAAATGGTTTCTTTCCAAATGCTGTTGGGTCTTTTCTCTCTTTTTCTTTATTTTTAAGGAAAATATCATCACTTTTATTTTATAAACTTGAATTTATAAAGTGCTGGTAAATTATTTTTTAAAATGTTTTGATTGTATATTTTAAACCTGTAAGGCCCCGACCATAGTCCTAGCATTTTCTTTTAAATTGTGCACTAACAGAATACTATATAATTTGTCTTTCCAAGATCTCCTGGTTTCTATGTAAGGGATTTAACCAAAATCTTGGTCTTCCATAGTCTTACTCTGTGAAATAGAGGAGTTTGTGTGCCTTAGATTTAGGAAAAGTGTGTTCTTTAATAGAGTGTGCAGGGCCAAGAAAGTATTTAAATTATATGTAGTTTCCCCCCATTTCCATTGAGATTAGAGTTGAGTTCTGTTAAGAGTGCAATCGCAAATCTCCTCTATATAGGAAAATAGTTCAATGTCATTCTCCGTCTCTTTGTTTTAGCTTACTGCTGCCATGTGCAATCCCAGGCATTCTTTGCGGGGGCAACTAAGTGTATCTTTACTAGTGACCTCTAGTTTAAATCTTAAGAAACTGTCATGTGTTGTGGGAAAATAATTTTGGAATCCATTTAAAATGAAACTTCTATCACATCAAATAAGTACACTTATTTTCGAGCCAAATATTTTTGCGTGATAGGTTGTGCTACTCCATACAGTGTAGGTGGCCATTCCTAGCTTGTTTGTGCCTGAAGATGGACTTGATTCAAATGGTTTACATATTTTGTAGCTGAGGAGTATGTTACAGTACTCCCACCTTTGTTATTTATTGGCCCTGTGTTTGGTTTCAGACAAAATTAACCCTTTTCTCCTGTGTATCCTGAAGGTGTCAGGTATGGAAAAGCATCAGACTCTGGTGTCAGTGTTAGAGAATGTTCTCAAGTGTTGTTACTTTGCAGTTATCTATTCCATTCTACATGGCAGGAGGTACTTCTGTACTTCAATGTAAGGGGAAGGCTGTTTTTGGACATAACCAATTGAGATAGATGGGAGAGACCTACCCTTCCCTTGGTTGTTTAGAGAGCTATCACCACTTCAAAACTATGATGCTCTTCTTATAAAGCTCGTGTTAAGTGTATAGTAAAAAGAGTGATTCAGGAGAATTGTCCTTGACTATTGACCTGAAAACATTAATGGAATGTTCTTTACTTCCCTAGTTTTAAGCAATGGTGATAGATAGCCTATCCATTAATTTATTTAAACTCTTCTAAAGCTTCTCTGTTTTATATCTATTCTCAGGGTTATAACTCCATGTTTACCATCATCTGCAAAAAGGTACCAAAAAAATCCATAAATAAAATGTAGAATATGTTCATAAATACATAAATTCTTTAGGTAAAATGAGACTTTGATCATTTAGGCTTCATCAGTAGAACTATTCTTATCTTTTGGACTGAATTAACTGGTCATAGATTGGCCAGTCAGCCAATTATTAATTTTTCTTTTTGTCCAAAATGGTTAGACCGTTGTGTACAGAAGGCTGTATTTTGGGTTTCATCTGGGTAAAAAAAACAAGAATTTGGCCTCGTGAGTTTGAAGGCATGGTTGGCAATGGTAGCTTCTCATGTTCTGAAGTAAAACTAAGGGATTATAGTGAGAATCATTTTTATGGGTTTTTTTGGTCATGGTGCTATTCCTAAGGTTAACTTTGAATATGTGACACACACTCCTAAGTACTTTAAGGAAAATTAATAAATAATTAATAGTTCAAAAATGTTTACATTGAGCACTAGAACATGTTTGACTTTTTTTCTACTTCTCTTTATGCGAAATGCGCAGGGATTTAATGCACGGATGTACTTTAATGTGTTTGGGATCAGTTTGTATTTTCTTGTGAAAAGAGACAAAAGCTTGCAGATTGAATGTGAACTGATCTGGAAGTAAGTGCTATAGCTTTTCATTGCACTTGAAGTCACTTAATGGTATATATGAACAACAAGAAAAAACTGCTGTGGTTATGTATGTCCAAAGTCCTATGATTTTATTCATTTATGGTTGAAAAAAAGGGCTGAGGTGTTTAGATTTGAGTTTTGATTCCTTTGAAAGACTATTAAGAAAAAAAGGTGTCAAACATTTAAAAAATAGGTGAGGTTTAAAAGAGCTTTTTTTTTTTTTTTTTTTTCCATATCAGACTTAACTTTGAAAGGGCATACCCGCAATGTATAGTAACTTCTGAATAAAAGTGAAGGTATACCATTTTCACATCATTGTTAGGGTGGTCATTCTCCCTTTTTTATTTTAGGGGAAAATCTCTGATTAAATCCTTTCTCAGTGTAATGATTTCTTGGAAAGAATGATAAAGCATTTACTCACAGCTTCTATGTTACAACACAGAAGTTTCATCTAAGTGGTAGAGTGTTGTATCTAAAATGCAAATTAATTTTATAGCATGAAAATTGGGAGAAAGAACTTAGATTTGGGGAAAAGGCACTTCAAAACCTAGAATTGCAAATAAAAAAGGAGGTATGAAACAAGCCAGTAAAAATGCCACCTTGCAGGTATTGCTGTCCAAAAATAATAAAACATGTCACTAAATCTTCACACTATTGGTTGATGACATCTTAGGTAAAAATTCTTAGAACAGCATTGGGTTCATACTACATTCCCTGTCCCTCTTCTAGCCTTTTTTTCTTTAGAATAATCAGAATGTAGAATTTATTAACTTTAGTGTTTTGTTTTAAAAACTACATTGAAAGGACTTCAGTCTCTTGTCAGACACATTGAATTTGTGCCACCTGGAAAAAAAAATGAGAGGTTTGTGTATTAGTAGAATGTGAGAACATTGCTCAAGGTGCTTACAGTATTTTTGGTTTTCCTTTTTACTCAAACTGTATTGATTTTGTTTTTTTTTTTGAGTAACTCTTAAATGGCTAGAAAAGGTCTGTTTGCCTTGCCCTTTATAGCTGAAATACCAGCTCCATCCTTTTCATCCATGTTAAGTCAGCATATTTCCTTTATTCGGCATCTTGGAGTTGTCTACAAACACTTAAGTGTCTTATGTTGTATGGAAATTGTGGTTGAGTTGTCTTCTGGTATGATGTAGTGCGACACAGCACCCTCCCTGCAGAAGAACTTTCCATTAATGATTCTGTAAGTCCATCTCAACTTCTGCTGTGGATAACAGGATGTAATAAAGCAGAAACCATAAGAAATTTGCAATGTCACTGTTTAAAGACTGTCTCTGATTGTAGTATTTGGGAACAAAGACCAAACCAAGTAAGACATGTCAACGCTAGGGAGAAAATGGAATATTGTGGAAAAATCTAGTCCAACTAGATTAGTAAGTGCTAATGCCACTTGGTAGCTCAAAAATTGTGAATTAATGGAGAGGATTAAAATGTAAAGACTATAATGGTGAGGGCTGTGTTGTCTTTTCTCACTTTTTAAATGAGATTGTAGCTTTTTTCTTAAATTATAGATGTTGCCTAAGAGTATGTGGGAATTCTCAAAGTTGGGAGATTTTCACTAGTCTCTAATAATGTGCCAACCTGTTTCCTTACTACACTGTGAATATGGTAGAAAAATACCAATTCTTTACTTGGTGTCTCCTCAAGGACCACTTGTACGGATCTGATGTAGGGAGGTTGGATGGGGGCAGTTAAAACACTTGGGTCTTACAAATCTGCAGGCTCGTCTTTAGCAGCATGTAAGTAACTGTGGGATATATATTTGTCATAGATATCTATAGTTTCATTGAATTTAATTATCAGTGTTTCAGCATGTTTTCTGGTCACGCTTTAGTTTTTAAGTTAATTTTAAGGTAAGTTTTGTCATTCATTAAACCTTTCATGGGAATCTGGACTCCTAAAGAGGCGTTCTGACTTCCCTAAGTGAAACGAGACAACCAGTTACAGTTTGCATGGACGGCAGCAGCCTGGTCTACAGGAATGTTCTTTAGAAGTTATTACCTCTTTTTTTTTTTTACCTCTTTTGATCAGTGGTTAAACAGTCTCATTTTTAATATATTGAAGGTAATTTTCTAGGTGTTGATTTAGTCTTAGTCGTCAGCCTTTGCACACATTCAGTTCACCTGTGAAATTCTGTTTCACTGGCGCGGGACAAAAAGGCAAATCTTTGATTCCCCACTTCTGCACAAGATCTCTCAAACTTTTCTAAATTAACTCATTGCCACGTCTGACTCTCTGTTGTCATCTACGGATCAATTTTATTTTTAAAGTCAATTACTAACTAAAATAGAGTATAATAAATTTAGTTTTGTTACCCTAACATTTTTTTAAAACTATTTCAAGCCTTCTAGCTGATTAATTCTATAAAGTCTGCAATAGGCAAATCGATTTCCTTTGCAACTCCTCTTTACTCTTAAACAGCTCTATCTTACCTCAAGCCTTTGTCCATTTGTGATTTCTTTATCATGCACGCAGAATGTAGGGCCACACTGTGTCATATGGGCGAAGGGGACTGAAGGGAGTTGAAAGATGGGCCTGAAAGGGGGTTGTCCTTGGATTACCTGTGCCCTGATGCTTTTCATTAGGGAAGTAATAAAGTAGATTGATAACCAGTGTTTATTCTGATACCTTATTCTGCCCAATGGTTTGAAATGCTCTGAGATCTCTCAGAAACTTCATTAAACTCAGAAACCAATATTGCACTGTATGTTAACTAAAATTTAAATTTAGAAAGTTTATTAAACAGATACAAGATTACTGGATTCACACTTCATAAAGGTTTTATCAGATTTTTAGAAAAAAAAATTGCAGTGGCCATCACAAGTCTCTGAGAATAAGAATGGCCATTAACAACTTTCCTGGGGATGAGCGACGGCTGTAGAGTGATGAGCTATTAGCTGTTGAAGCAAAGCACAAGTTCTATGGTGCCCATCACTGAGTGTGTGGGAAGACTTAATGGATGAATTTAAGTTCATCCATTCAGCCATAAAAGTGACCAAGCTAGTGAGGAACAAGTCTTGATTATGGAATTATTTCAGACCATCTCCTGACCTGAGGTGGCTATTACTGTAGAAGCTGACTTCTCAGTGTTAACTCCAGTGTTCAACTCCCCCAGAAAAGAGAAAAGCATCGGGGAATTAACAGAAAACCTGTTAGCCTACAGTTACCCTCTAAAGAGACTTCCTAGCGTATGGAATCTTTTTGGAAACTTGTGCTTTTGGAGGGATGAATATCAGTGATAATGCTGTTTACTTCCTGAGTTTTGATCATTTCATTGCTTATCAGTGAAGGGCAGAGAAGGAAGAAGTTATCTTAAACCAGCTCCGAAAAGCCTTACTTGAGAGAGGGCACTATGATTTGCAACTAAAAGGTTTCCCCTCTGTGGATTTATCACCAACCACAGCAGCCAGTGATGTCAGTATTTCAAAAGTATGTGAAATAGGCCAGTACATTTTCATTTTGATTCAGACATGCTTTCACCTTTTGCCATTCTCAGATTTGTTTTTAATATGCCAATGGAAAAAAATAATATGCCAGTGAAAATTCTGATGAGATTAAAAATTCTCATGCTCCTACAGCAATGATGGGAAGTTTATTTTGGATTTAGGAGAACAATTTTGTATTAAGTGTAATTGGAATATGATAAGTCCTTAAAATATAAAAACTAAAGATAATTGCTCTGAGTCAAAACTGTAATGTCTGCATCCAAGTTTCTCTTCACCACAGACTGTCTTAGAACACACAGTGATACAATTTAAAGTGGTCATCTAGGTAAACTGTGATGGAGTACTACGACCCATGCAAAGTTTTACTCTGTGAAGGAGGTTGCCACCATACCCAAGTAGGGAATTATTTATAGGGAAGCAGCAATGCCTCAAGCTCTCGTTGCTCCCAACCCCGTGACTGACCAAGACCATCTGGGACAGTAGGACTTGGGGGATTGTACTGACTTGTTAGTATTAAGTGACGCTATCACAAATGTATTGTTAGAGCAGTATCCTCCAGAAGTTTTAAGCTTGTGCCCTAACACATAAATTGGACTTCTCTCTAACCCTGAATGATCCTGTATATATTTCTAAAAACTGTAGTTTGCTCAAGAGGAATAAAGGCACTTTATAATTTACCAAGTTCTCAGTAATAAAATTAACGCTGACTTATATGTATGCATTATTATTATTTTTTTTAATTTCCCACACTGTCACTCTTCTGTCTTCCTCAGATTGCTTTTGTCCTTATCCTGTGACATTCCCATTTGAGGTCTGAGCCTAGACTTAGAGCTTCATCAGGTTGCGTGGCTGTGCACAACAGAATTGACTCGCCTATCTCCCCGCCCTTGACCTAGTTCAGATATTTGAAGTTCAGATTTTCTTAAAGGACTTTAAAAAGCCTACTTAGATTTTCTTCTGTAGAATCTTAACTGTTTTCCCTTATTTTGGATTACAAATAAGCATTTATTAAAATGAGTTAGGGTTAGTATTTACTGGGCTCCTAAATTGTGTTAGTACATCAAAAAGGAGTTAGTTGCTGCCACTTACGTCCTTTTGATCCACAGAAGTGTTTACTTGTGATAGGATTTTATCTCTAACTGGGTATGTTGTTGGGAATGAACTTGGTTATCTACTTCTAGTGTGGTTGCAGCATGCAAGTGGATGTAGTTGAGAGATGCTGGTGTATCCTCGTCCTTCGTAAGTCACATTTCACTTTAATTTTGTTATGTATTTACAAGAACTTTTGTCTGTCATAGCATATTATTTCACATTCCAGTATTTGCCTAACATTGATTTAATGTGCTAAACTGTCGCTTTGGATCTAGAGTTACTTTGCAGAGACCTTAGTTCGTGATTTAAACATTCCTGAGCAAAGGCCCTTCGAGGTAAAACTCCGTGGGCTGCTGTACTCATGGTCTCTGCTGCTTGTGCAAGTGACCGCGCGGAGCCCAGCCAGGCGGGGGAGGCTGTGCTGCCCAGCAGTGTGTGATGATGAGCTTAGCCTGTGAAAATGCCATTTTTGCAGTGCCTGATGACCTACGTTGAACAAGACGTGTTCCCCTTAGAAATAGAATTTCACTGGAGAAGTATAGAAGTCACTTAATTGGCAGAAGGGATTGATGTGCTTGTGGGGGGTTGCTTTTAGTACTTAGTTCCTGACCTCCTTTGGGAGAACTCTTAACAGGTCTTGGAGAAAGCAGAGGCACATCTTTGAAGTACGTTTCATAGACTTAAAAAATCTGAAGGGCTTTCCCTTTCGAGAGCAGAAGACTTTTTCTCAAGTCTCAATTAATGAACATGTCAATTGACGGAAGCCCATTTTCACCTGTACTCATTTGTGCTTGCTTGGTGGCAGAAGGGCAAACCTCTCTGTTCTTAAAGGAAAAACTAGGAAGGTTGGTGGTGGTTGGGAGCTTCACTGCGATAGAATAATAGCATCACTTGAGAGCTGACACAAAGGGTCCTTATTTTCTCATCCTTAGTGGTGAAAGGGCACAAGTGGCAGAGTCCAGATGTGGAGTGTGGGTATCTGAGAGGTCTTATCCTTAGCCTGTTTTTACCAATGGCTGAATGTCTACAAACGAGGTGGGGTCCCACAGACCCACCTCCCACCCCTCCCAACCCTCAGCTTGTGTACCTTTAAAACCATTTTACATAGTTTGACTTAATGTCCCCAAGGCTAGGTTGCCAACAGATAAAGGTGCATTTTTATCAAGAAATACAGGTTTTGCCTGCTACCTAGAAGTAGGGCATTCCTGTGAAACTTCATAAGCCAAAATGGCATAAAGCAAAGATGCAACTACCATTAATGTATATGGAAAAAAAAATTGGAAGGCATTTGCAGACCCTGAAAAATCACCTCTCTGGTTGCTCTGATACCTTAGGACACATCTTCACTAACGGATGCACAAAATCAGAGTGGAGGAAGCCCAGATGCTCAGATAGTTCAAGAGCTCTGGTGGCAGGGGGAGGAGCTTGGTGGGCTGCTCTTTGTTCAGGTGTGTGCTGCCTCTGTAGAGGCTCCCTGAAAAACGAACACCAAATGCCATATTGCCCCCACCTTTTTTTTTTTTTTTTAATGGAAAAGCTCTTCAATTTCTTTTGTGGCTAGCAAAACCAAGTAGGTCTTTTGTAAAAGCGAAGAGCTTAATGTGAACTTTCAAAAAGCAGAGAACACCCGCACTTTTGCCCTAGAAGCGTATTAATTGATCCTGTATTTGAAGTTTGAAAATCTGGCTTTGAGACATTGGCAGAAATAAAAATGATTCGAGCCCACCTAAGCTGTTAAACGTGGAGGGGTGGGCGCATCGTCATGTGGCACATCATGTGGCTCCTCACTCAGCACAGCTAGCGTGGATCCCAAGCCACACTTGGGAAAATTGCCTCTCCTTAGTGGCTTTCGTCCTGTCCTTTGTCTGGTGGATCCCTCCAAGGTTCCTAGCTCAGCAACAATAACACTTCTCAATGGAAGCTTTCTTGCCCCATGACTGTTCGGTTTTTGAAGTGCGTTTCTCAAGCTCCATACCGCCCCCCCCCCACCTTTTAGTTTTTACAGCAAGTAAAGTTAATATGTGTGGACTTTGTTTTAGAATCTTTATCCTGATCCCTCGATGCCTGGCATATACCCAGCTCAGAAAATATTTGAATAGTAAGGAAACCAGGATTTAATAATTTGTTTTGAACAATGGATCTAGGACTAAAACCGTATTTTAGATAAACTAATAGGCAGTTCCTTTTTATCTACTGCTTCATGTGTGTTTTGACTAAAGGCTGATGGAATGAAAACTTCAGGGACCTTCTTGAAGCAGAGCTGATGCCGCGTCCGCATAGTCATAATGGCATTGCCTTCTCTTTGAGGTTCTAGGAAAATTATCTCAGAACTCCTGTTGAATATCCTAAAGTAGTTCAACAGAGAATATCTGAAATGATACCAAGAATTTAGTGCTTTATGATTCTCAAGGAACATTCTCACAAACCTGATACTGTTGAGACAGTTGTCCTTCCAGATTAGAAAGTATACCAGGTGGCATAACTACCCGAGACTTCCTTTTGTTGATCAGGAAATAGGAGGTTCAATGTCAAGAACATGTAGTATCACTCACTGATGAGAATCACTTGAGTTTTTTTACTTATTTAGCAATGTGAGTAGTTTTAAAATTTACCATTTAGGAATGTGTTATTGAGGAATTGTAGTAAAATCTTGTGTTAACAAGGTTTTTGCATTTACATGAACTTTCACTCATTTTTCAGAATCTGTTCCTAGAGACAGAGAACCCAATACAAAAATGAGAACATGCATGCATAATCAGAAGGCTGCAGTGCAAATGCCTAGTGAGACTCTGAAAGCAAACATGGTGCCTGAGAAAGTTCTCCGCAGATGTGCCGCTGTGGCTGCAAATAAAATAAAAATAATGAGTAATCTAAAGGAAACGATTTCAGGACCAGAAAATGTCTGGATTAGGAAGAGCAGCAGAAAGCTGCCCCATCGAAATGCTTCTGCTGCGGCTAAGAAAAAATTACTGAGTGTTTATAAAGAGGATGATACAACCAGAAATTCTGACAGTGAAAAAGAGCTAGAAGACACTAATAGCAAAATGCCTTTTTTAAGGCGGTTCAGATCCTGGAAAGAAACCGCATAATAGTGACCATGGAAATGTGGAAGTGGGATTTGAAAGCAATCGGGCCACAAGAAAACTGGCGGTTGCATTCTGCTCTGAGCGCCAAAGTTAATCCCTGGTTGGCACCTTTTCCAGGGATTTTCTAAAAGCCATAACCCAGCAGGTCACAGTGGGAGGAAGCCTTCCTTCCAGGGAGTCTTTGTACAGGAACCCACTACAGAGAATCTGAGGGGGGAACAGATGTTGAAGCCTGTAGTGCAGAGGTGGAAAGAAGAGACAAGTGGCCTGTCCTAAGGCTGTTCCTTTCCAGAAAGGAAGGGCGTTGAGGAAAGCTCTTGATTCCTTAGAGGAAGAAAATAATGGGAAATGCACAGGGTCTGTAGCAAAAACTTCAAGGACTGAAAAAAAATGTCAACATCACAACCTAATGCTAATTTTGAGGGTTCTGCATCAGAGAATAAAAATTCAGACCAGCATGGCTACGGTGTCATTACTGAGAAGTAAGAGGGAAAACTCTAAGTAGGCACATTTCCAGAGGAAGTGCCATTGAGCCTATTTGACCAAGCAAATACTTTAAATATTAAAGACCCAATCCCTATAGTTCACAACTTCAAAAGCCAAAAAGCAAACTAGAAGGACCCGGGGATTCATTGATGGGGATGGTGATAAGTGAGCTCTGAAGTAGAGTGGGAAACAGGCAATTAGTGAAAACCCATTAATGTCTTATTTTGTCTATAATATTGGAATTCATACTGAATGGTGACCTCTTGATACGAGTAATTCAGGGAATATATATTTTTCTATGAAGGCAATGAATGTGACTATCACAACTTCTTTTCCTCATTTTTACTTGCACATAACAGCATTTACGGAGATGCCGAAACGTGCCTCATGATAGGCAAGGTCTTAGGTTTAATCAGTTAGAAAAGGTACAGATGAAGATCAAAACAGTCATATTTTTGGATGATAACAGTGACATCCTCTTACATTTCTCTATAGCACCTTAAAAATTAGTACTTTATGAACACTTTTAGCAAATTAATTACAGTCTCATCACAACAAACTTATGGCAGCATGTATTGGCTCTTCCATTGTGGCCTTTGCTAGGATTAGAAAATCTGATCTTGATACTGTAAAGAATTCTTTGCAATGAGGTTTAATTTGTTAACAGGTATTTGTTGAAGTTAAGATCGCCAGATTAAATGAATGCACTGTTAAATCTTTTTTTAACACAGTAACATGCTATTGAAAAAGTGAATTGTTAGAAGCAAGTTGTTTTCCCATTTAAAATTATCTGTGAATATTAATATATGATTTGCATGTGTAAATCAAAAAAGTAAAATATAGAAACCTAAGAGTTTCTATTCTTTTTTCATTAAAAGACTAATGTAATGCATATATTTTGGTTATACAGATAGACCCAAGTGTCTAGATTACTTGAGAAATTTGTGGTTGCATGTCTGCTTAAAAAAAGGCGTTTTGTCGTTTTCGTTTTTTTTTTTCTTCCCCTTAGCATAAGCCGGAATATTTCTAACCTACAGAGTCTGTGTCCTTTGCTCTGTTAATATATACTTTCATCTGAAATACCGATACCAGTATCTTGTTACTACAGGTGAGGAAAGGAAGAATTCCTAATAAACTAATATTTTTAGGCGCATGGGGTTTGATTTTTGATTGCTAATGAAATGTTTAAATCTATTTCCTCTCCCATATTTACCCTTAATTTTACAGAAATTTCTCACTGGGGATGTTCTATCCTCAACAAATACCATAAAATGAATATATTTAAATATCAGCTAAGACTCTTTTATGCAAAATTTTGTCAGTTTCTGTGTAATCAAATAATTTGTTTTGAATTTACAGTGTTCTGTGATGGGGTTAATTTCCAGAAGATGTCACCAGCCTTCTTTCATAACAGAATCTCTGCTGGTATAGTGTTTAAATTGAACATCACTTTGCCTTTTTTTTTTCCTTAAGTGCTTTGCCTAAACTTACTGTAACTGCATGAAATAGCATTTGTTGAAAACTTAACATTATTGTAAAACTCTGAAGTGTACACAAAATTCAAATCACGGCCAAATGTATTATGATTACCCTGCTCATAATTTTAATCAGCTTTCTAGAAATGATTTCTTCATAATGTAATTGTGAAATCAAATCGCGGTAAATTTTACTGATAAATATGACAAGTTAGTTACTCGACAAAAGGACTAAGACAACGTGATAGCCAAACATCCTTTTTATTCTGCAATTCAGGCATCCTATAAAATAGAAAATAACCCAGGAGTCTCCATGCAGCTTAGAAACATCACCCTGGTAATCTTGCTAACAGCTAGCTACACACCAGGTTTCCTAAGCTCTCACCGGATAGCAATTTGGTCATGTACTGTTGATGCTTACATGTTCAAATTCTGCTTCAAAACCCGAATCTTTATTTTGCAGTAATATGTAAAATCGCTAAGGCGGATTTAATGTAAATGTTCTTGTTGATACTATTTCTCCACGTCTCAAAGCAAGGTACTTGTAGCAGCTTTCGGAGATTCTTCTGAATACCTCAAGCAGCCCTGCCTGACCCCAGACGAGCACTCGGCAGGTCGGGGCAGTGCTGCACAGTTTTGCGCAGTGATGCAGTGTTGCACAGTGTTGCGCAGTGCTGCACGGTGTTTGCACGGTGCTCCGCAGTGCTGCACGGTGTTGCACGGTGCTGCACAGTGTTGCACGGTGCTGCGCGGTGCTGCCCTGTGTGGCGCAGTGCTGCACAGTGTCCTCTGTTTTCGGTGCAAAGCCAACGGGAAGGGATTTTTACGTTTCACGGCCAGAAGTTCTGGACGCGGCCCTTGGCTCGGGCGGGCGCGGCCGCCGCCCCGCACACTCCGCCGCCCAGCGCGCTCTAAAGAACAGGCCGATTCGAGAACTGCATTCTTTGCTCATTAACGAGGAGAAGGCGGAAATAAATTTTGTATCGAAACGGCCACGTTTTAAAAAAAAAAAAAACAACTATTTTTGCATTCTCACGAACTCTTCCGGATCGGCTTGACAATCATCCGCTTTTGAAATGTGAAATTCTTATTGCCGCAGTAAAAGTCGCATTTTATACCACCACGAAGCGCTGTGTTTCTTCCCGCCCTCGCACCCCCCCGCCCCCCCGGCATCCCGCAACGAAGAAGGGGCGCGGACACCGGCTGGAGGCCGGGAGGGGCGGGAGGGGCCGCGCGCCGAGGCACCTGCGGGGTTAGGGACGCCCCGCCCCCCATCCCCCCACCCCCACCCCACCCGCTCGCCTCTCTAGCCCGTAGTCATCCCACCTCTCGGTGTCCCCGCGGGCTTACGGCCCGGTGCGCGTGCGCGCCCGGGGGGGCGTGGCGAGGCCCGGCCGGGGGGGGCGGGGCGCATGCGCCGTGCTGGGGCGCCGCGGCCCGGCCGGCAGGCGGTGAGGGAGGCATGGCGGCCACGTTCTTCGGCGAGGTGGTGAAGGCGCCGTGCCGAGCCGGGACTGAGGACCAGGAGGAGGAAGAGGAGGGCAGGAGGGAGACGGCGGAGGACAGGGAGGTCCGGCGGCAGCTGGCGCGGAAGCGGTGAGGCCGGGTCGGTGGCTCGGAGCCGCGGGCCCCCCCTTCCCGGGCGGCCGTCGCGGGCGTGGCCGTCGGCCTCGTAGCGTCCGCGTCGGGATCCGTAGCAGGTGGACCCGCTCTCTGAGGCGGTGGGAGAGGACCGTAGGTGACCCCTGACCCCGGCCGGGTCACGTGCGTCGGGCAGGTGTGGCAGAACGCGCCGCCCGGGACGCTGCAGGCATCTTGGTGCGAATGTGCAGTTAGGACCCCGGACACTCACGTCTTCGACCCCGTGGCCGGGGGTGTCCACCGGGACGTTGGACAGCGACTTCGTGGAAGTCGGAGGCCTGACCTGGTGCGCGCATCGCGGGGAGAGCAGCGCCTCCTCCTCACCCCGGCTGAGGCTCCTGGACCCCAATGGAAGGCGTTCCACGCTCTGCATGGCTCTCACTTAACCCGGGTGCCCATTACCTGCGCTCTGCAGATGCATCTTCCTTTATTTTATTTTTCAAAGATTTTACTTATTTATTCATGAGAGACACAGGCAGAGGGAGAAGCAGGCTCCACGCAGGGAGCCTGACGTGGGACTCGATCCCGGGTCCCCAGGATCACGCCCTGGGCTGAAGGCAGGTGCTCAACTGCTGAGCCACCTGGGCGTCCCGATGGATGTTCTTTTAGAGGCACCGTCAGGTGCAAGTTCAGTATTTGGCTGTTAGAAAGGAGGCGCTTGCTCTTTCTTTCTTTCTTTTTTTTTTTTTTAAGATTTTATTTACTTATTCATGAGAGACACAGAGAGAGAGGCAGAGACACAGGCAGAGGGAGAAGCAGGCTCCACGCAGGGAGCCCGACGTGGGACTCGATCCCGGGGTCTCCAGGATCACACCCTGGGCCGAAGGCAGGTGCTCAACCACTGAGCCACCTGGACGTCCCGATGGATGTTCTTTTAGAGGTGCGGTCAGGTGCAAGCAAGTTCAGTATTTGGCTGGTAGAAAGGAGGTGTTTGCTCTTTCTTTCTTTCTTTTTTTTTTTTTTTTTTAAGATTTTATTTACTTATTCATGAGAGACACACAGAGAGAGAGGCAGCGACACAGGGAGAAGCAGCTCCAAGCAGGGAGCCCGACGTGGACTCCATCCCGGGTCTCTAGGATCAGGCCCTGGGCTGAAGGCGGCGCTAAACCGCTGAGCCCCACCCGGGCTGCCCCGCACTTGCTGTTGCTTACTGCCCGCTGTACCCACCTGTCCCACCTTTCGGGGATGCTAAGATGGTTCAGTGAGTCGTGTGGACCTCGCTTGTGGAGTCCTCCATGAACTTTGCATTCAGACGGGAATAGCGTTGCCCGAATCTGTTGTTTCCTTAGGTGATAATTACATTCTTTCTGAAATTAAAGGCTGCTTATTGTTTATTACAAAGTCATGCCTCTAGTGTCCTTTCTCTCATAATAGAGCACTAATTGGATCTAAGTTGCTTTGTTTTTTTTTTTTTTGTCTTTTGTTTCTTGTGTTAGGGAGGTGCGGCTCTTTCGAAGACAGACAAAAACATCTTTGGAAGTTTCTCTGCTGGAAAAATATCCTTGCTCCAAGTTCATCATTGCTATAGGAAATAATGCAGTAGGTGAGTAGACGTGTGTTAGATTGGACTTCTGTTGAAAGAACAAAAGCTGTGAGAGGTGGGTGGGAGGGATGGGGTGACTGGGTGGTGAGCATTAAGGAGGATGCTTGATGTGATGAGCACTGCGTGTTCTGTGCTGCTGATGAATCACTGACCTCTACCCCTGAAACTAATAATACAGTATATGTTAACTAAATTGAATTTATTTTATTTATTTTTTAAAAAAGATTTTATTTATTCATGATAGAGAGAGAGAGGCAGAGACACAAGCAGAGGGAGAAGGAGGCTCCATGCCGGGAGCCCGAAGTGGGACTCAACCCTGGGTCTCCAGGATCATGCCCTGGGCTGCAGGCGGTGCTAAACCGCTGAGCCACCCAGGGATTCCCCAACTAAATTGAATTTAAATAAAAAACTTAAAAAGGAAAAAAAAAGAACACAATCCAAAGTTACTTATTTCTTTACATCATAAAATATTTCAAACGTCTGTTACTTTTTTTAGAAAAAGTTAAAGCAGAAAATTGACTTAGAAAAGGCTACAGTTTTTGAGTAAACTTTGAGTAATATCTGTGCCTCCTCATGTGATACCATCTTTTTAATAAACCTAAAAAATAAGATTTAAAGAAAGTGTTCTTTGGTTCAGGAAGTTGTAAATCCTGGGAACTGGGTTTACGGTTTGTTCCCGTATCCACGTTTCCTCCGGCTTCTGGGCCTGTTTGGGCCAGACTTCAAGGGACAGAGGGGGGGCGTGTGTACATGGCCCCCTTCGAGCCATGGTTCTTAAATGGTCTTGAATTAACAGGCTCCTTTGAGAACATGATGAGAGCTCTAAAAATAACAGTGATGGTCTCTAACGTTTTTGAACACTTCAGTGTGAAGGTCTGCACATACATGACTGACTCCATTTGATAGATTAATGTCAGAACAGTGCAGAGCTCAGCTGAACAGTGTACACGTGCAAGTGCACAAACCTTTGTCATTTTACAGCTAAAATGTACAGCCTGTCATTTCACAGGCTCTGGGGGTGGGCATTTGGGATCTCTGGTGAAGTAGATCTTTTCCCCGGTCAGGTAGCCCTAGTGCTTGCAGGACATAGTAAGTACCTGGTAAGTAACTACTGACTCGTTTATATGAAGTTCTACCTCCTAAAATTTTCCAGCCCAGTGTAAACTTCATGAAAGTGTGGTAAAGCATGTCAGTAAATCTGTGTTGTCAGGTCCTCCTCTGAAACCATCTGTACTTAGGGCATGGCCTTTAATTTCTTGAGGCCTCAGTTTCCTTTTCTGCTAAGTGGTGCTGTAAGGTCAGTGGTCTTACAGACTCTCCTAGAATAACTTGAAATTATTTTTGGTTATAGAACATGCAACTTGCAGAACCAGGCACTAACTTATGTGAATTGTTTTTCACAGCATTTTTGTCATCATTTGTTATGAACTCAGGAGCCTGGGAAGAAGTTGGTTGTGCTAAACTCTGGAATGAATGGTGTAGAACAACAGACACTACACATCTGTCCCCTGCAAAGTCCTTCTGTATGTTTTATCATCTAAAATCGAATCCCTCGGTATGTGGGACTTGGATGCTTCAGGGAGAGCCATTTAGGCGTCATTCATGTGTTCGTTTGAATTTCATGTTCCTGTATATCTGCTTTTGGGCTGAGGAATTCTGCCTGTAGGCAGTGCTAGTGCCCTGTATTATTTGTATAAATATTAACATGGCATACACAGTGTTGGTAAAGCTCCTAGGAAGTTCTGATAGAACTTTGTTAGAAAAAAGCCATAGATTGTGGACATTCAAATTTTGCTGTCATTCAAAAAATTATTTCACGTGGTAACTCTGTGCAAAAATGTGTTCGCTCTGTGAAAGCTGGAAGTTCGGTATGCCCAGTATTTAGCAAATGCCTGGTACGTCCTAGAAACTCAGTTAATGTTTGTTGAACAAAAGAATGCTCTGTGCATTCTAAGCATAATTCTCTTGACAGTTGAGCTTTTACCCTACCTCATTTGTCCTGATTTTTAAGTCCGAAGAGTCATTCCATAGCCAGTGCTGAGTGATTTCCTTGTGTCCTGTGCATTCGAATCTTAATCTTGGGTCCATTCAGAGAACACAACATAGTGGGTGATGTGAGAGTCAGGCAGATGAGGTGACCTGGCAGGTGACGTGTCTCTCCATCTGCTTGTCTGACAGAGAACTATTCTGTACTTGCTGAGCACTTGAACAAGGGCCAGGGCAGGGGTTCAAACGATGGAAGAAGCCACTAATTCCCTAATGTTATAAGTTGGCTTATTTTAACTAGGTAAGGACCAAATATTAGCCTTGTAAACTCTACGGTCTTATTTTGTAATACTTACAGTTTTTATTTTTTATTTTTTTTTATTTTATTTTTTTCAGTTTGTTTTTAACATGTAATCCAAAGTTACTTAAGTTTCCATAAGGATTTTTATATACATCCAGCATTTATAGGAAATAATAATGAAACTAAGCATGTTTTTGATCTGGTCTTTAATTGGAAAGGTTGCACTTTAGAATAGATTGTGAAGGTCCAGTAAGGAATTTTGGTCACCTCATCTAGTACCATTTATTAGGTATGTTTTGATTATGCAGAACCTGCTTGTGTAGTCTTTACATATCTAGTCTTTTTCTTTTCCCCCCACACCCGTGTACCTTTTTTCCCTTCTGTGATCCCCTTGGGTAATTGTTAGCATTTCTGGCAGTGTTTTAGTAGAAGACATTGAGTTCTCTGGGTAGTATCATTCCAGGAGCATTGATAATCAGGAATCCATCCTTTAATGGCATTGTGGCATTACAGATTATTTCATTTTGAGCATATAGGTTGGAACTTGGTTTCTAAAATAATACTATCTTCACAGGCATCAGTACCATTTTAGAATGCCATTTGGACTGAGTTGCTGTCAGACTGGCATTCACTAGCATTTGTGTAATACTTAGTTTTACAGTATTTATGTTTATTTTGCATTTGGTCTTCACAGTGTATGACACCCAGAAGGGCAGCAGGCCTGGTATCATTCCTGTGTCATAAAGAAGACTCTGGTAGCTTTTACTGGTAGTATCTTAAGTGCCTCCTATGCAAACTCTTGTGGTCACTCCATTCCTGTGTACTTCGTTCTCCTGTTAACTGCCAGTAGTGGCTTCATGTTTAAATTTTAAAAATAAAGAAATAAGCCAACAGCAAATTCAGAAAACAAATGTTATCTAAAGTTTATTTTAGAATTCAAATGATATGTATATGGTGGTAACGTGGAGTATGTATAAAATTCATTTGACCTGACAAAAAACTTGGAATATGATTTTCTAGGTTGTCCTCTGTCAGTGCAATTGCTACGTTGCTGAAGATCAGCAGTATCAGTGGCTAGAAAAGGTAAGAAGGGAATGAAGACTGGTGGGCTGCTTTTTTTTTAAGGGTTTGGTATCTTAACACTTGAGCCTACACAGTCAAATATGGAAGCGGGAAAGTCTTTGTTTTTTTCTTAAAAATATTGTAGTAATTTGTTACAGAATATCAAGAATAGAAACAGATTTAACAAATTAATCAATGTGCTAAAGACTTAGGTCATAGAAGCCTAAAACAGTTGAATTCTTCCTATCTACCGTATTGTTACATTTGAAAGAAAAACAGGCTACTCACATGAAACAGAACAAGGGCATGGCTAGTGGTGCAAAATGGCCTGACAATGTGGACTGGTGGCTTGACCATGCAGTCTGGTGGGAAATGTGGACTGGAGAGATGCTGGCTGGGGATGTGTGCTGGGGATACAAACTGGAGAGATGGGCACTGGGGGTACAGGCTGGAGAGATGCAGGCTGGGGATGGAGGCTGGAGAGATGCAGGCTGGAAAGATGTGGGCTGGGGATGTGGGCTGGGGATATAGGCTGGAGAGATGCGCACTGGGAGTATAGGCTAGAGAGATGTGGGCTGGAGAGATGTGGGCTGGGGATGACTCTGGGCTTTGAGGCAGGAAACAGACGGGAGCTGGATTCAGAGGGTTGGCACAGAGCTGCTACTTGTTCCAAATTCCAAAATATTACATCAGTTTGTCTTAGGATGGTTTAATTGAGTCTTCATTTTATGGGAAAACTGTGCTTGTTACATGCCCAATAAAACATACTTTTCAGTGAAGAATTTAGGAGTTTTAGAGAATAATCATAATTTTGGCAGATGCGTATTATTTATAAATGAAGTAGGTCTTATATATGTATATCTCAGCAACATTTCAGCTTAAAGTTTAGGTATATTTCTTAGGTATTAAAATTAAATTCACTGGAAATAAAATATTTGGCGTACACTTGTTTTAAACCAGATTGGCATACTTGAAAACATTTTTAAAAAGTTACTAAATACGCTTTATTAAATGAGGAATTATTCAAGAAGGTCTGTGATCCTTTTCACAATCACATGTGATTTTGTGTTATGTAGTGGTGTCTATTTTTCTGAGGAGAGTCCATAGCTTTCCTGAGTTCTCAGAAGAGGAGGAAACTGCTTTGTTAATTTGTGTTTTTTATTTTAAGTAGGATGACTGTTCCATCAAAACTGTTATTTTTGTACTCTGGGACAAGTTTTCTCTTCCAGACTTTAAAAACTTTTTAATCAGTATTTTTTTTTCCTTAGGGACACTCTTTGTTTCCCTTGCTGTTTGGTTTCTATCAGCCACAAAATCCTCAATACCACATACAGTCTAACGGAATGGTCAAGTGTGGATTCAGACTATAGGTGTTGTAGGGAGAATGATAAATTAGGGCTTGTGAGTAATGTTGTATTTTTTAGATGGGATGTACCTGCTGAAGTTAACTATTTTGTGTTTATTTACAAAGCTGTGAGCTAATGAAATTAGTCTTACAAATCATTAATGATGTGTAAAATCTTTAGTTCTGTTGTTACTGGAAACAGCCCTTCTTTTCTTCTTTTTCTTCTTTTTCTTCTTTTCATAAAATACTTCCCAACAAGGTGGAATGGCCTAAAGTCTACTTTTTTCTTAAAAAAAAAAAAAAAAGAAAAAAAAAAAGCTTTTTTTTGTTTACATCACCATAGATTTTAAAAGCTGAAAAGGGTCCTTGGAACTTCATGAAATACACACTTAGGAGGAAATAAAGGTCTAGAGTGATTGAAACTTGCCTATAAGTGAAATAACTTTAAAAGTGCATTTAAGAATTAAGGCACTGATACAACACCATTATGAATATACTTTGCGGCTTAGAAGCATCTTCATTAAAGTGTTCTTGAACACATGAGTACATGGATTAGGGAAGGGGGGATCACTTCATTTTGCCAATACACTGCTGGTCTGAATGTGCTTGAGAGTGAAGCAGTGTTCTAAGAAATAATCTGTACTAGAATAGGTCTCTTCATCAAGCAGCTGGTTTACCCTAGAAGCCAGTCCTGGTGTTATCACAGGACTACTGCTTAGGTGGGTAGTATTGTCCTCAGCTGAGGAATGTGACTTAGAAAGGTCACCATACTGGAAGGTGACAAAACCAAGATCAAACCCCGGTGAGGGGACAGCAAAGCCTGTGTTCTGTTTTTCATTGGACACCTCCACCTGGATACTGCTGTGAATGGTGTTAGGTAAAGAGCTAGAGGAATGTTTCTATTCTGTAACAGAATTATGTGTATGTTTTAATTTGAGGTCAATTTTGCCTTAGGTCTTTGGTTCTTGTCCAAAGAAGAATATGCAAGTAATTATTCTCACGTGTCGACATGTTACTGACTATAAAACTTCAGAATCTACCAGCAGCCTTCATTCTCCTTTCCTGAAAGCCCTAAAAACACAGAATTTCAAAGAGCCTCCATGCTGTCCACTGCTTGAACAACCAAATATTGTACATGATCTTCCTGCAGCAGGTGGTATCAAAATTTGCAACATTTACATTATATCTTGTTGCTTTGTTGGTTATTGGTTATTACTTTGACTATTAAGGTCTTTTTAAGGTAGTTCATTCATGATGATTGATACCAGTGTATTGCTATTAATCTTTAATGTCTATTGTTCCTAGTATGTTGTGTTTGGTTTGAGGTTTTTTTTTTTGTTTTTTTAAAAGATTTTATTTATTTATTCATGAGAGAGACAGAGAGAGACTGAGACACAGGCAGAGGGAGAAGGAGGTTCCCTGTGGGGAGCCCGATGTGGGACTCGATTCTGGGATCCCAGGATCAGGACCTGAGCCAAAGGCCGATTCTCAACCACTGAGCCACCCAGGTGCCTCTGGTTTGAGTTTTAACATTGTTCAGACACACAGTTATGATGTGAGAGTAGGTCAGGGTTCTTTTTTTTTTTTTAGATTTTTATTTATTTATTCATGAGAGACACAGAGAGGCAGAGACACAGGCAGAGGGAGGAGCAGGCTCCATGCAGGGAGCCCAATGCAGGACTTAATCCTTGGACCAGGATCACGCCCTGAGTCAAGGCAGGCATTTAACCACTTAACCGCTGAGCCACCTGGGCTGCCCTAGGGCAGAGTTCTTAACGGTTAGGTTGGAGAGTTGCACTGGTTCTTTTTGATTTGTGATAACTAATCATGTGAGCCAATGTTAAATGTAAATCATTGGTGCATGAAAAGTGGATAAAATATGTTTTCATTGTCAAAATAAGTTACTGAATCTTGATAGTTTCTTTACTATTTTTTTATTCCTGTTGCTAATTATCCTCTAGCATCACATCGAAATGAAATTGTCACTTACTTTTTGATAGCTAATATGTTATATAATTGTTATTTGTTAATAAGTATTTTTTCCCCTTAAATGTTGTTTATTGGAATAAATGGCTAATTTATATTATTATATTCAGTAAAGTTTTAATCTTGTACTTACTTAAGCTGTGTCTCAGTATATTCAGGAAATGCAAAATAATATTTTCAGAGCGAGAAATTACTTAGGGAAAATAAATTGGCTTTGAAAGAAAATACGCATTTATAAATGGTTTGATATATCAGGGAACACTTTGAAGGAGGCAACAGAGACAACTGATTTTAAAAGTATCCTTTATTGTTTAGAGGTGTTTAGTTTAAAATCACCTAGTAAAGACTGAAGTGGGCTTTTCTTTGTGTTACTTAGTTCTGAGTTACTGCCAAGTGTGGAAGATCCCTGCAGTTCTGTACTTGTGTTACACTGATGTGATGAAGTTAGACCTGATCACAGTGGAAGCTTTCAGGCCTATCCTTTCTTCCAGAAGCTTGAAAGGTTTGGTTAAGGTAAGGTTTCAGCTCATTGACTAACAGCTGAGTTAGAATGAATTTAATAACAAATGGTAAATTTATGGTACCGATTTAAAAGTTAAGCAACACTTAGAGATCTTTTTTTCTTAAAGCGTTCTGGTCTGGCACTTTGAATTAGATTGTCACCCTCTCTTTTATATATACTTCTGTAACTGGAGAAATGTTTTGTTCATGCTTTTTCATGGTAGATCAGTGCAGTGCATTGATATAAATCCCAGACGGCTCTGTAGAAAGATGCTTTGACTGTTTAGGAAGTTTCTGTAACTAATTCATTTGGAAGGTTGTAATACTTAAGAAGGCATTTTTGAGCACAGCATGGATCAAATTATGAACAATTATTCACTTAATTTTGCATGGGACTGGCTGTGTGAAGGCGAGATAAACCTGTTTCCTTCTGTCCATTTGTATGTGTCCGTGAGCTCTTTCCCCAGAAAAATTCATATTGAGACATGTACACAAGAAGTTTTGCCTGTACTTCCAGATAGTTAGGAACTCCCGTCCTTTCCCTAAGAGACTTTCTGAAAGTGCATGGATCCTGGGTGAGAACTTGTCTTGTACAGGGAAGAGACTACACCAGCGTTCCCCAGAGGGAGTCCTCTTTTAGTCTGGAATGGCCATTGGTGTTAAGACACCTTTTCTGGCAAGGTCTGTTGGACTTAGCTTGTTTCACAGACCTCATTAAATTTGTTTGCTTGCTAGATGATCAGCTCCGGGGGATGGAACCGCCTTTTTCCATTTTGGTATCCCCAGGTCATCATGTACCTGGCATATAGGGGAATGCATGCCCAGCCATTTGTTGAATTAGTAAAAATTAAAACTAAGGTTGTATAATTCAAGCATAATTTCAAATTAGCTGGAGTCATGGATAATCTTTCTGACAAATTGAGTTATTTTATAGTTAGCGTTGCTTTCAGAGTATGTTTGGTTTGCTAATAGTTTGGTTTGCTTCTGTGGCTCACGGTCTGGCTCTTCCCACTGCATCGTGAGAGCAGGGCCTGTGGCTGTTTTGTTCCTGGTGTGGCGCGGTGCTCCGCACGCAGGTGCCCCAGAAGCACTGGCACTTGTTGGGAGAATTGTAAATCATCATGTGGAGTTTAAGTCCACTTTAGTCTTTTAGGAGTATTCCTTTTATTTATTTTTCTTTTTTTAAAAATATCATTCATTCGTGAGAGGCAGAGAGGCAGGTAGAGGGAGAGGCAGGCTCCCTGCGGGGAGCCCAATGCAGGACTTGATCCCTGGGCCCGGGATCACGCCCTGAGCTGAAGGCAGATGCTCAACTGCTGAGCCACCCAGTCCCTAGGAATATTGTTTGAAGAGGGCTTAGAGATAACTCCTTTTAATCTATTCATTTCTCCCTGGAAACAATTATTTGCGGAGGGTGCAGTGGCCATTTGAAGAGTGCAGTTGTCTCTCAAACGTGAGCAGACACGGTCGTCCTGAGTTCACTCCTAGTCTCTTGATCTGAGGGTGGCATGCAGTCAGTGACATGGAATTTTCTTGAGTGCCTCCAGAGCCATTTTAGTACCGCAGCCTGGAGGCGGTGCAGGCCACTTACTGTGCCTGCCAGATGGAGGAGAGCACGCAGTTGCATGCCTGCCAGAGCAGGGTGAGGTTCATATGAGGAGAGGTGGCAGTTGAGCTGGATCTGAAAGATGGATCCTCATGGGCAGAAGTGGGCAGAGGGGAGGGAGCGGGGAGTGCAGGAATGGGCAGGGGCAGAGCGCCTCTGAGGAGAGCGAGTGCGGAACTGGGTTCAGAGGGGCTCAGAGGGGCGGGAGGGCTCCTGTGGGAGAGAGGCTGGGCTGGAGTGTCGCTTCCCGCCAGAGGTCTGGGACCTCTGGGACGGCGGCGTGGAGGCTGTGAGACACCACCAGAGAGTTTTGGGCAAGGGGAGGACAGGCTTTGATGTTTCATCTACTTCAACACTTTGGGGTGCTGAGATGCTCAGATGTGTTACCTCCTGAAAGAGGAGAATCAGGGCAGGGCCTGGTCCCTTTTCCGGTGCCATTCTTTGTTTACGTCCCGACAGGGTAGGGATTCTGACTGAATTCTCCATCTCACTGTACTGACGATTTTTTTCTTTTCTTCCAGAATATTCCCCAGAGCACAGAAATATTGAAGAAATTGATGACAACAAATGAGATTCAGAGTAACATTTACACATGATTCCAAAGATTGCTTTGTATCAAGTGTGTTATTACCTATGCATTCCTTCAAGGGAAGCAGCAGTATGGTTTTGTTGGTTACTTTTTTTTCAGGGGGGTACTTTGGAGGTGTTCAAACAGAATAAACTTATTTTAAATTCATTGTAGTTTTAGTTCCTTTTTTATGGTGGTGCCCTGGACAACTGGAATAATCCAGATGCTTTTCTTTATCCACTAGGTGGGAGTATTGTTTAATTTGAATATTTTACACTAATGTAGTTAAATTTTTACGAAGCTGCAGATAACAGGTTTTGGTAATATGTACGTGTAGTTTCTTTAGTGATAGTTTTGTGTTATCTGAAAATAGACTTGGTGATTCTTTTTTTTTTTTTTTTTTTTTTTATTTATGATAGTCACAGAGGGAGAGAGAGAGAGAGAGAGGCAGAGACACAGGCAGAGGGAGAAGCAGGCTCCATGCACCGGGAGCCTGATGTGGGATTCGATCCCGGGTCTCCAGGATCGCGCCCTGGGCCAAAGGCAGGCGCTAAACTGCTGCGCCACCCAGGGATCCCGACTTGGTGATTCTTAATATGTGAAAAGTTCTGATTTTATGGATTTTTCAGGGTTTTTTTATGGGTAAAATTGATCAGGTAACAAAGTTCTATATTTGCTCAACCTGAAACAAAAAGAAATGTGTATTTCATTGGTTTTCAATAATATCTGCCAGGCAGGCTCTTTGCACAGACTTTTCTGGGCCCTGGTGCCGGGTTAACTGTATTGGTGGTACCAGCTGGGCTGCGGCGGGCTGTGGTCTCTAGAATGATGTGAATCATGGGTCTGAGGTAGCCTCACTACCACAGAAAAACACACACTGAAAAGTATCAGTGAAAATAAATCTTACAGTGGTGAAGTTGAAAAATGCTGCTTGTGTCTTTTTCTTTTATTAAAATTATGGGATCCTTTGTATATTACAGATTTTTATTGTTTTTATTTTATTTTTATTTAAATTCCAGCTAGTTGACATACAACATACTCCGTAATGGTCTCAGGGGCTGAGTTGAGTGCTTCATCACATCACAAGGGCCCTCCTTACTGCCCATCCCCCATCCAGCCCATCCCCCGCCCACCTGTATATTACAGATGTGGACAACGTACTGGTATCTTCTAGATTCAGTCTACTTACTGTTCTTGACGGTGTTTGGAGGTGGGGTAACGACACCCTGCCCTCCCTTTGCTGAGTGCCAGAAGCCTTGTGCACGGTGCATGTGAAACATGTGAAACACATGCCCTGATGATAGAAATTGAAGCCGTCTTTTTTTATATATATAAATTTATTTTTATTGGTGTTCAGTTTGCCAACATATAGAATAACACCCAGTGCTCATCCCATCAAGTGCCCCCCTCAGTGCCCGTCACCCAGTCACCCCCACCCCCCGCCCACCTCCCCTTCCACCACTCCTAGTTTGTTTCCCAGTTAGGAGTCTCTCATGTTCTGCCTCCCTTTCTGATATTTCCCACTCATTTTTTCTCCTTTCCCCTTTATTCCCTTTCACTATTTTTTATATCCTCAAATGAATGAGGCCATATAATGTTTGTCCTTCTCCGATTGACTTATTTCACTCAGCATAAGACCCTCTAGTTCCATCCATGTTGAAGCAAATGGTGGGTATTTGTCATTTCTAATGGAAATTGAAGCATTCTTGTTGCAGAAGTGTTTGCGTCCGTTCAGAAAATGTGTTTGCAGAGCCCTGTGTGACTTCGGGCTCCAATCTGGAGCTAGAGTCTTGTGCTAAGGGTTCATGTGGCCCAGAGAAAGAGCAACCTTGGAAGTGAGCAAATGTCAGGCCGACCCGTACAGGCTGGGTGGCTGTGGGGTCCCAGTCTCATCTGTAAACTGCAGGTAGGAAAAGGAAAATTAACGAATTACTATTAAGCATGCAGTAAATGTTTCTTCCCCTCAGGTTCTGTTTCTCATCTGCTTAGTGAGGAAGAATCTGTCTGCTTATGTTGTTGGGGGTGTTAAGTATAAAGCCGTACAAATGCTTTTGATGAGTGGGAGAGCTGTCCTTCCGCGTACACACCCCCGTGTCCACCCACCCCAAAGATCCCACCTTCACAGTGTAGCCAGAAAGGAGTGAGGGGCAGACACTGCCCTCCGTTGCTTCTCAACAGTCCACACTAAATTCAGGAACCACGGTTCTTGGCAATATCAAGGCCAGGAGTGGAGTCGGGGGGAGATGGTTAGTGGTTGGTTTATCAGTGTGGCGGGTTGGTTGAGTGTGTTACATGTCCCTTTGCCCTGAGATTCATGTAGAGTAACATCAGTCATTACTTAGCGGTATAGAATCTCATTACATTCATGCAAATAAGTCACTAATTTGAACAATGGTGGTTTCTGGAGACAAGTCATCGGGATGGACACAAATGGCTACGAACAATGCTGACTTCTCTCTTTAATGTCAGTAAACACTCCTTTGTGAACTGTACTCAGGTCTGGAGATCTTAAATTTGGGCCGGGAAGAGGGGAAGACAGGAGGAGGATGTGTCAGAGGGACGGCAAGACAGTTCCCTGAGGTTGCCTGGAGTCCCGATGCTTCAGGGAGGAGGGATGGGGCGGTCGGCACAGGTACCACCATGCTGGGGCTCTCTAGAAGAGCTCAGGTGAGGCCTGGGCAGGAGCCTACAGTAATGGGAGGACCTGGTGGCTTGCCCTACCCGCCCCTTCTGTGTAGCTTCTCGATTTAATTACCTGACTTTAGACTCTTGGTGCCGGGTATCCAGTCTGTGGTCCACCCCTCACTTTAAACACCCCCCCCCGCCCCGGGACCTCTCTGAAGGTGACAAATAGCAGCAGCCCCTTTCTGGTGGCCTGCTTAAAGAGCTCTGATGCTGCTTGATGGCCACACAGGGAAGCCTTGTCTCCCTGTTCTCTGCAAATTCTCTTTTGTCTCATGAAATCCCAGGCAATATCACTCTTCATTAGTGTTTGGACAAAGGAAAGGAGGGGATGAAGCTCAGATCATTTTGACTGTTGTTAATGCATCTCTCAAAGATGAGTCCGAGTTGCCTACCAGTGTACCTGTGCCGTCTGGTTTCGCTATAACGTGTGAATGTCAGTTTCACATATTCAGGAAAAGGGACAGAAGTGTGAACTAGCCCCCACTGTCCCTCTCCAGCCTTGTTGCCGTTTGGAGATGCTGTTTGTCCCCTTCAACCCAGACCGCATCCTGGAAACAAGGTCCTGCAGTTGACCACAGAGAAGGAGCCTGCACTGTGCTTGACGTTGCCTAGACAGGTTTACGGTTGTCATTTCACACCATCCTTGAAACAGGCTGAGGAAGAGCCTGTTTTACAAACGAGGGCATTAAGGCCCACGGAACTTGACTCCTACAGGGTCAGACCCCGGTGAGGGGTGGATTTCAGCCCAGCTCTGCTGTACCATCCTCAGCATTCCCTACAAAACTGCCCACCTGAGGCTGCAGATGTAGGGTTCCAGGACCTCACCATCTGGCTGGAACCATCCACAAGATGGGAAACCCTGTGACCAAAGATGGCTCAGTCTCCCAGGGACAGGCCTGATCTGAGACAAGCAAGTTCCCCACCTCAGTAGCTCCACATCTCAAGTCCCAGCTGGTGGTCCTGGGCATAGAACAGCAGCCTTTGGCCAGAGCAGACTGAGGTTGGGTGTTGCTGCTGAGCTGGGGTCTCTCCCATCACAGGCTCCTGGGGACAGTGTGCACCTGGCTCCAGACCTGGCTCTCCTGATGCTCGTTCCCCTGGTCCGAGTTCAAAAGGCTCTGTCTAGAACCAGTTTCCTGCTGTGACAGTTGGGAGAGCTGTGTGCAGGACTCTAGGCAGACCAGGGTCTACCTGGTAGAAGTCCTGCTGGAAAGGAAGTCACAGGGCGTATGGGCCATTGCACAGAAATATGCCAGGCAAAGGATCTCTGCGGGCATTTCGTTAAGGGTCACATACCAGAAACCCGAGAACTGGCAGCAGAATTGTGCTCTAGATGCAGAATGGTATTTGGAAGTGTCTTCTGGGAGTGTCAACTTCTCTGGCTGAGCCTGCTGAGGCCCGGCCAGGAGCTGCTGAAGCGCCAGGGCGGCCGTCCCAGGGCATGTCCACCCGCCACACGGAGTCAGAATCCAGACAGCATTACCCACTAGGCCTGGCCCACAGACCCGACAGCGGACGCTTGATGCCAGCCGGCCCAGCCAAGACAAGCCTGGTCCCAGCTGGTTTCTGGGCTTGTCCCAGAAGAGGCTAGGTTTCTCTCTCCAGTCCCAGAATGCCTCCAGCTTCAAGAGATAGGGGCCTGGGCAGAGGCCCCAGGACGAACGGATGCCCCAGCCTGTCCGTGAGCTGCAGGCCTGTGGCAGGGTCCACAGGCACCCCCAAGGCCTCGTGGCTGGACTCAGTTCCACATGGTAGCGTTGCTCTGTGAGGGCTCTGAACCCTGGGGGTCTCCTTTGGGTCAAACGTGGGGCCTTTGATGTTTATAACAAAACAACCTGTATTCTGGATTGCCATGTGGCTGCCAGACTGTGAGCATTGCTGGCGATTACTCAGAAATTCCGCCTCATGTGCTCAAAAGGCCAGAGTGCTGGATTTAAACCACATATTAATAACTTGGCCGTCTGCTCAATCTCATAATATTAAATGTGAGATTGTTCGTGTATTCATGTCTACACATTGTGAAACCATTATTAAACATGACCCATACCAAAATAGCTTGGAGTGTATTTATTTCAAAGGGAACAGAGTGATTTACGTTGAATCCTCATAGCTGCAGTGAACTTTAAAGGTATCTTGAGGAAGGGATAAAAGGCCATGTAATTATTACTGCAAGTTCACAGAAATCTTTGGACTTTTAAGATACGAAGTCTTTCTTATTTAAAATTTTTTAGATGTTATAATCACAAAAGCATTTCTGCTTTTGACTCATGATCTGCTTAGGTTCTTGATGAAATCTTTATTCTGTTTCCCTCCCTAGGATACTGTGTTTCCAGCAAGAGACATGCTTGCTTCTGCCCTGTTCTAGAACCTTCTTTCAGTGCTGCTGTGCAAGGAGCTGGAGCCCAGCTTCCCATCTCTGATGCCCTGGCCTCCGGCAGTCCTGGAACGACAGTCTGGGTGGGTCCAGTTGCTCCTAGGTGCCCGCTCATCTGTTCTCATGTCTGCAGAAGGCTTGGTTTCAGGGCCACACTGGTTGTCTCGTTAACCTCGGCGCCCCCTGTGTCCCCCCTCCGCCTTCCTCTCCCCACACCGCCAAAGGACACTCACCACATGACCAGGGAATCCTGCCATTCCTGGTTGTCAGATAAACTCCAACCATCTGACCCCCCATTCAGGCTCCCGTTGGGGCCAGATTAATTCATCATTCCCACTTTCCCAATCTTACCTCCCTACTTTCCCATTTTTTCCAATCTTACCTCCCCACTTTTTCAAAAATTCGGCCACGTGCTGCCTTTCCCAAAAGCTGTTCCCACCTGCTCAGCCAGTGGCCGTCTGTTGTGCCTCTGGACCCACATGGAGCCGGATGGCCCATGTGCCTGCCCCTCTGGCAGCTGAGCCGTCTGTGAGGATGGGCTCTAAGGGTCGGGACAATGCTCTGTCAGGATTTTCCGTACCCCGCACAGCTACGAATTCTTGGCCCCGAAGCCAGAAGCCAGCATCATAGTGGAGACAGGACAAAAGTGAGGGTGTTCCCACTACTGGGAAGTGGAATCTTAGTCACAGCAGTTCAGGATTATCCTGAGTTTCTCAGTGAGTAGCAATTCGAGCAAAATACCAGAACACACACCACGGAGGAAGAGGAAGGTTATTACATATATATCTGGGTATATATATATGTGAGTAGTGAGTGCAGCCCATGCCCAAGCCTCAGTGGCCATACAGAGCTTTTCTTTTCTGTAGTGGGACTTCCATTTCTTTTTCTTTTCTTTTCTTTTTTTTTTCCTTCCTTCCTTCCTTCCTTTTCCTTCCTTCCTTTTCCTTCCTTCCTTCCTTCCTTCCTTCCTTCCTTCCTTCCTTCCTTCCTTCCTTCCTTCCTTCCTTCCTTCCTCTTTCTTTTAAAGATCTTATTAATTTATTCATGAGGGAGACACAGAGAGTGGCAGAGATACAGAGGGAGAAGTAGGCTCCCTGTGGGGAGCCCGATGAGGGACTTGATCCCGGGACCCCAGGATCACACCCTGGGCTGAAGGCAGATGCCCATCCACTGAGCCACCCAGGTGTCCCTAGGACTTCCATTTCTCCTGAGGGTCCACATTCCCCCAGTGACAGGAACTAGATCTTCCTCAGTTCAGAGAGAGCCCTTTCCTGGGTGCGACTCCACATCGAGCACCAACCCCGGTCTCAGGGGAGGCGTCACCCTGAACAGGCCTGTCCCAGCTTCTGCTGGCGTCTGTGGACCTGGCTGCTTCTTGACCCATGTTCCCTATTCTCTGGGGTAACCCCAAAGATGTGCCCTGCTTCAGGGGTTCCCGGGGACAGTGAGCTGTTTCAGGGCAGCTTCCCGACACCACAGAGGGGCATCTCTTCTGCCCCCACATTGAGGGGCCCACTGTTTCTTCTGTGGTTTGTGTCTGGTACAATTCAGGGGCTGGCCATTTTGCTGGGCCCTACCTGGGGAAGGCTCCAGGTACCCCGTGACCCAGGCATTCTGCGGCGCCAGCCTCTGCCCGCCACTGGCTGGGGAAGTCCCACACATGCAGAGACCCCCAACAATATCTACACTTCCCTACCGTCCTCATCCAGTTCCCCACAGTCTCATCTTTGGGGCCCAGAAGGAGCAGCTCCAGACAGATCTTATATCCCCACTTTTCTCTTTAGGCCAACACCTCACATTCTGAGACTGGAAAAGTGCAGAGTTTGGTTCCAGGACTCTGAGCTCTGCAGGGTCATCCACTCCCTGTGGCGTGAAGCACGGGGTGCAGGGACCATAAGGAAACAGACTCTAGTCACACTGCAAAAACCCAGACAAAAAGACACTGGAAGAGTATTTGCCCAAATTTTAGGCATGATTGTTTTTAGATGGTGGGGGTTTGGTGGTTTTCTGCTTTTTACTTAAAAAAAATTTTTTTTTCCCAACACTGAACATGAGTCACTTTTATAACTTGGGGGAAAATAACCCCCAAACCAGTGAATTTTAAAAAGGATCTGCACTGTTTTACTTTTCACTATGTCATTTCAGAGTGTGCCTTCAGGTATGCCCATCAAATCTTTTGTTTAATCTTCACAAGGACCCATGTTAAAACACGAATTCTCAGCCTGACTATTCATCCCCCTCCGAAAGCCATTCAGCACACTGCTTATTTCCCAGTAGTGGGGACGGGGTGATGGGCAGGGTAGACACAGTGTCTGTTGTTGCAGAGTTTGTGTTTGGCGAGGAACCCGCCTGAGGGCTACCTGGATCCAACCCCCACAGTCCCAGACAAGGGACACGATGACAGCCCCATTTACAGATGCCATCCCCATGAGGCTGGTTTTGTCCAGGCTGTTCCTGTCACAGTGGCAGAAAGGTACAGCCAGTCCTCATTATTTGCAGATTCCGTGTTCATAAATTCTATTCACGAAGATTTATTTGTAAGTCCCAAGAGTGACTGGAGACATGTGTTTTCAGCTGAGGTTGAACAAAGCCATACCTTGCCTTCTTGTCTTCATACAGAGATGATGGGAGGATGGAGACAGGAGCAGACAGTACAGTTGTATCCAGAAAGCTCTGGCTCTTGGGCTGGTTGGCTGGTGTTGAAGCCCAGATCTGGTGTGTGGAAGTGGTTTGGGCTCAGACAAGTCACTTAGCACTTCCAAATCTTGGTTGTCTCTCCTAAAGTAGAGAAAATAGAATCTACCTGGATGAGTTGTTTTTAGAGTTGAAGATTATAATCTCCGTGAGACATGTGTATGCTGTGCATATGTTCCTATCTTCCCTAGGAGCAGTACCTGTGAAATCAGTGTTCATGGAGACTTTATAACTACCACGAATAATGAGAATCAACTCCATTTGGCTTGAGGTCTCCAGCCAAACAGGGTCCTCTTGGCTAGACATCTTTCAAGGTGACTCTTCTGTCCCCTGAGGACTGGAGCAGATCGTGTGGGGCAGGAGGAGGAGAGGTGTTGAGTATCTTTGTTGGCTCAGACTGCTGTAACAAAATACCATAGCCTGGGTGGCTTAAACAACAGAAATTTATTCTTACAGTCCTGGGGACTGGGAAATCCAAGGTCAAGATGCCACTTGATTCAGTTTCTGGTGAGGACTCTTTCTGGCTTGTAGATGGCCATTTCTCCTTGTATCCTCAAATGGTAGAGAGAGAAAGGAAGCAAGCTCTTTCATGTCTCTTCTTATAGAGGACACCAATCTCATCAAGAGGGCTCCACCTTCATGACCTTGTGACCTTATTGCCCCTCAAAGATCCCATCTGCAAATACCATCACACTGAGGAGCAGGGCTTTAAAGTATGAATTTGGGGTGGTGGTGGTGGTTGGAAGAACAGTATTCAGTCGATAGCAAACACAGAACAATTGCTCTGTGGGACAGGCCTGAATAAGGAATTATATAGAGAAATCTGGGTGGTCAGGGAAGGATAATTCTGTGCTCTGCACTGGTGGAGGGCGTGGGGAGGGCGTGGGGTAGATGGGAAGAAAATGCTGAGGGAGACGGGAGGCTGCTGAGGATGCCTGTTTCCATGGGGTGGAGAGCATTCCTTAGCCTACCAAGCCAGCAACACATCGCATGAGGGTAGATCTAATTATATTTCTAACTTCTTCCCTGGTTTAAAAATTAACTTATTTTTTTTAGACATTGTTTTATTTTTCATTTTTATTACCATTTCCCCCTCTGACTTGTGGATGATTTAGAGCTTACAAGTACAGTTCTTGGGATGTGGCCTTTGCATTTGCGTCACAGCTGACAACCACTATCTTAATCCCTTCATTCCCTTTTTTCTTTTTTTTTTTTAAGATTGTATTTATTATGGGAGACACAGAGAGAGGCAGAGACACAGGCAGAGGAAGAAGCAGGCTCCTTGCAGGGAGCCTGATATGGGACCTGATCCCTGGACCCAGGATCATGCCCTGAGCTAAAGGCAGATGTTCAACTGCTGAGCCACCCAGGCTCCCCTTAATCCCTTCATTTCCAATGAGAGATATGTTTTCTCATCTTCAATCTTAGCTGAGTGGATTATTTAATAGATTTCTTTCTCTCTCTCTCTCTCTCTCTCTCTCTCCCTCCCTACTTCCCTCTCCCTCTCCCTCTCCTCTCCTCTCCTCTTCTCTTTTCTTTTTTTTCCTTTCCTTTTCTTTTTCTCTCCCTTCTTCCTTTCCCTACCAGGCTGGTCTGGGAGTCCACTGCAAAATATCCAGGCTGATCTGCAGCTATGCTGGCCACAACAGAGGAGACCTAAATCCATGTCCCTTCTTTGGTGTTATGGGCTGTATTGGATCTGCCCCCCCACCCCCCCACCCCCCACCCCCGCCTCCTCAAATTCATTCTTTGAAGATGCCAATATGATTGTGTTTGGAAATTGGGCTTTCAAGGACAATTAAGGTTAAATGAGTGGGTAAGGGTGGAACCCAAATCCACTAAGATTAGTGTCCTTATAAGAAGAAGAGAAGACAACAGAACTTTTTTCTCTACACATGGGCACAAGAGAAAAGGCCAGGTAAGGATGCAGGGAGGAAGTCTTACCAGAAACTCATTCTACAAACACCTTGATCTTGGATTTTTAGTCTCCTGAACTCTGAGAAAATACATGTCTGTTGTTTAAGCCTCACAGCCTGTGGTATTTCATAATGACAGCCCAGGCTGACTAACATAACTGGTAATGAGCAATGGAATCAGGGTCACTCCACTCTTGTGCCCTGGAACAGCCTTGTGTCCTATCTCTTCAGCCTCCTCTTAGCCCTTACAATTGTTGTTTTATTTTATTTTATTATTTTTTTAGATTTTATTTATCTATTCATGAGAGACACAGAGACACAGGCAGAGGGAAAAGCAGGCTCCCTATGGGGAGCCTCAATGTGGGCCTGGGGCCATGATGTGAGCGAAAGGCAGACTCTCAACCACTGGGCCACCCAGATGTCCCACCCTAATGCCTTTCTAATGGGACCCAGAGATACCAACTTGAGAAGAATTCACCCATGAAAACTGCTACTACATTGGGTAGAATGGTGAGTGTGTGCCTTCTTGCCCATCACCCACCTTGGGTGGGGAACATCTGAAACCTTAACAATTATACACAACAGATTTGATTCAGGGAGTTGACAGAGCAACTAGAAATTTAAGGATGAGGTTTTGGAAGTGAAAGAAGAACATGCATGATAAATTCTCCATATGTTTTCTTGGTTGATGGCTAAACTTTGTAGGCACATGAGAATCAAAGGAAATGGAGCAAAAATAGCATGAGAGACTGGTAAATTTACTGTGCTTTTGAAAATATCCCTCCATCTACACACAGCTTAGCCAGTAGAGGTGGAAGACTTATTGGCTTGAAGTATCTTAGCATAATCTCTGCCTAAATCATTGCCTGACTGCAAAATTATGCAGATGAAAGGAAAACCCCTAAAAGCCAGAATTAAAAAAATAAAAATAATAAGCAGAGATATCAGTGGTTATCCATTGAAAGTGAGAGAGATTTACAGGTTGAGTCATGGCAAGTTAATTGTCTATTAAAACCAACAACTCTCAGAATGAAGCAGAATCCAGAATTGCTACAACATATTGCCTACCATGTCTGATTTTAAATAAAAGACTGGCAAACATGCAAAGAAAAGATAAAGTATTTCCTAAACTGAGAGAGGGGAGGTGAAGGGAAGTCTGTCAAAATAACTGACTCTGAAGGGCTCAGACATTACACCAAGCAGAAAAAGATTTCAAAGTAGCTATTAAAAATACTTGCAAAGAGTTAAAGGAAAATATACTAACAATGAATAAAATAGGAATCTCAACAGAAATGGAAAAAATCAAATGGAAATTCTAGAGCTTAAAAGTACACTAACTGAAATAAAACATTCATGGCATGACTCAGATGTCAGAAGAAAGAATAACTGAATTTTTAAAAAGATTTTTACTTTTTTGCAAGAGAGAGAACACAAACAGAGGAGCGGGAGAGGGAGAAGCAGATTCCCTGTGGATCAAGGAGCCCAATGTGGGGCTCTATCCCAGCACCCTGAGATCATGACCTGAGTTGAAGGCAGAGGCTTAACCAACTAAGCCACCCAGGTAACCCAGAATAATTGAATTTGATAGAATAATAGCAATTATCTAAAGAACAAAGAGAAAAACACCTCATAGTCAAACTGCTGAAAGCCAAAGTTAAAGAAAACATTTTTAAAGGAAGAAAAGAAAAATGTTATATCATATACAGGAAACAGTGAACAATATGAGTTATTGCTTACTTTTCACAGAAACATTAGAAGCCAAAAGACATCGAAAGCCCAAGAGACTTTGTGAATTTACTGCAGTTTCTGTAAAAGAACAGTGGCTTCCTATTCTGTTTAATGGCTTCCTGTTCCATTTAATGACATATTCAAAGTGCTGAAAGGGGGGAAAAACTATAACCAGTGAAGGTCTCCTTCAAAACTGAGGACAAAAACAAAAACAAAAACAAAACAAAACAAAAAACAAAAATGAGGACAAAAATAGGGCAGCCCAGGTGGCTCAGCTTCAGCCCAGGGCATGATCCTGGAGACCCAGGATTGAGTCCCACATCGGGCTCCCTGCATGGAGCCTGCTCCTCCCTCTGCCTGTGTCTCTGCCCCTTCTCTCTCTCTCTCTCCCTGTGTCTCTCACGAATAAATAAAATCTTAAAAAAAAATGAGGACAAAAATAAAGCCACTTTTAGATTTTTTTTTAAAAGGGAAAACAAAATAATTTGTCACTAGCAGACCTGTTCTAAAAGAACTGCTAAGGAGAAATGATATCAGATAGTAGCTTGGATAATAATTAAGATACATAAGAAGGATTGAAGAAAACCCTAAATGGAATCATATGAAGATATAAGGAATATATATATGTATAATATATATTATATATAAACATATATGCATATAAATATATGTGTAAGATATGTATAAATATATATGTAAAATTTATATATACACATAATTTTTAATAAAAATACATTAATCTATAAAGTTAAAATTATACTTCTGTATTGTTTGGCTTTAATGTATAGAGATTATGTATATGACAACAATAGCACCAAAAATAGCACAAAAGAATGGAGTTAGACAAATACAAAGTTCCAATATTTTATTGGAAGTAAGTCAGTGTTAATTTAAAATAGATTGTGGTTAATAAAAGATGTACACTGTAATACTTAGGTAAAGTACTAAAAATAATGTAAATAAATATAGTTTAAAAGTCAATACAGGAATTAAGATGAAATACTAAAACATTCATTAACATGAAAGTACAAGGATAACAGATTAAAATAATAGAAAATGGGACAAATAGGAAAAGTTAGCAAAATGGTAGACTTATATTAAGGGGAATGAACTAAAAATTCCAATCAAAATTCCAACAAACCGTTTGGACAAAAGTGAGATACGTTGTCTATAAGAGATCAGTTTAAGTTCAAAGTACAGATAGATTAAAGTAAAAAGATGGGAAAATAGGTATGATGCCAACATATAGACAGTAATCAGGAAGGAGCTGGGATGATTTTTATTAATATCAGACAAAATAGACTTTAAAAAATACATACTACTAGAGACAAAGTTTCATAATAAAAGGGTCAATACAACAGAAATAAGTTAAATTTTATAAAATTTATTATTTGTACCTAATGAGAGAGCTCCAAAATGAAGTAAAAACATACATAATGAGGAATATAGTTGAAGATTTCAATATCTTTCTCTCAGTAATTGCTAGAACAAGTAGGCATAAATTGAGCAAAAATATAGAAAACTTGAACAGCACTACCAACCCACTTGACCTAATTGACATCGATAGAATACTGCACTTGACAACAGCAGGATATTTATTCTTTTCAGATGTCTGAGAAATGTTCATGAAATAAGCCATCTACAGAATGATAAAACAGGTGTTAATACATTAAAAAATATTTCTATCACACATAGAATGCTATTAGATGACAATGAAAATAACTTAGAAATTTCTAACAGACAAAAGCTGAGAAATTCTAAAATATGGAGAAATTAACACATTTCTAAATAAGTCATGACTCAAAAAGAAAATCACAAGGGAAATTAGAATATATATCAGGTGTAGTGAAAATGAGAACACAACATATTCAAATTTGTGGGATGTTGCTGAAGAAGTGATTAGAAGGAAATTTATAGATTTAAACACGTATGTTAATACAAGAGGACAGGTCTAAAGTCAGTGAACTGAACTAAGCTTCCAATTTAGGAAGCTAAAGAAGAGGAGGAACTTAAATTCAAAGTTAGTAGGAAGAAGGCAATACTATGAGTGTGGAAATCAATAAAATAGAAAAGAAAATGAATGGAACTAAAAGCTAGTCCTTTGCAAAGATCAATAAAATTGATAAACCATCTAGATTGAAAAAAGACACAAATTACCAGTTAGAAAAGAAAGAGGGGACATCACTACAGATCTTACAAACACTAAGTGGATAATAAAGATATATTACTAGCAACCTGCTCTCAAGTTTAAAACATGTTAATGAAAGAAAACCTAAATAAAATGGAGAGGGCTGAAATACCCAGTATTATTAAGATGGCAGTTAACCCCAAATTTGTCTATAGACTCAACACAAGTCCAATAAAAATCCCAGCAGGATTTAAAAAATTTTTCTTATTGGAGTTCAATTTGCCAACATATAAGACCCAATGGTTGGGATCCCTGGGTGGCTCAGTGGTTGAGCATCTGCCTTCAGCCCAGGGCATGATCCTGGAGTCCCGGCATCGAGTGCCACGTCGGGCTCCCTGCATGGAGCCTGCTTCTCCCTCTGCTTTTCTCTCTCTCTATTATTCATGAATAAATAATAAATAAAATCTTTTAAAAAAAGACCCAATGGTCATCCCGCCAACTACCCCCCCTCAGTGCCCGTCACCCAGTCACCCCATCCCTCCCACCCAACTCCCCTTCCACTACCCCTTGTTCATTTCCCAGAGTTAGGAGTCTCTCATGTTCTGTCTCCCTCTCTGATATTTCCCACTTGTTTTCTCTCCTTCCCCCTATATTCCCTTTCACTATTTTTTATATTCCCCAAATGAATGAGACCATATAATGTTTGTTTGTCCTTCTCTGATTGACTTATTTCACTCAGCATAATACTCTCCAGTTCTATCCATGTTGAAGCAAATGGTGGGTGTTCGTTGTTTCTAATGGTTGAGTAATATTCCACTGTACACATAGACAACATCTTCTTTATCCATTCATTTTTCGATGGACACCGAAGCTCCTTCCACAGTTTACTATTGTGGCCATTGCTGCTAGAAACATTGGGGTGCAGGTGTCCTGCCATTTCACTGCATCAGTATCTTTGGGGTAAATCCCCAGCAGTGCAATTGCTGGGTCGTAGGGCAGGTATATTTTTAACTGTTTGAGGAACCTCCACACAGTTTTCCAGAGTGGCTGCACCAGTTCACATTCCCACCAACAGTGTAAGAGGGTTCCCTTTTCTCCACATCCTCTCCAACATTTGTTGTTTCCTGCCTTGTTAATTTTCCCCATTCTCACTGGTGTGAGGTGGGATCTCATTGTGGCTTTGATTTGTATTTCCCTGATGGCAAGTGATGCGGAACATTTTCTCATGTGCATGTTGGCCATGTCTATGTCTTCCTCTGTGAGATTTCTCTTCATGTCTTTTGCCCATTTCATGATTGGATTGTTTGTTTCTTTGGTGTTGAGTTTAAGAAGTTCTTTATAGATCTTGGAAACTAGCCCTTTATCTGATACGTCATTTGCAAATATCTTCTCCCATTCTGTAGGTTGTCTTTTAGTTTTGTTGACTGTATCCTTTGCTGTGCAAAAGCGTCTTATCTTGATGAAGTCCCAATAGTCCATTTTTTCTTTTGTTTCTTTTGCCTTCGTGGATGTATCTTGCAAGAAGTTGCTGTGGCCAAGTTCAAAAAGGGTGTTGCCTGTGTTCTCCTCTAGGATTTTGATGGACTCTTGTCTCACATTTAGATCTTTCATCCATTTTGAGTTTATCTTTGTGTATGGTGAAAGAGAGTGGTCTAGTTTCATTCTTCTGCATGTGGATGTCCAATTTTCCCAGCACCATTTATTGAAGAGACTGTCTTTCTTCCAAAGGATAGTCTTTCCTCCTTTATCAAATATTAGTTGACCATAAAGTTCAGGGTCCACTTCTGGGTTCTCTATTCTGTTCCATTGATCTATGTGTCTGTTTTTGTGCCAGTACCACACTGTCTTGATGACCAGCTTTGTAGTACAACCTGAAATCTGGCATTGTGATGCCCCCAGCTATGGTTTTCTTTTTTAAAATTCCCCTGGCTATTCGGGGTCTTTTCTGATTCCACACAAATCTTAAAATAATTTGTTCTAACTCTCTGAAGAAAGTCCATGGTATTTTGATAGGGATTGCATTAAACGTATACATTGCCCTGGGTAACAATGACATTGACATTTGACATTAATCCTGCCAATCCATGAGCATGGAATATTTTTCCATCTCTTGTGTCTTCCTCAATTTCTTTCAGAAGTGTTCTATAGTTCTTAGGGTATAGATCCTTTACCTCTTTGGTTAGGTTTATTCCTAGGTATTTTATGCTTTTGGGTGCAATTGTAAATGAGATTGACTCCTTAATTTCTCTTTCTTCAGTATCATTGTTAGTGTATAGAAATGCCATTGATTTCTGGGCATTGATTTTATATCCTGCCATGCTACCAAATTGCTGTATGAGTTCTAGCAATCTTGGGGTGGAGGCTTTTGGGTTTTCTATGTACAGTATCATGTCATCTGCGAAGAGGGAAAGTTTGACTTCTTCTTTGCCAATTTGAATGCCTTTTATTTCTTTTTGTTGCCTGATTGCTGGGGCGAGCACTTCTAGTACTATGTTGAATAGCAGTGGTGAGAGTGGACATCCCTGTTGTGTTCCTGATCTTAGGGGAAAGGCTCCCAGTGCTTCCCCATTGAGAATGATATTTGCTGTGGGCTTTTCTTAGATGGCTTTTAAGATACTGAGGAATGTTCCCTCTATCCCTACACTCTGAAGAGTTTTGATCAGGAATGGATGCTGTGTTTCGTCAAATGCTTTCTCTGCATCTATGGAGAGGATCACATGGTTCTTGTTTTTTCTCTTGTTGATATGATCTATCACGCTGATTGCTTTACGAGTGTTGAACCAGCCTTGCATCCCGGGGATAAATCCCACTTGGTCATGGTGAATAATCTTCTTAATGTACTGTTGGATCCTATTGGCTAGTATCTTGTTGAGAATTTTTGCATCTGTGCTCATCAGGGATATTGGTCTCTACTTCTCCTTTTTGGTGGGGTCTTTGTCTGGTTTTGGAATTAAGGTGATGCTGGCCTCATAGAACGAGTTTGAGAGATTCCATCCCTTTCTATCTTTTGGAACAGCTTTAATAGAATAGATATTGTTTCTTCTTTAAACGTTTGATAGAATTCCCCTGGGAAGCCATGTGGTCCTGGACTTTTGTGTCTTGGGAGGTTTTTGATGACTGCTTCAATTTCCTCCCTGGTTATTGGCCTGTTCAGGTTTTCTATTTCTTCCTGTTCCAGTTTTGGTAGTTTGTGGTTTTCCAGAAATGCCTAATTGCCTAGACTAGATTGCCTAATTTATTGGCATATATAGCTGCTCATAATAGGTTTTTAAATCATTTGTATTTCCTTGGTATTGATTGTGATCTCTCCTTTTTCATTCATGATTTTGTTAATTTGAGTCTTTTCTCTTTTCTTTTTAATAAGGCTGGCTAGGCAGCCCCGGTGGTGCAGAGGTTTAGCGCCGCCTGCAGCCCAGGGCGTGATCCTGGAGACCCTGGATCGAGTCCCACGTCAGGCTCTCTGTATGATGCCTGCTTCTCCCTCTGCCTGTGTCTCTGCCTCTCTCTCTCTGTCTCTATGAATAAATAATTAAATTAAAAAAATAAGGCTGGCTAATGGTTTATCTATCTTATTAATTCTTTCAAAGAACCAACTCCTGGCTTTGTTGATCTGTTCTGCAATTCTTCTGGTCTCTATTTCATGGAATTCTGCTTGCATCTTTATTAACTCTCTTCTTCTGCTTGGTGTAGGTTTTATTTGTTGTTCTTTATCCAGTTCCTTTAGATGCGAGGTTAGCTTGTGTATTTGAGTTTTTTCCAATTTTTAAGGGATGCTTGTATTGCTATGTATTTCCCTCTTAGGACAGCTTTTGCTGTATCCCAAATATTTTGAACAGTTGTATCTTCATTCTCATTAGTTTCCATGAATCTTTTTAATTCTTCTCTAATTTCCTGGTTGACCCTTTCATCTTTTAGCAGGATGGTCATTTACCTCCACGTGTTTGAGTTTCTTCCAAATCTCTTCTTGTGATTGAGTTCTAGTTTCAAAGCATAATGGACTGAAAATATGCAGGGGACAATCCCAATCTTTTGGTATTGGTTGAGACCTGATTTGTGACCCAGTATGTGGTCTATTCTGGAGAAAGTTCCATGTGCACTTGAGAGGAATGTGTATTCAGTTCAGTTTGGATGGAAAGTTCTGTGTATATCTGTGAAATCCATTTGGTTCACTGTATCATTTAAAGCTCTCGTTTTGGGATGCCTGGGTAGCTCAGCAGTTTGGATGCCTGCCTTCAGCTCAGGTTGTGATCCCGGGATCCGGGATGAAGTCCCGCATCAGGCTCCCTGCGAGGAGCCTGTTTTTCCCTCTGCCTATGTTTCTGCCTCTCAGTCTTTGTCTCTCATGAATAAATAAATAAATCTTAAAAAAAGCTCTTGTTTCTTTGGTGATGTTGTGCTTAGAAGATCTGTCATTTGCAGTAAGTGCTGTTTTGCAGTCTCCTCCTATTAGTGTATTATTATCTAAGTATGTCTTTACTAGGGTTATTAATTGATTGATATACTTGGCAGCTCCCACATTAGAGGCATAAATATTCATGATTGTTAGGTCCTCTTGTTGGATAGATCCTTTAAGTATGATATAGTGTCCCTCTTCATCTCCCACTACAGTCTTTGGGATACACTTTATCTGAAATGAGGATTGCTACACCAGCTTTCTTTTGAGGACCATTTGAATGGTAAATTGTTCTTCAACCTTTCATTTTCAGGCTGGAGGTGTCCTTAGGTCTCAAATGAGTCTCTTGTAGACAGCAAATAGATGGGTCTTGCTTTTTTATCCAGTCTGAAACCCTGCATCTTTTGATGGGATCATTTAGCCCAGTCACGTTCAGAGTTACTATTGAAAGATATGAATTTAGTGTCCTTGTAATACCTAATCAGTCCCTGTTTTTGTGGGTTATTTCTTTGGGCTTCCTTTCTTTTAGAGAGTCCCCCTTAATATTTCTTGCAGAGCCAGTTTGGTGGTCACATATTCTTTCAGTTTCTGCCTATCTTGGAAGCTCTTTATCTCTCCTATTCTGAATGAGAGCCTTGCTGGATAAAGTATTTTTGGCTGCATATTCTTCTCATTTAGGACCCTTTCTGGTCTGCCAGGTCTCTGTGGAGAGGTCTACTAAGAAATCTAATATTTCTCCCTATATAAGTTAGGGATCTCTTTTCTCTCACTGCTTTAAGGATTTTCTCCTTATCTTTGGAATTTTCAAGTTTCACTATTAAATGTCAAGGTGTTGAACGGTTTTTATTGATTTTTTTTTTGGGGGGAACCTCTATATCCTGGATCTAACTGCCTGTTTCCCTCCCCTAATTAGGGAAGTTCTCAGTTATGATTTGTTCAAATATGCTTTCTGGTCCTCTGTCCCTCTTGGCACTTTCTGGAACCCCAATTATATATAGATTTTTCCTTCTGAGGCTACCATTTATTTCCCTTAACCTTTCCTCATGGTATTTTAATTGTTTTTCTCTTTTTTCCTCAGCTTCCTTCCTTGCCATCAATTGTCTTCTATGTTGCTCACTCTTTCTTCCACCTTGTTAACCCTGGTCGTTAGGGTTAACGACCAGGGTTAACAAGTTTGGATTGCACCTCATTTAATTGATTTTTAATTTTGGCCTGATTAGATTTAAATTCTGCAGTCATGAAATCTCTTGAATCCTTTATGCTTTTTTTCCAGAGCTACCAGTAGCTTTATCATTGTGCTTCTGAATTGGCTTTCTGACATCGAATTGTAATCCAAATTCTTTAACTCTGTGGCAGAGAGTACTGTTTCTGTTTCTTTGTTTTGTGGTGAGTTCTTCTTTCTAGTCATTTTTCTCAGTACAAAATGGCTGTATGAGCAGGCTGAGTCAAGAATATCAACTATGACCTAAGTAAATTTCACCCTAGATGATTCTGATGAGGTCAGAGATCAGAAATTGAAAACAAAGATCAGAACGAAATAAAACAAAAGGACCACTAAAGTGAAAAGCAAATTTTAAAACAAAGTAGTAAAAAATAAAAGGCCAAGAATCCCAAAGAAGAAGAAAAAAAAAGAGAGAGAAAAAAAGAAGAGATAAAAGCAAAAATAAAGAGAGAAAAAAGAAAAAAAAAAAGGAGGGGATCCCTCGGTGGCGCAGCGGTTTGGCGCCTGCCTTTGGCCCAGGGCGCGATCCTGGAGACCAGGGATCGAATCCCACATCAGGCTTCCGGTGCATGGAGCCTGCTTCTCCCTCTGCCTGTGTCTCTGCCTCTCTCTCTCTCTCTGTGTGACTATCATAAATAAATTTAAAAATAAATAAATAAATAAATAAATTATTAAAAAAAAAAAGGAGAAGAAAAAACGGGTGTGTGTGTGGGGGAGGACTAGGGGATGGTGGTGGTGATGAGCTTGTAGTGGAGGGAGAATGTAGTCTACCGGAGGGGTTCTAGAGGGTGATCATCTTGGTTCTGAGTATATTAAGTTCTGTATGTTAGAAAATGCTCAGTCCCAAATTTATATAAACCAGACATACTTGTAGAAGACCCCACCATTGACCACCAAAACATAAATGAGATAAAAGAGGAGGGCAGAATGGGAATGAGGAGTCTCACAGAATGAACCAGCACGGCATACCACTTGGTTCTGGGTGCATGCGGTCATGTTTTAGAAGGTATTAACTTCCACCATTGTAGAACAAATTGAGGCAGAGAAAACAAAAAACACAAAACAAAATAAAACAAACAAAAAAAAACGTATCTTGTATATCTCCCAAATTTAAGTTGAGTATGTTGAAGGGAATCTAGAAGTGGAAAATATATCTACGACCTGTAATTATAGAAATATGAAAGTAAAAAGGCAAGAATCTTAAAAATGAAGAGGTGGTAAAATATTGTATTTAAGTTGGGAAAAGAGAAAATAATTGGAAATTTAGTCTGATATAAAAAAGAGTTGTACTGGAAAAAGGAAAAAAAATAGGAGGGGTGCCTTCTGGTTCTATGCACTGTAAGTCCCTCGACTTCCCTGGAGCTTTCCAGCGCTGCTCCCCCCAGAACTTGCTCTTCCCCTGTCCTTCCAGCTGGTCTCTGGGGGGAAGGGCTCCTGTGCTGACTCCCAGGTGTGTGCACCTGGGGGAGCTGCCCATCCCCCCGCAGGGTGCCGGGCTCAGTGGGAGCTGTTGACCCCGGGAGGCCTCTGTCCTCTGGCAGCCCCGCCCCTCCCAGGCACAGGGTGACACCAGGAAGGACAACAGCACTGGCGGCGGCCAGGTCCCCAGGCCTGGAGCCAGCTCCCCCAGTAACCACCCGCAGCTCCCAGTCCGCACTGGCCTGGATGCTCCGGGGGCGGGGGCGCTGACCTGCACAGCTTGGGGGCACCTGGCGGCAGGAGCGTCCTCGCTGTCCTGTGCCCTCCCCGCCTCTGCCCGTCCTGGGGGGACCGCAGGATGGGGGGCCGTGTCCCCGGCCTCTGGGATCCGGGGCCTGCGCTGCTGGACTCGCGCTCCAGAAGGCAGCAGGGTGCAGCCCCCTCCCCCGAGCCCCGCTGACCCCACTGGCTTCTCCCCAAGGCCCCGTGGGGTGCGCGCTCCAGCCCTTTCCCGAGATTGGCCGCGGTGTGGGTGCGCTCTCCCCTGCGCGCCCCTCCTCTCCTGGTGATCCCGGGAGCCTGGGGGCTCCACCATCCCCCTGTGATCCTGCCCGAGTTCCCTGCGCCTTTCCCTAGGGAAGAATCCGGGGCGGATTGTTAAAGTTCCTGCTTCTCCGGGGCGGGGCTCTCCTGTCCTGAGGCTCCCAATGCCCCCCTTAGCCCGGCTCCTCGCGGGGGCCCCTTCGCCACTGGATTCTTTTTTTTTTTATTTTATTTTTTCTGCCTTCCTACCTTGTTAGAAGCAAAAACCCTTCCTCTGTAGCGTTCTGGCTGTCCTCTCTTTAAATCTCAGGTCAAATTCATGGGTGTTCAGGATGGTTTGAAAGTTATCCAGGTGAGTTAGTGGGGCCAGGTGAGGTGAGGCCCCCACTCCTCTGCCTTCTTGCTGCGCCTCAACCCAGTAGAATTTTATGTAGAGGACACAACCTGATTCTAAAGTTTATATGGAGAAGCAAAGAATAACCAAAACAATCATGAAAGAGAAGAAAGAAATTTGGAAGACTTAAGTGACCTGATTTCAAAATTTAGTATAAAGCTGTGGTAATTAAGAAAGCATGGGATCAGCATAAGGATAAACATTTAGCTCAAAGGAACAGAATAGAAAGTTTGAAACTAGAGACCAAAGGTGCCAAGGTAATTCACAGAATTATATGAAGGATTTTTACAACTTAATAAGAAAAATAACTCAATAAAAAAAAAGGACAAGTGTAATCAGAGATGTTCACAAAAGAAGATGTATGAATGGCCAATAAATACATGGGAGGATGGGCAACATTACTGGTCTTTGGGAAAATGCAAAATAAGGCCACAAATGAGAAACTACCATAAACCTAGTAAAATAACAAATTTTTAAAAATGAATTAAAATACTAAGTGTTTAAATACTAAATGAATACTAAAAATGAAGTAAAATACTAAGGCAGGAATGTGGAGCAATTGAAACCCTCAAACACTGCTGGTGGGAATGCAAAATGATTGGATAAACAGTTTTTCACTTTCTTTCTTTTTTTTTTAATTGTATTTATTTATTCACGAGAGACACACACACAGAGAGAGGGAGATCAGCAGAGACACAGGCAGAGGGAGAAGCAGGCTCCATGCAGGAAGCTGGTCATGGGACTCAATCCCGGGACTCCAGGATCATGCCCTGGGCCGAAGGCAGGCGCTAAACAGCTGAGCCACCCAGGGATCCCCCAGTTGTTTTTACTTTCTTATGTAGTTAAATATGCCAAAAACATTAAACTTATCATATGACCCTACAGTTCCACTACTGAGTATCCCCCCAAGAGTAGGGAAAATACACATCCGCAAAAAGACTTGTATGTGAATGTTCATTATTCATAACAGCTGAAAAGTGAAAACACCCCAAATGTCCCCTGGCTGGTGCATGAACAAAAAAATGTCACTATAATGTGTAATATTATAACATGTGGTCATAACGTATCCATAGATGGAATTATACTGAACAATTGAAAGAGAATAAATTGTTGATACATGCAGCAATATGAATGAATCTAGAAAGTATGATGCTGGGGCACCTGGGTGGCTCAATCAGTGAAGCATTTGATTCTTGATTTTAACTCAGGTCATAATCTGAAGGTTGTGAGATCGAGCCCAGAGTTGGTCTCTGTGCTCAGTGTGGAGTCTCCTTGAGATTCTCTCTCCTTCTCCCACTGTCCCACCCGCCCCTGCTCAACTTCGTGTGCTCTCTTTTTCTCTCTCAAATAAATAAATAAATCTTAAAAAAGGTAAAAAACTAAAAAGGATGATACTGAGTGAAAGAAACCGTACATAAAAGGTTACACATTGTCCAAATAGATCTGTATTAAATTCTAGAAAGGCCAAACTTTGGAAGTGGAAGGCAGAGCAGTGGTTACCTGGGGCAGAGTAGGGATCTGGACCTAAGTCAAAAGCACATGAAAGAAATGTTTAGGGTAATAAAAGTGTTCTAAAACTTGATTGTGTTGATTATTTGACAGTAAGGTGTATGCTTATGGAACTATATGCTTAAAGTGGGTAATTTTTCTTAGTATGTAAATTATACTTCAAAAAAGCCATTAAAAAATAATGCATCCTGACCTTTCATGATTTATGTAACAGATCCTGTACTTTTCTGGCCGTCTTACCTCGGAGTTTTAACACAAGACAGGTTTATGTCTCGCTCACATTTCATCCTGTGTGGGTTCAGGTGGGGAGGGAGAACTCTGCTCCATGCAGTCACTCAGGGTTCAGGCTCCTTCCATTTTCTGCCTCCTCCTTTCTCTGGATCCTCAGGGTCCCTAGCTAAGATACTGTCTCGAACCCTGCTATGTGCTGAACTGTGTCCTTCCAAAACTCATGTGTTGAAGACTTGACCCCCAGTACTTTAGAATGTGACTGTATTTGGAGATAACGTCTATAACGAAGTGGTAAAGTTAAAACAGGGTCACTAGGGTGGCCCTGATCCAATCTGGCCAGTGTCCTTAAGAGAAGACATCAGGACACACACAGAGGGACGGTCATGTGAGGACATGGGGAGAAGATGGTGCCTGCATGCCACGGAGAGAAGCCTTAGAACAAACCAGCCCTGCTGACTCTTTGACCTTGGACCTCTTTGCTGCAGAACTGGAGAACACAGACTTTTGTTGTTCAAGCCACCAGCCTGCAGTGTTTTGTGACAGCAGCCTGAGCAGAGCAAGACCCCACCCACCCTCTCATTCTCTACCACACTTTCTTTTCCTTGATGACTCCATCGGTACCTTGCATTGTCTGTTTACTTGTTTGTTGCCAGCTCCCTTCCCCACCCACTCTGCCCTGAAGAAGGTTCTGGAAGAGAGGAGACAATGCTCCCACCCCCCTCAGCCTCTGCACACTCAGCTAGGTTTGCAACATGCATTGATAAGTGGGAAGGGAGCCTGTTGCTTTGTGACTGATAACTAGATTCTTCTAAAACAAATGAAATATTATAATTACTCTGCCCCAGAGCCAGTCCCAGAAGGCTGACCGGGCTCTGGGGGTGAAGTAGGAGGCAGGCTAGCAGGCTCTCCCTGGAGGCTGTTACAGTGAGTGCAGTTGTCTTCAGTAATATCAAGCTTGTGTGCTCTTACAGACCATGGCCACAAGCTGAAGAGCAGATGGTGGCAGTTGGAACATCAAAGTTCTAAGTGTGTGAGGGTGTGTGTGTGTGTGTGTGTGTGTGTGGTGGGCATATGAGATGTGAAACCAGGAAGAGAGAAACAAAAAACTGTTTAGGCGTGCTTACCAACGAATCAAAAAAAGGCTCTACTGTACCTTGGGTTTTTGTCCAATCAGGATTGCTTGATTTATAAAAGTCTAAAAGTAAATATTTTGGGATGTCTGGGTGGCTCAGTGGTTGAGCGTCTGTCTTTGGCTCAGGGCATGATCCTGGGGTCCTGGGATCGAGTCCCACATCAGGCTCCCCGCATGGAGGCTGTTTCTCCCTCTGCCTGTGTCTCTGCCTCTCTCTCTGAGAGTCTCATGAGTAAATAAATAAAATCTTAAAAATAAATAAATAAAAATAAAAGTAAATATTTTGTCCTAACTCTAATCCCAGCCACAGAAGCCAGGATTTCATGGGGATGCTGCCCTGCATGAGCTGCCTAAAGTAATGGATGTGGGGCTCTTGCTTGGAATTAGGCCGACCTTCCCGATGAACCATGTGGATCTAAGCAGAGGTCTCAAAGGCAAAGACAACCTACAAGAATGGGAGAAGGTATTTGCAAATGACATATCAGATAAAGGGCTAGTTTCCAAGATCTATAAAGAGCTTATGAAACTCAACAACAAAGAAACAAACAATCCAATCATGAAATGGGCAAAAGACATGAAGAGAAATCTCACAGAGGAAGACATAGACATGGCCAACAGGCACATGAGAAAATGTTCCGCATCACTTGCCATCAGGGAAATACAAATCAAAACCACAATGAGATACCACCTCACACCAGTGAGAATGGGGAAAATTAACAAGGCAGGAAACCACAAATGTTGGAGAGGATGCAGAGAAAGGGGAACCCTCTTACACTGTTGGTGGGAATGTGAACTGGGGCAGCCACTCTGGAAAACTGTGTGGAGGTTCCTCAAAGAGTTAGAAATAGACCTGCCCTACGACCCAGCAATTGCACTGCTGGGGATTTACCCCAAAGATACAAATGCAATGAAATGCCGGGACACCTGCACCCCGATGTTTATAGCAGCAATGGCCACGATAGCCAAACTGTGGAAGGAGCCTCAGTGTCCAACGAAAGATGAATGGATAAAGAAGATGTGGTTTATGTATACAATGGAATATTACTCAGCTATTAGAAATGACAAATACCCACCATTTGCTTCAACGTGGATGGAACTGGAGGGTATTATGCTGAGTGAAGTAAGTCAGTCGGAGAAGGACAAACATTATATGTTCTCATTCATTTGGGGAATATAAATAATAGTGAAAGGGAATATAAGGGAAGGGAGAAGAAATGTGTGGGAAATATCAGAAAGGGAGACAGAACGTAAAGACTGCTAACTCTGGGAAACGAACTAGGGGTGGTAGAAGGGGAGGAGGGCGGGGGTGGGAGTGAATGGGTGACGGGCACTGGGGGTTATTCTGTATGTTAATAAATTGAACACCAATAAAAAATAAATTAAAAAAAATAAATAAATAAAAATAAAAGTATACATCACCCCCCCAAAAATAAATTATATACAATTAGGGAGGCAATTTGGTTGAAATAAAAATTGCAGCATGTGTTCCAAAAACAAACAAACAAACAAACAAAAAAAAAACCACAATGAGATACCACTTCACACCAGTGAGAATGGGGAAAATTAACAAGACAGGAAACCACAAATGTTGGAGAGGATGTGGAGAAAGGGGAGCCCTCCTGCACTGTTGGTGGGAATGTGAACTGGTGCAGCCACTCTGGAAAACTGTGTGGAGGTTCCTCAAAGAGTTAAAAATAGACCTGCCCTACGACCCAGCAATTGTACTGCTGGGGATTTACCCCAAAGATACTGATGCAGTGAAACGCCGGGACACCTGCACCCCAATGTTTCTAGCAGCAATGTCCACAATAGCCAAACTGTGGAAGGAGCCTCAGTGTCCATCGACAGATTATGGATAGAGAAGCTGTGGTCTGTGTACACAATGGAATATTCCTCAGCCATTAGAAACAACGAATACCCACCATTTGCTTCGATGTGGATGGAACTGGAGAGTATCATGCTGAGTGAAGTAAGTCAATCGGAGAAGGACAAATATTATATGGTCTCATTCATTTGGGGAATATAGAAAATAGTGAAAGGGATTAAAGGGGAAAGGAGAAAATGAGTGGGAAATATCAGAGAGGGAGACAGAACATGAGAGACTCCTAACCCTGGGAAACGAACAAGGGGTAGTGGAAAGGGAGGTGGGCGGGGGGTTGGGGTGACTGGGTGACAAGCACTGAGGGGGGCACTTGATGAGATGAGCACTGGGTGTTATACTATATGTTGGCAAATTGAACTCCAATAAAAAAATATACAAAAAAAAAAAAAAAAAGAGGTCTCAAAGGCTGAGCTCTCCACCATGGTGGTAGCTGCCAGTCCCATGGGGCTCTTTGCACTTAAATTACCTAGAATGGAGTTCAAGGTTCAGTTCCTCAGTTGCTCTGGCCACATTTCAAGGGCTCAGGAGTCTCGCGTGGCTATTGGACAGTGGAAATACAGAGCACTTCTAGGATTAGAGAAAGTTCTATTGGCTTCAGGATAGAGAACAGGCAGGGCTGGGAGAAATCACTCTGGGGCCATGGAAAGGGTTGGGGGGAGGTCTTGGGCCTCGAAAGATCCCCAACGGGGTTGCCGGGCATTCAGGAATGTTGGTTGGTTGCTTACTTTGCCCTCAGCCAGGAGGGAAAGGTTTGCTTTAGCTGAGCTCTAGGTGTTTCAGACATATTTCCTCATTTTTGGGATTGAGAAAGCTGCAGAGTAGAGAAGTAGCTTCCCCATCACCAGCTGGTAAGGGACAGAGTCCAGATTTGAACTTGGATGTAGTTAGTCTCAAGCAGAAACTTTTTTTTTTCCCTCTGTGTCTTTCTGCCTTCTCAGCTACCTGGGCTCTGGGGAGATGCAGAGGAGAAGGGGATGATGGCCCTCACCCTTTGCACTTACTTCCCTCTCTCAGGGTACCCAACAGACTCCTGAGGCTCCTTCCTAAGGTCGAGGGGTCCATGCTGCTCTCCAAGGGTCCTCACTGTGAAGACTGAGTGCACCCATGCTTCTCCAGGCAGGTGCCTAGAGGCAAAGTGCCGATAACACAATTAGACACGTTGATGTTGGTATTAACTAAACATGTTGGTATCGCAGCTCCTCTGGAGGAAGGACGGTGCCCCCTGAACCCGGGATTACCCAAGTGCCTCTCGTGGGCCCTGGGGGGTTAGTGTTTGGGGCCAACAGATGAGGCTTTGATGTCACGGAATTGCAGGGAGAGCTTAGGTCCCGGTTTTTCTGCCCATGAAATGAGAACAGAACCAAGTCATGAAGCGGTCCAATTGACAAATTATTTGTGAAATTGTCTTATGTTTTAATCACCGTATAAATTCAGTGTGTTAGGGTATTTGTTATATGAATATTTATTTACAAAGCACCCTCTTTTTTTACATAAGTAGGGATTTTAAATCTAGGTTTTATTATTATTATTTAAAGATTTTATTTATTTTATTTATTCATGAGAGAATAAATCGCCAAATCCCAAAACTGGATTTTAAAAAGCCAATTTTTTACCTTTTAAGTGAGGTATTTATTCCATTTACACTTAGTGTAATTGTTATATTTGTATTATTTCTACCATCTTATTGTATGCCATCAATGTTCCACTTTTTGCTTTTTGGGGGAATCTAATGAGTTTTTCCTTACATGGTCCTGTTCCCCCCCCCCCATTCTCTGGTTTGTAAATTATACTATTTGTTCTTTTTCTATTAGTGGTTACTTAAGAATCTACAACATGCAAAGTTAAGTTATTGTTTAAAGTTAATGAAAACCTTTATTCCTCTCCTAGGTGATACATGAATCTTAGAAAATATTCAGTCTGTCCATTCTCTACCGGACTTACATGATTAATCGACTGGGATTTTAGGTGCAGATCTGTACAGATGAAAAAACCCAGTGGTCATTGTTAAGATTAGCATTTTCTGTAACTGTTGTTCACCGAAATCCGTACACTCATTTACCACCTTCTTTGTCCTTCCTTCCTGGCCATATTGTTTAGACTCTTTTTCCGAAGTCACATTCCTTCTGTGTGAAGTATTTTCCTAAGAATTCCATTTCATAAAGACGTACTAGGGAAGGAAAACTGTTCTAATCAGCTCTGTTCCTGCCAAGAAGGGTTTCAGCTTCATGTGGGGAAAGGTTTCTGTGTAACTCCCTCCTCTCTGCTTTTATGGGCTTATTGCTTTTAGATATCCTTTGTTTTCATTTTAATGGGTTCTTGAAAGGGAGGAAAATAAGCACATGCCCAATTGACCATCTTGTTCTGTACAGAACTGCCTGTTTTAGTTTCCCATAAATATTTTGAATGTTACTGTCATAGGGAGATTTACATCCAATAAAAGACACACCACTTCAGTTGACACATAGATGTCATTCAATAAAATTTTGTCGAATGAAGAAATCAATGAAGCAAAGTCTCCTAATAACCTTCTGGAAAAAACCTTGCCATTGAACAATTTCCCCAAAATTCCCTTCTGAATTTTAAGAAGAAAAGGATTAAGATAATATGCAGTGTTGGCTGTAATTTCGCACTATTTTTATTTATTTATTTGTTGTTGGTCTTCTTCTTTTTTTTTTTTCTTTGATAGAGAGAGGGTGTGAGCTGGTGGGAGAGGTGCAGAGGGAGAGGGAGAAAGAAAATCCTAAGCAGGCTCCATGCCCAGCACAGAGCCAGACACGGGGCTCCATCTCATGACCCTGGGATCATGACTGGAGCGGAAATCACGAGACGGATGCTTAACCGACTGAGCCACCCAGGTGTCCCCTGTGATTTCCCACTATTTTTAATTAAAATTTATCAAACAGCTGTCTTTCATGTGCTGTAATGTCTATTTTACTTAAGTGTCTGTGTTTAGTAAGAAAATACTTTATTGGGGCTACGTAACTCACAGAGTGTTTCCACACACGGCTTCCACATGCTTTCCGCAACAGCCTAGCGAGACAGCAGTGGCTCGTAATTCTACCTACAGGTGATTCACAGAGCCAGGCCTTTCGATTTCCAGCCCAAAGCCTTTGCACAGTGTTGCTGTTCCCTGGTCCAGTGTCCTTATGTCCCTCTATCAGGACTATGGGCTAATTTCGCTGTTTTAAGTGATGTCGGATGGTCGCTATTGCTGAGTATCTTCTGCTGTGACGTTGCCCTGGTCACGTCTGTTCATTGGTTGCAGGGGTCCTGGTCACAAACGCAAACCTGTTCCATTGTGCCATGGCTCCAGAAAGGAGGCTGTACCGATCTAGGTGATGATTCATTTTCCAAGAACACACCGGCAAAGGCTGAGAGCCACCCGTCCTTCGCCTGTACAACATCTGCCACCTTGAAAAGGCGAGGACCACGGCTGATATTTGGAAGCAAGAAAGTTCAGAGGAATGGTTTTAGGGGTAGTTTCCATGAAATGGACATGGCTCTTGCGCATGGCTTTTCTCAGCATCACCTCCAGCCCCAGCTCGCGGCTGTGAGGGTTTGCACACCTCCCGGCAGGACAGCGGCCTGCTCTCTGCCCTAGGACATCTTTCTCCGTGTGAAGCTCGGGTGACCTGACTGTCCCCGTCTCTCCCTCCTGCTCCCCTGGGCAGACTGCCCTCTGGTGCCAACACCTTCTTTTGTCCTGTGTTCTCTCTCAAAGAGGATATATGTAGGCTTCTGGAGAACACTTACCATACTTTCATCAAAATATTTTCATCAGACAATCACGTGACTTAGTGAGATGGGGTGACAAAGGACTTCTGATTTCTCCCCTTTCACCCCTCGGAGCAGTGAGGTTCTCAATCTTTGCTGCCTGTGAGCATCCTCCAGGGAACTTTTCAAATGCTCAGTGTCCAAGCCACACCGTTTCATGGGGGCCGGTGGTGTCGACACCTCCCAGGTAGCGCCAGCATGCAGCCAAGTTTGAGAGCCCGTGGCCCTCAGGCCTGCATCGCCGGGGAACTCGTTAGACAAACACATTCTCGGGCTCACCTGGACCCACTGAGTCAGACCCCCAGGGCGGGGCCCAGCAGTGTGTTTTAACGCGCTCTCCAGATGATGCTCATCCTCGCTCTTGGTCTGGAAACCACTGCAGAGCGTCTCAAACCCTAATGCAAACCACATGGGGATCTTGGCAAAACACACATGCAGACTCAGTGGGTCAGGGTGGGTCGGGGTGGGTCAGGACGGGCGGTGATCCTGTGTCTCTCACGCGCTCCCAGGCGACGAGGCTGCTACTTTTGGGAGGACCGAGGGCACAGGGTTCCTGCAATTCTTGGCTTATAGTAGATGCTCAATAAGACCAGTCGCATTGGATAAATATTTAGTGAACGTGGGATTACAGGAAGCGTGGGACCGTGCCCGTGATTGCACGTCGTAATCAGGGTAAAAAACACCTACGGTGAACTTGCCTTGATAGAAAGTCGTAAGAATCATCGGAAATGTTTGGAACAGCTGTCTCTCATTGCTACAAAAAGACATAAAAAAATTGTAGCAGGTAAGTTACGTGGGTTGGAAGGAATGAACACTTTCTCTCTCTTGGGCATTTGCAGTTCACTGATTCTTGGAGAGAACGTTAAAAAAATTGTTGTGGAAGTGAGGCCTTCTGGACAGCATCGGCTGTTCTTACTGTCCTTACTGTCCTTACTCCTAAGACCCCTTGGGGACCCCGCCGTGAAAGTTGGAGGCTGTTCTTGGGTCAACTTTCTCCTCGCTGAGAAGTGGCCCCGGATCTGGGTGCTTCCTTCCAGAGTGCCCGGGAGTTAGAGGCGGCCTAGAGCGCGGGGTCCTATCTTGATGCTCCGGGGTCCCCGGGGGGAGGGGGGGCAGGTTGTCCTTATCCAGATGTCAACTTACAGAAATAGGTCAGTGAAGATCTGTCACTAGGGGGCAGTATTGCCCCACGAAGACTCTTGGCTGCGGCCTGTGACCCTGGCTCCCAACCTGCGCTTTCTAAATAAACCTGTATCCTTCGATGATCCTCCGTGTTATTCCTCCTCCCAGGGCCTGTGGGCGATTTAAAACATTCCCGAGAAATCTGCAAGCGTCAGACCTTCTAACATGTCTGCTGGGCTGTTTGGAAATACAGGTTTTAAGGAATTTATTTCTCTTGCCCTTTTTTAGGCAACCCTCGCTGGTTGTCAGCGGGGAGAAGCCCCGACCCTCCGGCCCAGTGCTGGTGGCGCACATCGTGTCTGACCACAGGCCCCAGCGTCACAGGCCCCACCGGGGAGTGCACGCGGCCAGCGCCCTGCGCTCGGCCTCTTCATCCCCCCCCCCCCCAAGGTTGTTGCCGCCTCCACAGACTTGTCTCCAGAATAACATACAGTTGCAATCAGGTCTTTTCACATTGGCCTCTTCCACTTTGTGATACTCATTTAAGGTTTTCAAGGTTTATAGCTGCCTCCTTTTGTGCTGAATAACGAGTTGTCATATTTATCTGGAAGTCTGGAGTGGGGTGGTTGGAGGCTCAGGGGCTCAGAGGCTCAGGGGTCAGGGGTTTGAGGACTCGGGCTCAGGGGGTTGGGGGCTCAGGGGCTGGGGGGTTCAGAGGGTCGAGGGCTCACAGGCTCAGGGGGCCGGGGGCTCAGGGGGTCGGGGGGTCAGGGGCTTGAGGGCTCAGGGGGTCAGGGGGCCAGGGGCTCAGAGGGTTGGGGGTTCAGGGGCTTAGAGGGTCAGGGGCTCAGAGGCTCAGGGTGTCGGGGGCTTGGGGGCTCATGGGGTCGGGGGATCAGGGGCTCAGGGGCTGGAGGTTCAGGGGCTCAGTTTCAGGGACTCAGGGGGTCAGGGGGCTGGGGCCTCAGGGGGTCTAGGGCTCAGGGCGTCAGGGGGTCGGAGGCTCAGGGGCTCAGGGGGTCCGGGGGTTGGGGGCTCGGGGGTCAGGGGCTCAGGGGGTTGGGGGCTCAGGGGGTCAGGGGGTCGGGGGCTCAGGGGCCACCTGCCTCAGCCTCTGGGACCTGCCGAGGCAGCTGTCTGGGCCCCGGGAAGCACCCCCAGCCCGAGGCAGGGGCAGAGGGACGGGGAGGGGGGCCGGGTGCCGCCGGCCAGGGCTGTCCCCCTTTGTGCAGGAAAGCAGAGGGGCTTGTAGAAGACCCCGGGCCGTGGGGCACGCTGGGTGGCACGGGGACAGTCAGCCTGGCAGTGGAGTGAAGCGCGGGAGAGGCGAGCTCCCTGGGAGGCGGCCACTGGGCTGGGTGCTGCGGGGGGCTCGGGGTGAAGGCCACCTGCGCGGGGCGGAGAGGCGGGGGCGCCGCTGGGACAGGGACCTGGCCAGCGGGGAGGGTTTGGCGTAGGCCTGGAAGGGTGGGGAGGGTTCTTTGGAAGTAGCCATTTTACACTGAATTCTACCCCTGAAACTAATAACAAAATTATAACACAGTAAAAAAGGATAAAGCAGCCGTTTGGTTTATCAGCGCGGCCAGGGGTCGTGTTCCACGGCCGCCCCGTCTGGGTGACGCAGGCTTCCCTCGCAGCTAGGCGCGGAGGGCCCCAGGGCGGCTTCCCAGTTGTGTCCTCCGGGGGATCGGGCCCCGTCCTCTTTTCCTCTCCCAGGCAGGTGGCAGGTGGCCAGGGCGGTGCTGATGTCCTCGGTGCCGGGGGGCCCGCAACAGGGAGAGATGGTTTGGGTGACGGTGGACGCGGCACCCCTACGGTTTCTGGAGAGGAAAGGAAGCCTTTCTTGTTTCAGCAGGTGCTCGAGCCGCTACAGCTCTGCGAAAGCCCCGAGCCTCTCTTGTAATTAATAATCAAGTTTTTAGTGTCTCCCAAAAGGTACTTTAATCATACTTACCTAAATCAATGTGTGCACAGCCTTGCGTTGCTAAAGAACCATTTATAGCTCCCTTTTTTCTTTTTTTTTTAATATTTTATTTATTCATGAGACACAGAGAGAGAGAGAGAGGCAGAGACACAGGCAGAGGGAGAAGCAGGCTCCATGCAGGGGGCCCGACAGGGGACTCGATCCCGGGACCCCAGGATCACACCCTGGGCTGAAGGCGGCGCTAAGCCGCTGAGCCCCCGGGGCTGCCCTATAGCTCCCTTTTAAAAAAGAGGGTCTTCTGCATTGTGACTGGGTGCTGGTCGGTGTGGGGAGTCAGCCTGTCGGGCAGGTGTGGCGGCAGGTGAGGGGATGCTCTCCCCTGGGACCCTTCCCCCAGGTAGGCTTCGGCGTCCCTGGGAGGGGATGCTACGGCAGAGAGAGAAAACCTGGGCTCAGGTCTGGGCTTTTGGTTTTCTAGAGGCCGACCTCGGTGGCTCTGAGAGAGCGGGACGGCGAGTGGGGATGCAGGTGGGAGGGAGGCACCTGCCGAGGGCCGAGGGGGCTGAGGGGGCCGAGGGAGCCAGGGTGAGGTCCCCGCCGTACCGCGCGGCAGCAGGGACAGATGACCTTGGGCTCCTCCCCAACACCTAGGAGCAGGTCCCCTGGGAGCCATTGGCACCCCGGGGGCAGCGAGGGGGCCCGGGTTTGACTGGGTTCCAGTTTCTGCCGTTGCCAGGGTGACGGCTCCCGGTGGAAATCGTGCGGAGCAGCGAAGGGTCCCACGGCCCACGCGTGTGATCGCTGGGCGGCGAGTTGTCTCCGCTACACGACTACACCAGCATTTAGGGTCCGTTCTGGGCCTGGCCATGCACCGGGCACCACAGGTTCAGAAAATGCTGCAGATACAGCGATGCAGACACACCTGTCTCTTCTTCTCAGGTTTCTGTTCCCTGCCCTAGACGCCGGGCCGAGGAGGCCACGTTGGAGGGCCCCAGTGCAACGTGGTGGTTCTGAGAAATACCGGTGTATTTATTATATTATCACAGGTGCAGCATCTTTAGGACCAAAGGATGGAGTTCCTTTGCTGGTGGCGATTTTCCAAAGCATCTTTTTTTTTTTTCTTTTTTTTTGCTAGCAACTACTCACTTTGCATAGGGTGCTTGGTCCAGGGTGGCCGGTGCCCTGACTATCTGCCGAAGCAAAAAGCCTCCCTGCATGTCTTTGGGATTTCCCAAAGATTTAGCTTCTGTGTGAGAGGGAGGTGACTTTGAGCGAATGGATCCTACTGACACGATCACAATTTTCTGTTTGGAAGCAACCACACAGCAGCAAAGTGACCTCTGAGGGCAGACCTCCGACGCCACAAAAAGTCGTGCCCTGTACGAGAGAGGCGGAAACGGAGTGGGATACGCTGTATCATTGCCTACACGCGGATGAGGCTAATGTTGCACCAAAAAAGGAGCTTTCCGTGAGATTTTATTGCTTATCTTAGAGCCATAATAAGAATCGTATATTAAGGGGTGAAAACAATTTGCTGAAATCCCACTTCTTCCCCTTAAAAAGCCACTGATTAGCAAAACTGTGAACACATAGCTTTTCGAGCCAGTCAGCAGCAAAATAGTTTATATAAACCAAGTCACCATGACCGTGAAGAAAACATTGCCCCCGGATGGGATGCTTGGCCATCATAACGTGAGCTATCTTAGGAGACACTTGGATGGGATTTTGCTTGGGGAAGGTCTCTTGTGACCCGGCATAAGTCCTGACACCACTCAGAAGCTGTAAAGGGAAATACTGATCCATTTCACTTCACACAAATGGAAAGCTTCTGCATGTCAAGAATGCCATAAACAAATTTAAAATCTTGACCGCAAAATAACCATCCAATTAAAATATGCAGCCAATCTTCAACCTAGCAATTTCCCACTGCTAAGAAAAATATTTGCAGTCGCGGTGGAAGCTGGTAGCTAGTTGCCCTCTGAATCTACGTCCTTTCTCTTACTCTCATGGAATTCTTTAAAAAAATTTTCTTTTTGCTTTTTATTTTTTAGGATTTTATTTGTTTATTCATGAGAGACAGAGGCAAAGACACAGGCAGAGGGAGAGGCAGGCTCCCTGCGGAGAGCCCGACACAGGACTCGATCCCAGGACCCCAGGATCACACCCTGGGCCTAAGGCAGATGCTCAACCACTGAGCCACCCAGGCGTCCCCTGTCATGGAATTTTTTTTTTTTTTAAGATTTTATTTATTTATTCACGAGAGAGACACACAGAGAGAGAGAGGTAGAGACATAGGCAGAGGGAGAAGCAGGCTCCATGCAGGGAGCCCGACACGGGACTTGATCCTGGGACTCCAGGATCACAGCCTGGGCCGAAGGCGGTGCTAAACCACTGGGCCACCCAGCTGCCCCTGTCATGGAATTCTAAGGGTCCCCCCTGACAGCACCCTGGGTGGTGCCCCGCTCTTGGTTCCTGCTGTTACGTAGCCTCCTTCCCTGGGGTGTGGGCAAATGCACACCCAAACACAATGAGATACCACCCCATTCCCCTTAAAATAGTTACCATTAAAAAAAACCCATAGTAATAAATGTTGGTGAAGATGTGGGGAAATTGGATCCATCCTGAACTGTTGGTGGGAACATAAAGTAGCGCAGCCACCGTGAAGACAATATGGCAGTTGCTCAAAAAAATAAAAAAATGAACATAGAGTTACCATATGATCCAGCCATTCCACTTCTGAGAATATACCCAAAAGGATTAAAAAGAGGGTGTTAGGAGCACCTGGGTGGCTCAGTGGTTGAGCGTCTGCCTTTGGCCCAGGGTGTGATCCCGGAGTCCTGGGATCGAGTCCCACATAGGGCTCCCTGCATGGAGCCTGCTTCTCCCTCTGCCTGTGTCTCTGCCTCTGTGTGTGTGTGTGTCTCATGAATAAATAAATAAATCTTTTTTTTAAAGGTGGGTGTTATTTATTTTTAAAATTATGTATACTTTTTTTTAAATTTATTTTTTATTGGTGTTCAATTTGCCAACATATAGCATAACCCCCAGTGCTCATCCCGTCAAGTGCCCCCCTCAGTGCCCGTCACCCAGTCTCCCCCACCCCCCGCCCACATCCCCTTCCACCACCCCTAGTTCGTTTCCCAGAGTTAGGAGTCTCTCATGTTCTGTCTTCCTGATATTTCCCACTCATTTTTTCTCCTTTCCCCTTTATTCCCTTTCACTATTTTTTATATTCCCCAAATGAATGAGACCATATAATGTTTGCTAAAGGTGGGTATTAAAGAGAGATTTGTCAACCCAGGTTCATAGGAGTGTTAGTCCTAATAGTTAAAAGGTGGAAGCCATCCAAGTGTTGACCAGCAGATGAGTGGATAAGTAAAGTGTAGACTGTGCAGAAAACGGACTAGTATTCAGCCATAAAAAAGGACATTGTAACTGCTGCTACCGCACGGATGAACCTCGAGGACATTGCGCTCGGTGCAATCAGCCCGTCAAAAGGACCGACGCTGTCCGATCCCACTCACATGAGGTCCCCGGAGGAGTCAGCTTCCGAGACACACGATGGGCCAGGGGCAGGGGGAGGGGAGTCAGGGTTGCCTGGGACAGAGTTTCAGTTTTGAAGGACGAAGAGTCCTGGAGACGGATGGAGGTGGCGGCTGCGCAACAGTGGGAATGTACACGAGAAATGGTCAGGATGGTGAATTTTGCTATGTGTATTTTTTTTATTAAAGATTTTATTTATTTATTCATGAGAGACACAGAGACCCAGAGAGGGAGGCAGAGACCCAGGCAGAGGGAGAAGCAGGCTCCCTGCGGGGAGCCCGACGCGGGACTCGATCCCGGGACCCCGGGGTCATGCCCTGAGCCAAAGGGAGACACTCAACCTCTGAGCCACCCAGGTGTCCTGGTTTTGTTTTCTGCTCTAAAGCTTTTTGTCCCCCTCCCCAAAGGATAATATTAAATCCTTCCAAAGCAGAACAGCCAAGGTAAATTTTGAAATTTAGTTGGACTGTATTTGAACGATTCGGATCTCAGTAAGTAACACAGTTCTTAAAAGAGCCTTTGGGGTTTCCGAAACACCAAACAGAGCCACAATCTAGAAGGCGTTTGGCAAACAGAATTCCTCATCTGTAGAGACGGCGTCTTCTACGTTTTTTGTGCCCCCCCAACTCCCCCCCCCCCCGCATCCTGGAGTCTATGCTTACTCCGTCCACGGTGGGCAGAAACCGATCGTGGCTAAACGTCGACGTTAACAGATCATGTGATCAATTCATTTCGGCTGTGGTGCCCTTTTAATCATCAACCTCACAGCTGAACGTGATTAAATTACCCAATTACGCAAAAGGAATGTTGAACAAGACATCAGCCTCAGGGGGAAAAGGAATATGCAGAAATGCCTTTTCATCTCTGCGAATAGCCCCACAGAAAAAGATCTGGATGCGGATGCCCTTAGAAATCCCAACAGGTGGCGGGGTAGGTGAAGGAGACCCGGGTCAGCTGGGGAACAGGGCGGCTCCCCCCGGGGGTGAGGGACCTGTCAAACGGGGGGGGGGGGGGATGTTGAGGGTCAAAGGATGCATTTAAGCCCCAGGAAAACGCAGGCTCTCCTTTGGCAAGTGCGTCGTGCGGCTTTGCTCCCTTCAATGCCGGCAAAATGCACTTACGTCGTAACAGAGTTCCTAGGATTTTTCATTCTAAATTAAAAAAAAATATATATTTTATTTATTTATTCATGAGAGACACAGAGAGAGAGGCAGAGACACAGGCAGAGGGAGAAGCAGACTCCCTGCGGGGACCCTGATGCAGGACTCGATCCAGGGACCCCGGGGTCACGCCCTGGGCCAAAGGCAGGCACCCAACCACTGAGCCACCCAGACGCCCCTTTATTCTAAATTTTTAGCTAACACATCATTTATTTAAAAGCAGCACTAATTTGCCCCACAGCTGAACACTTAAGGCGGGGTTCCTCAGCCTCACGCTGCTGACATTGTGGCCCCATAATCCTTCACTGTGAGGGGTCGCCCTGCGCCCTGGAGGCCTGGCCTCCACCCACGGGGTGCCCGCACCCCAGTTATGCCAACCCCAGAATGCCTCCGGACATTGCCACATGTCCTCCGGGGGCCAGATCTTCCCCGGTTGAGAACCATGGCCTAGAGGGCGAGGCTGGAGTGGGGGGCAGGGTGGAGGGCCCCTTGCACACCTGGGAGCCCCCCTCCCTGGCCCCAGTGGTGGTGACGTTCCTCCAACCCGCCCCCCCCCCCCCCCCGGGGCTCTGACCTTCCCCTGCAAGGGTCGGTCCCCCCCAGGGCGGGCAGGGGGTCCATGTGTCTGGGCACGTAGCAGGGACAGGCCACGGAGCCATCGAGGTGCTGAGGGCTGCAGAGGCCCGCTGAGCAGACTGTGGATTGCATCTCGGGGGCCCCGGGACGGGGGTCCGGGGGCGCCAGGCGCGCCAGCACGCAGAGCAGCAGTCTGCTGGGCGGGTCTGACTTCAGCTTGCAGTTTCTGACCGCCGATGAAGTTTAGCATCTTTTCAGATGTTTTACTCCTATGATTAGACGAAAATTAAGGACAGTTGCACATGTACGTGCGTGCACGGGTGTAAAGGAGGTGTTGTATAAAAAGCGGGGAGTAGCAACAGCCCCGGGGGCAGAGAGCTCCCAGCCCGCAGGTGGCCCGGCGCTCCCTCCAGCTCCAGGTCCTGGAGGAGGACGCGGCCCTTCCTCCCGCACCTCCTCCTCTCCGGGGGCCCTGCGTGATGCCAACCACTGGCGGGTGTCCCCCCACCCCACAACCTGAGCTTGGGAAATCGTGCCACCGAGGAGCCTCTAGGTGGCAGTGGGTCCCAGAGATTTGGAAAGCGAGGCAGGCCCAGGCCCAGCAGCCCGGGGGTGACCGGACTTTGACCTGCTTTGCAAACAGAGTCCCACCCTGCACCTGATTCAGAAATGCTTCGGGAGGGTTCTGCGGGCAGGGGTGGTGAGAGACTCCTCCCTGACACATGCACGTGTGTGTGTGTGTGTGTGTGTGTGTGTGTGTGTCTGTCGGAGGGGACGAGAGCATGGTGTGCTCCCCATGAGAGGAGGTCCTTGCTAGAGATTCAGAAGTTGTGTCCACAATCTCTTAGAAGACTACAGTTGACCCGCAGGACACACACACACACACACACACACACACACACACACGTTTTCAAGTACAAAATTCAGAAGTCACAAAGAGACACACAGTGTAAAGCAAGGGTCCCTTTCACTTTGTCTCCAGCTTCTACTTGTCCCTTTGCTGCAGTGGAGGTAATTTAAGCACAGTGACAGGGGGATGACTGTAGTGCGTGTGCACACGTGTGTATGTGTGTGCGTGTGTGTTAGCCTGTGAGGCTTCCCCTCGGGGCCCGACCGCCACTCCCACACCTGCTCACTCTCATGAACACTCCCAGCTGCTGCCTCCCAGGCTCCCTTCGGGGCTATGGGCTCCTGGCACTATAGATGGTTTCCTGCTTCCACAGCAGGGTGGGGAACTTTCTGGAAGGTTCCTCCCTGCCCGGCACTGAGGCACATACATTGGTTGCCTTGGCATCGATTCTAGGTTGGCTATTTCCAGATTTGGGCGGGGTGGGGGGCTGTCCAGAAGGGGTTCCCCCTCCCTCGAAAATGCAATTGTTGTTTCTTTGCACTATTGTTTCCTTTTCCTTTGTGGAAGCTTTTTTTTTTTTCTTTAAATGGGGGAAGAGCATACTCAGAAAAAGAATCAGCATCTATTTTTACTCCTAAATTATTTGAGAAACAAAAGGTGGAATGTCTTTAATTAGAGCTCCATTGTATCATTTTCAGTGTTTCCCAGCAGGATGAGGGCGGCCTGTGGGGGCAGGGCTCTGGGCTCCCAGCTCGGGTGTGGACCAGCAGACCTTGGGGTTGGGCACACTCTTCCTGGAATGCAGATCGTCTGCGTGCGTGCGTGCGTGCGTGTGCATACGGGTGTGCATGTGCGTGCAGGCGTATTTTGGGGGGAATGACTGGGAAAGCAGTCATGGCCAGTGAGGTCGGGGAAGAGGCTTCACCCATCCTGCGGCCTCCCCCACGTGCACTTCTGTACATCGCGAGCCGGGAAGCCAGGCCTGTTGAACCTTCCACGCAGTTCTGGGGTTACCTGGCATCTTTTGGCTAAATTTGGGCGAGTCTTCTGTGCCTCTGATCTTTAATTTTGACGGGTTGGCTGCCTGGAGTTCGTGGAGAAATGTTAGCAGGTGCTCCTTTTGCCAGAAATAAGCTGGTTCCACTTTCCTAGGGTGAGACATGCAAGGGTCCCCGAGGATGACTGCGTCTTGGCACCAGTGAGACCCACTGCGTGGGAGGGAGGGCTGGGCCCCGGCTCTTCTCAGGCCTCACGTCATGGTCTCTGACAAGACTGATGGCTCCTGATGGCCTCTGAGCATCTCTGCGTGGCCCGAGTAACCCCCTGAACTGCCCCGCACCTCCGAGGCCTCTTCTTTGTTATATACAACTGATGGATAACTGAACACTGCATCTGAAACCAGTGATGAACTGTGTGTCACTAATTGAATTTAAATAAAAAAAATGCAAAAAAAAACCCCCAAAATAAATAACTGAATCAATCAATCAACCAATCAATCAAATGAGGATGATGGTGACCCTCGGGGATTGCTCGTTTCCGCCTGTCCTGCTACTGCGTGGAAGAGGGGGGCGGTGGCCGGACCCAGCCACGTGGCCGTTGCCAGGAGCCACACACCTTCAGCTCCTTTGCCCTGCGGGGTCCCCCTGGGGGAGCCCCGCTCTGCCCTTCCGTGGAAATCCGAGGCGACCCGCGCTGGCGAGCCAGGCCTGTCTGAGTCACGAGGCAGCTTCCCCCGCTGGGTACTGAGTCATTTTTAACGAGCCCTCCTCCTGCCTGGCAAACTCTGGTCATCATCCCGCGTTCATGGGAGTGAGCAGGTCGGGAGAGGGGGCCGGGCCCGGAGGGGAGGCCCACAGGCTAACTCAACCCGACAGCAGATATTCAACCCTTTTTTTCCAGAAAGTTTTCCACTTTTATTGAGACATGTCTGACATGTTACATTTTATGTCTTAGCCTTTTGATTGCATATATTTGTTATTTTTTATTTCAATTCAATTAATTAACATACAGTGTATCATGAGCTTCAGAGGTAGAGTTCAGTGAAAAATATTCAACTCTTTAAAAAAATTTAAATTCAAGTAATTAACATAGAAGTATCGCTGGTTTCAGAGGTGGAGGTCTGTGATTCATCCGTGTTATATAACACCCAGTGCTCATCACATCACATGCCCTCCTTCATGCCCGTCACCCAGTTACCCCCTTCCCACACCCACCTCCCCTCCAGCCACCCTCAGTTGTTTCCTATGATTTTTCTTAAGATTTTATTTATTTATTCATGAGAGACACAGAGAGGCAGAGACACAGGTAGAGGGAGAAGCAGGCTCCCTGTGAGGAACCCGATGTGGGACTGGAACCTGGGACCCCGGGGTCACGCCCTGAGCTGAAGGCAGATGCTCAACCACCGAGCCGCCCAGGGATCCCTGTTTCCTATGATTAAGAGTCTCCTAGGGTTTGTCTCCCTCTCTGATTTCATCTTCTTTTAAAATATTCAATTCTTATCAATCACTCTCTGACTTCAGAATCTCTCCCTGTGTTGGTTTGATTTTTCTCCTCGAATCCTCATTTATTGACCTCTCCTGCTCCATCGTCCAGCAGTAGCTTGCTTCCCGTTGGGGCAGCACAGGCTTCTTCAGGTCACCTTCTCGTATCACATGATGTGCTGGAACAAGCTCCCAGACTTGGAGCCAGGTCTCCGGATCTGAGCTCTGAGCCTTCAGGGACTGGCAGGGATCCTTCCCCCCTCCACCCCTTTCAGGGGTTTGGAAGCAAAACTAAAATCAGTTGAGTCTGCCCAAGACTGAGAAGACCGGCCACGTTTCCTGCGAAGCCAACATTGCTATTCCGTCTCAGCCGTGAGCTCATGGTTTCTCTGCTGCTAGATTCTCAAGATGTTTCCAGCTGGCCTTGCTTCTAAACGGCGCTGTAGCGTACAACTTCTTGGTTGTCCTTAACTAACGTTAGTTTTTAAGATTTTATTTATTTATTCATGAGAGAGAGAGAGAGAGGCAGAGACACAGGCAGAGGGAGAAGCAGGCCCCTGCAGGGAGCCCGATGTGGGACCGGATCCTGGGTCTCCAGGATCAGGCCCTGGGCTGAAGGCGGCGCTAAACCGCTGAGCCACCTGGGCTGCCCCTAACGTTAGTTTTTAGAGTGGTTTCAGCTTTGCAGAAAAGTGAGCAGAACTTGCAGACAGAGTTTCCAATGCCTTTTCGCTCCGCCCAACCGTGACCCTTTTGCTAACATCTAGTCCACGTGTGCTGCACCTGCTACAACTGATGAGCCAATGTCAGTAGACACGGGATCATTAGCCCACGTTCCCCGCATTCATTAGGGTCTGCTCTTCGGGTTGAACTTTCTATGGTTTTTTTTTTTTTTATTTATTTATTTATTTATGATAGTCACAGAGAGAGAGAGGCAGAGACATAGGCAGAGGGAGAAGCAGGCTCCATGCACCGGGAGCCCGACGTGGGATTCGATCCCGGGTCTCCAGGATCGTGCCCTGGGCCAAAGGCAGGCGCCAAACCACTGCGCCACCCAGGGTTCCCTTTCTATGGGTTTTGAAAAGCATGCCTTGACGTATGTCCGCCTTGATGGTTCACCGCCCTACGGAGCTGCTGCACTAGCGTTTTCCACCCACTTCGCTTCTCCTTACCCGTGACTTCGCTGGATCCTCGCAAAGGGTGTGAAGACCTTTACAATCGTCACTACACGCTGCCAGCCTGCTTGACATGCCCGGTTCTTTTGTAGCACCACACAGAATGTCGAACTCTCTCCGTTTCCCTAACCCCTTAATATTGGGTTTTATTGTTTTGATTTTTGTTCCTAGCTTGAGATAAAACACTTTACTTCGGAATCGCTCCTTATCATCAAAGCAATTAGTGCTTATTTAAAAATCCCAGCAATCCTTGCCCTTTATTCATTGAACACCTGTTTCTTAAGTGCCTGTGGGGCTGCAGGGGAGAAGCAGGTGGACATGGCTCGTTGCCTCTGAGGACTTCGCAGGTGGGTGGGGAGGACAGACAATGAACAAGTAAGCCCTTGAGGGGAAGCTAAGGAAGCCAGTGATAGATGCCCACAGGTGTGAGCTGAGGGGATGGACCTGGATTTGCAAAAGTCTGAATTGGAAGCTCCTCTGGAGCTTCAGAAACACCTGGGTGTTTTGGGTGGGGGCATTTGGGACCAGCTGAATGAAGGCCGAGGCCTGGGGCTGGTGAAAGCTCCCTGACAGCTCAGTTTCTCCAGAGCCGGGAATCTCTGGGTGGACAGGTAAGACCTGGGGGGTGACTTCGGTTTCAGATAGGGCGGCAGGGAAGTCCTCTCCAATAACAGGCACCAGCTCAAGAACCTGAGTGCAGCAGGGAGGGAGCCAACGGGACACCGGGGAAGGGCTCCGCAGGCCGGAGGAACAGCCTCTGCAAAGCTCTGAGGCAGGGGTGTCTTTCTCCGTCTCTGAGTCTTGGGAGCCCTCCCTGTCCACGCTGGTGGCCCCCCTCCGGATGTGGGCTGCCGAGTTCAGGCCACTGGTAGGCAGAGGAAATGGTAAGCTCCCCACCTGTTCGTGGGCCACTGAACGCAGACCTTCCTCTCTGGTCGCACACGTGTGCACAGCTGGTCCGGGCATCCTGCCCAGGCTGCACCTCACGAGAGCAGGAGCCCTGGAGCAGGGTGGTTTGGGGTTTTGTCTCTAGTTTACAGGTGAGGGCCCTCACGGGGCTGTAGGAGGGGGTCCTGCTGGACTCTGAGCCAGGATGGACTTTGGAGGCCAGGCTGCCCCCAGTCCCCACCCCCTCCCCGCCACAGGCTCCACTGCAACTGATTTCTGCAAGCTCCTGCTTTTGGATATAAAGCTGGTTCCATTTTCAAATTCTAAACACTGTGATGATGAAATTCTGTACACAGAGAACACGTCTGTTTCTGGAAGTGGAAGTTTTGGAAGGGGAATTGGCACATCTAAGAGTACGGATACTCCTTTTTTTTTTTTTTTTTTTTGAGTATGGATACTCCTAAGGCTCGGATTAAAACACAATCACGAAAAAACAAAACAAACAAACAAAAAAAACACAATCACGTCTTAGGAGGTGCTCAAGGGGACGACTTTGCCATCCTCCAGTGCCCGTGGTGAACTGTCCCTTGGGGGGTGGTCCCCTGGGGTGAGGAAGCAGGTGGCCCTGGGGATTGGCCTGACCACTGCGGACCATGCCAGCCCCGCGTCCACGGTCCTCAGCCGTCCCCCAGGAGGGGGCCGCCCCCTGCCCTGATAAAGGTTTAAGAGGTCCCCCCCAGGGCTCCAGACCATTGGCTCACAGCCTTCTACATGCAGCTGGGGCAAAAGCTCTGCATCCTAATTTGACCCCTTTGCCTGTCACCCCACGCTTATCAAGTCTGCTCCTGGGCATCATCTCACCCCACCCCAGCCCCCCGTGGTCTCACTGTCCCCTTCTGCTGCCACCCCCCTCCCTGTTTCATCTGCAGATCATTTTCAGTTTTTTTTTTAAGTTTTATTTACTTTATTTTGTTTTTGTTTTTATTGAAGTTCGATTTGCCAGCATATAGTATAACTCCTCGGCGTCCATCACCCAGTTACGACGTGGACGGAACTGGAGGGTGTCATGCTGGGTGAAGTAAGTCAATCGGAGAAGGACCATCATCATGTGGTCTCACTCATACGGGGAATATAAGAAATAGTGAAAAGGATTATAGGGGAAAGGAGGGGAACTGAGTGGGGAAAATCAGAGAGGGTGATAAACCATGAGCAACTACTAACTCTGGGAAACAAAGGGCTGTGGAAGGGGAGGGGGGTGGGGGAGGGGTAAATGGGTGCAAGTCATTTTCAAAATAGGTGCTGCTGGCACTCCACCAAATCTCTTTAGTGGGCTGAGAAGACATCCTGCTGACAGCAACCTGGTCCCTGTCATCGTCTGTCATCTGTCTCCATCCCAGGCCGCCTTTAGCCAGGGATGCACCACCAGGGAGCCGGTTGGAGCTGGATCCCAGCTGCCCACGGCCTCCCCTGCCTGGTCCTCCTCCCTCCTGCTCCCTCCCCTGCACACAGCCTCTACGAGAACCCCTGTCTCAGGCTCTGCTTCTGGGAACTTCACTCGAGGCGCTGAGACACTAGTATTTTGGACTCACTGCTAAATCTGACAACAGGTTTTTTTTTTGTTGTTGTTTTTTCTTTTGCTTAGCTTCTCTACTGATCTCTACGTATTCGATCTTTCTGCTTTCCTCTGGATTCATTTTTTTTTTCTTCTTGCCAGAGTAAACCCTGCAAGAATTTTCTCAAAGAAGGCTTTGTGAAATACATTCTTTGAACCCGTGTTTATGCAAGAATAGTGTCACTTTCTTCTGTTGAGCCGGTGATTTAATTAGATACACGGTTTTCAGGTTAAGCACGCGTTCCCTTCACAGGGGTTAAGCTGTTCCCCCACTGTTTTCTTCCCCCCATTAACCTCGAGAGGCCCCATTAAAGTCTCATCTTTGCCCTTTCGTAGGTGTTGTGGGTTGAACTGCGTCCACCTAAAAAGATCCGTTTGGGTCCTCACCCCTGGTACCTGTGAGTGTGGCTTTAGTTGGGAATAGATGGCTGCAGGCGTGGGTCGTTAACTGAGCCCAGGCTGGGGTAAGGTGGGCCCGTAGTGCCCCCTGAGGGGGTCCTTATCACAGGAGGAGGAGAGACACAGACCCACGGAGTGAAGAGTGGCATGGGGACCGGGACAACAGGCAGGGCTGGCGTGAGGCTTCGAGAAGCCAAAGAAGGCCCAAGATGCCGGCAAACCAGAGGCTGGGGGAGGCCGAGGATGGTCTCCACTGGGCTTCTGGAGACAGCATGTCTCTGCTCGCCCTCTGACCTTGGTCTTGGGCTTCTAGAACAAGGAGAGGGGAAAGTCCTATTGTTTAAAGCCACCCTGGGGATCCCTGGGTGGCGCAGCGGTTTGGTGCCTGCCTTTGGCCCAGGGCGCGATCCTGGAGACCCGGATCGAATCCCACGTCGGGCTCCCGGTGCACGGAGCCTGCTTCTCCCTCTGCCTGTGTCTCTGCCTCTCTCTCTCTCTGTGACTATCATAAATAAATAAAAATTAAAAAAAAATAAAGCCACCCTGTTTGTGGGACGTTGTTGAGGCATCTCAGTGTACGAATGCAGGGGGTGACCCGCTCTTCCTTCTGGAAGGACGTGAAAGCTGACCTTCTTCTTAAGTCTTGGCTTCTTACTACTGTCTGACTGGGGGCTGGGACCCAAGGCCAGGCTGACAGCAGCAGTGTGCAGTAAGCTGTAGGCACACACAAGCTTCTGTCGCAAGGGGCTCATCTGGCTCTCCCCCCACCTCCAGTACCTTCCCACATCCTTCCAGGTGCTTCCCTTTTCAGGGAAGGCAGCCTCCCACCCACGAGCAGCCCTGGGGAGAGGCTTTGGGCTGCAGGGTGGTGGCTGTCACTCCTGTGCACTCTATTTCCAGCGTCCCCAAGGACCCGGAGGTCCTGAGCTGAGCGATGCAAGTGCAAAGCTGGGGGGTGCCTGGGGTCTGGGAGGGGTCTGCCCTGGTTGCTGCTGAGGGGAGAAAGCACCTGCCAGCCCTGTTGAGCCCCCTGGCTGGCTCACCCCCTGCTCCCCACCACCCCTCCCTGGGGCCTGCTCCCCTTGGTTCACCCACAGCTACTCTGTCCACATCCACGAGGCTCTTTGACCCACCAGCTTCTTCTGTCACCTGATCTACCTCAGTGGATGGTTCCAGAAAGGAGCCTGGCAGCCCGATGGCTCTCTGCTTCATGTGGACGGCACGGAGCTCTTGGAACAAACCAGGACCCTGGGCTCATGGGCTCTGGTGTCCGGAGATGAGATGTTCTGGACGAGCGCCTGGTGACGCCGGGAGGCAGGTGTTCTGTGGCGGCGATGATGGAGGGGAGGGGAGTGGGACACGCACCTGCGGTGACGCGACTGCCATCGGGGTGGCGACGGGGTGAGGGGCGTCCTCTGGTCCCTGTTGCCCGCGACTCTGGTTCTGTCCCCACGGCAGCGGGCTGGGAAGGGCCGGTGGTGCGGGCTGCGCACTGCGTTTCCCCTCCGACTCCCAGAGTCTCCACACATTTGAGGTCGTGTGGCCCCGGGGTCCAGGAGGGGCCATTGCCTTCCCTGCGAGGATGCGGGGAAGTGGAGGCAGGGAGGCCTTCTCGCTCCAGGGGCGTCTGAGGCTGGCAAGGCCGAACCTCAGGGCGGCTCGGGGCTGGCCGACAGGAGCACCAGCCCCTTGGGTGGCACGGTGTGCGGCCCAGGATTCTGGAACGTTCTGATTCTCTGGGGGAGGGTGTGGCCAGCTGAAATTTGCAGCTGGTCCCTACACCGTGTTCATCCAAGTGGGTGCTTCAAGATGTTGGGGTGGTGCCACCCAGACACTTGGCGCCATGGGGCGCTGTGCCAGAGGCGAGGAGGGCGACCGTGTTCATGTGGACCGGGGACCTGTCCCTGCAGCCTCTGTGAGGCAGGCCAGGCACCCGGGATGCAACACTCAACGAGCCCCCCGCCCCGTCAGGACTGTCAGCCTGCACGTCCCCCGGTCCCAGCCCAGTGGAGGGTCTGTCTGGGGGGGCCGTGGCTGCGCACCACGGGGGGCCCAGAGCTTGAAGACACTCAGCTCTGCTTCTTTGTGACTTGCTCTCCGGACAGCACTTTGCGCAGCCCGCCTGTCCCCCGACGTGTGTCAGAAGGCGGAGGCTACGCGTCCTTCTCTCTGTGTCTTTATCATCTGCGTCCTTACAGTCTCTAAATCTCCACATCTGGGATCTGCAGGGCAGGCGGGCAGGCTGGAGGCCCCGGGAAGAGATGACAGCTGGAGTCCCAAGGCCGTGGAGAGGCACAGCAGCACCCCCCACCCCGCCCGGACCTCCTTCTTTTTCACTTGAGGCCTTCACCTGATTGGGCGAGGCCCACCCGCACTGCGGGGGGAAGCCGGCTTTCCTGGAAGCCTACTGAGGTAAATGTTGGTCACATCTAACAGATACCTTCCCGGCCACACCTGGTGGGTGTTTGACCGCATGACGGGGGCACTTCGGCCCGGCCGGGTTAGCACATGGACAGGACCATCGCAACCAGCAACCACTAAGGAAGTTGGATGCAGCAGGTGCACGACCGGGCTGTGGGTGCACGGGGGCCCGAAGACTCGTTTCTCTGAGGATTGGGAAGAACGCCTCCGGAAGGGGAGCTGAGGCCTGCGGGAGGGTGTCTCATCAGGCCTGCAAGGTGGTGGGTGGCAAAGAGGCTCCAGGCCTCTACTCATGCCAACTGCGCCTTCAGCGTAGGCCGCCCAGGAGCTGCGGGTGGGAAGGACCCTGGGGCTCCCGTGGGTGAGGGCCCACAGGTCCACGTGCAGCCGTGCCATGCACACAGAATCCGTGGCGACCCCGCTATGGGGCTCTCGAGACTGGAGGGTGGACGTTCTAGAATCCTAAGCCCGGGGTGAGCTCACTGCAGAGGCACCGACACGTTTCTCAGGGACACACAGAGCGCGCTCCAGCTGGAGACAAAGTCAGCGTGAGGCTGGTGGAAAGCTGTCCCCTGTCCCCCGTCCCCTGTCCCCCATGCTGGGGCATGCTGAGTTCTCGACAGCGCTCCTGCCTCCTTGGAGGCCAGGACGCACTCCTCTTGGCGGGGTGGCGGGGTGGTGGGGTGGGGATGATACTTGGGTTGATGGGTAGCACGTTAGTCGGAACAGGGGGGCTCATTCCTGCTGCACTGTCTTCCTGAGCAAGTCACCAGAGGGACCGTCTCCAGCTGCCCAGATCCAGAGACAGGAAGCATTGTCCAGGGGCGGAGTGTGGTGCAGGTTTATTGTCCCCCGGGGGGCTGGTTGTAGGTTCGCATGTACGTGCATCGAAAATATTCTGGTTTTCTGTGTAGGCTCCCACTGTGTTATTTGGAGGCTGTTCAATATTTTCACATCATGGTTTCATTTTTTCCCCATCTCACCCCTTGTTTTCCTAAAGGGCCCAGAGCTCCCCCAACTGTAAGGTATCACATATGTCTCTTTGAGAGGATAAGACACTCACCGAACACTTAACCCCTGAGTGGAGGTGGCCTCACGGCATGAGGATCAACAGGGGAAGCCCCTCCAGGAGGCCCAGACGCACGGCCTTTGGAGTGTGCGTTCCCGCGCTGGGGGCCATGGGGAGATGTGCCTCCCAGCACCCAGGGGACTGCTGGGTGGGGAGGGCGTGGAAAGGACCACATGGCTAAGCCAGCCTGCTGTGTCTCGAATTCAGACTCCACTCAGGCGCGTCCAATGTCTGCACCAGGGTTCCAAATTTGACGGCTTAAAAACCCCACCCGAAGGGTCTTCAGGTTTTATCACAAGGTCTACAGATTAGCTGGGGGATTGCAGTTTCCATGTGGAAAGGGACAGTTGTTTGCGAGAGACAACCCAGTGTCAGCGGATCCGAGTCACGAGTCTGTCCTGGGTTAAGAGAGGCAGGTGGTCGGGTGGGCAGTAGACAGACCGCTGCAGACAGAGGAATGTCCACCCTGCTCTGGAAACTTCTTAAATCTGTGATGACCCTTAACAGCCCCCAGAGGAGAAAGCAGTGTGCTCTTTAGAACGATGTCAGGTGATCTTTGAATGAACATTTTCATTTTTGGTGGAATGTGGCTCAATGCAGAGAATGTTTCCAGGACATTTCCCCAGGAGAGGGATCCATTGGTTCCGAGCCACCCCGGGTAGACTCCACTGGTCCTTCCCGCCCCTGTAGTAGCATGTCTGGGGGTAGGTAGGGGTGGGACTCTGGTACCACCTATTATCATTGACTCAGATTGTTCAAGTAGGTAAATTATGACCATTTCCAGGAGAACTGCACCTTTACTTACTTAGAAACCTAACATTAAAAAAAAAAAAAAAAAAGAAAGAAACCTAATGTAGCCCAGAATGGATTCTTGTGTCCAGCTCAAACCCCTAATCCACTGCCCAGGAGAGACCTAGTTTGCATCTTTGGAAAAAAGGAAGTCACTCCAAACTCCTCTTCCAAGTGACACCCCACCTGGAAATCCCTTGGATTTATAAAGCACTCCCTGTATCTGTGTCTCCTCCTTTCCTTGCTGAACTCCTTGGTTGTCCTCCAGAAGCCCCCAGAGCACGTGGCACCATCTTGGTTGTGTTGCCTGGACACCCTCGTGGGCCATCACTACCGTAAAAGGTGTCCAGGTGGGGAGAGAATATTCCAAACCGGTGTCTCTTTGGAGATCTTTATTGTGTGTGCTTTTTTCCCCTATTGTTAAGCGCCAAGTGAGTCCTTAAAGGCAGAGGTCTTTTCTACTGTCTGTAATTTTTTTTTTTTTAAGATTTTATTTATTTGACACGGAGAGAGCGCACAAGCAGAGGGAGTGGTGGGCAGATGGGGATGGAGAAGCAGTTCTCCGCAGAGCTGGGAGCCCGACGTGGGGCTCGATCCCAGGACCCCGGGATCATGACCCGAGCCGAAGGCAGATGCTCAACCACTGAGCCACCCGGGTGTCCCTACTGTTTGTATTTTTACTTGGAAGTTTGTCAATGAAAAAAAAAAAGTTTGTCAATGCTCATAGGTTATTTACACACATTGGATGAAGGATACAGGTTGTGGACAATAATAATAATATGAAATCATCTTTACATCATGGAAATTGGCAAATGCTGCAATCAAGATTTTGAGTTTCCGGGCAGCCCAGGTGGCTCAGCGGTTTAGCGCCGCCTGCAGCCCAGGGTGTGATCCTGGAGACCCGGGATCGAGTCCCACGTCGGGCTCCCTGCATGGAGCCTGCTTCTCCCTCTGCCTGTGTCTCTGCCTCTCTCTCTCTCTCTCTCTCTCTGTGTCTCTCATGAATAAATAAATAAAATATTTAAAAAAAAACTTCTTTAAAAAAAAGAAGATTTTGAGTTTCCCCTCTTAGGGCTGGTTTGCAGGCACCCACTGCTCGAGGATGACAAAGGGCTCCAGTCATTCATTCCTGGAAAAAAAAATGAGGAAGACACATTGGTTTCTTTTCCCCCACCCATTGTGCAGGGGGTAAAATTCAATGATGACTTTTGGCTTTCTGAAATATATATATTGTTTTCTCAAGAAAGAATAAAACCTAACTCCCAGCCAAAGATGGGAAACTGAAAATAATCACAATATTCCCAGGCAGGCGCGCAGTCAGGTGTAGGCAAGCCATCCTCCCCTTTTCTTGTGAAAGCGTTAGTTTAGCCGGGATCTTCTGCGGAGAGGGTCGCAGGCTTTGCAGAATGTTAAACCACAGGTTTTACTCTCATCATTTTCGACATTCATTTACTTTATGGGAACTGCGGGGTGGGAATGTGACATCCAGTTAATATTCGAGTCTGGTTTTCTGCAAATAACTTGCCATTTGGGAAGATGGTATATACCGTGTTAATCTCGGCTGCTGGGCTGAATTTGCCAGGGAAGTTTTAAGTTGGCCAAGCCCAGGATTGGGCACGGCGTTTCTGAAGGAATAATTCGTTTTCAGGGTGTTCTTGGGTTCTGAAATACCAGCATGCCAACGCGAAACGATTCCCTCGGGGAGAACTTTCCTCCTGAAGAGTCTCCAACGCCCCGCGCTGCTGAGCCCCGCCGATATGCAAAGCATTGAAAGTCTTCATTTTTTTTCCCTTCAAAATATATTTAACTTCAGTAAACCTTAAGCCAAGCCTCTTGCAGATGGCAGACAGCTTAATTGCTGTGGTAAAATCGTCTGACGTTTTTTTGGAAAACCTTGGGTGCTATAATAACCCATCGAACCCAGAGAAAATAGAATCCTACCCACACAAAGGCATGCATATGGCCCAGCCCCTCAACCGAGCCATGGAAGTTTCTTCCCAGGGTGTTCCTTTTTCTCCCCCCTTCCCTTTTCAGCCTTTCTTGCACAGCTTGCGAGTGTCCAGAGTGTACGAGCTGGATGGCAAATCCAGAGAGCCCGGGATGAAATGAATCAGCGTTCCTGTTTCCTCCCCCGGCCCATCTGTCTTCCTGGAGCGTCGGATGGTGGATGGCCAAGACCGCCTGACCGTATTCGTATATTAGCTTGATTTCTTTTTCTTTCTTTCTTTTTTTTTTTAAATTTCTTTTTCTTTACTGACTTATTTTTTAAGAATCCTGTGGGCGCTGTGTGCCCACAGGCAGCTCACGTGCTCCATCGGCCCTCGGGTGGGCGCTGGTTGGCAAGTTGCTCTATCTTTCGCAAGTGCCACCCGTAGGCCGGGCCTGCCCGGGCTCTGTTTTCTTGGGCGATGACTTCTCTTTCTCTGTATCAATAAAGGATATTTTCTGAGCGGATGATTTCCTTTTTAAAAAATTTTAAATTCAAATTGCCTATATGTAGTATAACACCCGGTGCTCATTGAGCAAATGATTTCTGATGCAACATAGAAGCCACAATCTGGGGGCTGTAAACAAGTATCCGGCCTACAAACTGCACTTGGTCATCACGGCGAAGCGTGCTACCGTCCTAACGTCAAGGTTAAAAACAGACCCCGGTGGAGAGCGTCTTTGTTTACTACGACGACCGAGGCCTGTGAGGTTGGATTACTCTTTTTTTCTCAGCTGTGTTTATAAACACTGGTAAACAGGCTGTAGCATGAACAGCCAACCCTTGTTTGTACTTCCAATGGATTTATTTTAAGTGGTTCCGCTGATGTGCGTCACTGTGTGCATTGGGTTCTTGGCTTGGACCAGAACTGACCTTCCTCAGCCTCTTTAGGGTTGTGTGTCCAGGGTGACCGGGCAGCCGTACGTGTGCTGCACTGTCTTGCATGCATGTGGCAGGAGGGAGAGACAGGTGGGAGGTGGCCCCTGGTGGGCACGGTGGCACCTGGAGCTGGGCCCAGAGGAGGAGCCGAGGAGGGAAAGAGAGGATGCAAGTGGCCACACTCGGGCGTTTGGATGGGCTTGTTCACAGGACAGGTGAGCCGCCCCTGGCGGGGCCCCAAGCATGTGGGTGGGGGACAGAGGCTTGCGGGGGTTCCCGACAGCAGGGGAGGATGGGCTCTGAGAAAGTGTGTGGCTCCAGCTGGTATCCCGGGAGGGGTTTATTAGTAGCCTTCTCACCCAGCTCATGGTCCCAGAGCAGTTGGCATGTGACACCCCACGGCCACTAGGTCACTGGGCAGTCCAATAGACCTGTGGGCCTGGTGGGCCTGAGCCTTGCGGATGCCTGTCTTTGACCAGGTCCCAGTCTCCCAACTGCCCTGGAGAGAACCGGTTCTGGCTCATTCTTGACTTGGAGATAAAAGCACTGAGGCTAGCAGAGTGTACTGGATCTGCTCTGCTTCCCTCGGCATCTGGGTACCAGGATTCCAAGGGGAAACCGAGTCTCCCACAGGCCTCTCAGCTCAGGAGCCAGGTCACTCGGCGGGGGGTGGGGGTGGGGTCAGTGTTACCAGATGCCCTTCATCTCAGTAAATATTTCTGGGTGGTTTTCTCTCTCATAAGCACCGTCCTGCTCAGACGATTGCTTCTCACAAGACACATGGGTATTGGTGATCTGCTGCCTTCGCTTTACTTTCTCCAGGAAAAGTCACGATGGTAGGAGAGAAACTTCCTGTGTCTGAGTGGGAAGGGATTTGCTGTCATTAGGAAGCTTTGGGTGGCGGGCCACAGAGAATCCGAGTAAAAAGTAAAAAAAAAAGAAATCCTACTAAATAGTAAAAAAACCCCAAATCCACGTTGTCAGGCCCACTGGCAGTACTTTCAAAGTTCAGTGGCTCAGGGATGTCATCGGGGGCCCCCGTCCTCTTTGGGGGTGAACTCCTTAGGCTTGTCCTCTCCTGGTCATAAAGTGGCTGCTGCTGCACCAGCCATCACCTCAACACACAGACCCGTTTCTCCTTAGCTGACTTTCTTTATCAAGGAGGAAATCCTTTCTAGACAATCTGCTCTTCCCCAGATTTCTTTCAGCCCACCCACGTGCTCAGCCAACCCACACACCCCCTCACCGGGGTCCTCGGTCCCCTGCACGCTGTTCGCAGGCCAGGGGGCCCTTGTCCAGGCTCATCTAGGTCCCCGTCTCCGTGGCCCCTCCCCTTCCTCCTCCTCCTCTTCTGAGCTGAAGGCTTGCAGCCCCCCTCCTCTGGGCCTGGGACGTACTAGGCTCCCAGATATCTTCCTGGACAAGCGTCAGGTTTGCACTTGCTCCTGCTCTTCCTTCTCCTGTCTCCTGTCCAGATGACGCTCCAGGCGCTGGGGACTCTGGCATTCTCACCCAAACGTCCCAAGACTGTTCTCCCCAGGGGTCTGCCTTCCTGATGGCAAAGCCGAAGCAGGTGTGTCCCCGAGGCACCCGGGGGGTGGCTGCGGACCGGCCACTTGTGAGGCCACGGGATGATTGTCTACAGGTCCCCATGAGCTTCGGGGGGTGGGACCCACCTGAGGAGGGGGTGGGGCAACGGGGTGGGTGGTGGGCTGGTGGGTAGGAGTCTGCACCTCCCGAGCCACCAGGTTCCAGAACTCCCGGGAGCCTGAGGTCATTAAATCCAACCCGGCTCTCCAGGCTGTTATTGGGTATGGGTATCAAGGTGAAGGCCAGAATGTAATTTAGTGGTTTGTCCACTTAATTTATGACCTTAAAATATTTCTTTTTTTAAATAATTATCTTTATTTTAAAAAATTTTTAGATTTTATTTATTCATGAGAGAGAGAGAGAGAGAGAGAGAGAGAGGCAGAGACACAGGCAGAGGGAGAAGCAGGCTCTGTGCAGGGAGCCCGACGTGGGACTTGATCCCGGGTCTCTAGGATCACGCCCTGGGCCAAAGGTAGACACTCAACCACTGAGCCACCCAGGTGTCTCCCTTAAAATATTTCAATGTGTGGTTTGTAGGCCTTGGTTTCCATTCTCACCGCGGGCCCCACCAACGTCAGCGGTGGCCTGCTCGGAATGGTGTTCTCGGCCTTGGCCATTGACAGAGCGGCTTTAGTTGATATGATCCAGTTCGATTGTTCTTATTTAACTTTCAAAGCCAGTGCAAGGGCTCAGTGGTTGAGCATCTGCCTTTGACTCAGGGTGTGACCCCGGGGTCCCGGGATCGAGTCCCGCATCGGGCTCCCTGCATGGAGCCTGCTTCTCCCTCTGCCTGTGTCTCTGCCTCTCTCTCACTGTGTCTCTCATGAATAAATACATAAAATCCACCCCCCCCTTTAAAAAAAAAAAAAAAAGCAAGCAAGTGCAGGCCGGGGTACTCCTGTGTCCAACACTAGGGTGTTCCCGTGTGGCCGACCCGTCCTCGCTCATCCTAAGTAGCACAGTGGCTTTCTTTTCCCGATAGATAGAGTCTAGCAGCTGCCATTCCCCATGTGCTTCCAAAAGGCCCTTGAGAAATGCCACGTCCTCAGAGATACGGGGCGGTCAGCGAGGCAATCGCTCTACGTTGTCTGTGCTCGGAGCTGTGCCAGGTGCTGCCGCAGACGGATTATAGGACACGCTTCCTGCTCTCCGAGTAGTGAGAAGAACTGAGGGAGAAATACAGAATGAGAGAACACATACTTAAAAAAAAAAAAAAAAACAATCCCTTATTTCTCAACTATTTTATTTAAAATATGTAGTAGGTAATGCATTCACATGGTTTGAAATCAACAGGCCGCAAAGGCCCTCCCCAGCACGAATATCCTAACCACCCCGCTCCCTGCTCTGTAGGCACTCAGCCTTACTGCCTCCTTCCAGAGATGTCTGATGTGTGCACGAGTCAGTACACATACACGCGTGTTGCACGCGTGCGCACGTATCTCTCCCGCTCCTTTTTATACAACAGGGTAGTGCAGTATGTCCTTTTTATAAATCATAGACTATCTTTAATTTTTGTTTTCATGTATTTATTTTTAAAGGCTTTATGTATTTGAGAGAAAGAGAGATAGTGAGAGAGCGAGCTTGAGCAGGGGGGAGGGGCAGAGGGAGAGGCAGATGCCCTGCTGAGTGCGGAGCTCGGTGGCCTCCATCCCAGGACCTCGGGATCATGACCTGAGTCCAAGGCAGATGCTTCACCCACTGAGCCACCCAGGTTCCCCATTATTTTTTATTTTTTTATTTTTATTTTTTTAAATTATTTATTTATTTATGATAGTCACACACACAGAGAGAGAGAGAGAGAGAGAGAGGCAGAGACACAGGCAGAGGGAGAAGCAGGCTCCATGCACCGGGAGCCCGACGTGGGATTCGATCCCGGGTGTCCAGGATCGTGCCCTGGGCCAAAGGCAGGCGCTAAACCGCTGCACCACCCAGGGATCCCCCCATTATTTTTTAAATCACTTCTTTCTTTCTTTCTTTCTTTCTTTCTTTCTTTCTTTCTTTCTTTCTTTCTTTCTTTCTTTCTTTCTTTCTTTCTTTCTTTCTTTTTTCTTTCTTTCTTTCTTTCTTTCTTTCTTTCTTCTTTCTTTCTTTTTCTTTTCTTTTCCTTCCTTCCTTCCTTCCTTCCTTCCTTCCTTCCTTCCTTCCTTCCTTTCTCCTTTCTTTCTTTCTTTCTTTCTTTCTTTCTTTCTTTCTTTCTTTCTTTCTTTCTTTCTTTTTCTTCTTTCTTTCTTTCTTTCTTTCTTTCTTTCTTTCTTTCTTTCTTTCTTTCGAGACAGGGAGAGAGAGCATGTGGGCACATGGCAGGGGGTAATGGGGGAAGGGCAGAGGGAGAGAGAGCATCTTACACAGGCTCCACGTCCAGCACGCAACCCAACACAGGGCTCCATCTCACGGCCCTGAGATCATGACCTGAGCTGAAATCAAGAGTTGGGTGTTTAACTGACTGCACCTGGGCGCCCCAAATCATAGACTATTTTTTAGAGCAGTTTCAGGTTCACAACAAAATTGAGCAAAACATTTAGTGGCTTCCTGTCTGCCCCCTGCCCCCGTCACTCACAGCCTCCCCACCATCAGCATCCCCCCCTTTCTCATTGCAGGGTGTCTATCAGACCCTAGAAACCTACCCTTACCCATCATTATCACCCCCGTTCCTAGGCCATGGAAGGCCCCACTCTTGCTGGTGCGTGTTCTGTGGGTTTGGGCAAACGTATAATGAGGTATCTGTCATGGTAGTAGCCTACAGAATAATTTCACTGTCCTAAAACTCCTCCTAAGGGCACACATTTTGATGCTATTTTGTGTGGCAGATCTAGAGCAGGGGTTGGCAAGCTTCTGCAAAAAGCCAGAGAGTAACTATCTTAGGCTCTGAGGGCACACAGTTTCTATCAACTCAACCCTGCTATTGTAGAAAGAAAATGGCCACAGGCGATACGTTAGCAAATGAGCATGGGTGTGTTCCAAGAAAACTTTATTAGGAACACCGAAATTTGAATTTTCTATGATTTAAGCCAGTCACGAAATACTGTTTTTCTTTTGATTTTTCTCCCCAGCTGTTTCAACATGTGACAACTCCAAGAAGTGATAAGAGTGAAAAGAGAAGGCCTTGACCCAGTTGAGGGCATCAGAGAAGCCTTCTGGGAGGAAATAGCACTGAGGTGAGATAGAACAATACATATAAAAAAAAAGGAACAACTAAGCTAACTGGCCATACAAAAACAGGTGGCGAGCTGACTCCTGGGGTAGAGCACTGTCTCCTGAATTGTTTAGTAGAACAAAGCTACTTCATGGGCTATTAGTGGGCGTGCAGAAAAATGAATTTGGGAACTACTATAGACCTTGTATCTTTATTAGAGGGTCAGTTCATATTAGCATATTAAAGGCTCTGGGAAGTTCAGCAAAAAAAAAAAAAAAAAGTATGCAACACATTTATGCTGTTTAGCACCATATTTCCCAAACTGGTCATGGGTATCTCTCTCTGCATGCTCCTTCCTTTCCTCCTCCTCCTCCACCTCCTCCTCCTCCTCATCATCATCATCACGGAGTATGTGTTCACTCCTTGTAGAACTGATATTCAGAAGATCTCCGATTGGGAAGTGCTGGTTCTAAAGCTGTTGAGAACATAGTTTGGAAGCAGGGCAAGGAGTCCAAGGAAGGTTTTGGAAGAGCTGGGATTTCAGTCTGCCCACCTTTCTTGAGTTCACCTTCAGATGGAAGGGTTCTCTGGGGGGAAAGCTGTTGCCGATGAGGCTTCAGGATCTCTGACACACCCCTGAGCACAACACACTTTTCCTCCCTCTTCTCTGAGCCTGGTCCTCTGTCTCAGTTGGCAGCACCTGCGTTCCCCAGCTGTGTGGACACAGGATTTGTACTTGACCCCCTCTATACTCTCCACACCTAAGTCATCAGCAAGCGTTCTCAAGTCTACCTTCAAACAGTCATCTCTCACCACCCACCCCAGTTCGCCTGACCCACCTACTGTATTTGGCACACACCCCTCAGCTCTTCCTGGGCCAATGGTCTTCATGGTGGGGAGGAGAGGAAACCACTAAACTTTTTATTTCTATTTGCTGGTTTTCCATCTCCCTTTCTATTAATATTGTATGCCTTGTACATTCTCTGATGTACATAATATATGACTAAGATGGAACATGTTAGAATTTATAAATAATACATGTGTATGCGTGCGTGCGTGCATGCCTGTGTATATGGAGGGAGTGCTACAGAATTTAGGTTGATTTTGCATGAAATCTATCACACACACGTAGAATGAAATCCAACTCTCCTCCTCGAAGAACAGCTAAAAAGTGAAGAAAATAGGAATGGTATTTGAAGACATTGGAGAGTTCATACAGCAGTGAAGAATTTTAGGGCCAACGTGTGGGAGAGGGATGGAATACAGGAAGGCAAGCCAGCCCGTGTGACCACTTCTCCCTACGTGTCTTTTTTTTTTTTTTTTTTTTTGCAGAAGAAAGGGGCTGAAAGAGTGAGAAGTTAACAGAGCTGTTGATAGATAATGAGGATGGGGCGACAAACATGAGCCCCCCGGGCCCGTGAGGAGCTAGAGGCCCCAGACATCCCCACAGTCCTGGAGTATTTGGTGTGGGAAACCACACGGGGCTACGGTCTAAGAGTAAGTGTGACAATCAATGGACTGGTCTGTGCAAGAAATGAAGCCCAGTTTTGAGTCATTTCAATCCCGCATCAGATTAAGGAGATTAGGGATTATCAGTGCCCATAGCGGCCCACCATCAGTAAGTGCACTTTTTGCAACAAGGGGGCGCTCCTCTAGATCTCTGTGTTTTGCATACCCAACACTGGCATTCAGTGAAATTCATCTAGTGCAGGGGAGCCCCCATGGCCCAGCGGTTTAGCGCTTCCTTCAGCCCAGGGTGTGATCCTGGAGACCCAGGATTGAGTCCCACATCAGGCTCTCTGCCTGGAGCCTGCTTCTCCCTCTGCCTGTGTCTGTGCCTCTCTCTCTGTCTGTCATGAATAAACAAATAAATAAATCTTTAAAAAAATTCATCTAGTGCATGAATGAGGAGGCAAGATAGCAATACTTAGGGAGAGAGAGAAGGAAAAAAGAGGTAAGAGAAACGTGCCAACAGGGAATCCAAAACAGTGGGCTTAAGATAACTATGCTTGATATACTCAAGGAAGCAAATATCAGTAGAAGATTTTGGCAGAGAGTTAAAAGCTGTAAGAGAGACTCAAAATCTTGGAAATGAAAAATACAATAACAAATGATAACCCCATGGCTCCCTCCACAGGTTAGACACAGCTGGGGAGAAAATTAGTGAATTGGAACAAAGGAAATATCTAGAAAGACATTCAGAGAAGAAAGCAGAAAACAGCTGGAGATGTAAGGGTGTGGAGGAAAGGTCTAACACTCAAATATTGGAAGTTCCAGAAGCAAAGAAGAGAGAAAACGAAGCAGAAGTAAAACTTGCATAGATAATGACTGAAAGAAAGGTTTCTGAAACAGGTAGCAGAGCACATCCTCCACAGGGACTCGGAGCCCCAAGTAGAATAGATACGGAGAGAGCCACATCTAAGTGCATCGTGGTGGAACTGCCGGCCACCAGAGACAAAGGGAAACCTCAGAGGGATGGAATCCAAATCCCCTACAACAGCCGACAAGGACTCCATGAGCCGGTTCTGCCTCGGCTTCCAAGGCCCTGCACCTGGTTATCCTGGCATTCTATCCTCTCAGTTTCAGCGAGAAATCATTGACCTGGAACACGGTACTAGTCCAAGGTGTGCAGCATCGTGATTTGATATTTGCATATGTTGCAAAATATAATAAGTCTAGTTAACACCCATCACCCCACGGAGTCCTCATTTATTTTTCTTGCGATGAAAACTTTTGACATTTGCTCTCTTAGCAGCTTTCAAATATATAATCCAGTATTATTGACTATGGCCACCATGCGGTACATTATGTCCCCAGGACTTACTTACCTTAGGAGCTGGAAGTTTGTACCTCTTGATGCCCTCCTCCCATTTCACCAGCCCCCAATCCCTTGCTTTTGGTAACCACCACATCTGTTCTCTGTATCTCTGAGTTTGGATCTTTTCAATTCCATAAGTTCCATAAATATATGAAATCTGTCTTTGTCTGACTTATTTCGATTCACAGCATGTCCTTGATGCTCATCAATGTCACATATCATAAGATTTCCTTCTTTCTTATGACTGAATAATATTTCATTATATATATATCATATATTCTTTTTTTAATATCATATATTCTTTACCCATGCCTCCACCGATGGGCACTCAGACTGCTTCCATGCCCTGGCTATTGTAAATCATGTAAATAATACTGGAACGAGCACTGCAGGTATCTTCCCGAGCTGGCGATTTGGGTATATAACCAGAAGTAGACTTGCCAGACCATGGAGAGGGCTCTCTTTGCTTCACATGCTCACGGACACTTGAGAGATTTGTTTTTTTTTTTTTTTTTTTTTTTTGTTGTTGTTGTTGTTGCTGGCCATCCCAACAGGTGTGAGGTCACTCTAGCTTTCTTGATCAGGTGTTCCCGAAACACAACGAGCTTGACCCCAAGTATGGACCCCTTTCCTTCTGCCTAGAAAGTTCTTTCCAGTATTTGTTTGGCTTCTTCCCTCACTGCACTCAAGTCTCTGCTCAGAATCACCTCCTAAGGGAGGCTTTCTCTGACTGCTCTCAGAGTCTCTTGGCCCCCCGCCGTCCACGGTCCTCTACTTCCATGGTGTTACTTTTCTTCACTACCTGACTTGATATTACATGGGTGCTGTGTGTTCTTTGGTCTCTGTCACTAGAATGGGAGCTCCATGAGAGCAGGACCTTGTCTCGTTCACTGCTGCATGGAATAGACTTAGTTCTTGGCCCAGCACTTGGCCCAGAGTAAGTCTCGATTAGTACTGTTTGATGCATTAATGAATGAAGGAATGAATGAATGAGTGAAGGCGTGGTACTTGCTACGTGCTGTAGGCATAGGAAAGAAATCCAAGACGTCTTCTACACAGGGAATGGGCATTTTGTTCTGATGAATCAGGGGTGCTTCTTCAGGGTGGGCCACCTCCTCATCAGGTGGTGTCAATCCCCAGGATACCCAAGAAAATATTTTTTTATGGGCAGCAGAAGCCTGTGGTTCCGTTCTCTACAGAGGCAAACCAGTAAAACACAAATCCTCAGAGCCTTCTGGAAAAGTCAAGCTCCTTTTCAGAAAGCCGCCGTTTGCTCTGGCTGGGATTATGTGTTTCATGATTTTTTAGTCTAACTTGGGAAACTTTATGACAGCCAATTAATCTATTTTAAAAGACCCAGTCAATGCGGTTGAGACTCTTTTCCTGAGATAATTGAGATGAAGCTTGAAAGAGATTTAAAAAAATTTTTTAAAGCCTTTTTATTTATTGAACAGCTAAAGGCAAAGCCATCTGTTACCATAATGATTGTCTTTGGGGGAAGGCTGTAAAGATGCCAACAAGTAAATATCCCCGTAAAATGTCCACCCAGATCCTACGGAGCTGTTCCTTCTCTCCCTCTCTGTCTTTTTTGGCTACCCTTGGCTAAGTGAGGAATAAGTGGCTCCAAGTGTTCACTGGTGTCACTGGATGAGGTCAGAGGGCGAGCAGCACTCAGGGTTCATGGTGCGAATATCTGATTTGTTAGATGCAAGCTTCCTGCAGACAGAGATGGGAGGCCTCGGGTGCTGAGGCCAAATTTCCTCTTGGGATGACTTATGACCCAGTCCCTTCCTGGGGTAACGGATGCACGATGCCTTCCCATGCAGTGCTGGGTCAGTTTACACCAAGAATAATGCAGCAGGGCCCGCCGCCAGAAAACCCAAGGCCGCTTTTGGGCTGACATGTGTGCTGTTGGGCTCTCATCAGTGACTCTGGTGCCTGCCACGCACGAGGACGTTCCAGATTTCTGAGACCTAAGTGGGGAGCATGAGAGTGGGGGTAGGATAACACGGGTCTCTGCCTAGGCTTTCTAGAGCCTCCACGCCAAACCGTGATTTAGCAATCAGATGCCTCGCTATGCACGGTGCCGGCCTCCTGCGAGCCCTCCCTGAGAGGCTCTCCTTTCATCCGCACGGGTGACCTGAAAGCCTGGTCTGTCACTCTGTCCCCTTTGATCTTTCTTGCAGATTTCAGATGGAGACAGGTTTTGTAGGGAGGATCATTTTCACCCCGCAAATAGGTGTGCAGGAGATTTGATGGCGGTGTGATGTCAGAAACGCTCTAATTCCCGAGCCCTGGGGTTAGGTGAATGTGGAAAATCTCCAGACGGTGCTGGATTAGATTTTCACCCCAGTTACGCGGGGCCGTCCCCGGGCGCTTAGCGGGGACCCCGTAATTAGGGGCGAGATGGCCAGTTGTCACCGACAGCTCTGCTCCCCGGCGTCATGACCAGCTGGCCCCGGTGCAAGGAGGCTGACGCTGGGGCTTCTGATGGGAAACAGCTGCGGATGGGACCGTGTGATGGCAGGAAATCTCCTTACCAGGCCCGGCTCCTGCCTGGGAGGGCGTGGGGGGGGGGGGCGTGGAGGTGGGGGGGCTTTATCTCGGGTTTGTCTTGAAATGAGAGCGATTCTTTCATCAGAGCTTTGAAAGGCTGACAATGACCTGCAGTTTGTTATTGTTCAAGAGGTCGCGTCAGCAGTTTTGGGGTGTTTGACGCTTCCTCAGTCAGGAAATGAGAAGCTGGCACAGGAAGAGCTGCCTCTGCTTTGGGACGAGCGTTGTCCCGACTGTGGGGCTGTGGGTTCCATCCTCGGACCCCAGCCGGGGCCGTGTGTTCGGCACCGGCAGGCATGAGGCCTGCAGACGGGCCCGGGTCGCTTTTGCAAGACGGGGAAAGAGCACATGCATGCGGATTGCTGCAAACTGGGGCCTCGTGAATCTTGTGGGGTCCCCCCACAGTTTACTTCCTTGCCCCACTGTTTTTCTCACTTCCCTAATAGCTTGTCCAGGCAGTAGGAAAAGGAACACGCCGTTTCTTGCCAAAGGCCATCTTTTGGAGAAAGCACATCTGGCTTTCCCAAGGGCCAGGAGTCCCGGCCTCGGTGGGGACGCTGCACGGATCCAGGGAGCTTTTGAATCAGACAGTTCAGGCAGAGAAAACGGATGCTGGAGAGGCTGGGGGGAACAGGCCTGAGTTCCCTGAGAGGGCCGCAGAGCTGGCTGGAGCCCAAGACAGGAACAGGGGCAGGAGGACAAGGGGGGTGGGTGGAGATGCGGAAAGCAGGAAAGATTTCAGTGGCCTTGATGTTACTGTGGGCAGCAGGCTCGGGGGAGGGTCCACCTCTTCCCACTGCTCCAGTGACTGGGCCACCGGATCTACAACCAGGGGTTCTCTTGCTTTTTGGAGCATGGTTCCCTTGGGGACCCACGTGTTGACCTGACTCTTAAGAAAAACTCCATTTCAGGGGCACCTGGGTGGCTCAGTGGTTGAGCATCTGCCTTTGGCTCAGGGCATGATCCTGGGATCCTGGGATCGAATCCTGCATCCTGCTTCTCCCTCTGCCTGTGTCTCTGCCTCTCTGTGTGTCTCTCATGAATAAATAAATAAAATCTTAAAAAAAAAGAAACTGCCTTTCACAGCCCAAGGCTTCTCTGGGGAGAATGGGAGCAGCCCCACAGCTTGTGAACATGCCCTACGGCTTCACAGGCTCCCATTTCCTGGTCTGTACAGTGCCCGTGATCTGCCTCAATTTACCAGCCTCCCCTCTTCCTCATCTTCCCTCCATGGCTCCCGTGCTCCAGCTAACTAGGTGCCTGGTGTGTTCTGGACACATCTGGTCCCTACAGCTGACTTTTCATTGTCCGGAATGCCCTCACTTCCTTCCTCACTCGGTAGTGCTGAGCGCATTCACTGGGCACAGTCCAAACACCAGCGTCTGCCCGCTGTGTGGGAGCCAAAGCTCAGCCCTCCAGCCACCAGAGAGCGCATGGTCTTGTGCACGGTCTTCCCTTCTGTTCGGAAAGCACTTACAAGCCAGCCTTGATCTATGCATCTACCTGGTGTCCAGGTGCTGCCCACCACCCTGAGGCCAGCAAGACCTTCTTCTCACCTTTGCCTCCAAACAAGTAGAAACAAGAGGTATTTGATACATGCCAGCTGGAGAAATGAATGGGTGTTGTGGTGGATTCCTCTTTCAGATTTTTTTTTTTTTAAGAAACCAAGAGTTCATTTTCAAAAAAGAGTAGGTAGGTAAAGACTGTGCCGAAAAAAGACATATCTAGGAGGTTCAGTTGTCACATCACAAATAGCAAGTGACCCATATGCTGCCTGGAGAAATGGTATTTTGTTTGAGAACTCTGAGTCCAGAGAAGCCTATGATTAAAGCCTACAATTCACTCATCACCATCCATCCATCTACCCATCCACTGTCCATCCATTCATCTATCCGTCATCCATCCATCCATTCATCCATCCACCCATTGCCCATCCATCCATCGTCCATCCACCCATCATCCATCCATCCAATCGCCCATCCATTGTCCATCCATCCACCCGTCATCTACTCATCATCCCTCCCTCCCTCCTCCCTCCCTCCATGTATTTGCCTCCCTTTATTTCCCCAAGTACTGGTGAGGATATGAAGACAAATAAAACAAGTTTCCAGGCTTGAGAAGCACATAGATTTTTTTTTTTTTCTCAGAGATAATCATGGCTATGTGACTGTTTGCTAAGAAGAGATTCAAAACACTATTTGAGAGTAGGGAACGGATAATGGAAATCAGAGTACCCCTGGATGGAATGTCACACCACCATGAAAATGATGACTGCAGAGAGTAGGCCATCATATAAACGGCGGTATGACATAACATGAGGTGACAAAGTGTAGATGGCATTCGATACAGGTGTGTTTAAGGAATAGAAGTCTGGAAGGAAAACAAAGAAATCTGAAACAGTGACTTGAGTCGTGGGAATACGGGTGACACCTTCTATTGCCCAGCCATTTCCTGAGGTTTCGGGAGTGAGCCCCTTCTCTTTGTACCGTCCCTACTGGAGGAGTAGGATGCCTGTGCAGATTTTCTTCCACATTGTCCAGTGTTCTTTGACCACTTGAATCCGTATCAGTAGAGTGTGCTTCCTAGAACAGGAAAGATATGCTGTCTTTCTGTGGTTGGAAAAAGATGTGTGTGTGTGTGTGTGTGTGTGTAATAAATATATAAAATAACATATTTTAAACACCCCCCCATACATACATACGCACATAGACGTATAAACATGTATATACAAACTCTTTTAACTTTTTTCCAGACGTTTTCTGTCTTGTTTCCAACCAGATTAAACCTGGGTGGGCTTTGCTGCTGGGTCTCCGCAGACCCCTGTGGGGAGCCTGGACAGGAGCCCAAACACTTGAAGCCAGTCGCTGGAAAGCGAGCGTCTCCTCACTCTATGGCCACACTGAAGAACCAGCCGTCAAGTTTCTTCCTTGGGGAGAAATTATTAAAGGGCCTGTTTATAAGCATTAATGTGAACGCGCCTATTTCCACCGAGCGAACTGAGCTTTCCTTGGCTGACATTAGCTCCTGGTGTTTATCTGGGCTTCAGATCCTTTGCAATTTAATATTCCATGTCACAGTTTCCCCGTGGGCACGTTTCCCTGTGTGCCTCTTGAACGCTCATTTCGTCCACTGTCACTCCCTGACCGGTGGTCCTGTGCATTGCATTACCTCTCCCCTTCCACTCCTGGAGTTTCTACTGTAATGGATGGGACGCGTTTTTGTTGTCAGCCTCCCACAGAGTAGGATTTTGAAGGCTCTAGACGTGCTCCAGGGGCATTTGTAAGTGGTTCCACTGCTTGGAAGAGACAGTGACTTCTCTGGAAACCGAGGTCTGAAGTTAGCTTTTTGCAGCTGCCTCAAATCTCAATACCTTCAGATCTGGCCCAGAAGAGCTCCGGGGGTGGCTCTTCTGGAACCCCTCCAGCTGCAAAACCACCAGTGGGGGAAGGCTCTTGGGTCCCATGCAGGGGCCAGGCCTGGGGAAGCATTCCACCTCTGGGTCGGGCCCACCTCCAGTCTTTCCCTGGGCTGGTGTCAACACCCGGCACGGGGCACCACTCGGTCCTCCAGTCCTCCTCACTCGGGCTGCAAAGAGCGGTCAGTGCTTTATATGAATGATCTCCTTTAATCGGAGAAATCAGAGTAATTGCCTCGGACCACACAGGAGGGTGCAGAGCTGGGCCTGCCAGGTCTGTGTGGCTCCCCGAATTTCACTACCAACCCCCATGCCCATGAATGCCTGCTACATGGTGCAAGCGACTCCCGTACCCTGAGTTAATACACTGCTGGCTTTATTTAGAGATAAATGCCAAGGAAGAAAATGCACAGTGGAAAATTGCGTGCCAGAGAAGCTCTGGATGAAAAAGGCGCCCAGCTTTGGGATTGAAAAGGAGAATCAGGACATGGGAATAGCACATGAGCCTCTCCCCGCAGGGAGGGAGAAGTTTGGGGAAACTTCAAAAGGGATTTTATTTTATTTTTTATTTTTAAAAAGATTTTATTTATTCATGAGAGACACACACACAGAGGCAGCAGAGACACAGGCGGAGGGAGAGGCAGGGTCCCCGTGGGGAGCCCGACATGGGACTTGATCCCAGGACCCCGGGATCACGACCTGAGCCAAAGGCAGATGCTCACCTACTGAGCCACTCAGGTGCCCCAAAAGGGGACAGATTTTATTTTATTTATTTTATTTTTTTAAATAATAAATTTATTTTTTATTGGTGTTCAATTTACCAACATACAGAATAACACCCAGTGCTCATCCCGTCAAGTGCCCCCTTCAGTGCCCGTCACCCATTCACCCCCACCCCCCGCCCTCCTCCCCTTCCACCACCCCTAGTTCATTTCCCAGAGTTAGGAGTCTTTACGTTCTGTCTCCCTTTCTGATATTTCCCACACATTTCTTCTCCCTTCCCTTATATTCCCTTTCACTATTATTTATATTAAGGGGGCAGATTATAAAGATGAGTTACTTTAAGCTCATGAGGACTTGATGACGGAGGGCCATTTTGGGGTTCCACGTGGCTTTGTGCGCCCACCCCCTTGTGGGCTGTGTGCTGATGGCATTATGGCTCTCACCGGTGAAGGCGCCCGGGACATTCCTACCTGCTGTCACCCTGGGGCTGCGTGTACAGCAGCCCTTACGGGGCTTCTGTCCACCTCCCTTGAGCAAGGGAAGAAAGCCATGCTGCCATTCGCACCGGATGACACTGCATTTTTTGGGGGTGTTTATGATTTTGCTGCTCTATTATTGAATCATGCTGGGATGTTACAATGGAACAGACCAGAAGTGGTCTCCTTTATATGCATGATTCATGGTTCACACCCAAAGCTTTCAGAGGTTCAAAATCCCTTTGGGGGGACGCCTGAGTGACTCAGTGGTTGGGCACCTGCCTTCGGCCCAGGGCGTGATCCTTGGAGACCCGGGATCAAGTCCCACACTGGGCTTCCCGCATGGGGCCTGCTTCTCCCTCTGCCTGTGTCTCTGCCTCTCTCTGTGTGTCTCTCATGAATAAATAAATAAAATCTTTAAAAAGACCCGAAAAACCCCTTTGGGGCAGAGAAAGCATAGAACTGTGAGTAACCAGTGAGTTCGGCTACCCCGTGCTCTCTGCTGCTCAGTATACCTTGGTGGCCAGGAGGCCCTGGGGCCACGCCCTGGGACCCCCATCCTGCCCTCCGTGTCATGTGTTACCTGGTGCGGACCCTCCCTTTCAGAGCCCCACGCACATTCTGTGAGTGTTTTGGAAAGGAAAACAATGACAAGCCATCGCTTTCCAAATCTCACAGCGAACGTGATTTGTCACACAATAGAGCCAGCCTCTTCTACTTCACTTTTCATGTCCTCATACTCAGACTGACGTACTTCTAATACCAGGAAAAGGGGAACTCATGTTCCCTGGTATCCCCAAAGGGGAAGTGAAACAAACGAGCAAAACAATTCCATTCAACCTCCCCCCCCCCCCCCCCCCCCGCCCAGGAACTGCTTATAGAAATATGACTTGTCCCTACGATGAACAGCCTCCTAAATTGAGGTCAGTGCTCAGCGGGAGACTCTGGAAAGCCTTTTTAAGAATGAAATGAGGAAATGAGGAGTCATCCCGGGTTCCCTGGGCGTAGGGTTCACCTCGTTCTTTGTGTTGAACATGACCCCCTGCCAAACGGATTCTCCACACAAGGCCTGTGGTTCACGGTTGGAAAGGTGCCCCCTGGCCAGCTGACTTTATTTTATTTTATTCTATTTTTAAGTTTTTATTGAAATTCCAGTTAGTTAACAGTCAGTGTAGTATTAGTTGTAGGTGTTGTGGGCGCCCAATATAGTGACTCAACACTTCCATACATCACCCAGGGCTCATCACAAGTGTCCTCTTCATCCCGGTCATCGGTTTCCCCCATCCTCCCCCCACCCACCTGCCCTCATAACCAGCAGTTAAGAGTCTGTTTCTACGGCCTCTCTCTCTCTTCTTTTCCCCTTTGCCAACTGACTCTAAAAAGAAGCTGAAGAAGGATGCCTGGATGGCTCAGTGGTTGAGCGTCTGCCTTTGGTCCAGGGTGTGATCCTGGGGTCCTGGGATCCAGTCCCGCATCGGGCTCTCCACAGGGAGCCTGCTTCTCCCTCTGCCTGTGTCTCTACCTCTCTCTCTAGGTCTCATGAATAAATAAATAAATCTTAAAAAAAAGACACTGAGGAAATTTCACTACTAGTATTTACCCAAAGGATGCAAAAATATGCCTTCGAAGGAGTACATGCACCCTGAAGTTTATAGCAGCATTATCAACAATAGCCAAGTGATGGAGAGAGCCCAAATGCCCATCGCCTGACGAGTGGATAGAGAAGGCGTGGTATATATGTCCATATGAAATATATATGTGTATATGAAATATATGCAATGAAATACTGCTCAGCCATCAAAAAGGATGAGATCTTGCCATTTGCAATGGCACGGGTGGAGCTAGAGGGTATTATGCTAAGTGAAACAGAGAAATTCAAATACCATATGATCTCACTCAACATATGGAATTTAAGAAACAAAATGGAGGAACGTTCGAGAGGGGGTAAAAGAGAGAGGGGAACAAACCACGAGAGACTTAATGATAGAGGACAAACAGGGTTGCTGAAGGGAGCTGGGTGGGGGTGGGCAGTGAGGAGAGCACTTGCTGTGATGAGCCCTCGTGTGTAAGTGATGAATCCCTGGACTCTACCCCTGAGCCAGTGTCTTTTTTTTTTTAATGATTTTATTTATTTATTCATGAGAGACCCAGAGAGAGAGAGAGAGAGAGAGAGAGGCAGAGACACAGGCAGAGAAAGAAGCAGGGTCCCTGCGGGGAACCCGATGTAGGACTCGATCCCAGGACCCTGGGGTCATGACCTGAGCCGAAGGCAGATGCTCAACCATTGAGCCACCCGGTGCCCCTGAGCCAATATTGAACTATATGTCAACTAATTAGAATTTAAATACAAAAATAAAGAAAAAGAAGCCCAGGGAAGTTCTCTTGTGAGCGGTCTGCCTTGTAGACGCCTTTTGATGAGGCCCGGCTTTGCTTATCCGTTTGGATTCAGGACAGGCCGCCTGCTCTATCACTCTGGCTCGTCCGCAGGGGGCCTGCCCTTCCCACCAGCCCCACCCGCGCTGGGGCCCCACTCCCCTGGGGAACGGGAGCTCCTGAGAGCGGGCTGGCCCATTGCACACGTGTCGGGGAGGAGAGGGGGACGAGGACAGGGATGTCGGGGCCCGCTCTTCCTCCCTTGAGAGCTCCCGAAGGTTTTCTCAGGGTTCCCTGCAAGGTGGGTGAATTCACTTGCTTGGGGCAGGGTGGGGGGTGGGGGTGGGAGAAGCAGCTCGGCTGCACCTGTCTGGCGGCCCCTTGCCCTGTCCTGCCTCATTTGGCCTTGGGTGCCTGCGTGTGTGTGTGTGTGTGTGGGGGGGCACAGAGAGTGGGAACGTCTGTGAGGGACACTGTCCACCCAGGGCTGCTGCGCAGTCACCAGGACCTCCCGGTGACAGGCAAGTGTCAGCCTGGGCTGTGTGTGTCCTGCCAGGCGGGGGGCATGGGGAGGGAGCACCTGTGGGCCTTCCCCTCTGCCCAGAGATGGGCCATTCTCAAGGGGTTCGAGGGTCTGTGGACTCACCCCCCGGGACACCTGCACCTCCATTTGTACTGACCTCGACTCCAAGACAGATCGAGCATCTCCGCCCGTGGTGGGGCGAGTGGCACACGGCAGCCGAGTCCTTCCTGTCACATCATCTTGACCGAGTGCCCAAGAAACTTTGTATTGTGTCACTCTTCTTCCAGATTTCTAGAACCAAGGGCTGACGCTTGTCCCTCCTTCCTAGTGTCATCGGGGTTCTTGGACGCCCAGCTGGCTCCTGGTACCCAGTGTGTTAAAGGAGCACACCTCCTCTTATGCCGGAAACTTCAAAACTGTTTCCATAGCTCAGTGTGTTCCAGTGACATTGGTTTTCTTTGCAACCCCACATTTTTATTTTATTTTATTTTATTTTATTTTATTTTATTTTATTTATTTATTTTATTTTATTTATTTTATATTTTATTATTTTATTTTATTTATTTTATTTTATTTTATTATTTTATAAGCACTCTTCTGGGAAGGGGTTCTGCAGGCTTCACCATATGGTCACACAGATCGGGACCTCAGACACAGATGGTCTTTCCCCTTTCTTTGGCCTCAGCACCCAACTCGTCACTCTGCTCACAGAAACTCTGGGGGTGATGGAGAATCAGCACTAAGTTGGGGTTGCCATGCACCCCACCCCCGGGGCCAGGCTGGCAATACCCCTGTGGCGGGGAGGGTCAGAGGCTGGGTCAGCGTGGGGGCCAGGTGCCCTGGGACTAAATGAAAGTCTAGCCAGGGATCTGGTGTTTCTTTGATTTCCCCTCAAAGGTCCTGCTTCGAACTCAGACCCCTCTGGCGGGGCTGATTTTTTTTTTTTGATGAGAATTGGGTTCCTACATCTCCTCCACTGGAAAGTTCCTAGAGACCCGGGACAGGCGGGGGCGAGAGGCAGGGGGTTGGGGGCGGGGAGTAGTCCATGACATGCATGGAAGTTTTCTTTCCAACTTTATTTATTTATTTATTTATTTATTTATTTATTTATTTATTTATTTATCCTCTAACTTTATTTTATTTTTTTAAATTTTTTATTTATTTATGATAGTCACACACAGAGAGAGAGAGGCAGAGACACAGGCAGAGGGAGAAGCAGGCTCCATGCACTGGGAGCCCGATGTGGGATTCGATCCCGGGTCTCCAGGATCGCGCCCTGGGCCAAAGGCAGGCGCCAAACCGCTGCGCCACCCAGGGATCCCTATCCTCTAACTTTATTTAAAGAAAGCTATTTTATTGTGCAAGTATTAATGTTGTTCATTGCAGAAAATCGATCCATTGAAAGGAAAAACTTCAATGTGAATTTCTGCCTCTCAAATATGCTGCTAAAGTTTTGGGGTCAATCTTTTTTTTTTTTTAAGATTTTATTTTTAAAAAAAGATTTTATTTTTTAAGTAGTCTCTAGACCCCCTGTGGGGCTCGAACTCACAACCTCAAGATCAAGAGTCACACGCTCTACTGACTGTGCGAGCCGGACGCCCCGGGGTCGATCTTTTGACGCTTGAAGGGGCCTCCGTCTACACACTGCGTGTAACCAGCTTCTCTTGCTTAGCGGTTTATTAGGAGCACCTTCCCATGCTAACATGTTTTGCTCTACTATTTCTTCAATTCGACCTACTTTCTCAATGTGCAGAATTAATCTTTATTCCTAATGTAGTTCTTCAATCTGCTGCGGTTCCCATGGTGATTCTTTTAAATGATGCCCATCCTGTGTTCATGAATCAGTATTTATTTAGCTCAGGAGATTTGTCTCTTAATCTATAAAGGAGGCTCCTCCCTCCCTCCCTCCTTCCCCCCCATCTCTCTTTTATTGAAGTGCAGTTGCCAGGAGGCTTTTTGTTGTTGTTGTTGTTGTTTACGGGCAATACTAACTATGAGACCTAGAAATTAAGATAAAAATGGAAACTTCAAAGTAAGCAGCTGGGGTGTTTGTCCATTTAGGAACAAATTCAGTCAACACGGAAGACCCCTTCTGTGGCCCAGGAACCAGCCAGATGCCTGGGGAACTTCCTGCCCAGGAAGGGACGAGGACAGCAGAGTGGGAGGTGGTCAGCGTCCAGGGGCTGCGTCTGCGAGGGAGGAAGGGAAGGGAGAGTGTATCCATCTGACCCAGGCTGTGTATGGACCCATGAGTCAACTTCCTAAAAGGGTGGGTTGTAGTGAGTGTTGTGCTGAGTACAGAAACTTCTAGAACCCAAGGGCTTGGGTCTGGCTTTGTCTCTAATTAGAGCTAGTAAGATCTTAGGTTTAACATTACCTCTCGTGGGCTTTAACTGAGCACCTATTTACTTTTTCTGAGTCTGGTCTGTTTTATGGATCAGAATAGCTACTTTAAAAAAATTATTTATTTATTCATGAGAAACACACAGAAAGAGAGAGAGAGAGAGAGAGAGGCAGAGGGAGAAGCAGGCTCCCTGCAGGGAGCCCGACGTGGGACTCGATCCTGGGTCTCCAGGATCACGCCCTGGGCTGAAGGTGGCGCTAAACCGCTGGGCCACCCGGGCTGCCCCCAAATAGCTACTTTTGGTAAAGATGCTGAGAATAGCTTATTTCAGTATAAAATGTGGGTGGCATTGTTAATTTTAAAAGATTTTATTATTCATTTATTAGAGAAAGAGAGTGCAGTGGGGAGGAGCACAGGGAGTGAGAGAGAAAATCTCAAGCAGGCTCCTGGCTGAGTGCAAGCCCGACATGGGGAACGCGGGGCTCCATCTCATGACCCCGAGATCGTGGCCTGAGCTGAAATCAAGAGTTTGATTGAGCCTCCCAGACACCCCAGCGTTATTACAGGGAGCTAAAATCTAGTCCCTGTTGTAAGTGACTACATTGTTTCTTTTCTTTTTCTTTTTCTTTTTTTTACTTGTTTCTTAATAGAAACACAGCATCACCCTCCTGGGTTGCCATGGGAAGGAGCCCCTTCTGGAAGTTTCCTAGGCCCTGAATGCTCCCCCTGAGAAGCCCTGACACCTCCACTTTGACCTCCGGGGACCTCTCTCTTTCACCCACTCTCAAACTTGGGCCAAAGATCTCAGGACAAGCTGGGGCTGGGGTCTCAGGTGGAGGCACTAGGACCTGTGATGTGTTAACAGGGTGTAGCTCAGGAGCAGGCTGGAGCCTCGAGGTGTTCATTCATCTCGGGGAACCCTTTCGGCGCGCCAGCCTCTGGGGTCTGGACAGGAGTGTGAGCTTGGGGCCTGTCAGGGGACATTGTGTCCCCCCGTAAAGGTACCCCAATACCTCAAATAGGACTTGATTTTCAGTGGGGTCTTAACAGAGCTAATCAAGTTAAGTGAGGCCATTAGGGTGGGCCTTCATCCAATAGGACCGTGTTCTTACAAAAAGGACGCAGACACATGGGGAGAACACCCTGTGATGATTCAGGCAGAGCTGGGGCAGTGCTCCTACAAGCTAAGGAACCCCAAAGAAGGTTCCAGAACCCAGAAAACCCCCAGAAGCCAGGGAGAGAGGAGGGAGCAGAGGGAGGAAACAGCCCTGCCCACATCCTGATCTCAGACTTCTGGCCCCCGGAGCCTGAGACAGTACATTTCTTTGCAAACTTCCCAGTTTGTGGGACTTTCTTTGGTGGCTGGAGCACCTGCCTGTGGTGGCCTCCTGGGAAGCCTGATTGGATCTGCTTTCTTGGCATGTCTGGTTTGATTTTGGGCATCACTTATCTGGAGGCATCTCAAAAACCAAAGAGAAGAACCCCACAAAAACCAGCCAACCGACCCAACAACAACAACGAAGACGTAAGAGCTCCACTCCTGGATCCGGATTCCAGCGGGGGAAGCGGCTGGCAGAGGGGCTTTCTCTCGTCAGTGAGGCTGCTCAGCTCAGCAAAAGCAGCAGAAAATGCAGCACAGAAAGGCCCTGAACTGGGATCTCTGTTCGTTGGGCCGAGTAAGGGCCAGGTCACCGGAGGTCTACGTCCATATGGACACAGTCAAGCTTTGCTTTCCAAAAGCCTCAAGTTTTTGGTCCCGATTGCACATCAGAATCACCTTGGGAGCTTTTAGAAAAGTGCTCGAGACAGAGCCCTGCACAGACCAGTGAGAGGAGTCTTCGAGGGGTGGGCAGGGAGGGGATCGGCGTCTCCCAAAGTGGATTCAAGCGCACAGTGGGCCTGAGGGCCAGTGGTTGAGGAGATGCGGTGTTCTAGATCCTGCCAGTGACCCCGCCTCCCCCCAGCACCCCAGACTTCCTAGCCTCACTCGCCCATGTGCACCAGGAAGGTCCTGACTCGACGGCGGTTCCCGGTCCTTGCTCACCTGCCAGTTGGCTGGTGGGTTCCTCCCGGGGGGGGGGGGGTTGGTAACAAAGCAGCTCAGCACAGAACGGTGCTCTCTCAGAGCTCGGGAGGCCGACACCGCGCGGTCAGCCTCCTCGTGGAGGCTTGGGGGGAGGACCTGTTCGAGGCCTGGCTCCCAGCTTCTGGTGGTTCCCACAGTGCTTGGCATCCCTTGGCCTGTAGGTGCGTCACTCCGTCCCCGCCTCCTCCCTCACATGTCCTTCTCTCTGGGTCTCTGTGTGTCTCCTTCTCTGTCTCATAAGGACACCGGTCACTGGATTTAGGGCCGCCCTACCTGGGGTGATCTCGCCTGGGGAGCCTTCCCTTTGTTACACCTGCAAAGCCCATGATTCCCAGTCAGCCCGAATTCAGGGGCTCCAGGTGGACCCACTTTCTGGTGGGAGACACCATTCCACCTATGATCCCTGGAGCGTTTTCAAAGGTCCTGATGTCCGGGCTCACCTCCTAATTACCCCAGCACCCTCAGCGCGGGGGACGCAGTCCCGGGGAGGTTGCAGAGCTCCTGATTGCAAAACCAAAAGAAGCCTTTGTGTTTCCAGTTGCCTTTTAAACGGCTGGAAAAATCCAACCTGAAACAGGCCTGGCGGCGGGGGCGAGGTGGGGGTCCACCCGGTGGAGGGTTCGGGGCAATTTCTAGTCTTGCCTGGTGCCTACTCGGATTGGGTGGGGGGTATGTGTGTCCTCTTTGTGAAAGAGCGGTTCTGGGCACCCTGGCTCAGGCTTCAGCTGTCATGTGTTATTTCTGGCCTTTCTACACCTGGACGGCCTTGGCTTCAGCGGGCGATGTTTGTTCTAACGGGGCTTTGTAATCCGAATCTCTGGGGCTCACGCGAAGGCCTGGAACAAAGCGCTTCTTCAGTCCTCGACGTCCTGGGTTTCTCATAAGAAACCACGAAGTTGGTTTTCTTGGGCTTGTCAGCTGCGTTTCCAACTGAGCGCTTTTGATCCACAAAAGGGTTATTCAGCATCCCCTTCAGGCTTAATTAATTGCAGACCCTCTGCACGCAGAGCCCCGTCTGGTTTCCATTCCGCACCCCCAGCCCGGCGGCGCGCCCTCCGCGTCGCAGCCCCGCTGGCACTGCCCCCCCGGGGGCTGTGTCCCCGCCGCCCCGCTCAGCCCTCAGGCGGCATCTCGTGCGGCGGGCACAGAGCGAACTGGAGCCTCGGACGTCGGCTCGGATCCCCTTCCAAGGCTGGAGGCCTCAGGCTTGCAGTTCTGGACCTGGCTCGCTTTCCAGGAAAGGGGGACAAGGGCCCGGGGAGAGCCCTGCTGGCTGGCTCGGGGCACCCACGTCTCTGCCTAGACACAGGACGGCGTGTCCGAGAGCAAGGGGCCGAGCACCTGCTTTGCACGCCGAGCCGTGGGACCCGAAGCAATTTCCGAACCTCTCTGCGCCTTACTTGACTCTCATAATGTGGTTATGACCACGGTCCCTACGCCACCCTAAGGGTGCCTGCCGTGACATCCTTAGCCCCAGCGCCCCGTGAACGGGCATTGGCCTTGTCGTGACCTGTCATCGGGCTGAGACCCTGCCTGAGAATCGCCATGTTTCGGAGGCACAGTTGATTGTCAGAGATCGTGTCAAGGAAATGCCACCTTCATCTGTGCCTCTGGGAAGATGGGCAGTCCCGGCAGTTTCAATCCTGAATCTCCTGGGCACCACAGGCTTCTCACACCCCCCGGTCACCTTCTTCTCCTGACCTCCACGCTGGCGGGGGACACCATTCAACCCTTTCTCCTTGACCCCCAAACTCAAATGCCTTCTAGAGGCAGGAAGGGCAGTCCCCGGGTGTGCAAAGCAGGTTTTCCCAGACCCTGGGCGTGCAGGGTGTGCCAAGGCCGGCGGAGGGGGTGGCCGAGGTCCCTGTTGGCTAACAGTTATGTTACCACTGTTTGTAAGTCGCGAGGCTGAGACTTGCACACAGGGCTGTTGAGCTCAGGCCCTTCTTGCACCGACAGGAGCAGGAACCCAAAGCCGTCGGGAGCCAGCCTGATGGTGAGCCCCGGTTTTCAGGGCTGGGGCTGCCTTCCCGTATTTGTAAAGGACCCCAAGCTCACTCTCAGGCCTCAGCACAAACGGCCCGTTGACCTGGAACCATTCTAACGGGGTGTGTGTGCAAATCTAGAGCCTTCCATGCAGTGGTGGTGACACACGGTTCTAGCTTTTCGTGATGAGGCTTTTGACTGTCATCGAGCAGATACTCACTGGGCACCTTGATGACAAGTCCCTCAGATGCTGAGCAATTTGAGGGAAGGAAAACAAAACAATAAAGGAGTATTATTGTCCCTGGCTCAGCAGACTGGTGTTTTCAGTGGGGAAATAAAGTGGAGGTTTCAAGGGACCTGAAAGTGCCAAGTACTGAAGGCTCCTGCGCCTCCACGTGCGGGGAGTGGGCAGGTCTGGGAGGGCTGGACGGGGCCAGGAATGTTTCATGGGTGATGGGGAGCATGGGGGGGGCTTCCAGGGGGGAGGGAGGGTGCACCGGGATGGAAGGCGTGGGGGCTCCGTGTGCTCCGTGATTATCAGGGAACCGGCGGGACTACTGCCGACACCGATGCCCGCGTCACCTGGAAGGCGATGGGCAAGGGGCCGGATGTCGTGCAGAGCCGTGGCTAGGATGGGCCACGTGTGCATGTGGGAGCCTTGAGTATTTGTCCTGTGCTTCACTCTAGCAGAGAAAGCACCCTCCACGCTGGACTTGGTGCCCCTGGACTCTGAAGTGAAGTGTACAAGGCTCTGGGCAGGTTCTTGGGCAGCTTTGGAGCAAGACCAGAGCCTGCAGAAGGTTCTCGTAATAGCAGCGACAGGCAGGCTCTGTTGGCTCACGGTGGCAGCCTTCCCTAGGAGCGTCCCCAGAGAGGACGGCTCCCCTCTGCTGCAGCCAGCGCTGGGGTAAGTCCATGCTCTCAGGAGGCTCACAATCTCCTTGCAGGTCTGCCTTCGGCTACATCAGAGTCACCTGCAGGGCAGGGCCCCACCCCCAGAGTTCCTGATTCAACAGGTCTGGGGTGGGGGCCTGAGAATCTGCGTGTCTAACAAGCTTCCAAGTGATGCTCTTGCTGCCTGTCTGGGGACCACCCTTTGAGAACCACTTGTCCAACATGGGATCCCAAACTCCGGATGCCTGAGAGTCACCCGGGCCTAGTTTTGGGAGATTTTGATCTAGTCAGTCTGCCATGTATTGGGGTGAATGCACATATTTGGGCGGCGTCCCTGGGATTCTGATATTTGAGAGCCACTGGCATATGCACAGGGGAGCTGGAGAGCTGAATTCGGGGGCTCTGGGGCAGGGTTCCTAACCTGCATCTTGAACAAACACCCCCATGACTCTTACCCTGGGCCAAATGGGGAGAGCGGGTGGGGTAGGAGCTCTGCCTTCCCAGGAAGGAAGTGTCTGTCACCCTGCTGTCAAGCCCCGGTGTCTCCCACTGCCAGGACCTGCCGCAGCAACAGTGTGGCCACGAATGTGGGTCCAGTAGGTGCCTGAATGCCCATCATGTTATGCTTGGCACCTTGCAGGCCACTCGTTCCATTCAATACTCTCAACTGTGAGGTCCCAGCACCAGGGAGGAAAATTTTCACTTTGCTCAAGCTCAACAGGCCCGGGTCCTGGACCTCACAGTGTCCCCCTGCATCCCCCCAAATTTAGCTGCTGTTGACTGTTTCCTTGCCAGGAGGCTCAGCTAGCCTGATTGCAGGGATTTGGATCCTTAACCTTCAATCTCTCAAGAAGGCAGAGATACTATCCAGCGGCTCTGAGCAAAGCTTATGGCAAGTTGTCTCCTTGAGTCATGACCCCCACCCCCAGTCCCACACACTCAGGAGACTGATGTATGCAAAACACAGGAATTTGCAAAAACAGCCTGTAGTTTATTCCGGACTGGCGACCCTGTGACTAGTACTTAGGAAGATTCCTCTGAAGAAGTCCTAGAGACCAGAAGGAGATTTAAGAGGTGAGAGGGCAGAGGGACGGGGCAAAGGGCAGCTTTTGCTGCTGCCGAGGCTCCATTTCAGGGCAACCACAACAGTAGCACATAGAGGAAGGGGAATCCAGATTCATCCAGAACGTGGGGGGGTCTGTGCTCTCTCCTACTCAGAACCAGGGGGCGGGTGTGGGGTGGGAGCTCAGGAAGGGGAGCAGGGGCCAACCAGGCTCCCTCACATTCAGGTGGCACCTCTCTGCCTCCACATCTGCAAAACGGGAGGGACATATCCTCCCGGATCCCCACCGAGGGACAGGTGAGAGGATGTGCGTGGGAAGTCGGGGCCCCTTGCCCACCTGCCCGGGGAGGTTTCCCATCACCGGGTGCCGGCCTGGCCCTGCCCAGTGACAGGGGCCAGAGCGGGCTCCCCGCACCCCAGGTGTTGGATTTTATGAGGAACCCACTTAGAGAAGCAGAACTCGAAGGGCTGAAGTGGGTCAGGAAATGAAAACGTTTATTGACCTTTTACATGTAATTTTACAGATATCCTGAAGCAAGCGGGGGGCTGGCGGGGTGCCCGCGTCATTGTTACCTGCATGAAGGCTGTTTGCTGTTGCACGGCTTCCCCGGCAGCCTCACCGAGGGCCCCTGGACAGAAGATGGGGAGACAGCACCGAGCCCTGAGAAACCACGGGGCTCCCAGGCCAATAAGCTAGTGCACACTTGGCCTGATGAGCCTCATCGCGTGCTGTCCCAGGCACCTAAGAGCAGACCGAGCAGCGGGCGGAGGGCGGCGGGCAGGAGAGGGCCGGGCCGGGTGTGGGGCCCGCACCCCCTGCACAGGTGCATGTGCGGCAGCAGCAGGTGCACGGGCTGGCACGTGGAGGGCGGGTGGCACCAGGGCTCCGATCAGCAGGCCGAGCTGCGAGGCTTTGTCACCACCCATGGATGGGTTGAGTGACGCTGGGCCAGAGACTACATTTCTTTGAGTTTCAGCTTCTTTGTTTTAAAAAAATGATAAAACGGGGACACCTGGGTGGCTCAGTGGTTGAGCATCTATCTGCCTTTGGCTCTGGGCATGATCCCTGGGTCCTGGGATCGAGTCCCGCATCGGGCTCCCTGCATGGAGCCTGCTTCTCCCTCTGCCTGTGTCTCTGCCTCTCTCTGTGTCTCTCATGAATAAATAAATAAAATCTTAAAAACAACAACAACAACAACAACAACCCAGTGATGGAGATGCTCTAAAAGTGAGTCACGGTTGTGGCTGCATGACTTGGTAAAGTCACTAAAATTTACCCATGACACGCTTAAAATGGTGGATTTCATGTGATGTAAGTTCTACTCGATAGGGACGCCCGGGTGGCTCAGTGGCTGAGTGTCTGCCTCCAGCTCAGGGCGTCACCCCAGGGTCCCGGGATCGAGTCCCGCATCGGGCACCCCGTGGGGAGCTTGCTTCTCCCTCTGCCTGTGTCTCTGCCTTTGTGTCTCTCATGAATAAATAAAATCTTTAAAATAAAATAAAATAAAATGGCAAATTACTCACTTGCCAGCCTTGCATTATGGGCTCTAGAGCGGCGCATACTCTCTGCAAACTGTTATGTGAGAATAAAACACGCAGCCAGCCATCGCTGCTCTGCAGAGAGGCTTTGAATCAGCTTAATTATTATCAAGTGTGAACCAAGATTCTGAAAGCTAAGAAGTGGCCCTTTCCTGAAAGCAGCCTTTCCCCAGGGTGTCACTGAGGTTCTGATTGGGGCTGGGATTCCTTCCTCTTTGGTGAAGCCTTCGGCCCCCTTGTTAGGATAATATTTCTTTTCTTTTTTTTTTTTTTTTAGGATAATATTTCTAAACGCGTCAAAGAAAACACTCTGGATTGCAGAGTAAATCAAGTTCCCTTGATACCCGCTTACCAATTTTAAAACTGTGTGTTCTTCTTTTTAATGCATTTTGTAATAAGATCTCCCGGCAGTTCTGACGACCATTCTACAATTTCAAAGTAGCCACGGGCGATCGGTGCGGTTTTGAGATCGCTGGGACAAACCGAAGGTCACATCAGAGTGTATCTCTAATCCGTGACCGAGTCCCGGGTCTGTCCCTGGCGTTTGCGTCCATTCGCTGTCGCAAGAAGTGCTGATTTTCAGGTAGAGATCAGCGAAAATAAAAATATCTCTATCTTCCTGTGCAAGTTCCCGGACCCCCTGGATTCTCTGGGAGAATGTGGACTCCTGATTAAAACCCCTCAAATAAAAAAAAATAAATAAAACCCCTCAAATGAGAGCTTACCTACCAGGATGGCCTGGCTGGCTTCCCACAGCTGTGCGGCACGTCCCTGTCCCTCACCTACGTCCCCCATCCCTCCTCCGCCCTCCTCCTTCCCCCTCCTCCTCTCTTCTCACCTCACCATCTCTCTCTCTCTCTCTCTCCTCCCCCTCCCTCCCCCCTCCCTTCCTCCCCACTGTGTTCCCAGCCTCACACCTCACCTGGTTCACGTAGGCCTCGGTAAATATTTCTGACAGTGAATGAAGTCCTCCAACCACAGGCAGGAGGGCAGCTTCCGTCGGGGGCCCAGTCCTGTGTACTGTGTTGAGAAAAAAGGAGCTCCGCCCGAGTCCCTGCCTTCTAGAAACTCGGGGGCTTGTGTCTGCGGGAAGCACAGTGTGTGTGTGCAGGTGAGCGGTGTGGACACAGTGCTCCCCGAGTCTTGGCTCCTCCCCGAGGGCCGGCTGTCCTCGGTCCCGGCCCCTCTGCACCCCGGGGCCACCTTCCCGGCCCTGACCCTTGCCACGTGCTGGTGTTTCCACTCCTCCATGTGCCCGGCCTGCAAACAGAGGGAAGAGCCTCTCTTGGGTGAATCCTGCCCTCCCAGCTTCCAGGACAAATCCGCAGAGCTCACGGGCTTCCCCCTGGGCCCTTGAAGTGTGTTCCTGACGTCTCATTTCCGTGAAAGCTTACCCAACTGGGGAGGGGATTGAATACACCAGGACCCCAGAACCACACGTTCCTTTCTTCTCACTGGAAACTTTGGGACTTTCTCTTGTGTTTTGGTTGGCTGATTGGTTTCCCCTCCAGCTTCCCAGGGCCAGGAGCACGCTGATGTGCTGGTACTGCTGGGGGCCCAGGCTGATCCCAGGGTGACCCCAGGGTGATCCCAGGGTGACCCCAGCGTGAGACGTGGTCAAGCCCACACTGCTCAGTTAGGAGGCAGTTCTGGCTTCCTGTGGCGTTTGGCCAATCTGGGACCTTGGAGTATGTTTTCCGAACAAATGTAGGACTCCCCTCAAGGGACTCACATGGTGAAGGCAAGAGAAAAACACTGTGGGTCAGGGAGTGAGGGCATTTCTCTGGAGAGCCTCCTGTCCATTGCCACGGGAGCGGGGACGGCAGACAGACCAGGGGAGCAGGGGCTGGACAGCTCGGGCCGTTGTGACGAGGCGAAGACACAGACCATAGACTCGTCTGAGAGCATTATCAGGTCTAACTCTTGTTTGAGAAACGAGGAAGGCAGGATTCTGAGAGGTTAAGTGACTTACCCGAGGTCACAGGGCGGAATCTATGGGCCGTAATCCTGTCCTCTTCCGATACTCTCTGCGTAATTTCTGATGAGGTTAATGTAGAAATGGAATGAATTGGAAAACCAACTTCCAAATCCTCTCCCTCTAACCTTTGGCTCTACTGCCCTGGACAGACCTTTTAAAAGGGCCGTCACCGCACAGCAGAATGAACTCGAATGTCATCTTTTGTGCCTTTTTCCTTGGAGAGTGACCCAAGCGACAAGTAGTTTGGCCCCGGGGTTGGTAGGATCATGGAAGGGTGAGTCACACGGAGAGGACAAGGGAAGGGGTGTGTCAGACACGAGCCAGGGACATTTAGAGAGAAATGCTCAGAGGGAGAGAGAAACTAAAGTCTGTGTGGGAAGGGCAGGACAGAGGAACAAGTGCAGCCAATGGCAGGGACGTGGGAATCAGCTCCTGGTGGGAAGTCGGCCCTGGGGCCGCTGGTTCAGGGGGGAGTCAGGGAGACCTCCACCCAGCCTTCCACTTGCCAGGAGAACCACGTGACGGGATGAGCACTGGGTGTTATTCTGTATGTTGGCAAATTGAACACCAATAAAAATTAAATTTATTATTTAAAAAAAAAAATAAAAACCACAGTTCCGCGGAGCCAAAGTAGTGGGTTCTCCACTGACGCTCTCAGGATCCAGACCGCAGCTCTCCCAGCACCCACAGGATCTACTCTAATCCTTTGAACCAGCCAGACACTGAGGAAATCAAAGCAGCACTGGAAACACCAGCAAGGGGCTGAGAAGAGATGCCAGGGGCGAAAGGGCTCACTTGGCTTGGAAGTGAGTTCAGCCAGGAACAGACCGGGGGCGGGGGGGGGGGGTGTCTTGCAGGTTTTAGAGAGGAGAGCATTTTGCGTAGCCTGCTTACCCCTCTTCAGGAGTGTCCGTCCTCAGGACTGGCTAGGTACCCAGGGGGGCCCAAGCAAAATAAAAACGCAGGGCCCCGGCTCAAACATTATTCAGAATTCCAGTACGGCAACAGCACGCTTTTGAACCAAACACAGGGCCCTTCTGTGCACGGGGCTCTGTGTGGCCGCGTGGGCCATCGGCCCGGGAAGCCGGTCCTATCTGCTCTAAACAGTCCAAGATGGTTATTCTCGTTTCAGGCCGGACAACCAGTCATCCACATGGATTTAAATGGACTCTACGTTTTTTTTTTGACTCTGCATTTTTTTTTTTTTAAGATTTTATGTATTTATTCATGAGATACACACAGAGAGAAGCAGAGACACAGGCAGAGGGAGAAGCAGGCTCCCTGCAGGAAACCTGGTGTGGTGGTGTGGGCCTCGATCCCGGACCCTGGGATCATGCCCTGAGCCAAAGGCAGATGCTCAGCCGCTGAGCCCCCCGGGTGCCCCTTGACTCTACATTTTGGATGACTATACAGGTATTGGATACATTGCAACAACAGAACTATTTTACCCACTTAGGAAATGTCAGAATTGAGCTTTCTACCAGGGCAACCAGATTTCTGCCATTCACCATGTGAGCATCGGTGATCTGATGCCAGATAGTGACCCTGTTATCTGGCCTAGCCCCATGCAGTTCTCCCCGCCTTCCTTGTGGTGCTAAGGACGTATCTTTTCCAGGGCCTTTAAAATAGTCCAAAGATAAAAAAACAAAAACAACAACAACAAAATAAAATAGTCCAAAGATGCTCTCTATCTAGGGTTGCCACATATGATATAGGACACCCACGTAAGCTGAATTTCAGATAGACAGCAAATAATTCTTGGTATAAGTATGTCCCGAATATTGCTTGGGACATACTTATGCTAAGAAATCATTGGTTACTTTGCTGAAATTCAGGTTTTTGTTGGTTATCTTGTATTTTTATTTGTTAAATCTGGCAAACTCTGTCTCCAGTGCATTCTTAAGACACTGGGACTTTAGGGTGGTAGCTTCCAAACCACTGATGTGGATCTGGAGACCCAGGTGGGCTGACGGGTCTGAGTGATGGTGAGTAAACCAACTACGGGAGCTGTTAGGCTGCGGGTCTGTAGTACCTTCCTCTGGCCGCTGTAACGAAGTCCCACAACCGGGGTGGCCTAGGATGAGAGAAGTGTGTTCTGTCTCAGTTTCGGGGAAGCCATGGCTGTGCCCTCGATGAAGATGCTGGGAAGGATGCATTCCAGGCCCCTCTCCCCACTTCCGAGGGCCTCTGACATTCTGTGACTCGGGGAAGGTGCAAGTCGAATTTTCACACAGCATCCTCTCTTCTTCTCCTCATGTTGTTCTTCCTTTTCTGCGGGTCTATGTCCCAATTACCCCTTTTTATGAGGACACTGGTCATATTAGATTGGGGTCTCACCTAATGACCTCACCTTGCCTTGCCTGCTTCTGGAAAGACCCCATTTCCAAATCAGGAAACATTCTGAGATATCATGGTGTCTTAGTCCATTTGGGCTGATTTAATGGAACACCACAGACTGGGTGGCTTATAAACAATGGAAATTATTTCTCACTGTCCTGGAGGCTGGGAAGTCTGAGATTAAGGTGTGGCAGGTAAGGTGTTTGGTGAGAATCCACTTTCTGGTTCATAGATGGTGCCTGTTGCCGTGTCCTCACAGGGCAGAAGGAGTGAGGAGCTTTCTGGGGTATCTTCTTCTTCTTCTTCTTCTTTTTTTTTTTTTTTTTTTATAGATTTTATTTATTTATTCACGAGAGACACAGAGAGAGAGAGAGAGCAAGAGAGGCAGAGACACAGGCAGAGGGAGAAGCAGGCTCCATGCAGGGAGCCTGACGTGGGACTCGATCCCCGGACTCCAGGATCACGCCCTGGGTGGAAGGCGGGCGCTAAACCCACTGAGCCACTCAGGGATCCCTGGGGTATCTTCTTATAAGGGCAGTAATCCCTTCAAGAGGGTTCCTCCCTCCTGACCTAATCACCTCCCAAAGACTCGACCTTCTAGTACCATCACATTTGGTATCAGGGCTTCAATATGTGAATTTGGGGGGGGGGGTGTGCATATCCAGCCTACAGTATAGGTCTTAGGACTTCAGCATATCTTTTTTTTGGGAACACAATTCAACCCATAACACGGTCCCAGGACCATCGAGGGCCTTTCTGTTCTTAAACTTGTATTCAGAGGCCTGGAGAACCTTTCTACCTGGCCTGTGAACAATCAGCCGCGGTAAATCCAGAGGTGTCAAGTGATAGAAACACAGCTCATCAGACAACAGGCACAGAGAGGGCGGGAGCTGTCGATAGAGGGGCAAGTGTGCATCTGCTCAACGCTCCAGCGGTTGTGCGGACTTGGGGAAGTTTTCACATGGGATGGCCAACATGCACGCTTACTTCTGCAAAGTAAACATTTCTGGAAATGCTTGCTTCATGGAAGCAGCCCACGCATTTTGCACAGAATGTTACACAAGCTTTGGAAATCATGGGTGGAAACTGTTTGCAAAATCCTTTGGAGCCTTATAACAAATGTTTGCCTCGGTCTTGAAGCCTAAAACAAACAACCTTTCTATTTCAAAAACGTTGGCTAACGAGAAAGACATTTCTCGCTGAAAGGGACGGAAGACAGTGCCATCATTGCCAAAGAGGTATTGACCACACATCACGTTGGTAAAGCAAAGTCAGCCTGGGACTCTCATCACATTAGCTGCTTTTATCAGAAACAAGGGCGATAATCCTTTGTTGAATAGACGTGATGATCATTTTAACAAGCATAGACTTCTGATGTCTGGGTCGGTTGTATTAAACCAAAGGTCACTGTGAAAATAGTCAAAGGAAGCCCTGGCTAGGGTGAAGGACAATTTGTAGCAGATAAATATCTGGTTTCCATTAGTCCTTTTTCTTCTGCTTTCCAGTGAGAAGAGGTGGGACGCCAAGCCCATTTTGGCAGGCTGAAAAGTTGTGTGAATTTTCGAAGGGACAAACAGATATAAAATGGCTTTTAAGAATACTTACAGGGGCACCTGGGTGGCTCAGTCAGTTGAGCATCCGACTCTTGGTTTTGGTTCAGTCATGATCTCATGGTGGTGAGATGAAGCCTTGCATCAGGCTCTGCACTCAGTAGAGAGTCTGCCTGAGAGTCCCTCTCTTCCTCTTCCTCTGCCCCACCTCCCGTGCTCGTTTTCTCTCTCTGTCTCTCTCTCAAATAAATAAATAAATAAATAAATAGAATCTTAAAAGAAAGGAATATTTACAAAAGAGGCTCGTAGGTGGCTCAGCTGGTTAAGTGTCCAGCTCTTGATCTTGGCTCAGGTTTTGATCTCACGGTTGTTGAGATTGAGCCCTGCATTGGGCTCTGCGCTGGGCGTGAAGCCTACTTAAAAAAAAAAAAAAAAAAAAAAAAAAGAATACTTACAAACATTATGACTTTGAAGCTTGGGGGAATCCTATAGATCAGTGCCGTCCGAGAGAAATGTAATGTGAGACCTCTCGTTACCTAAAATATTGTAGTGATGTAATGAAGTTAATTTTAATAATATAGCTTATTTATTATATCTGCCAGATATGGTTATATCACCATATATTCATTTTTTTGATTAACCTTGGCATGTTTATTAATTGAGAAAATTTATTAATCTCAGCAAATTTAAAAAAATTTTTTTATTGGAATTCAATTTGCCAACATGCAGAGTCTCACTCCCCACCGGCCTGGACCTGCTGAATCAGCATCTGTATTTTAACCGGATGACTCCCACGCATGTTGGCTCATTGCAGTTTGAGCAGCTCTGTTGCAGACTTCACCTCTTCAGACCCTTGGGGCAGGAGCCTTCTGCACAGAGAGAAATGAGAAGGTATCTCTTTCCCTGTGGCTTGACCGCAGACCTGCAGCTGCTCTCCTGTCCCCTAGCTTCTCGTTGCCCTGGGCTTGGGGTCCCTGCTGATCCTGCTGCCCTGCACATGGAGTGTGCAACTGCTCCCATCTCTCTGGGGGTGGTGCCCTGAATTGCTGCACACAGCAAAAGAGAAAAGAAACGTTCAATTCCTTCCTCTAGAAATTGGGGCTTTGGAAGGCCCTGCTTTGGTTCAGGACGCTCAGCAATGGACAGTTGATTGCTCTTAGCCCTGAGGCAGGAGGGACAGTGTTCACTGTCATATAAAAAACTGTGCTTGTGTCGTAGGTCAGAGGAGCCAGCTTTTTTGTCGTATCTGGGTGAAGTCAGGGGGTGGGTGGGTCATCCAAGCTTTTCTCCTACTTTCTGGAGAATAATACTCTTCCTGCAGTTTAGATTCCCATTTAGAGGATCCGTATAAATTGCAACTCCATCTTGTGAAATTTATTGGCTAGCTTGCCTCAGTGCTGTGACTTCGATTCATTCCCCTGCTGATCCCGGGGTAGATGTGGTCACAGCAAGACATGCCTGTGGTTGGGACGTGAAGCTTGGAGGGGAGTTGCCACAGTCTCCTGTTTGAGGGGATTGAGTGCGTAAATAGGAGGCCTCCTCAGATGCCAGAAGGGAACATGCTAGGCTTGCATGTGAGTGTGGGCATTCATTTTATCCCCGTGCCTCTGGCTAAGGGGAGCCAGCTGGGACTCCAGTGGCAAAGGCAAAAAAACTTTGGAGCCTACTTCCTTGGTGGCAAGTCACTTTAGCCTCTTGGCATTTCTATTTTCCCATCCATAAAATGCAATTGACAGCCCTAGAGGGTGGTTTGTTGACATTGGAGAAGACATTTGAGAGGCTCCCGGGAGGGAAGGAATGAAGTATAGCTTCTGGGAATAACACATGTGTGCAGAAGAGATATGGAGATGTTGGGGTGATGATCTCTGAGCAGGAAATCCAAGAAATTCCCAAGGTGAGATTTAGCCAGAGAGGTCAAATCATCCATAGGCAATATAGAGACAAAAAGAGGAGGGGTATCTGGGTGGCTCAGTAGGTTAAGCATCTGACTCTTGATTTGGACTCAGGTCATGATCTCAGGGTCCTGAGACTGAGCCCCTCACTGGGCTCTGTGCTCAGTGGGGAGTCTGCTTGAGGATTCTCTCTCTCCTTCCCCTGCCCATCACCCCTGCTCACACACTCTCTCTCTCTCTTAAATGAATAAATAAATCTTTTTAAAAAGAGGAAAAATAAAATAAAACCACAAAGAAACCCAAGAGATTATGGAGAAAGATATTTAGCCCTATCATCACAGGTTATACATGACTCAATGGGAGTGGAAAAAACCTGCTGGTAGCTACATTCACATTTTGAGCGCTTCTGGAGATTTCTAGGCTGGTGGGTGATGTACACCCTTGCTCCGATCTCGATCAACATTCCTTTTACATGCCTCTTTAAGAAGGTTCCTAAGAAGGCAGCGGCACAAAAACTCCACTGGGAAACAAATTCCTTGCTTGTACAACGCAGCACAACTCAGGGTCTTCGAGAAAAGGATTGCCAGAGGCAGTGCCGCCGGGCTTGGCCCACCCATACGGCAAGGGCCAGAGGTCTGATTTTCCCTGGACACAGGCACAGAGGATGTGGACTCCTCTGGATTGCTATCTTTCACTAAAACAAGAGGTAAAACGTCCAAGTCAACTCTGGGATAAAAGTTTCTAGAACTTTCTAATAATAATTATTTACTAATTACCTAATAGTTTTTATAGGCTCTGTTCTTTAGGGCACTTGCAGGTAGTCAAACATGTGAAACGATTGGATTCTTTTATTTCTCTGGTAACACGGAATGGAATTCTGGATGCACAAATATATCCTTGATTCTGTGATACGGTGCCTTATGTAAAACGTTGCGTGATACGCTCACCATCTCTCACCAGACACAGACTTTTAATGCACCATGGGATGCATTCGCCCTTCCTGAGAGAATGGTACCCACACATGGCTGAAGACTGAAGAGCGTTAACTTCAAATGGCTCAGAGTTCATCTACTCTTAAAAATTAAAGTAAATAGCTATTTCCCCTCATTATCTAACTTACCCATGCCCTTGGAGAAAGCTGGGAAATTAGAGTGTAGAGTAAGGGATGAAATTTACTGTAACAACCCCACCAACCAACATAGTCACTGTGGAATGTTTTGGTAGAGAACATACTGATTTGTATAACTGAAAATTATTTGTAAGCACGGTTTAAAAACTTTTATTATGGGGGCACCTGGGGGGGCACAGTTGGTTAAAGCACCTGACTTTTAGTTTCAGCTCAGGTCGTGATCTCAGGGTCATGACTGGAGCCCTGGGTCAAGCCCTGTGCTCAGCATGGAGTCTACTTGAGTTTCTCTCTCCCTCTCCCTCTACCCCTCCTGCTATTGCTCTCTCTCTCTTTGAAATAAATAAATAAATCTTTAAAAAATTAAAAACTCTTATTATGGAAATTTAAAACCATGTACCAAGTTAGAGCAGTTTATCATGAGCTTGAAGCATGGGACAACTCTCAGTATCTGGCCACTCTTGTTCCGAAGCCTCTAACATCACCCCCCAGACCCCCAACCCAAATTATTTAGAAGCACATTCCAGGAATTATATAATTTTATCTCTAAATACTTCAGTACGTATCTGACAGATAAGGAAAAGATGAAAGCCTTAAAAACAAATAATTCTAATAAAGCCACAATATAATCTCATCTAAGAACAATAATTTTTAGGTATTACTAAATAGCCAATGTTTACATTTCCTTGATTGTCTTGTGAATTTTGTGTGTTTTTTAACAATTTAGTCAAAGTGGGCACTCAACCAAGTTAGTTCATTGAGATTGGTCTGTGTGTCTCTCTCTTATTCTGTTGTAATTTATTTATTGAAGAGACCAACACATTTACCCTGTAATTTTCTAGAGTTTGATGGAATCCCCATGATTTTGTCTAACATGTCTCTTTAGTCCTTTTTCTATCCATTAATGCTTAGATGCAGAGGTTTGGTCAGATTCGACTTGGTTTTTGGGAGTGTTAACACAACTATATAGATGTTGTTGGTCCTTCACCAGGATACACTTCATGTCAGATTTTCTATTTTCTTGTGATTATTATTGCCCAGATCCATTAATTCACTAGGAGTTTTAAGATGGTATCAGTAGATCATTTTTTCCTCTGTTTATTAATTGTTAATTCTTTTTCTCATCAATTCTTTTATTACTCTGCAGTTTCCATTGTGGAGGCAAAGGACAATAAAGGCCAGATTCATTTTCTTTGCCAATTTTCAAAGTAGTGATGTGTTCAATACCATCCTCCAATCGTGACCAATGAGCTTTTTGATATTATTATGAACTTAGAGATTTAATTTAATGCTCACATTATTCTTTAAGATTGACTCCTGATTTCTTTCGACGTGTTCCTAGAAATTTTTGGTAGCTTCCTTATTTTCTGGATGGTAAGTTTTACATTTACCTTGAGTGCTTTCCTGCTCTGACCTGGGATCAGCCATTCAAACAAGGAGCCCTTGGACTTTTTACATGGGAAATGGTATTTAGAGACCACAGTACAGTACTGTGGGTGCTCAGTGCTAGGTTTGATGACTGTTTCTAGGCCTTCTCAGTGAGCAGCATGTAGTTTCTTAAAGATAAGACATATTGTGAACTCATACTGATACATTATTTTATGTCATATGGTTGGGCAGGGCGTGGCTGGATGACTCCTCTGTTCCAGAAGGCAAGGACAGAGGTCCCTCAGTGGTATTCCGCTGGTGGGTGTGTCAGTCTAGAGGGCTCTAGGGGGCTTCATTCTCAAGTCTGGTGGCCTGAAGTGGATGCTGGAAGCATGGGCTCAGCTGGGGCTCCTGAGAAAAGCATCCTCAGGCTGGCTGGACATCCTACATGGTAGCTCCGGGCTCCTGAGAGCATGCTCCCAGAGGCTTCTTGGATGTTGCAGAAGTCTCAGGATGTCATTTCCATCACATTCTGTGGGTGAGGCAGTTCTCTCAGGCCAGCCTTGGTTTAAGAAGATGAAAGCCAGGGATCCCTGGGTGGCGCAGTGGTTTGGCACCTGCCTTTGGCCCAGGGCGCGATCCTGGAGACCCGGGATCGAATCCCATGTTGGGCTCCCGGTGCATGGAGCCTGCTTCTCCCTCTGCCTATGTCTCTGCCTCTCTCTCTCTCTGTGTGTGTGTGTGACTATCATAAATAAATAAAAATAAAAAAAACTTCTATAAAAAGATGAAAGCCAGAGTCCACCTCTTCACATAAGGAATGTCAAAGACTATGGGGCCATCTTCAGTCTACCATTGAAAACTTATGGTTTTGTGCTGACAGCTACCTTTTTGCTCATGCCTGCATATAATATCTGGAGTCTCCCATTCTATTTTTGCCTCTAGTCTGAGGACTCCTTAAAATGAGCAATATTGAAATCTGCGATTAACCTCTTCTTTCTACTATTTTTTCAATTTCCTTCCTATTTCCATCATTGGACTTGAGGTAACAATCAGAAAGCTTAGTCTACCTTATACACACCTCCCATCATTGCACCACTTGTTAGAGCTGTCCTGCATCTCCCTGTCAGAGTGTAACGCCATCGCACACCAGGCTTTTATCATTATATCCATCTTTTATTCTCAGCTCCACAGGGGAGGATTTACCACTCAGCACCAGTCCTTATGTCCGTGCTTCTCCACTCTGGATACATCTGCACAATATATTTTTTTTCATCTGCACAATATTTTAAGGTAGATGGTGTGAGGCAGAAGCCAGAAGCAGGCTTTTGCCTTCCGAAGCCTTTCTTTGGTGCTCTCAGTGCCCACTGCCTCCTTGCTGCTCCCACAGTTCTTTTCCATCTCCGGACATTACTTACACCTTCTGGCTCTTGGTTAGTGTTGAGCAGACCACTCAGAGGGTGGGGGCCGAGTGCCACCAAGGTGCTCATGAGGTTCATTCCTGAAGCCTGGAGGGGGAGGGAATCCTTGAACCAGCTTTTCCTATGCCCCTAAGGCGTTCTGGCTGACCCTGCTTCCATTGTGGCTGGTGCGGGGGGTGGGGGGGGTACAGGAATGCAGGAGAGAGAGAGAGAGAGAGAGAGAGAGAAGTGGGCTGGGGCTCAGAGCACAACTGAGCTCCAGCAATTGCCAGGCAGCCAAACTGCCCTCTAAGCACAGTGTCTGGTGAGTGAAGGTCCAGGGTTGTGCAAATGTACCAAGGTATTCAGAAGGTGAAGGAGGGAGGGCTGACTTAGACCAGGATGAGCTAACTGCAAAGGGTGGTGCCCAGGAAATGGGGACAGGCAGCCCAGGGCACCCAGGGAGTAGACTCGGAGGACCCCAGCTGTGGGGGCTGCTGCCCAGGACTTCAGGGGAGGAGAAAGACAGTGAGGCCTCGGGGATAGCAAGGTCATTGTGTCCAACGACACCTCCCAAGGCCCCAGTAGTCTTGCTGCCCCCGAAGCTGGTAGCTCCACGGTTGTTGCTATGTTCTCTGCGCACCTGTTCACCCTGCGGGCAGGACGAGACCCAGGGGGTGATGGATGGAGTGGCTGTGACCCTGTGGACAAAGACCTGGCCAGCTTCACTCATGCTGGAGCTGGTGCCTCTCTGGGGGACTTCTCCCTGTTGGCTTGCTTGGGGGTCAAGAGGCTCATACTGGGCCTACCCTGGGTGACTGTCAGCCTGTAGCTGCCTTGGGGTGGCCCAGGGTGAGGTCATGGGTAATTGTGCTTGGAAACCCATGGTGACAGCTCCCTCACAGCCTGGCAGTCTGCCCCTGATCAGAGAGGGTGGGGTCAAGACAACCCTGTGCCTGGAGATGCAAGGTTCTAGGAACTTCTAAAATGTGGACAACACTGTCTTGGCCTTCCTGAGGTTCATGGTCATTAGGAAGCTGAGTTACACGACTGAGTTAAATGACCCAAGAGGGAGTGGCACCCTCCTGGTGTCTCCTCATTTGATTGCAGCCCCACCAGGGCAGACAAACTGTCACCAGTGTATCCATGTGAGGGACAGATAGAAGTGTCCAGAAGGTCAGACGGGATGCCTGGTTTGGAAAATCTGAGCAGCACTTGCACCAGCAGCACCTGCTCTTGTCCAGAACCTCCCTCTCCTGTGTTCTGGGATGAGGATTGGGCAGCCTGCACTTGGCCGCCAGCTGGGCACCTTAGACCCTGCTGCCTGAACCATGGGACAGTCCCCAAACAGGTTGAAAGATGCCTCTACTACTCAACATGTCTTAGTCTGGTTCCGGCGCTCTGCAAGCTAGTGATTTTCTCTACTTCCCCCGGAGATGCATTTCAGCTTGCAGGCGGGGTTATTAACCAGGGCACGGTGACTACAAGCTTCCTAGTGTGGAAGCCCAAACTGTTGGTGCAAAAATATCAGAGGTTCTTCAACCTTGTTGGCGGAATGTGGAATTGGGCCTGCGGATTAGGGTGCACAGCAGGTGGCCATGCAGAGAGAGTTGGAAGGCTGTAGCTGAAGGGGTCCCTCTGAGCCTGGGCTGTGCACAGAGGCCACCTGCGGCTCTACGTCCCTCCTGCTAATTCCTTGGCTGTCCCTTGAGAACTTTCTGGCCCTGCTCTGCACCCCCCAGGAGGACAACCCATGCAGACAGTGTGGCAGGTTCTGGGCTTGGATCCTGGCAACCCCTCTACTGTGGTGGGCACGGGCTTCAGTCTGCTCCATGCCCGCTGGATGAGGAGCGGCTGGGGGTCCCCTACAGGAAAGGTGCCAGGCTCCGCAGATGGCCCTTCATGGTCATCATCAAGGTCTTTCAGCAAGTCTGCAAGTCAGAGCGTGCTTGGAGGGGGAGTCAGAATCCCAAGAAGGGGTGTCACCGCATGAATAAACAGGCATGCGTCAACAGGTAATTCCAGCTGTGGGTCATCCTGCAGGTCATTTCTTCCCTGAGGAAACCGTCACCCAGTGACTTACTCCCATGGTATTTGCCGAGAGGGGCTGCAAACACGAGCCCCACAAAAAGAAGAGTGGGGACAAGTTTCCAGAAGACTCAAGAGGTGGGGGCGAGGGGCCTGTGTGTGTGTGTGTGTGTGTGTGTGTCTGTGTGTAAAATACCTGGATAACTGCCTTACCTCTAGGTTGGATTGTGTTGGTTGGTTGCAATGTAGTGAGTTTGGTTCTCAAAGTCTCGGTATTACCCATTATTGACTGAACGTAACTTGGATGGATTGTGATCAAGTTTCTGTATTTGCCTAGTGACGTGGGCAGAGCACTGAGCTGCATTTGGACCTCAGCCCCGCCGTGGATGATGAGCTGACCTCAGCAGCTCCTTCGTGCTTTCTAAACCTTACTTTCCTCATCTGTAAAATGGGGCAGCAAGCCCTCCTACCTCACAGTGCTGTGGCGGGTGGATAAGGAGAGGGTGTTTGAGAAATGCTCTTGAGGCCAAGGAACGGGAAGCGTGGTCCCCGTTACCAGGCACACGGGCAGGGCCTGAGGCTCTTCCCACCCAGCGCCCTTCTGGGTGCCGAGCACGGGTCCTCATGCGCTATGTGCAGTGGGCATCTGACCCATCGCATCTGTCACATTCCCCAGTTAGAACTGTTCCCTGAGTCAGAAACAGCAAAAAGGGAGTCTGGACTAAACGCCATGCATCTGGTCTACCTCTTACCTGCATAAAGGGGTGTCTGGGTTGGACGATTTTAAGTGTGGGGCTTGGTTTAAACAAACACCACAGCAGCTCAGTGTCTTCGTTTGGAACTGAGGTGCTGACTGCTTGGTCCTTAGCTGGGTCTCCCAGCAGCTCCAACAAGGAGACCATCTGATCCACAAAGGAAGTGCCAGGAGCTCTGGTTGCACAAACTCCGCCGACAAAGCTCAGGGACACTGAATTCTCGGTGTCACCGGGAGGATTGGACTACCAGTGTCTTCCTTGTTGGTGACCTGAGTCTCCTTCTGAACCAAGCAGCCTTCTACGTATTTTTCCACAAGCGGAAGTGGTCACGTAAAATTTATATGACTTTATGACATGCCATTTGCTAAAAATAACAGCAATTATAATACACAAATCTGGGGCATTTCTCTGAATTCGAGGAGCCTGCACGATTTGGGGTGGGGAAGAGAAGATTTAGTGTGACAGGGCAGGGCCACTGTGTCCTGGCATTTCTCTCCGCACAGCTGTGTGTCACTGCTCTACATGTGTCTGTATATTTGTGTGTGTGTGTGCGCATGTGAGTGTGAGATAATCCGGAGATCCGTATACAGAAACTGTCTGAATTAGTCACCATGGGCTACCCTCTGTAACTGATGACCTCAATATTTTAGTGGCTTAATGCAATAGAATTTATTCCTTACTCGTGTAAAGTCTGACGGGTGGTGGAAGTCTGGTGGGGAGGAAGTTTGCTCCACGGCATGCTTCGAGGTCTGGCCGAGGCCCTTCTCGAGGACCATAACATCCTTTTCATTCAGCCAGCAGATGTGGGAAGGGAGCATATGCAGGATTGCACAGAAGTCTTAGGGGCCAGACGAGGAAGTGGCACATATTCCTTCTTTCCACATTCCATGGGCCGCAGCAGTCACATGTCCACCTGTCTGCGAGGGAGCCTGGAGAGGTGGTCCAGCTGGGTGCCCAAGACGCAGAGAAACCCAGAACTTCAGAACTGTAAGAGAATACATTTTTTTTTTTTTTTTTTGTGGTTTAAAGCCACTACGTTTGTGGTTACTTGTTACAGTAGCAGGAGGAAGCCAATGTGCTGGGCAAGGGGAGAGGGGGCTCACCAGGAACGCACCCCTCCTGGTGGGAACTGGCCAGGGCTGCTAAGGTTAGGACGCACTCCTGAAGTGTTGTTTGTAGGGTGAGCACAGTGGGCCAAGGAGTGTTTATGGGTGGCCATGGCAGAGATTGGATAATCTCTGAAGAGATTTCCAGGCTAGGCTGGAAGGAGCCAGAAGGAGTGTGGTGGCTCCTCCATCCGTGTTATTGAGAGTCTTCGATGTGTACCAAAGGGTGTGGGGACAAGTGGGGAAGGGGAGAGCCTAAAATCAGCACACAGGTGCCCTGGGCCGGATGAAACCAAAAGCTGATTTTTCTCTTCTGATCTTTTGTTTTCTCTTAGGAATGCAACATTGCACTCGGAAGAACGAATGACTTTTGGAATTATGCACTTTCTCACAGCTCCTGAATGGCAATTCCAGTGATTTCGATCGCCGAGTCTCAATGCATCGATCACATCTCTTTTCTAGCTGCAAGGCCGCGTGGAGCAGTTCTGTCCACTGTACCTTTGTATCCTGCACGTTAATCGCCTGACTCCAAATACGTATATGGTCCTTATGGCTGAAAGGCACAGTGTTTAGGGTCTTGTGTGTATATACGTTTGTGGAACATGCAAAACACTGTCCTCACACACTCAGCATTATGGAACTTGGACGTAATTTGCCCGGTGACTTTGTGGGTTATTCAGCAGTCATCTGCTGCAGAACTGCTTGGAAATTAGGAAATGCCTCCTGATATTGGTAATCAGCCCGCGCCTCTGAGCTGACAGTCTCGACGACGCAGAGAGGTTTCCAAACACTTGCGCGCACTTGCGTGCAGACCTGCTCTCCAGTGCCTTTCCCTGCTCACTAGAGCTTTTATTTGCAACTGTTGTTCAATCATGTATCAGTTGTGGTAATTATGTTTCATTAATTTGTTAAAGTTTTGTATTTGCTGTCATGTGCAATCATAACAGGGTAATAAAAGCCAATAATTTGTAGGTGATGGCAGATGGTGAGGATACAAATGGGTGCCAGGGAGAGAAATGAATTTATAGATCATTTCCTGGTATTTTTGTCTCCCTTTCTTTTTCTCCTGCAAAGTCTTTCTTTCTTTCTTTCTTTCTTTCTTTCTTTCTTTCTTTCTTTCTTTCTTTCTTTCTTTCTTTCTTCTTTCTTTCTTTCTTTCTTTCTTTCCTTTTTTTCCCTTTTGGTGTGTTTGTCTCGAGGACACGAGCCTCTGCGGTGCCAACTCTCCATGACAACTGTTGAAAACATACTGAGATGTTTTCTAAAAAAAAAAAAAAAGCCTCTAATAATAGTAATAGTAATAATAATAATAATAATATTACTGGAAGCAAGGTTAGAGATCAGCCAAGGCAATTAGAAAGTTTCTGAATAGCAGAGCAGCTATTTTTGCAGTTGCAATTCTGATCGTGTTGGAAATTGTCATTGTCTTGAATCATTTGATGAGAAATCTCTCTGGGTGCCTTGTCAGCCTCTGGTATGAGAGTCTTGGAAAAACAAGTGTGGTTTCTGGTTTCCTTTGGGGAGGGCGAGATGGACTATTTTTTCTTTTCCTTGAACAGCGTGTGATTTTGCCAGGTGTCCTTGTGTGGAGCTTCAGACGGGATGGCAGCAACATGATAAATGGCCACATGGCTCTACAAATAATTTGAAATCCTAGGGCAGTTCTCTTGGATTGGCTGGAAGATGGGCTGTGCCACCTTCCAGGAGAGTGGATATTGCAGATGAGTGAGATTTCTCCCATAGTACGCAACTATTTCATGCCAGTTGCCAAAAGGGCAGACCAATAAGGATGTTGACCATCTCTTAATGGAAGTATTGATTGACCAGTCTCAAAGCCTGTGGGGTGGCTGACCTCTCTAAGACCTGCCTGCCACGAATGTGACTCTGTCCCACACCTTGGACTTCAGAAAATTTGCAACGGCTGCAATTATGTCAGTGTAGCATCCAAGTGAAAGTTAGCCCTGAGGCTCTTGTTCTGACTTGAAATTACTAAAGCTATTTACGAATCTGGGATGCAGAGCACCTTCCAGTGGGAGAAATGGCATCTGAATGGCTTTGTTTGGATCCTGGCTACTGTCACTGGCTTTGTGGCCAACTTGCTCTTGAAGCATCTGGCTACAAAGACACAGCCAGCTTCAGGGCCTCCCATCTGAAGATGGGAGGGGAAGAAGGAATTTTGATATTTTTCTCTCCCATCTTCCATGGGCTGATCTCTTCCTTGAGGAGCAAATACCTGATGTTCTATTTCCAGAACCTCAATCTTCTTCACAGATTCTATGGAGTCTTTCCCCTGGAGTTTTATTGAGGGCAACAAGTCAATAAGGACTGAGCCAACACTGAGCCATATTTGCATTGACTTTAAGAAACTTTGGGATTGGCCCCCAATCTGACACTCCTCCTCCAGGTTCTTCCCCATGAAGCATTTCTCCTTCTTGGGCAGCCTCCTTCTGACAAAGGCCAGGGTTGGGGAGGTCTTCCCTGGAAGTTCTTGAAGCCCCACAAGTATTGTTGACCTCCGGGGTTCAAGGAGTTTTGGAGCTGAAGAGCGTGTCTGTGTTCCTGGGAGTGGAGAGGGCAGGAGGAAAAGCGCTTTCCTGCTGATGAGTTTATAGCAGCGATCGGCAAACTTTTCCTGTAGGGGCCAAATAGTAGGTATTTTTTAAGGTTTGCTGATCATCTGGACAGTTATCAGCTCTGCCCTTATAGCATGAGAGCCGTTACGGACAATACTTATGTGAATGACCACAGCTGTGTTCCAATAAAGCTTTATTTGCATAGACAGGTAGGCAGCCAGATTTGCTCAGTTGGCTGCAATTTTCCCCTTTTCTGTCCTCAAAAAACTGAAAGACAGGGAACTAACCCGTTTCTCATTATCTCAGCTTTTTGACTATAAAAGCATAATTACATCATACTTGGAGAAGAACTGAAAGGCTAGAGGAACGCAGAAAGTGCTAGTAGGCCACAGAGGAGGGGCACCTATTTAATCTACCCCAAATGGGGGCTCCCGTTGGGTGAAAAGACCTGGAGGAAAGAGAGAGTCTGGGAGCTTCTCAGGTATAGTGGTCCTCCAGATGGATTTTGAGGAGAAAGCAGGAGCTTCAGAACGTCAAGCCAGAAGGGGATTCAGGGAAAACCAACGGCCCTTGCAAAGGCCGAGCTGGAGTGTGTGGGTCCTGCATGCGCCCTGGTGTGTCACCACCTAGATCAAAAGGACCAACTTTGGTTGCAAAAGAGACTGGAAAGGCAGGCCAGGACCAAGCCATGAATGGTCTCCCACTTCATGCAAAGGAGTTTGGGTGCTGCCGAGCACTGAGGGGTTTTGAGCAGACACGATCAGGACTTGGAGGACAGTGAGAAGGGGCATCGCAGTGCTGGGATCCCTGCCCCATGGGGATGCCGACACTTGGCCTTGGCCTGAGGACCCTTGGATGAGGTGTGAGTCCTCTCTGTAGGTCTGGCCCTGGGCTCACAACTCCTGAGGGTCTTCAAGTTCAGCCGCTTGTGTCTGTGACCTTGGGCCAGCTAGCAGATTCCTCACCCTGTGTGTGTGTGTGTGCGTGTGTGTGTGCGTCCCAGATTATTCACCTGGCAGGTGGTAGTGCCAGTTACCTCACCCAAAGACGGAAAGGCATTTTATGGTTCGATGATCATTTTTATGTGCCAGCTGAGCCTGGCTCTAGTACGAAGTTATTTAATTAAACACTAATCTAGGTGTGGCTGTGGAGGTATTTTGGAGACGTGAGGCTGACTGAACAGCTAACTTTCAGTAAAGGAGATTATCCTCCATAATCTGGCCGGGCCTCTCCACTCCAAGGTCATAGGAGCGTATCTGGGGTTTTCTCGAGTAAGAAGAAATTTCACCTGTGGACTGAGGCTCCTGCTCTGCCTGAGAGTTGCCAGCTGCCCTACAGACTTCAGACTTGGCCAGCTAGAACCCACACTGATACACCCCAATTCCTGGACATGCACCCATCTCTCTCTCTCGGTCTCTGTCTCTCTCTGTCTCTGTCTCTCTGTCTCTCTCTCCACACACACATACACACACATGCTACTGGTTCTGTGTTCTTCTAGGGCCCTCACTGATGCATTTGGTAAGGGCAACACTGAGGTCTGTGATGATGAATTTTATTAATAAAGTGATTTTACTTTGTTTTTTTTTTAAAAGATTTTTATTTATTTATTCATGAGAGACAGACAGAGAGAGAGAGAGAGAGACAGAGACAGAGACATAGGCAGAGGGAGAAGCAGGCTCCCTGCGGGGAGTCTAATGTGAAACTCGATCCCAGGACCCCGAGATCACACCCTGAGCCAAAGGCAGACACTCAACCCCTGAGCCACCCAGGCGTCCCAATAAAGTGAGTTTAATGGTATGTTTTCCATTATGAAGGTAGAAAAAAATAATCTGTCTTGAGTGGAGAAGGTGGATCCTTTTTGATTCTTTTGCCTTCCTCCTTGGGGTAATCCAGAGAGAACAGAACGTCTGTTAAATCAAACCCTTTGTAAGTGTGGTTGGTGATGGGTCCCCCGCCCCCAACCCCAGTTTGTCTAGACTGGCCATGGAGGAGATGTTCAGTCATGACTCCCAGGTATGATTCAAGACACTTGCAGGCATTGTAGGTGCTTGCCTAATTCCAGCTCCGCAGGTGAGATTACTCCGGTCATGCATACCCCAGCAGGGCTTTGTGGGAAAAATCCAGCAGTGCGTTTAGGCATTATTCACCCTTGCTAATGAACAAGTCATCTGTGTAGACAGCCGAGCCAGCCTGGGGAAATGACTTCAGGGCCACAGAAGAAAGTTATGAGCCGTGTTGAGTCTGACCCTTAAAGTAAGTTAGCAGGTTGGCTTTCGGGCTGAGCGCCAGGCAGGGGGAGGGCACAGGCTACGGGGCGGGGTCTTCTCCCAGGCACTGGCTGTGCTCAGCAGCCTCTGTCCCCCTCCCAGAAGCCATGCAACAAGTGCCTCTCAGTGCTCGCAGGCAGGGCCTTCGTGTGGTTTGGCCAATGGCCTGCAAACCAGAAGGGGATTCCTGGCCACCGGGGTGGCAGTGGCTGGGGAGAATGACTCACTGCAGAGGCCAGAGAGTCAAAAGGCCACCATGGACATGGCTCAGAGGCCCTGGACAGACAAGGGGGCCTTCTGGTACCCATCATTCTGGAAAATAGGACAGTTAAAATGGAGGAAACATCGGAGATGGGGGGTTGGGGGCTTGCTTCTGGGGAGAAGGAACATTCGTGAGTTTCAGTGGCTGTTTCAGGATTCAGACCTTCAGTGGTTTTTTTTTTTTTTAAGATTTTATATATTTATTCATGAGAGACTCACAGAGAGAGTCAGAGACACAGGCAGAGGGAGAAGCAGTCTCCCTGCGGGGAGCCCGATGTGGGACTCGATCCCAGGACCCCGGGATCATGACCTGAGCCAAAGGCAGATGCTCAACCACTGAGCCTCCCAGGTGCCCCTAGAGCTTCACATCTGCAGAGAATGGGAAGAAAGGTTAGAGCATTGGGCCCTGGCCAAGAAGCTGGATCCAGTGAGGGCCGCGCCCACTCTGGGAAGACGGGGACCTGCTGCCAGAGGCTGGGCTCAGTGGTTTCACCTCTGCAGCCCCCACCTCTGCGGCAGGTCAAGGGCTGAAGGGAGATGGGATTCCTGCTGCGAGCAAAGAAGGGTTGGGCAGGTTCCTAGGAAAGACTGGCCGTAAGCCACCGAGGATGAAAGGAACCCACACTTTGTTTCAGTTGCTAAACTTCTGACCGGGGTTCCTTATTGGGGTGATGAAAACATTCTAAAATGGACTGTGGTGCCGGTTGCACAACTCCGTGCATATATTAAAGGCCACTGAATTATACACATTAAATAGGTGAATTATATGACACATAAATTCTATCTCAGCACAGCTGTTAAAAATCCATCAGGCCGAGTTAAATTTGAATTTCAGATAAATAATGGCTGATTTGTTAGGATAAGTGTGTCTCTTGCAACATTTGGGACATACCAAAACCTCAGTCATTGTTTATGTGAAATTTAAATTTAACTGGGCGCCCTGCACCCCATCTCAGAGCGCCCTTCAGTCGTGTGAGAATAGCTTTGAGAGTCACTGAAGCTGGTATTTGCTAGTTGTTTTTTTTTTTTTTTAAGATTTTATTTATTTATTCATGAGAGACCCAGAGAGAGAGGCAGAGGCAGAAGGAGAAGCAGGCTCTCTGCGGGGAGCCCGATGTGGGACTCGAACCTGGGACCCCGGGGTCACGCCCTGAGCCAAAGGCAGACGCTCAACTGCAGAGCCACCCAGGGGCCCTATTTGCCAGTTTTCAAACCCCCTGGGCTACCTGAGTCAGACACCCATCAGCCCAGAGCCTCCCGACTCCTCGGCAGCACAGAGGTGGCTCCTGTTTTCTGAGTGCCCCACCTCTGGAGCTTTCCCTAGTTACCCCCACACAACCTGTCATCTGTCCTGCCAGCCAGGGAGGCTTTTCCTGGCAGCTCTCGGGGCTGCTGCCGTGAGTGAGCAGGACACACGGGTTATGAGGGGAAGCCACCTGCCTCCTGTCCGCACACCGCCCTGTGGGACAAGCCCTTCGTTCCTGCCACCTTGTTTGAAATCAGGGCAGGCCCCGTGGCTCTTCTGGTTGCTTTTGCACCATCAGTATCTGGGCTCCTACCCCCACCCCAAGACCCTCAGCTCAGGCATGACGTGTCCGGCCCGTGTGCTCAAACCCCTCACTTTGGTGGGAGTCCCCAGCCTCAGGAAAGGAGGATGGGGATGGGGGCCGCTTCTGTCTATACTGCACATCTTCTTGCTGACCCCTTCCCCCACTGTGGCTCCGACCTTGCCAGGGGGCCCGGGGAAGAAATGGGGGACAAGACAGACTTGCTTCTCTGGTGCAAAATGAGCAGGCCTTGGAGGGTGTTTACACAGACCCTTTCTCATATTCTGCACAGATTCCTGAAAAAAATTCGGATTCTGACTCTTAATATAGGAGTCTGCTTTATTCTTAAATGTGGATATTGATCGCCAGTTGAACACTTGATCTTTTGGTCCGCACATCTCTCTACTCCCGCCCTCAGATCTTGAAGTGAAATGCCTCCTCCAGGGACACACGCACAGTCATCCCCGCACCCTCGGGGGTGGGGGTGAATCGTCCAGTTAGAGGAGCCCTGGGCTCCAGCTTGGGACCCATAGTCCCTCGAGGGTCGTCCTTGTGTCCTGGTGAGCCACGCTTGCATGGAGGCTCCTTGTTTAGAGGTCATCGGACTCTGGATCCAGGAAACTCTAGGTCATTCTCTCTACTTGGGACGAAGGCAGGTCCCCAAAATATTGTCTGACCAAAAAGACAAGAAAGTAGTAGCTCCTCTGACACCTTCAGGGGGTGGGTGGATATTGTGTCACCTGTGCTTGCTCAGAAAGAGGGGACTTAGATCCCTCTCTCAAGTGCCAGGGACCCAGGACATTCTCCAGAGAATTGTTCTGGAACTTTTCCTGGACTGGTCACCTGCTCAGAGGATGAACGGTTTCCGGAGGCAGGTGGTGGTGATGGTCGCGCAGCACCGTGAAGGCGCTAATGCCGGTGAACTGGGCCTTTAACCATGATCAATATGATAAATATTGTGTTATGCCTCAATTAAGAAAAAATAAAGGTAAGAAAACAGAAAGCCAGTGTGAGAGGCCAGCCCCCCACTGCCACTGGGAGAGACTTGAGATGATCCTTCCCAAGCGCTGGGCGCCCTGACGCGGCTTCTCAGCCTGGACGCCCTGGCCTCCCCACTGAGCCGGGAGCAGGAGCAAATCCCAAGGTCAAGGTGCTTCGTCTTCAGTGGAACGCTGCTCCCAGGGGTGGACTGTCTCCCAGCCGCAGGCACCTGCTGGGGGTGGGAGCCAGGCGCGGGCGCTGAAGCGGGCTGGTTCACCCACTGCCTCCTCTTCCAGGTCGGATGCCAGCCTGCATCGGCTACATTACTCCTAAGTCATGCAGCCAGAACGTGCTAGAACCCGAAACTACTGGGACACCTGGGTGGCTCAGTGTTTGAGCATCTGCCTTCGGCTCAGGTTGTGACCCCAGGGTCCTGGGATCGAGTCCCGCATCGGGCTCCCCGCAGGGAGCCTGCTTCTCCCTCTGCCTGTGTCTCTGCCTCTCTCTGTGTGTCTCTCATGAATAAATAACTTAAAAAAAAAAAAAAGAAAGAAAGGAACCGAAACTAGACCCTTGTCCATCTATTCTAAGGCCACGGTCTTAACTGCTCATATTTATCATCATTCATTTTTTTCAAAAACCGTTGTTCAGATTCCCCTTCTCCCTGAAAGCATCTCGCACTTTCCAGGCTGGGAGTTGCTTCCTGTTGCGTGTCCTCATGGCACTTGTGCTCCGAAAGGACAAAGTCTTGGTGTCTTTCGTGTGCTTGTTTGCCCACCTGCCTCCCCCATCAGACCAAGCGGCCCTGCAGGGCAGTCGGTGCCGGGCCCGTCGTGGTGCATGACTCCACACCTGCAGCCTGCGAGGGCCCCCGAGCTGCCTCCTGGCTCCGCACCACCGTGGCCACCAGGCCCGCCTCTCTGTGAATCCCTGGAGCCTTAGACATGACAGCACAACGTTGCATACATTTCAAAATCCCTCCTGCGGTGAGGACCCCCCTTACTGAGTACGATGCTGTGGGGAATGACTTCTCTTCTGCCAGGGGATCAAAATATTAAAGGAAGATTATGTCTTTCACAGCTGGAAACAAGTCTTATTTTTCTCTGGCGCCTTTCATTGATTTGTGGCTCAATATTCTTTGGGGGGGGGTATCTTAATTCTTCAGCATTCTAAGCGAGGAACAGATTTATTTGGCACGGCTGGCATGGAGGGGTTAGAAGAGCCCCCTGTTGGTTCCTGAACCAAGGAAATGCATCTCTGCGGCCAGCAAAGCAAAATCCCACGTTGTCCTTTGTTCTTCCGGATGGGTCTCTGCTGATGCTATCCCATTGATCACATTAAAATGAAGACTTTCTGTTCAGTGAAAGAGACCTAGGACAAGGCAGGCTTGCAGGTGTCCCACCGGAGAAAATATTTGTACCATCTCAGATGGATAGAGGATTAAAGTGGAGGTCTGATGACACAGAAAAAAATTCTTGGAGATTATCAGGAAAAAGGTTGGCTGTCTGGCTAACTTGCATTCTTGCTTCTTGATTGTTTTTTTCTTTTAAACATCTGTCCTTTATAAGTAAGGAAGAAAAGGTTTTAATGGTAGAAAATATTTAGGCCAGGGAAGGCCTAAGGGTCCGTTTGTGATGTCATGACTCAAAATATAGAAAATTTTAATGTAGGGGCGCCTGGGTGACTCAGCAGTTGAGCATCTGCCTTTGGCTTAGGTCGTGATCCCGGGGTCCTGGGATCGAGTCCCGCATTGGGCTCCCTGCAGGGAGCTGCTTCTCCCTCTGCCTATGACTCTGCCTCTCTCTCTGTGTGTCTCTCATGAATAAATAAATAAAATCTTTTTAAAAAAAGAAAGGATTAGAGTCCTTATAAGAAGAGCCACCAGGGAGTCTGGGTGCCAGCAAGCTAGTAGGAGAGTTCTCATCAGAAACTGGCCAGGCCGGCGCCTTCATCATAGACTTTTTCCCAGTCTCCAGAATTGTGAGAAAATAAGCTTCTGTGGTTTATGCCACTCACTCAGCCTGTGCTAGGTTGTTTTAGCAGCCTGAGCACACGGAACAGTCCAATAGTTTTAGATCAGATGAAGTTAGGGTGAATTCTGGGTCTTCCACTTGCTGATTGAAGAACTCAGACAAGACATTTAATCATCCTGAGCTTGATAAGTGATGAAGGATTAATACACTTTGCCAGTAGTTTTGTCATTAGGGGTAAGGATAACATTTGGCACTGAGTGGATGCTCCGCAGGATTTCATTCACTTGTCGAGGATGCCCTATGGTGGGCTGCCTTCCTAAGAGGCAGCCTTGCCCAGCCCTTGAATTTTTGGGAAACAATGAATGCTTGCTCACTTAGAGGATGTTTGTCATTGGAGTTGGCAGGGCAAAGGGGACTCTTTTTCCTAATTCAGTATGTATTTCTGGATCAGTTCCTTTCATTGTAAGGTAATTGGCACAGAATCCTCTTGGGAAGAAACCAGTTCACACCACTATGAATGGAGGTATGCAGGTGGTCATTACTGGTCTAAACTCCCCATCGAGGCTCTGAGGAACTGGAAGCTTACAATGGAATCCAACCCCTTCACTTGGACTCAGCCAAGATAAATTAATCTTTGCTCCAAGGGAAGATGCTTATAAAAGAGCCCGAGTGTTTACTTATATATGGTGAGAACCTTCGCTCCAGCCACACACAACCAATATTTAATTAGACACCAAATACTAATTCTAAGGTGAGTCTTTATGGAGGCGTCAAGAGCGCTGAGAATTAGACACTCCCATTGCACCAGTGTCTAGGTTCTGGGTGGATTAGGAGACAGGGTGGCCAGGAATGTCTCTTTGCTAAAGCTGAACAACAAATCTCAACGTTGCTTCTGCAAATGTCTGAACAACACTCACTCAACATCCCCCAAATCCTTGGACTGAGAGTTTCTGTTGAGCTTGAATTTTGTAAGCACGGTAGAGTCACCACCTTCTAGGATTCCAAGCATGGTACCATATTCTGATGACCTATTCGTCAGCTCAACAGAGGATGACCATGTGGAAAGAATCCAGAATTTCCTTTGCGATTTGATGTTTGGATTCCAAAGGGGACAAAATGTGAGATTGGAAAATTTATGTTATCCTTTTAGACTATTATTTCAGGAGAAATAACACTGACCTTTGATCCATCAAAAAGTTTAGACAGCCCAGGATGAACCCACTTTAAGTTTAAAGATGAGCCTCATTCTTTTTCTTCTAGAAGAAGGAGACTCTGTGGCCTTGATTTTGCTCCTCTTCATCCGTCATGGAGTCTTCCTTCAGTGCTTGCCTCATCCACTTTCCTGAAAGGCCACTCTCAGGATGGCCATGTCTTGAACTACTTGTCTTTAAGGGTTCCAAATTTACTGTGCTGTTTCCACAGGGTTTTCCATCCCCTGTTCCAGGTTGGTGAACTTTATAAGCAATGGAACTTGGTGTGGAGAAGGTGGTCAGCAGGAAGTGTCCCAAGTGATTAAAAATGTTTATCAGCCGCCAGTGTGAATTGTCTGCCTGCTTATTGAGAATGCCTCAGTGCATTGTTCTGGAATCCTGGCATTGGTTTATTATTATTATTATTATTATTATTATTATTATTATTTTTAGTAGGCTCCACACTCAGCCTGGAGTCCAATGTGGGGCTTGAACTCACAGCTCACAAGATTGAAATCTGAGCTGAAATCAAGAGTTAAATGCTTAATGGACTGAGCCAACCAGGTGCCCCTGTGGCATTGGTTCTGATCCGGTGAGACCCCTCAGTGGCACCCAACCTTTCGTGGCAGGTGACAGAGAGCCTCATTCAAGAGTTCACATTGGAAGGCTAGCCCACGAGAGGAAATTCTTGAAACTGTAGGTTTCTTCTTATTACACAGAGATTTATTTATTTATTTATTTATTTATTTTTTAAATTTTTTATTTATTTATGATAGGCACACAGTGAGAGAGAGAGAGGCAGAGACACAGGCAGAGGGAGAAGCAGGCTCCATGCACCGGGAGCCTGACGTGGGATTCGATCCCGGGTCTCCAGGATCGCGCCCTGGGCCAAAGGCAGGCGCCAAACCGCTGCGCCACCCAGGGATCCCTACACAGAGATTTAAAAAATTAATTATGTAAACGACTGGCAGTAGACTTCTTCCAAAGGGGGAACTCATCATGATGTTTGGAAAATACCTTGGGGTAGGAAAATGACCCCCAAGAAGCAGTGCATTACGGGGGCTCATGAAACCCAGCGAAGTGAACTGCTTTGTCAGAGACAAGAAGAGGTGGGAGCGGGCAAGAGGGAGGAGGAGGGAGATGTCAGGAAATGTTAGTGATGGTGCGTTTGGGTTGGGGTGGACCCGACAGGAGCTGAGAGGACTGCTAACTCAAGAGCCTCGTCTGCAGCTGGAGAGTGTTTTCAAACCTTCAGTGTCCACCTTGTGAAAGATTCCCACCGCTGAGCTAATCACCACCATCCCTCAACTCACATGTTTGCTTTTCTGTGCCTGTGTGACTCCACTTCTACTCTCTTGGCAAATTGCAATTAAAATCACAATTACATGATACAGTGTTTTCAGCTGTAGTCACTGTGTTATACATGAGATGGTCAGATCTTATTTCTCTTCTAACTCAATGTTTGTACCCTTTTTACTGACCTCCTCCTCTTCCCCCTGGCCCCAGCCCCTGGCAACAATATTCTACTTTCTGCTCCTATGAGTTTGACTTTTATTTATTTATTTAAAGATTTTATTTATTTATTCATGAGAGACACACACACACACACAGAGAGGCAGAGACACAGGCAGAGGGAGCAGCAGGCTCCCTACTTTGATCCCAGGACCCTAGGATCATGCCCTGAGCCAAAGGCAGATAGATGCTCAACCACTGAGCCACTCAGGTGCCCTGACTTTTTTTAATTTTTAATTTTAATTTAAATTTTTTAGCTCCCACATTGGGTCACAACTTTATTAGGGAGAATTTCTCACCACAGTTGTGCATTTGCCCTGCTTGGCTGTAAGGAAGTCACGCTGTCACCATTACCCCCCAGCAGACAGCTGGACTCAAAAGACGCACGAGCTATTAGTGGTTTCCTGAAGCATATGCTGGAAGGTTGGCTAAGGCCATTGGGCAGTCGGGGTATAGTGTGTCATCCCACGTTCCACTGCAGAAGCCAGCCTCATGATTTCTCCCCAGCCATGTCTCAACACTTCCTGGAATGTGTCCTTTGTGGCTTTGGGGGAGAACTTACACAACGGACGGGATCCTGGGATAAAGCGTGTGAAGTGCTAGTTTCTGGCAGAGAGTAGACACCAGTCATTAGGACATGAATGTATTTCAGGAGCTCCTCTGATGATAACTGCTCCTACCACATTAGAACCACAAATTGGTTTCTCTTGGAAATGGGGCACCAAGATGGCCCAACATGCTGGTGCTCAGTGGGGTTTGTCACAGTGAGGAAGGAGAACGTGTTCCTCCCGGGGCCTCTGGTTGGAGCAGCTTCCTTAGAAGTAAGATGCCTTCAGCCCCTAGAACGTAGAATATTCCTACAGAGCAGTCCCCAGAGGTGCAGGATCCATGGCAAGCTCTGGTCATTGCAAGGAAGCTCCTGGCTTCCGCAGTAGCTCTTCTACTGTTTGGCAATATAAAAACACTTCGTTATCTCTTTTGACTCCAACTAGACTACAGCCCTAAAAGTGAACAGGAAAACCCTAAATTCAATAGAAGAAAATGTAGGAGGAAATTTTTGGCCCTAGAGATTGGAAAGGATTAGGGAGCAAACTTTAAAAAGCTCATCTCATAAGCAAAAATAGTGCATAAAACGTTGTTGCCCATGAGGACCCCATGAACAAAGTTAGAGGATGACAGATATAGAGCAAGTATTGGGTTGTAGAAAGTTATGTCCCTAACTAAGACCAATGGAGAAGGTGCTAGAAACACCTACAGACCAACAAGAGAAAGGAGGACTTCTAGAGGAGGAAAGGGTGAAGGATATAGGTGGGTGATTTACAGGAGAGGCGACGACCCCATCCGCAAGCATATGAGGAGCTCCCCGTTCACATCAGGAGAATACAAAGCGAAAGAATAAGATACTGCTTGAAGTCCATTAGGCAAAATTAGGATGCTTTCTAATTTTAAGAGTGGGTGTGTCAGTGGAGAGAGGAACCTCAGGCTTCGCTGGCAGGTGTAGACAGGTACAGTACTCTGGGGAGCAAAACGGTACACTTAATCTAAGTTGGCATAAGCATACTCGGTAATAAACACCCGTAACAGGAGCACCCAGCAATAGTGCTTCTGGGCAAAGATCTCAAATGCATGTTGATCAGCACCCTAGGTGGCGGGGGGGAGGGTATAGGGGGAGGTGCACTGTTGTGGGAGTCCCAGGAAGCTGGACACACCTGGCTGCCCACTGCTGGGGCCCGCAGGCGGGTGATGTGGGGGGAGCACCAGCACAGCTGATGAACCAGATGTGCTGGGCGGTCCTCACTGGCTCACGTACACTCCACTGATGTCTCGCCCTTCCCCTCTTCCAACACAGCTCCCCGGTTTTCTTTACCACTAACCAACTCACCCCCAATAACTTGCCATTTATCACTGGAGAGTTTTCCTACAGTCGTCTTCGTTGTGTTAGTTACTAAGGATCATTGGAAAGGCCCTCCTGTCCTCCCCGCTCCCTCCCTCCCTTCTTCGTTCACACCCGGGACGCCCCTCATGTGCTGGTGCCGTGCTGTGTGCCTGGAGTGCAAGAGGGAACCAAGCCCCCAGGCTAGCTGACCTTCTGGAACTTCATGTTCATGAACTGATGATAATCTACGTATCTTTTATTTGTCATAAAGGCCAGCAGTTCTCAACCTTTTTGATTTCTTAATGCTCTTAAAAATTATTATTATTATTTTAAAAATATTTTATTTATTTATTCATGAAAGACCCAGAGAGAGAGAGAGGCAGAGACATAGGCAGAGGGAGAAGCAGACTCCCTGCAGGGAGCCCGATGTGGGACTCGATCCCAGAACCCCGGGATCATGACCTGAGCCAAAGGCAGACGCTCGACTGCTGAGCCACCCAGGCATCCTGCTCTTAAAAATTATTGAAGACCTCAAAGAGCTTTTGTTTTTGTGGAATATGCTAAGCAGAGCATTTTTATTGTATTAGAAAGTAAAACTGAGAAATTTCAGAAATAATGACTGATTAAAAAAGTAACAAACCCATTGCATGTTGGCATAAATAAGATCCTTTTATTAAAAAACCTGTATTTTCCCAAACAAAATCATCTCATAGGAAGAGCAGCATTATTTTGCCTTTTTTCCCAGTCCCTTTATGGGCTGGATTGTACGTAAAGCAGGACCCTGGATCCTCATATCTGCTTCTGAATTCAACCCATTGGAATATCACATATCACAAAGCTTCTGGAAAAACCCCACTCTACACCAGAAGAACAAGAGTGATAATGACAAATAACGTCTTAGTGTTATTACAAAAATGGCTTTGACTTTATGGAGTCCCTGAAGGGTCTGAGTCTCCCAGGGGTCCCTGGCTCGCCCACACTCTGAGAACCACGGGCACTGGCTCCTGTGAAAGTGTGGTCAGTGCCTTGACCCTGTAGAGATCCAGGGCTGAAGTCTGGTTGAGATCATCACATAGTGACACACAAATCAGAGGTGGGGGGAAACTGAGGCACTGCACGCCATAAACTTTCTTTTCAGGGTTTCATCCATGCTCATTTTTTTTTTTTTGACTATAAGAAGTAGGATATAGGTGGCTCATTGATTTTTTTTTTCCCACTGGTATTTTCTGAGCAGTTCCTAGGGGTTAGTCATTTTGCTGATCTCTTTGTTTTGCCAAAATCTGTCTATCCTTTGTGAAATTTTATTGTATTTTATTTATTTTTAATAAATAAAATATATTATTATATATTATTATATAATAATATATTATATTATTTAATAAAATAAAAAATATTTTATTTATTTATTTGAGAGAGAGAGCACGAATGGGGGGGTGGCTGGAGCAGAGAGAGGTGCAGACTTCCCGTTGAGCAGGGAGCCCAAGGAAAGACTCTACGTCAGGACCCCCAGATCATGACCTGAGCCAAAGGTAACCTACTGAACCACCCAGGTGCCTCTCCTTTGTGCACTGTTAGCATAACAAAGAGCTTGAGGCCAATGAATCAAATGTTATGAAAATGTGGAGGTGCTCCTGGGCCCTCTGACTGCCTGATAGCTTCGAGCCGTCTGCATCCCCCGGTACCCCTGGACTCTTGTATATTGGGAACATGGGGGTCACACATCCTTGGAATGAAGGCAATTCTCAGAAAAATTTCTGGAAGAATTTAGGTGGAAAGGGAGACATCTCCAGCTCCAAATTTCTGATGGGTGGAAACAAGTGGCTACCTGTTGGAAACCCACTTTTCAGGACTGCGACCCCGCTCTGTGCCTGGTGCCAGTCAATAGGTCTGAGATGTGAGTAATTTTGTAATCGCGTAGTGTTGGCAACAGCATAACTGTCTCCTAAAAGAAGACTGGTTGTGCCTGTATGTGGGGGGACATCCATACAATGGGATGCATCAAGGGGTGTGCTTTCTAGTACCGAAGGGGATAGCTCTGCGCGGTCACTTAAAAAGCAAAGTGCAGAAGACGGTGGACAGCGTGCTATTCTTTGCGTGAAGGGGGGAATATATATCTGCTTGTATTTGCATAATAGCAGTTGAAGAATATATAAAACCATCTCTTGAGGGTGGGGACCTCTGGGTGGGGTGGGGGTGAGGGTGGGAAACTTCTCGTATGAGTGCCTTCTTAAGCCTTCTGCTACCCAGTACCTGTGAGACGCGTTCAAACATTAAGTCTAAGAATAATAAAATAAATAAAAAAACCCCAGGTCAAAAGCAATGCAAATCTTTTTCACCGAAGCCCTTTGGTTTTTCTGGACAAGGACTGGAGGGAGCCCTGTAAACTGAGGCAGCCCTGGGCTGAGGTGAATGACCTTTTTTTTTTTTTTTTTATATTGGAGTTCAATTTGCCAACATATAGCATAACACCCAGTGCTCATCCCGCCAAGTGCCCCCCTCAGTGCCCATCACCCAGTCACCCCAAACCCCCGCCCACCTCCCCTTCCACCACCCCTAGTTAGTTTCCCAGAGTTAGGAGTCTCTCATGTTCTGTCTCCCTTTCTGATATTTCCCACTCATTTTTTCTCCTTTCCCCTTTATTCCCTTTCACTATTTTTTATATTCCCCAAATGAATGAGACCATATAATGTTTGTCCTTCTCCGATTGACTTACTTCACTCAGCATAATACCCTCCAGTTCCATCCATGTTGAAGCAAATGGTGGGTATTTGTCATTTCTAATGGCTGAGGAATATTCCACTGTATACATAGACCACATCTTCTTTATCCATTCATCTTTTGATGGGCACCGAGGCTCCTTCCACAGTTGGGCTACTGTGAACATTGCTGCTAGAAACATCGAGGTGCAGGTGTCCTGGCGTTTCATTGCATCTGAATCTTTGGGGTAAATCCCCAGCAGTGCAATTGCTGGGTCGTAGGGCAGGTCTACTTTTAACTCTTTGAGGAACCTCCACACAGTTTTCCAGAGTGGCTGCACCAGTTCACATTCCCAACAGTGTAAGAGGGCTCCCCTTTCTCCACATCCTCTCCAACATTTGTGGTTTCCTGCCTTGTTAATTTTCCCCATTCTCACTGGTGTGAGGTGGTATCTCACTGTGGTTTTGATCTGTATTTCCCTGATGGCAAGTGATGTGGAGCATTTTCTCAGTCTGATACTGGCACAAAAACAGACACATAGATCAATGGAACAGAATAGAGAACCCAGAAATGGACCCTCAACTCTATGGTCAACTAATATCCAACAAAGCAGGGAAGACTATCCACTGGAAAAAGGACAGTCTCTTCAATAAATGGTGCTGGGAAATTGGACAGCCACATGCAGAAGAATGAAACTGGACCATTCTCTTACACCAGACACAAAGATAAACTCAAAATGGATGAAAGATCTAAATGTGAGACAAGAATCCATCAAAATCCTAGAGGAGAACACAGGCAACACCCTGTTTGGACTTGGCCACAACAACTTCTTGCAAGATACATCCATGAAGGCAAGGGAAACAAAAACAAAAATGAATTATTGGGACTTAATCAAGATAGAAAGCTTCTGCACAGCAAAAGAAACAGTCAACAAAACTAAAACACAACCTACAGAAAGGGAGAAGATATTTGCAAGTGACATATAAGATAAAGGGCTAGTTTCCAAGATCTATAAAGAACTTGTTAAACTCAACAGCAAAGAAACAAACAATCCAATCATGAAATGGGCAAAAGAGATGAACAGAAATTTCACCAAGGAAGACACAGACATGGCCAACAGCTCATGACCTTTTGGTTTTAATGACGTCAGACTTGACCACTGCCTAACTGGGATGGATGCACAAAGGCTCGGGCCCAGATCACCACTGTCTGGCTCTGCACAGCCTCTCACTGACTTTATTTTTATTTAGAAAGAGAATGTAGGGAAAGGCTGGGTTGAGCACGGGGCTACCGCAGTGTGCCTTGGAAGGGGCCAGGAGCGGCCAAGCATTCTTCGATTGGGTGCCTGAGTGTGCAAATCGTCAGCAGGACGGTCCTCCCTGAGTCCCTGGGCAGGAAGGCGGTAGGGGAAGGGAAGCTCTCAATTAACAAGATCTGGAGAAGGTGGTGGCGGCCTAAGTGTTTTCAAGGCAGTTGTGGCCTTAGGTATGGGATCTGGAGACGGCTCACATGAGGCAGGAATGAAAAGGGCTGGGTCCTGACCAAAAGTATCATTTTCAAATGTTTTTAAAAGCACATGACTCTTGGGGCACTGAGGTGGCTCAGTGGTTGAGCGTTTGCCTTTGCTCAGGGTGTGATCCTGGGGTCCTGGGATGGAGTCCCGTGTAGGGTTCCCCACAGGGAGCCTGCTTCTCCCTCTGCCTGTGTCTCTGCCTCTCTCTCATGAATAAATAAACAAAATCTTTAAAAGAAAATAAATAAAAGCACATGACTCTCATAGTATTGTATAGTAAACAAAAGCCAAAGTTGTTGCTTAATTAATGAGGAGAAATAGGATTACAACTTTTCTTCGTGCACTTCCCTTTGCTCGAATATACCGGCTGTGCATCTGTGCCTGCAAACAGCAAAGTAAAACATCATTGTAAGTCCGAGCTGGCTTCCCGTGTCCCATCTGGGTCGGCTCCCGCCTGTGGGCATGTGCTCGGAAGGCCTCTGTGCTTGACTAAATGCTCTTGCCATCGTGAATTTCTTCAAGTTTGAACAAGGGAACTCCTATTTTCATTTTGCACTGGGTGCCCAAATTATGTGGGCGTCCTGCATTTAACTCATTGCACTTGGAGCCAGAATTCTATCACAGCTCTTTTTTTTTTTTAAAGTTATTATTAACTCAATTTATCAAGTTGAACTTTAAAGGAGAAGTCTGCTCTTCTTGAATTTTATTTCATTTTCTTCTTTAAAAATTAAAAGAAAAAAGATGTTATTTATTTATTCCTGAGAGACACACAAAGAGAGGCAGAGACACAGGCAGAGGGAGAAGCAGGCTCCCTGTGGGGAGCCCGATGTGGGACTCGATCCCAGTACCCTGGGATCACGCCCTGGGCTGGAGACAGATGCTTAACCCCTGAGTCCCCCAGGTGCCCCTATTTCATTTTAAAAACACTCTGCAGGTTGGTTTTCTATAAAGGCAGTCTGTCTACTGGAATTGTTTTGTGGAATAACCCCTGATAATTGGCTCATAATCTTTCCTGGAATTAGATATTTGTTGGCATAGGAGGGGCTGAGAAACCACAAAACCAGAGCCCCCACCTAAGGTAAATGAAACTCGGTACCAGCGAATTATTTTATTATATACATTGAGTGTTTAAACAGCTTTATCACCATGGGTGGGTGTGTGTTTAGGTTTGCATTGAAGTAGAACCTTCAGTGGGATCTATGGAGCTACCAGGGAAAATTTCTTTTTATTTTTCTTGGAAGGTGTGAAGAGTTTTAATTTCAAAAAGCATATTGGGCAAACATATACTTTCGCCCGAAAATTGTCTGTAGTTTTGAAATGGGCTGCTGTGCTCTGCTGAAGGATTATCTCTCAGTTTACCTGAGGCTACGTTAACAAACCAGCTCTTTTACGTAAGCAGGACTATGCCAAAGGAGGATGGGACATGGCCTCGGGGAGCATCCTCGTGTTTTAGCCTTTGTGCTTCATCAGGACGTGTCAGAAACAACTGGGCAGAGGGTTTGGTTTTAACTCAATCCTTTAAGAAAGTCTGAAACGCCCAACTGAATTTTTTCTTTTAAAATTTATCTTTTAAAAACATTCTACCAACTCTTTTCCCTTGACCTATCTGTGCATGTTTGGAGATGAACGACCTTTCATCCGTGCCAGAAATCACAGCTGGAGTACTGCTGTCTAAATTTTCAAAATATTCATTTTTAGCGCACGGTCATGCATATTGTGGGATCCACATCCAGTAGACGGCCTTGACATCTTTAGCCTATTCATTTTATTTTTATTTATTTTTTATTTTTTTATTTTTATTTTTATTTTTTTAGCCTATTCATTTTAACATGTACAATAATATCATATGAAGCCTGTATAATCGAGAGTGGATTTTATGCATATTACACCATTTTTTTTTCTCTCTAGGGGTTTTAGTTTTTATTGAAAAATAGAGTGGAAAGTCCAGAGAGTCACCTCCCCGCCCTCCCTCCCTGCAGTGTCCCAGTTATACACGGGCTGTATTACTGTGGCATGTTTGCTGCAAAGGACGAGCCAACATTGTTCACTATCGTTCACTAGAGCCCCTTGCTTACACTCGGGTTCACTCTTCGCGTTGTGCCTTCTATGTTTTGACACACGTGTGCTGATGAGTACAGTCACTACGGTATCACACAGCAGAGTGTCACTGCCCTACAAGTGCCCTGACTATGCAGCCCCCAACCTCCCACAAGCCTGGGCCACCACTGGGCTTTTTACTGTCTCCATAGTGTTGACTTTCCTAGAATGTCACAGAGGTGGATTCGTAGAGTGTGCAACCTCCTCAGGTCGTCTTCTTGCCCTTGGTGGCATGCATTTAAGGTTCCTCAAGGTCTTCTTGCGGCTCGATAGCTTCTTTTTGTGCAATTGCTGAATAACTCTCCATCGTGCACAGGTGCCGGCTTTAATTTATCCATTCGCCTGTTGAAGGACACCTGGGTTGCTTCTGACTTGGTAATTTTGAAGAAAGCAGCTACGGGCATCTGTGCCCAGGTTTGTGTGTGGAAACAGGTTTTCTACTCATCTGGGTGCATACATTTCTTTATCAACTGCAGCTCTACGACAGAGGAAAAGATTGTTTTAAAACATGCTTCCCGGATTGCGTGTGAACAATGCTGTGTGTTAGGAACATAAGGTAAAAGTGAATTTCGTGCCTGTGGAATATACTGATCTAAGCACTGAGGAGAGGCAGAGGTGATTACACAGACCCCAAGTAGACACTTTGTCCCCCCACCCCCACTCCAGCCCTGTGAGTCACAAGCGGTCATGGTCAGGGTCACATGCTAGGAGGCTGCATTAACTGGAATCTTTCCATTTAAAGGCACCCCCCTGTGTGACTGGCTGTTAGGGCCGCCTAGTGATTGGGGCTGGTCAGAGTTGTAAACAATGAAATTTCTCAGGAGGCATGCCAAGCATTACTCAGATGCTTTACTTGTATTAGTATCAGGCCTCCTGCCAATGCCTGGGTTATCATCCACAGGCACCATCACTAGGGACCTGGTCCTCCAGCCCAATTTTGGATCTGTATTCGACATTGCTCATCTTCTACCTGGCTGGTGGCCTGTTGTATATTCAGAAAACAGCCTCATGTCCTGGCCACCTTTGATGTTGTCCTTGGCTAAATACTCTAAAGCCCCCATACCTCTCCATCCATGCTTTGGGACATGAAGTGCTCGTGACTTCTCCTCTTGTTACTCCTCTGGTTCTTTAAATACAGACCATACTCTTTCATTGCTATTCTGATCATCAATGGTTTCCATCCAGTCTCAGGACCATGTACTATTTAGCTATTTCTTTTTTTTTTTTTTAAGATTTTATTTATTTATTCATGAGAGATACAGAGAGAAAGGCAGAGATACAGGCAGAGGGAGAAGCAGGCTCCATGCAGGGAGCCCGATGTGGGACTCGATCCCAAGTCTCCAGGATCATGCCCTGAGCCAAAGGCAGACACTCAACCACTGAGCCACCCAGGCGCCCCTATTTAGCTATTTCTGTTAAAACTTTAGCATTATGTTGCTTACAAACTTACATTCTCTGGATTGAGATATAGCCATCATGGAATAATATTTTTAAAAGGTTGGCTGGTATATGTTTTATTCCCACTATTTTTTGTGCATGCAAAAGTATCTATTTCTTCCATCAGAGTGCAGATGGAATTGAGAACAAAGAAGTTATTTCTCAGCTTCTGGAGTAAATATTGAACGGTTTTTAAGTGCATGGTGGAAACAATGATTTTGAAAGCTAGGCTTTCTCTGTGCTGACAATAAATTGATAAGTAAGTGAGGGAGAGGGAGACTTTCTTATAGGAGGGTGCTGACTGAGAGGAGGGTGCAAGTGTTGCATTTGCAAAGATCAACATATTGCAATCATTGCAGTAAATACTGCTTAAGGCAAGAATATCATCATGCATGTGTGAGTGTGTGTGTGTGTGTGTGTGTGTGTGTGAAAGAGAGAGACAGAGACAGAGACAGAGACAGAGATAGAGTTTGACGAGGAGCAAGATATTTACATACTTGTGTAGAGCATCTCCCTGCCCATTGCATAGATTGCTCATTATTTGCAAGGGAGGAAATAAAGATAGTACTGTGCAGACACCAGGTCACACTTTTACTAGATGACTAGAATCAACATCATAATTGAGGAGGAAGTGACACTGGGTGCTCAAGACAGGACACCCCACGAAGGACAAAACATTTCTTATGACATATCTAGTTGGGGTGCAGAGCCTGACACTAACCAAGAGGAAACATCAAACAAACCCAAGTAGAGGAACATTCAAATGTCATGAAAGACAAGCAAAGTTGAGAGCTATTAAAAGAAATTAAAGGAGCCTAAAGAGACATGATAACTAAGCACAATCTGCGATTCTGGACTGGATCCCGTATGAAAGGGGGGGAAGTACCCCAACTAACAGTTTTGGGAGTAATTGATGGAAGTGGAATATAGACTCTAGGTTAGATAAAAGTATTGTATCAAAGCTAAATTTTCTGAATTTGATAGCTTTCCTGCAGCTCTGTAACTGAGGTGCCTCGGAAATTATTGCTGTAGTGTTGAGGTGTAAAGGGCCATGATGTATATAACCCACTCTCAAGTGTTTGTGTACATGTACATATATGTATGTATGTATTATGGCAAAGAAAAGGCAGAGCAGAGTAGGAGGGAGTGGGACCATTGAGGACATTGAGGTTGGGAAGGGATGGGCAGGTGGCAACAGCCAACAGGGGAGTGGATTCGTTTCCTAGGGCAGTTGTAACAAAAGACCACAGACTGGGTGGTTTTTAACAACAGTGACTGATTCTCTCACACTTCTGGAGCACAGAAGTCCAAAATCAATGTGTTGACAGGCCCATGCTCCCTCTGAAGGCTCTGGGGGAGGATTTTTCCAGCCCTTTCCAGCTTTTGGTGGTTCCAGGTTTTCCTGGGCTTGTGGCTGCATCACTCCACCCCTGCCTCAGTCTTTAGCTGGGTTTCTGCTACTATGTGTTTCTCTGTGCTTCAAATTTCCCTTTCTTCTTCCTACATAGACACCAGTCACTGGATTTAGGGCCCATCCTAAATCCAGGATGATGTCATCTCAAGATTTTTAGGTAATCATATTTGCAAAGACTCTATTTCCAAATAAGGAAATGTATTCATATATACAGGCTCCACGTAGGTATGAGTTTTTGGGGGGACTATTAGGCCCAGTACGGGGTAGGTCAGCATAGACTTCAATGAGAATGTAAGATGGAAGAAAACTTAAAGGAAATGAGGGAGTGAGCCAGAAGGCTTTCAGGGTTAAATATGTTCCAGGAAGAGGGGGCAGCTGGGATAAGATCCCTGAGATGGGGCTGGCCTGATGTAGTCAAGGAGCAAAGTGGCCAGGGTAGAGGGAGTGGGTAGGACAGATAGCTGCAGTGGAAGAGGCATCACGGAGGGTCTTGTAAACCATTGCAAGGAGTCTGCATTTAGGTTTGAGTGAACTGGGGGACATGCAGGTTGCTGAGCAGAAGACTGGCACCATATAGTTAAGGTGATGAGGACAGGAACAGAGAGACTGACAGGAGGCTGGAGTGAGAACCAGGTGTGAGCTGAGGGTGGCCAGGCCCTGAGCCTAGAGGGGTGAACAGGGGTTGGGTCCTGGACATGATGTGAAGGAAAGGCCAACAGGATTTCCTTACTAATTAGAGGTATGTGAGTGGTGTTGGGAGAGAGTGAGAGGAAGAACTGAGCAACCAGAAGATGGGATAAAAGTTATGTGGGGGCAGTGAGTTTGGGTGTAGACAGCAGGAGCTCAGCTTTGGGCACACTGAGAGTGAGATGCTAGGGTTGTGTTGAGCTGGCTGTTAAACACACAAGTCTGGAATTCGGGAGAGAGATCGGGGTCAAGGACACAGATTGGCATGTGGATGGCTTTGTTCGTTATTGGATTTTCTTAGATGTTATTATTTTTTGACTTACAGATGGAAAAGCAGGCAGAGAGAGGACAGAGAAAGGAGAGGAGGTGAGAGGAGGTAGTAGGCAGCTAACTGGTGTTAGACAGTTTCACGCAGGGGCACCTCTTGCATATTAGTGGTGTGAAGGGAGCAGGAAGGGCTCCAGAGTCAGACAGACCTGAGCCTCTGTTTCCACTGCTGTGAAATGGGGTAATGCTAATCAACATCCAACCATCAGGGACTATGGTGAATGAACAGCGAGGGAACGCCTACCAAGACAGTAACAGTAGCTAACGCTTCATGATCCTTACTATGAACGCTTCATTTGTGACAACTCTTTAACCTCACAGTAGCTATGAGGTGGGTTGATTATCCTTTCCGTTTGGTTGCTGAGCTATCTGAGGCACAGAGAGGTCATACATCTTGCACAGGGTTACACAGATGGTAAGAGGCAGTGTTGGCTTCATTCAGGCCATCTGTTTCCAGCACCTATGCTCTTCACCTACACAGCTTGTCTGCACGTTTGCTTGGCACATACTACATATTAAAAAGGTATGCATGTGCAAAATGAAGGTAGTATAATAGGGAGGGCTGGGAATTATAAATAAAGGGGCTGAAGGGGTTTAGAACAAGTCTCCCCAAAGTGTGCCATTTTGATATGTGGACTATTTTGAGCTGAAGTCAACCAAGGCCCAACAGACTGAAAAGAAACTAACTTCTCTCTTAAACTGACTAAAGGAATTTAGATCGGGGGCCTGGCCCAGAAGGAGAACTATTACCAAGGCATAACTTTTATCCAAATGACCCATCTGTATGGCAGGACCAACATCTGCTTATCACGCATCTGTTCTTCTTGTCTCCTGCAGATCACCCCCTTTCCTTTGAGGCACCCAGCCCCATCCCATTCTTTACCTCAAGATGGCATATAAGCCTTCATTGCCTGACTTGTCCTTGGGTCTCATTGTCTTTGTGGGGCCCATGCACATACATAATTAAATTTGTTTTTCTCTTGTTAATTTATCTTATATCAATTTACCAGCCAAAGAACCTAGAAAGATAAAGGAGGAAAGTTTCTTTCCCAGCAGGGTCATTTTCTACCACGGGTCCTGGGACCTCCCCCACCCCCAGGCCAAGGAAGTGATGCCCATGGCTTTCCTCATTTCCTTGGGTTGTGTATGAAGTGGGGAGCAAATGAAGGTGAGTGTAAGGTGGAGAAAAGAATGAAGATTCCATTCTGTTCTGCTGTCTTAAAATGTTTCTGCTGATCAGCCTGGGGGTACTTTTCTTCATATCCTATTACCTTTCGACAATAATTTCTTTTATTCCTGTTTTCCTGAATTGCCTGTCTCCCTCTGGGTTTTATCTTTTTCCTGTGTGTGTAGAATAGAATCATCAAAGAGTTATTGAGTAATCCAGTGTTCCATAAACCAGAAGCATTTCCTTCAAGTTGGCATCCTAGAAGGCAGGACCAGGGAGGTCATATCTCCTTGGCTCTGTGGTAACCTTGTAGTCCCAGGGTGTTTGCTCCCCAGGGGGGGTTGGGGGGCTAAGGAGGGTGGGGGCTGGGCAGCCCCATGTCTGCAGAGAGTGCACATATGATGTGTAGGAGGCACCATCCCCAAGCAGCCCCATCCCCAAAAGACAGCTGATGCTATCATGGTGTTCCTTAAGGTTTCCTAACCAGTGAATGGCTCTGAAGACCCATCTCACATTAATGACCATGAACTACTCTGCTGAGTGCTCAGTTTTGGAAATGAAGCTGATCAAAAACTTGTAACAGACAAATGTGACTCCAAGTCACCTTGTAAATGTCACAGGGGGAGCTGAGGGGGATGTACCTCGCTCTGGAACATGCAACACTACATTGGGCTGTTTCCAGACCTGGAGACTGGTGAAGGGTGATGCTAAGACAGATGGAAAAAACATGAATGTATCTCTATTCCTAAAATATGGAAAAGAGATAAAATGGACCCTATTTCCAGAACTCTCCCTGGGCCATTTGTGGAAGTGGGTGGAGCCCTGTGACCACTCCCACTTCTCTTTTAAAAACAAAACTAAGTACCCAGCCAAGCAGCATCAACCACAAACCCCAGGTTACTTATCTTAGTAGAAAAATCCTCAAATCACTGTGAAGCAATGGGAACTTCAGAAAAGTATAAAGAAGAAACGAACAACACCAGTGATTGTGCTGCTGTTCACATCTTGGAAAGGAAAGACACTTTCCTTCCTATTTGTTTTCTCCATGTTCACGTGTTTCCGTGGCGTTGCAGAGCTAAGATAATAACCTGGATATTCTTATGCTTCCTACATATTTTCACTTAATAGTATCTGGTGATCACATTCAACTTTGAAAAATTACTGATTATAATTAAAACCATTTTTTGACTATTTATTTATTTGGGTGAGAGAAAAAGAGAGAGAGAGAGCATGAGTGGGAGGGGCAGGGGGAGAGAGAGAATTTCAGGCAGACTCCGAGCTGAGCGTGGAGCCTGATGCAGGGCTCGATCTCATGACCCTGAGATTAGGACCTGAGCAGAAGTCAAGAGTTGGACACTTAACTGACTGTGCCGCCCAGACATCTGTGTAATTAAAACCATTTTTATGAAGATGATTTTAATTAATCTCTCTTCATCATAGTATGTACTATCATATCGTAAGTGATATTACCAATTTACAAGAGTTGGATCTTAGGCTGTTTCTAATTTTTTGCAAGATCAGTTATGCAGCAATGAACATCCCTGGAAGTACATTTTGATACATATCTCAGATTTGTTGCTTTGGATGGGGGTTCTCCAACTTTCCCCCAGAGTGTAGCTTTCACAGCAACATTGAGATCTTCACTTTGTTCTTTAAATGTTATGGGAATTTTACCTTCTCTTCCATGTTGTTGAAATGCTGCCTTCAGTTACTAATCACCTAAGTGACCTAAATCTAGCCTGACCCCCAAAGCTTTTCAGGGCAACAGATATCCAGAGAGATGTGACCAGGACCCCAAGCCCTTACCCTCACCTGGTCCACGGTCATGCACCTCAGGGGACATTTCAGGACTCCAGAAGTGGAATTTCAGGGTTCATTGGTGGGAACTTTTTAGAGGTTTTGGGTACACGTGGCCATCATACACAACCAAATAAATTCCGTGTGTGTAAAAGTGAAATATAGAAAATAAAACTAGAGACAAGTTATGATATATGGATGAACACTGATCTATTTTCAGGGTAAAGGGATTTTAGCCATAGAAGCAAAGGAGCAATATAATAAAAAAATGAAAAGATCTCACTATATATCCAAAAATGGCATGAACCAAATTAAAAGCTAAACAATGAAGCTAGAAATCTCTCTTTGCTCTACATGTATATCACGTATGTATCTCTGTGTGTTTGTGTGTGCATGTGTGAGACAGCATCCATCTCTTACTAAGATCACTTTTGAAAAGATTTTATTCATTTATTTGAAAGAGAGAGAAAGGAAGCACAAGCAGGGGGAGAGGCAGAGGGAGAGGGAGAAGCAGGCTCCCCATTGAGCAGAGAGCCCAGCGTAGGACTCCATCTCAGGACCCCGCGATCATGACCTGAGCAGAAGGCAGATGCCTAACCGACTGAGCTACCCAGGTGCCCCTAAGATCACTTTCGACACAAATTAAACCAACAGTGTTCAATGAAAGAAGGAGTTCTGAACAAAGACGGACAATCACAGAAGAAATGGGAATGATTGATAGACATTTGAAAAGCAGTCAACCTTTGCTAACCAGTGAAGAAATGTTAATTCATGCGAAATGCTACTTTCACCTGGCATAGTGACAGAGAATTTAAAAAATGCGAATGGCCAAACCTAGCAAGGACATGACCCTCTGTGGGCCCTGTCCCTCCTGGGAGCGCCATCGGTTAGCCTGTGTCTTCCCCAAAGCCCACGACCTACTAGCTGCCTGCCTGCATGTCCACCCTGCCTGGTCTTCTCCCCATGCTCACCTAACAATATTTCCTTCATCTAAACCCCTGTTACCCTGTGCCCAACAGGCTCTCATAGCAGGTAGTACCAGCCATTTTAATTGATAATATTGATACTAAAAATAGAGTTTAGAAATATTTAGCATTATGTTACTAAATCTATTCATCTAGTGTCTACCATGAATCTGCAGTAGGCACCAGGTGCTGCCCTGGGTCCCGGGGAGGCTGCAGTGGGTAGACCAGACCTGTTTCCCCTGCCCTGGAGCTGGCTTGCTGGTGCGGGAGACAGATACTGAACAACTGAATACATGAAAGAATAAAAGTATAAAAGTAAGGTTTCAGTAGGGGTGATGCCAAGAGAAAATAAAGTGGCAGGGGCAAGAGAGTAATGGGGCATAGTGGGGGGTGGGAGGCATTTTGGCTCAAGGTGTGAGACAAAGTAGCATCTGAGATGAGACCTGGTTGGAAGGAGGGAGCAGGTCATGGAAAAGCCTGGGGAAGATCTAAAGCAAAGGGGATGGCGTGTGCCAAGGCCCAGAGGCAGGGCCATATCTGGGCCATTCCAGTTCAGGAGCGAGGCCAGTGTGGCTGAAGAGCAGTGGGGATGAGGAGGCGGTAGGAGATGCGGGCAGGGAGGAGGCCAGGGGTGGGAACACACAGGGAGGGCCTTGTAGGTCATGGGGAGGCTTTGCCCAGTCCTCAGGGAGGGTGGGAGCCTCTGGATCAAAGGACTTTCCAGAGGACTTTCCTTTGATCCAGAGGTGGGAGCCTCTGGATCAAAGGAATGTCATGGTGTGACTCTAATTTTTTTAATTTTAATTTTTTAAATTTTTAAAAAATCTCATTTATTTGAGAGCAAGAGAGAGCACATGAGTGGGGGAGAGTGGCAGAGGGAGAGGGAGAAGCAGGCTCCCTGGTGAGCAGGGAGCTCCATCGCAGGACCCCGAGATCATGACCAGAGCTGAAGGCAGACGCTTCACCGACTGAGCCACCCAGGCTCCCCTGACTTACTGGTTTTTAAAATTGAGATAAAGGTCACCTAAGGGTCATCACTGCAATCATTTTGGAGTGTATGATTCAGTGGTTTTCGTATGCTCACATGTTGTGTGGCCATCAGCACTCTCTAGTTCATTAACCATTTTTCCAGAAGAAACCAGATACCCCCTCAGCCGACCCACCCCTTCCTCCCTCCGTCCCCTGGCATCTGGCAACCACTGCTCTCCCGTGTCTGTGGATTTGCCTCTTCTGGGCTCCTCATGGACGTGGAATCATGCAACACGGGGTCCTCCGTGACTGGCTTCTTTCACTCGTATTTCCTCGGATTCCCAAGCTTCATCCATGTCCTAGCAGGCGTCAGTGCTTCCTTCCTTTTTATGGCTGAATAATATTCCACTGTCTGGATGGACCTCATTATGTGTACCCGGTCGTCAGGAGATGGACATTTGGGTAATTTCCAGCAGACTGATGGTGAAGGACTCTCTCTGGGCCCAGGGAGGGCAGGCAGGAGGCACCTGCAATCAACCCAGTAACTCAGGGGGGTGAAGGTGGTGCAGCAGGTGAGCGGCCAGAGGGGGTGGGCGCCGAGCCAGGGTGAGCTGTTTCCGGTCATCCCCTGCCTGCTTGGTCACCTGCATGCTGGCTTTAGAAGCTCGGTAGGGGGCACCTGGGTGGCTCAGTGGTTGAGCATCTGCCTTTGGCTCGGGATGTGACCCTGGGGTCCTGGGATCAAGCTCCCTATTGGGCTCCCCGCAGGGAGCCTGCTTCTCCCTCTGCCTATGTCTCTGCCTCTCTGTGTCTCTCATGAATAAGTAGGTGAAATCTTAAAAAAAAAAAAAAAGAGAGAGAGAGAAGCTGGGTAGGTCACTGTGAATGAGCATCCTTCCCCTGGCCCGCGGGATGGCCTGCCCCCTTACTCCACCTGGCGCCCACCTACTTTCCGAGTTCCTTCTGTTGATGCAGGATTGACTCACCAGCAGTGGCATCTGGAGAGCGCTGCGCGTCCTGCACCAACGCCGAGATGGGTGTTAATAGCGATTTTCCTCGGTGGCGGAGAGGACCCAGCAGGTCGGGGACAATGGGCCCCAGCTGAGAAACGGTTTGGAAGTGGCCTCACGCTGCCGTGGAATAAAGTCCACAGGCTCACCTTGCCCGCCGCCCCAGGACCGCTCTCCGTGTCCCCCTGGGGATGGATGTGCTCAGCACAACTTCTCAGATGAAGCGCCATCCACTGAGTGATTTTATTTTTTATTTTTTTTAAAGATTTATTTATTTATTTTTAAAAAGATTTTATTTAATTATTCATGATAGACATAGAGAAAGAAAGAGAGAGAGAAAGGCAGAGACACGGGCAGAGGGAGAAGCAGGCTCCACGCAGGGAGCCCGACTCGGGACTCGATCCTGGGACTCCAGGATCGTGCCCTGGGCCAAAGGCAGGCGCCAAATTGCTGAGCCACCCAGGGATCCTCCACTGAGTGATTTTAAAGCAGCCGAGGAGAAAAGCCTCTTGAACAGAGAAGTGGATTCAGTACTTCAGGTCACACGTTTACCGTGATTTATTAAATTAGGGAAGCAGAAGGCGTGATGTGTTTTGTAGGTGAAATGGGCTGAAGTCCGTGGCCCAGGGGTCGGCAACTGCTGCCCTCACTAGTCATTTCTTTTAGTTTTGCTTTTCATTTCCTTTTTTCCCACGTTTTGAAATGTTTTTTTCTCATTTTATTTATTTATTTATTTAAAGATTTTATTCATTTATGTATTTGAGAGAGAGAGAGAGAGCGAGCGAGAGAGACAGCATGAGCAGGGGAGCAGCAGAGGGAGAGGGAGAAGCAGCAGGGAGCCTGAAGCGGGGCTCGATCCCAGGACCTTGAGATCAAGACCGGAGCCCAAGGCAGACACTTCACCGACGGAGCCACCCAGGCGCCTCATCTTATTGTAAATGAAACATAAACTTATATAAAACTCAAAAATTACAAACTTGCCCAGAGAAAGAGGGTAAAAGCGGGTCAGAGTGCAGACGCCGAGGGGCTGGGGCCGTCCTCGCCTGTGCGCTGGCGTTCTGGTTGGACGGTCCTGCTTCTAGCAGCGTCTCTGGAACCCGAGATGCTGAATCCACGTGCACGTCCCTAGTGTGTGAATCCACGTGCATGTCCCTCTGACTTTCAGCTCCGGGCTCACTGTCGTGAGCACCTGCGGCCCAGGAGGCCGCGACAGGCTCGTAGCTGGGAACGACGGACGAGTGTGCTGGCGAGTCTGGACCACTCGGACAGACCTCTCGGGTCGCCTCTACCCAGGGGCGGGGAAGCAAGGGATCAAAAGATGGATCAACATGGGGAGGCCCCAGGTGGGTCTCAGGCTGTGGCTCTGCGGGTGCCAAGTGCGAGTCCTTCATGGCCACCCCATTAGCACTGCGGGCACAAGCTGATGCCTGACCCTGTCCTGATTCTAATTAGTTTGTTAAGTGACTCAGAGTAGCACTGGCCATCAGGTGTTGGGGTGGCCTTGCCGAGTAGGTGGCGAATGTGGATCAGAACGCCCAGGCTCTCCACCCCCGTAACCAAAAGCTCTGATGCACCCACTGGACCATTCTCGGAAAACTCGTGCATTTTGGTTGAAGCTGTGAACCTCAGGCAAGGTTTAGAGGTGGCCTCCAGGGAGGAGGTGGCCTTTCTTCCTGCCTTCCTCCATCTCCCTGGGTGGAAGCTTCTGCCGGGGTTTTCCCTGTCTGGTGAGCTCTCTGCCAGAGGAGCCTGCAGCTCACCCCTCTTCTGGCTCCTGGGAGCGGAAGGCTGCTCGGCCCCCAGGGAGAGCATCTGCAGGTTTCTGAGATGGAGACCGAATTTCTCAGAACAAAGCCCCGGCTCTGTCACTGTCGCAGAAGGAGTGATGACATACATTTTACTGGATCCAGCTGTGCTACGTGTGCCCTTCAGTCTTGAGTTTGAGGATATAAACGCTTACAAGTGGAGCCCAACGAGCTTGTGATGGGACCTGCCACTTGGCCTCCGCGGGGTTCGTGTGCATGAATAAATAGCACCTTGTCAAGGGCAGGAGACGATGGAGGTCGTGTTCGGTGGTGGTTTAGGATGAGGGGTGAGAGCATGGCCTGTAATCACACTCCCTGGGGTCCAATCCTGACCACTTACTATCAGTGTGACTTCATGTCCTTATCTGTAAAATGGGTCCAACCACAGCTCCCCGTGCAGTTGCTAAAAAGGATTACACGAGGTCTTAGGCACGGACCTCTCTGAGCTGCGCCTGACCTTCCAAGCGCCTGGCAGGTGTTCGCTACCATTATCATTCCCACCTCTAGGATTTTTTTGGCAAATTGTTATTTTTGGAAGCTCTGTTTTCCCGTCTGCAGTGCAATAGTAATGCCTCCCGTCCTCCGCGGCTGTGGGGGGTTAGATGTATGAGCTGGACTTGGTGCTGTAAGCACTCAATCACGGTAGCAGGGGCTCTTGTCTTCCAAGGGGGCTGGCGTCCTGTCTTCGACCCCTTCCTTGGAAAGTTCTGGTAGAAGCTGGCCAAAGATTTAGCAAAGAAAAGAACAGGACTCTCAGTTAAATTTGAATTTCAGATCAATAGCCAATAGTTTCTTAGGATAAGTGTGTCTCAAGTATTGCAAGAAACGTGCTTCTGCTAGAAAAAGAGCCGGTGTTGATCTGCAGTTCAAATTTAATGGGACAGTCTGCATTTTCCACCACAACTTTGCAAACTTGTGTGGGGCTCAGAAGGTAATCGTGGTCCGAGGCAGTGGGGGGCAGAGCAGGGGTGCCCAGTGAACTGCAGCTTGTTTCCTCTTCTGCTCTGCAGCCCTGCTGATGGCTTCCCACACATCGTGCCCCGAGCTCCCCTTGGCAGTCCCGCCTCGGCTGCTGGGCGTGCTTGGCCTGTGCTTGGCCTGTGCTTGGCCTGTGCTTGCCCACGCTGCAGGGACCCGGCCCACCTTGGCTTCCCCGGCCCCTGCCACAGCAGGTAAGGGCCTGTTGTTTTTACTCTAATCCCACGTTCCCATCATACAGCTACTGGTCCCTAGCACTGCCGGGCCACCCACACACCCAAGGCCCTGACTGGGGCAGGTCCGTGGCACCCGTGTGGTTATTAAGCCACCTGTCCTTCTCTCCCTGTCAGGGCGAGAAACCAAAATCGGTCGCGGGTTTAGTTTAGGAGAAGCACTGAGAAGAGCCTTCTCTCTTCTCAACCCAAAAATCAACCCCGTTGGAGATCATGCCCTGGGGATCTTCCCTCCTTTGAACAGTGTTTTCATGTCTTTGCACAAAACCCGTGTGGAAGAGCATCTCCAATTACTCACAGTTCTGGTTCTGGGAAGTCACAGTGCCGGCTGGGGGCAATTCTGGAAGCAGGGTCGGTTTTTTTTCTTTTTTTATAAATTTATTTTTTATTGGTGTTTAATTTGCCAACGTATAGAATAACACCCAGTGCTCATCCCATCAAGTGCCCCCCCCAGTGCCCGTCACCCAGTCACCCCCACCCCCCGCCCTCCTCCCCTTCCACCACCCCTAGTTCGTTTCCCAGAGTTAGGAGTCTCTCATGTTCTGTCTCCCTCTATGATATTTCCCATTCGTTTTCTCTCCTTTCCGCTTTATTCCCTTTCACTATTTTTATATTCCCCCAATGAATGAGACCATATAATGTTTGTCCTTCTCCGATTGACTTATTTCACTCAACAAGCAGGGGCGGTTTTGATCAGTTTACCTGCGGTCTCCATCCCCTTGCTTTCCCCAGTCTGTTCCTCTTGAGGTCTTCCAATATCAGGACACGGAAACTCCATTATTCCAGGTCCTTGGACCCAAACTCTTGAGTTTGAGACTCTTCTCTTCTCTGACATCCGGTCCATCTGCAAATCCCTTAACAACTGCCCAGAACCTAGCGAGGCGCTTCTCATTCCTCCCACCACTTGTGCCCTCGGAGCAGCACTGTGTCTCTCTCTCTGTCCCGACCCGTCCCCTACACAGCAGTCAGAGCGATCTTTTAAAAAATGTCACTTGCTGGGCACCCGGGTGGCTCAGCTGTTGAGTGTCTACCTTCGGTTCAGGGCGTGATCCTGGGGTTCTGGGATCGAGTCCTGCATAGGCCTCCCTGCATGGAGCCTGCTTCTCCCTCTGCCTGTGTCTCTGCCTCTCTCTCTCTATGTGTCTCGCATGAATAAATACATTACAAATCTTTAAAAAAAGTCACTCCTTTGCTCAAACCCTGTAGCATCTTCACTTTTCACGCAGAGTAGAATCTGTAGGTCTGGATCTTTGTTTTCAGGGCTCTAGCCTACTCTGTCTCACACACCGGTCCCCTTGCTGTGGCTGTCCTACCCCCGCCTGCCCTCATCTCTGCCTTCTCACTTGCTGGCCCTTGTGGGTGAGACGTTCTTTCTCCAGGGCACACGGACAAAGCCTGGCGCCCTCTCTTCTCAATGTCTTTGCCAAAACACCCCCTCATCCAACGGGGCTCCTCCTTGCCTCATTTTTTCCCTCCTGGCATTTGTGGCTTCCGGACCTGCAGTGTGCAGGCTGTCTGTCGACCGTCTCCCTTGGGGACTCTTGGGTTGCCCATGGCGCCACCCCAATCCCAGGGGGATGCTTTCCTGTCGTCCTGGGTGCTCAGCAGGTACATGGTGCACAGTGAACGAAGCTCGTGCTGGGGGAGAGGGTGGGAGGCCGGCCGGGCCGTGGGCTCCAGAAGGGAGTGAGGTCTCGGTTTGGCTCTAAGACTGTGGCAGGGAAATCACGTGATCCCCAAACGTCCAGAAGTTTCTGCCCACCCCCCACCCCGTCTACTTGTTGACTGTGCTTTGATTCTGTGCTCTTTAGAGCCTTCCTCTTCTTCCTTCTTTTTTATTGCCCCAAATATCTGTAAGTCACAGAGCACTCGCAGGCATCGGAAAGGACAGTGACAGAAACGGAGCCTTGTTCTCCAACAACAGAAACAATGGAAGGTTTGGTCCAGTGGCCCTGGCCATCAAGGGGGTCCCCTTCCATCCCAATCACCCCGGCCCTTGTGCACCCGCCGGCAGATTGAGGGGGACACATGTTCCATCCTCTCCTGCAGCTAGAAAACAGGTTTGCAGAGCCGAATGCCTTCCCTAAGCTCATAGCCCTGGAGTGTTAGAGATGATGCACACCGATCATTCCTTCCTTGCTTTTAAGTCAAAAAATAGATTATCAAGAGAAGTTTAAGATGAAAATGCTGAGGGAAATTTGCCCAGAACCCCTCACCACCGACTCAGCTGCTTTCATTTCCTTCCCCACCAGGCGTTGTTTTCACACGACTGTGGTCAACATCACCAGAAATGTTTCATCGTCAGATTGCCACATACTCCCTCAAAAATAAATTTTTAAAGATTTTTTTTATTTATTTATTTATTTATTTATTTATTTATTTATTTATTTGAGAGAGACAGAGAGAGACAGAGAGAATGAGTTGGGGGGGGCGCAGAGGGAGAAGCAGGCTCCCCCCTGAGCAGGGAGCCTGACATGGGACTCGATCTCATGACCCTGGGATCATGACCTGAGCCGAAGACAGATGCTTCACAGACTGAGGCACGCAGGCGCCCCTCTCAATAGTCATTTTTAATGGCTGCGTAGTAGTCCAACAAATACAGATTCCAAATAACATGCCTTCAGGTCGTTTCTTTATATTTTTAAGCTACAACGTTGCGGTGAAAGATTTTGAGTCACATTGCTTCCTTTCTTTTGAGACCAGGTTTAAGAACTCAGTTATGGATTGATGTGTCCTCCCAAATAGAGGTCGGAGTCCTAAGCCCTCGGTACCTCTGGATGGGACCTTACCTGGAAGTAGGGTCTTTGCGGGTGTAATCCAGCTAGGATGAGGTCATTAGGGTGGGTGCTGATCCCACAAGACTGGTGTTCATAGGAGAGGAGGAGACCACAGCTCGGGGTCAGAGGGACATGAGAGGAGGCCGTGTGGGGACGGACGCTGCAAACCAGGACTGTCGGGGCCTGCCAACCACCACCGGAACCTGGGAGAGACACGGAAGGGTCTTCCCCTGCAGGCTTTGGACGGTGCACGGCCGAGCGACACCTTGATACCCGACTTCTGGCCTCCAGGCTGTGAGTCTGTCCACTCCTGTTACTTTAGCCTCGCAGCAGCCACAGGGAGTGAACACAGACTTGAATCTGGAACCGTCTCCAGTGTCCCACTAACAGGTCCTGCAGAGCCCGGTGACCGTCGGCGCCCACGGGCTGGTACAGGTCCCGCCACCTTGGTGTGGAGCCTCCTGCGGGCTGGGCTGCCATTCCTCCAGCGGCGTCCCCGGTGGGGGTGGGATCTGTTGACTTGGCCCCGTCAAGGTCAGCAGGACGCCCAGCCAGGGGGCCCGCCGGGGCCAGCTTCACTTTAGGTGGGCCTTTGACCGTGTGTCATCACCCTGCAGGTTGGAGCTCCGCCCGCAGGTTGAGACGCAGGTGCGGGCTCCGGGAGGACTCCCTCCTCCCTCCTCCCTCCTCCCTCCTCCCCCCACCTTCCCCCGCCCGGAGCTTGCCCACCTTCCTCACTGCTGGCTGTCACTGTCGTCTTTGTCCCTGACATCACAGCTCCAGGGGCGCTGCGCGTGTCCAGTTAAAGGCTGATCCTGGAGGTAGGGGTGGGTTCCTGCCTCCCGAGTGGGCCTGCCTCTGCCCGGGCGGCAGTGACATCGTTATTTCACTGTCAGCTGATGCTGCTGGGCCCGGATTAATGTCGGTGAGAACGAACAGTCCTTCTTCACCCACCAGTTTGCGGCTCTGCTGCCTCGCAATGCTCTCTGGTGGCCCAAAAAGATGACCCTCCCGCCTCACCCCCCAACTTGGTCACTTTTTCTCCCTGCACTAGATTTTGAGCTGAGCTGAAGGCACCAGCTAAGCTTTGACAGAGATGAAACCCCCTCACAGCCCGGGTTATCCTAGAGGCAGGCATGAGGACGCAGGGTGATAAGGTTCCATGGGGACCAGGTTCCTGCCTCTCCCCGGACATCCTTGGTCCAGGACTATGGTCTCTTCTCAGCCACCTGGAAAATGGCATTTAGGGGCTTATGTCTCCCGTGCATGACTGCCAGACGGGGGAGGAAGGGTGGGCACCCTGTGTGTGTGTGGGGGTCTCGGCTCTGGGGTTGGAGAGGGGAGAGGCTGCTGATGGCAGGAAGAGCATGAGGGAAACTGTTCCTGAGCGGTGGCAGGCACCTTGTTGTCGACGCTGATTTCACAGTTGGGGCAAAAGTCCCAGGTGTCTTGTCAGCAACTTTGTAAATGAAGAAACTGAGGCAGAGTCGTATATTACATTACACAAGGGTGAGAGCCAGAAGGGGGTGGGGATCCAAGTCTCCCGAAATTCCCAGTCCATGCTTTTTTCCTGTCCCATATTTGGGACAACAAAACACCTGTCTAGAGGCGCCTGGGTGGCTCAGCTGGTTAAGTGTCTGCCTTCGGCTCGGGTCATGATCCCAGGGCCCTGGGTTCGAGCTCCATGTCAGGATCCTTGCTCACTGGGGAGCCTGCCTCTCCCTCTCCCCCTTGTTCATGCTCTCTCTCTTTTTTTCTCTCAAATAAATAAATAAATAAATAAATAAATAAATAAATAAATAAAATCTTTAAAAAAACCCCACCTCTCTATGGGATAATGACAATAGATATTACTACCAACACTGTCCCCAGTCGCTGAGCGTGCCAGCCCAGTGACCCAACAGTGGGGTGGCCCGACAGTGCTTTCCCTGAGGGTCGATTTGGTGGACGGTGACTGTCCGTGGGGCCACCCCCCGGCTTTCTGAGCTTTCCCAGAGCTTCCCTGCAGTCACAGCCTCCATAGGCCTGTTGTATGTGGGGTAGGAGGTTTGGGGGCACCTGGGAAAGGCATTTGTCATCAGGTCCTCTGTTGGGAGAGAGGCAGAACATGATATGTGGGCCAGGGTGGGCTTGGAGGAAGTGAGGGGCTTGAGTAGCCATCCAGGACTTCTGGAGAAGGGGTTGGGGCCACACCCTGGGCTACCAGTCCGGGGAAAGGAGGGCTGAACACCATCCTCCGATCCTCACCCTAAAACGGACAGGTTCCAACCAACTGGGCTGTGACCCTCGTGGGGCAAAGATTGTGTTTGCTCCCATTTGCTCCTTTGTCCAGGGCTGAACGGGGACAAGACTTTTGTGCAAGTTTCCTTGCAAAGGCAGGACAGCCCTGCAGAAAGGGGCGGGGGCGCAGAGCCTGGGATTCCTGTATCTCCAAGAACACGTCAGATTGGCCTGGACAGTGCTGCAGTCACAAGCCGGAGACAAGTTGAGGCCCACAGCACACGGTGTCCCCTGTTCTCCGTGTGCAGCTGGAATCCTGATGGAGGCAGAGATGGCCAGCTTGTGCTCGGCGGCATCCAGCAATACCAGGACCCTCCCCCTCCACCCAGTGCTCCCCATCCCGGAGCCCCTAGCAGCAGCCACCTGGCCGGAGGGCCAGATCTGAAGGATTACGGGGTGGTGGCTCTTTCCTTTTGGGGTGTGGCAGGTGGATTTTTTTGGTGGACACGACCCCTTCCACCTGGCCCATCCTAGAGGGGCGTCAGAGTTGACCCATGATGCCTGGTTGCTGTTTTGTTTAGGACAAGAGTGTTAGCGGGTCAGGGTGGTGTTTACAGGGTGGTGTGAACCTGTTACCCTTTAGTTGAAGGGCAAGAAGAGAGAGCAGCTGCCCTGCCGCAGGAAGCGACACCTCCGGGCTGGCAGGGGAGGATTTCTCCAGGCAGTTGCTATGTCTTTGATGTTGGCTGCCCCCTCCCCTCTCCCTGACCACCGGACAGCCGGGTGGCTTAGAGGGAGGAGAGGGCATGCATCCGGTTCCAGGAAAGCAGCGGCTGGCAAAAGCCACCCTGCGGAATCTGAACGGGGACCTGGGGAGCACCTGCTCTGACACCTGGGATCCTCGTCTCCAGACTTCAGTGGACATTCCCACCCTTTCTCCGTGCATTCTAGCCAGGAGGCAACTTAAGTGGGAGTCCCACCTGGGACAGGTGTATTCATTCACCACAAACAAGAGTGGAGGTGACTGGGGATTGCATCTCTGTGAGCAGAGAGTGGAAAAGGAAATGTCCTAGATGCATCCGAAAAATTAAGGAATCTGATTTAAAACGGGGAATGGAGAAGTCTTTAAAAATATCTTAATTTTTTAAAAAACGAAAAGCATCTTCTTTTTTTAAAAGATTTTATTTATTCGTGAGAGACACACAGAGAGAGGCAGAGACACAGGCAGAGGGAGAAGCAGGCTCCCTGCAGGGAGCCCGACGTGGGCCTTGATCCCAGGACCCCGGGGTCACGCCCTGGGCCCAAAGCAGATGCTCAGCCACTGAGCCACCCAGGTGCCCTCAAAAAACAAAACAAAACAAAACAAAACAAAAAACAAAAAAAAACAAAAAAACAAAAAAAAACACTTTAAAACAGCATTTAACTTTTTTTTTTTCCTTATCATAAGAGTTTAAATGTTTATTGTGAGAAATCTAGAAGTGACAGAAAAGGGTCAGGGACGAGCTAAAAGTCATCTTGAATCCCACCAGAAACTGACAGCCAAACCTTGCAAACTGTGCGGCATAGTCTTGATAAACAGACGCTCAGACACCCAGACAGACACCCTCACACACGACTGAGACCGCCCTACAAATGCAGCATATATCCTTTGTTTTCATTTAAAATTCCACCATCAGCATCCTTCCCGGTGTCTTTGAAAATGGGAAAAATTTTAACAGCTGCCTGTTTTCCATTCTTTGGAAAAGCTAAGCCACTTCTTTGACTCCTTATAGATCATGTCTGGAATGTAACTTAAATGAATTTGTGCAGAATAAGTTACGTGCCGTTCTGCGCCTCTGTCTTCCCCACCTCTAGAGTGGGCTAACGCTGTCTCGGGTCAGGTGACTGGCGTGGCTTTTAATTAATATTTAGGGAAGGCCCTGCAATTCACGGGTGAAGGATTGCTACTTAAGTCAAAGGTTTTGTGCAACTGTCCGTAATTATTATAATTTGCTCATTACGGGCAATTAGCACGTTGTAGGACAACAGAAAGGGATTTATTTGGAGGACGATCTGCAACTGTGTCTTGCGTGAGCTAACGATGGAGGTTGAGAGGCCCGTGATTTTCTTCCTGACTGGAGAGACAGGATCAGTCAGGAGATGTCTTCATTGAGGGGCCGAGGCAGTTGCTGATGTGCAGGGTGTCCCGAGGGCGCCCACGCGGGCGGGAGGGTGCGGTGGCCTTTTATCTGTGCAAAGTGCCAGCTCCTCATTTCTGTTCACTTTCCTGATTTTAATCTTCTGCAATACAGGGATAATTCACCAGGATTTTCATCTCAAGCCTTTCAGAGGCCAAAGGATGGCTCATGTAGAGTTTCTACGAATCTCCTAAATGCCCCAGGAGCTATGGGACCTGTCTTTGGGCTCTTCAGAAGTTCTCAGAAGTCTTTATCCCCACCAAGTGGGAGGGAGAGTTAGAAGAGAGCATTTGGTGGCAGGTGAATTGAGCATATATGTTCGCCTCAATTTGTAGCGATGTTTAAAATTCATCTCCAGCAGGATTATGACCATATGTTCTGACCCTCAAATCAGGACACACCGTCTGACCATGGTCTACTTCCCTGATCTGTGAGTACAGTCAAAAGACAAGAAGACAGAATGTTTGCAATGGGCACTAGCCTGGGAAATCCAGGCCATCCGGTCCCCTTGCACGAGGGGGTGGTATCTACAGTCCTTGGTGGAAATTCTCAGGGCCTTAGCTTACTTTCCAGAACGCCCAGGCTCTTGCACATTGCCCGATGGCAGTTTCAGAACCAGCAAAGATGCTTAGGAGAGGGAATGATGATTTGACATGCTTCATTCCTGTTTTCCCTTTTTCCCTTTGGGTCTGGCTTCAAAGGCTTGACCTTTGGGGTGTGTGTGTGTGTGTGTGTGTGTGTGTGTGTGTGTGAAGGAGAGAGAGAGAGGGAGGGAGAGACAGAGACAGAGAAATGGAAAGAGACCAAGAGAGAGGCATGGGGTGGTGCACCAAGGCTGTTTAGACTGTTCTTGAGCTAACCTCTAGTTCTGAATTGTGTGGGGGACAAACTTAAACCTGAGGGGATTGTTGGAGGGTGGGAATCAGACTGTTGACTGGTCCAGATTTGGGCTGGACCCTATGGCGACAGAAGATAAGGATATACCCCACATAGACTGTTTCTATGGGCATCCAGTAATGGTCCATTCCAAAGTTAGGAGGACACCTTATATTCAGTGTCAAAATTCAAAAAAGAAAGGGATGGTTTCATGCCCTAATGAAAACAAAGAAGGAGGTTGGAGGAGGGCACAGTACATCCTTCTCCAATTGAGATAAAATAATAGACCTATTGTCCCCAGAGTGCAAGTCTGACTGGTTCTGAGCAAACTGAAGTGCCTCTGTGGATTTTTAGCTGAATGATTTTAGCATGGCTCTCACTCAGATCATGAAATACTGAATTCTTTTTCTTTCCCCATGTTTAAGCTTTGTGAATACAAGCCAGCATGTCTTCATTTTATAAAAATAACTCAGATTGAGATGTTGAGTGAGCCACAGTTCCTTTTTCTCTTGAAACAGTGGGTTAAGAGAAAATGTAAGTCTCATCATAGGAGTTTTCTCTTCTTATTTGCTAGGTCCAAACTGGGTGCACCCAGGACATTATAAGATGACCCACTGGACGAGTTCAGGAAGAAAATTCGAGAATGTCAATCACCTTATAGATTTTTTTAAATAATAAATTTATTTTTTATTGGTGTTCAATTTGCCAACATACAGAATAACACCCAGTGCTCATCCCGTCAAATGTCCCCCTCAGTGCCCGCCACCCAGTCACCCCCATCCCCCACCCTCCTCCCCTTCCACCACCCCTAGTTCGTTTCCCAGAGTTAGGAGTCTTTATGTTTTGTCTCCCTTTCTGATATTTCCCACACATTTCTTCTCCCTTCCCTTATATTCCCTTTCACTATTATTTGTATTCCCCAAATAAATGAGACCATATAATGTTTGTCCTTCTCTGATTGACTTATTTCACTCAGCATAATAGATTTTTTGAGTAGGTTTTATCACATACACAGTAAAATGTACATGAGCATTAAGGTTAGAGGTAAGCACAGTGATTCTGTTACTGATAAGTCAGACCAGGGGTCTGCAAACTTCAGCCCACAAATCAAAACAGGCTCACAGGGGTTTATGTATGGCCTACGAGCTAACAGTGGTGTTTTTTTTTTGTTTTTTTTTTTTTACATTTTTAAATGATTGGGAAAAAAAACCAAAAGAATATATTTTGTGACACATGAAAATTATAAGAAATTTAAATGTTAGAATCCATAAGTAAAGTTTTATTGGAACATGTTTATGCCCATCCACTTACATATTATCTATGGCTGCTTTTGCACACCTCAGTGGCAGAGCTGAATAGCCGCAGAAAGACCAAATGGTCCATAAAGCCGAAAATATTTACTCTCTGGTCCTTACAGAAAGAAGTTGGCCAGCCCCCGCCCTCAGAACACTAGCGTCAGTTCCTGGGATAATATTTTTATATCGACTCACCTTGGTGGAAATAGAGTATTTTTAAGCTGAAAAAACATAACTTCCTTAAATAACTTCCAACATTTGTCTTGGATGACCTCTGAAGGGTTTTTTTTTTTCCTGAGTCAGCTGGGAGGTGGTAAAGGAAGGGCTGGGAAAAGCTGAGAAAGCTTTTCAAGAAAGTCTTGAAGTCAGATTTTGAGAAGTCAAGAAGCTATACAAGGAGTTGACTTGATAGGACAGGAATGTGTTCAAGGGCAAGCCATCCTTGTCCCCTTCACCTTATCATTATCGTTGTTTGTGTGTTGATACTGGAGTTACCCAGTAGTTAGGGAGTCATCACCATCATCATATTAGTAATCATGCTGCCTATACTATACTTACTGAGCAAGCTCCCTTCCCGTTGGAGCTCATTGTCCTTCATGTGTGTTTATTTCTTCCCATAACATTCCTGGGGGGTGTTTCCATTGGATAAGATTTCTTGTGATCAGTTCACTTCCCTTTGGGCACATGAAAGAAAAACAGACAAACCCTTATCAATATGGGAGAACCTTTCAGCAAAGTCCACGTGGTTGTTCACAGATATTTTTTCTTCTGCAGTTTTTTTTAAACTAAGGAACAGAGTTGAATGACTGGGTCTAGTTGCTGCACTTCAACTTATCCCAAAATGGAACTTTGCTTGTCTGACTCTTTTTTGATCAGCCACTCTGCTATCTTTTGTAGGACAGGTTCCAGGATCCCCGGTTATCTCAAAGGTTTGCTGAGCACCACAGGCTTCTACTATGGGGTAAAAAGTTCATCTTAACAGGAGTGTGTGTGTGTGTGTGTGTGTGTGTCCGAAAAGGAGCTCTAGAGAACCCAGGAGAGAAAATGCATACATGTTTAGAAAACTGGTTACTCTACAAAAATGGGATCTAGGAATCCTGGGAGAGACCCGAGGCCCTGGGGAAGGAAGCAGCCACTGGGGAGGAAAACTTTTTCCTGTAGTCTTCAAGATTCTTCTGGTTGATCTAAGAATTAATTTGATATGAGACAGATTAACAAGAGAAAATCAGATTTAATTACAAACATATTGGGAGTCCACATAAACCTGAGAGATTATGAAGACAATCAGGCAAAATGGGGTACATATGTCATTTTGGACTAAAGGGAAGGGCGTAGGGAAGGCTGGAGCTTCAAAGGGGAAGGAAGGCAATTCACGGAAAGAATGGAAAGGGTAAATGTTTGGTAAACTAATGTTTTCTGGGCCACCCAGAAACAACGAGACCTAGAGAGGACTCTGATCAAACAGACCTTGCTTGGTTTCTCTCTGTCTACCGTACCTAGTTCATTTATACGGAAGTTATCTATTGCGATAGTTCCCTTCCTAGAACTGGTTCTCTATCTAAATTCTTTTAGGAGGTTGGGGAGGAGGCAAAAAACAAAACAAAAACAAACCAACTTTGCGAGTCTCCTGTTTTTTTAAAAATAACAAGTCTAAAATAATCCACACATCAAAGAGACACATTTTAGGGTGGCAAATTTTTTCTGATACTCAGCTTACTCCAAGTTCTGGAAGGAAACAAAAGCCGCAGCTGGATTCTGAGTCTGTCTCATTTACCGACAGGCACTCCCTTCAGATAGTAAGTTGAAAGCCTCCAACTGCTGAGAAAGGAAATGGCCCTGATTGGGCCACTGTACCTTAGAGAGGGTGGAAAACTTTGTTCCAGGGGGAAGAATGTACTCGGTGACATTCACTGAATTCTGACAGCGCAGAAACTGTGTAGCTCTGAGTAAATTTTGCTTAGAAATATTACAGAGGGACCGAAGCACGAGGATGTACAAAAGCAAACTTTCCAGAAAAGCAAAACCACAACAGTGGGCAGAGTGCTCACTTCTCCTTTCTTTGTGTGTTGGTAACCACTCGTGAGATTTCTGTTGAAGCTGGTGATGCCCTTCTCCCCGTATCCAAGAAACACACATCTCTGGGTGTTAGTAACGAAGTGGGAGGTTTCGGTTTTCTTAGAAAACATTTGTGGTGGGGGCGCCTGGGTGGCTCAGTCGGTTAAGAGTCTGCCTTTGGTTCAGGTCATGATCTCCGGGTCCTGGGATCGAGCCCAGCATTGGGCTTCCTCCTCCGTGGGGAGTCTGCTTCTCCCTCTTCTCTGTGCTCATGCTCTCTCTCACTCTCTCTCTCAAATAAATTAACAAAATATTAAAAAATTTTTTAAAAAAGAAAACATTTGTGGTGACCTGGTGGGGGGACGTGAGGCCCAGACACCTCTGCCCTTTGGAGTGGGGTCCCTCAGGATGCTTAGGTGGTGGTGTACGGCAGATGCGTGGAATGGAGAGCCCCAGCTCCCAGCTGTGGAGACAGGGCATGACACTGTAATCACTTGACAAGGTCTAAAAAAAAAGGGCTAATACTTCTCCTTTCAATAAATATTTAATAGTGTGAGATGATAACATTAGAGGAATACAATTTGAAACTCTAAATCCACCACCCAAATGTGACTATTTCAGTTTTTTGAATTTTAACTTACACATGTTTTAGAACGCTCTCAGGAATGGCACGCACAGACTTTTTGGGGTCAACCTCAGATTACGTGAAATGCATGGCTCTTTCTGTAACCAGGGACACAAAAGCCATGCTCTTTCTTACCCCCAGAATTTGCCTGCTGTGTACTTCTAGGGACAAGCTCAGGACAGAAGATCCTACTGGACTCCCGTGTCTGTACACAGTGCCAATGCAGATGACAATGGAGCCAGGGTCACAGTCCCAAAGCAGATCCGGGTTCTTTTATTTGATGTGTTAACCGAGGTCACGAAGCTGCCCACCCCTCTCCTCACTCTTTATCCTGCTTTCTGTTACCACTGTCAGTGATGAAGAGCTTCTTCTGAAGGATCATCTAAATTATCTCCTGATGGCTTTGCCCTCTGAACCACCTTCCATCCCCGTGTCCTCATCTCCTCCAGACACACTCTCAGGCCAAACAGAATGAGTCAGAAGTGGAGGTGCCACTAGGAAGATGGGGATGCCTGCATGAGTGTGGAATTGTGTGCACAAGCAGGAGTGTGAGTGTGTATGTGAGCACGAGTGTGAGTATGAGGGTGTGTGTGTGAGCCTGTGCATATATGAGCATGTGTGTGAGCATGTGTGTCTGAATCTGTGTATAGGAGTGTGTATATGTGTGCAAGTGGGAGTATGTGTATGAGCCTGTGTATATATAAGTGTATGTGTATGAGTGTGAGCACATGTGAGTATGTGTATGAGCTTGTGTGTATAAAGTTGTGTGTGCATGTGTGGTGTGGTTGTGGCAGGCATGCCCTGTAAACCCATTCATGAAGGCAACTCCCAGCACGGGCTCGGGGCTTCTCTGGGTAGGAGCCCTGCTGTGGACGTTCATTCACGTGGGTGAACAAAGTTTGCTGGCAGATTTTTCTACACTGTGTCATGTTGCCTCACGAGGCACATCTTTTTTTAAAACTTTTATTTATTTATTCATGAGAGAGATAGAGATAGAGATGGAGATGGAGAGAGAGAGAGAGAGAGAGAAGCAGACTCCATGCAGGGAGCCTGACGTGGGACTCGATCCTGGGTCTCCAGGATCACATCCTGGGCTGAAGGCGGCGCTAAACCGCTGGGCCCCCCGGGCTGCCCCATCTAACTCTTGGTTTTGGATCAGGTCATGATCTCAGGGCCGTGGGATGGAGCCCAGCATGGGGCTCTGTGCTCACTGGGGAGCCTGCTTCTCCCTCTCCCTCTGGTCCTCCCCCCACTCACGTGTGTGCGCTCTCTGTCTCTCAAATAAATAAATAAAATATTTTTAAAAAGGGGGAAAGTCTTGCATTCTGGCAGAGAGAGAATCCTTGACTGGGGGAAGTGGAGGGACCGCAGGTCAGCCTGAGCTGATGTGCTGGTGGCGGCGGGGGCAGATGTGCCCTGCAGTGATGGGGCTGTTTGTGCAACTGCAGAGGGACGTGCAGAGACCAAGACACATTCATTCATTCATACTTTTGTTTAGGAAACTAGTGGAGAAGATTAAAAAAAATAACTATCAAAAACATTTTGGATGACTAATTCGCCTTTGCTGTGTTCCACCCCCGCCCCCAGAGCTGTATTGCAGGGTGAGTGAGTGGGCGCTCCACCCGGCCGGCCCACCCCAGCTCCTTCTCGGGTGTCTTCACCACTGCAGCCTCCTACCCGCTCAAGCTTCAGATGTTGGGGTTCCTCAGGGCTCAGTGCAGAAACTGCCTCTCTCTGCAGCCCCTTCTCCTTCAGAAAGTTCATGATCTCTGGGCTCCATCCGGGCCACAGCTGCTGCTTCCTGTGTTAGCCCTGCACCCGCGTGTGTGGCTTCCAGCTCACGTGGGCAGCTTGCAGGGCCTCCAGGCCGCACACACCGTCTTCCCCTCCACGACTCCCTGCGGTGGCTCATTTTATGTGTTGCCCCGACAGGGCCACGGGGTGCTTGGGTATTTGCTAAAACACTCTCGGGATGTGTCTGTGAACGTGTCTCTGGATGAGGCGAGCACTTGAATAGATTTGTCATGTGCGAGGGCCGTGTCTAATCCGTTGAGGGTCCGAATAGAACCAAGTGTGGAGGGAGGGAGGAAAGGGTGTCTCTGTCTGATTCCGAGTTGGGCCGTCAATGGTTCTCCTGCCTTCAGACTCAGGCTCAGGCTCAGGCTCAGACTCAGGCTGGACTGGAGCTCAGCTTGCTCGCTGCTGGCCCAGGGACTTCTCAGCCGGCGTGACTGCAAGAGCCAGTTCCTTATAACAAATATCTGTGCCTCTCCTCTCGGGTTGGTTGCTCTGCAGAAAATCTGAGCCCGAGGGGCCAGGGAATTCCTGGAACAGAAGGACTGCACACGAGGTGGCCTTGGCCAGTCTGGGAAACCGAGAGCTGGGGTCCAGGACTGGGGGCGGAATTGGCAATGTGGAGGGAGGTGCTGGTGCTGGGGGGCTGCGGGGAAAAGCCTGGAGGGCCTGGGGCAGCGCTCTCGGGAGGCAGGCTCCATCCCGGGAGTGAAGGGGATAAGGACTCAGAACAAAGTGGACTCTGGCTGTGGGGTGGGGGTAGGGGTGGGGGGCCGAGCAGGAAGCAGGTGGTGCTGCGGGCGCTAACACAATGTGGGCCCTGCTCTTAGGCGGGAGGCCCTGGCGTCAAGGCCACGGACCGGGACAAAGGTCAGCACCTGGTAGGGTGTCAGGCTTTGTCAACCGCTGTGCAGGAAGAGGATGTGCGTCAGGAGTAAGGGGACAGGAGCCAGCACACGACGGCCTCCCATCCTAGCGTGGGCCTCGGGGCCCCTGACCCTGGGCTATTGGGTCTGAACACTCACGAAGAGTGTTCTTATTCTGGGGTGTGTGGGTGAACCCCTCGGCTCCCTTCTCTCATCTTGGAAGCTGGCAATCGAGGCCGTGCTATTTAATGGGCATCACCGAAGTGCTTCCACGGCGACTGGAGGGACTCCAATCCTCCCAGCATGTGATCACTTAAGTCCAGGGGATTCAGCTTCCCTTCCGAATCGCTGCCTCTCACCCCAAACCCACAACGGGAGCAGATCTGTTTTCCTCGGTGGGAGCGAGGGCTTCAGAGAGGACAGAGCAGGGGATGCACTGTGCCACCAGGTGTGGGACATCCCTCCAGCCCTGCCTGCTGCCCTGAGTCAGGTTTCTGGCTCCAGGGCCTGCATTTTCAATGGATTCATCTTGGCCGGGTGGCGATTGAGCAAGGCCTGGAGGTGCCGCAGAACGTGGGCGAGGCCAGGGGACGGTTACCTGTGCACAGAGAGGTCAAACTTGCCCAAGCAAGTCTTTTTCAGGTCTTCAGATACCAACCACCAAATGCAACAGGAGGTGGGGACAGGGGCGGGAGCAGGGAAGAGAGGCCAAGGTCAGGTCTGCTTCTTCTCCAGCACATTTGCTCAGGCTCTTCCCCTGCCAGGAATGCTGTCCTCCCTCTAGAAGTCCACATTTTGCTCCCAGCCTGTCCCCACCCTTCCCATACCCTAGCCTTCAGGGCATCTACTGCCTGGACCATAGGCTCCCAGAGTCTTGGAACATGAGGCTCCTTTGTGATGTCAACAGGTCTTAAAGATCCATAAGACTTTGGCGTTTGCTGATTGGGAAAAGATTGTCAGAAAGGTGTTATAAATTCCTAACCCCTCTAAAGAGTTTGAGTTTTGTCAATCCTAATGGCATCCGTATAGTATTTTTTTTAAAGATTTTATTTATTTATTCATGAGAGACACACAGAGAGAGAGGCAGAGGAAGTAGCAGGCTCCCTGGGAGCCTGATGTGGGACTCGATCCCAGGTCCCTGGGATCATGCCCTGAGCCGAAGGCAGATACTCAACCACTGAGCCACCCGGGTGCTCCCGCATCCACACAGTACTGAAGAATAGTTAATCATACTCAATTTTGAGACAACACCCGACTGACGTCTGGATCCATAGCGCCCTTGTCATAATTCTGTGGCTCACCCAGGACGGGGACTTCAGAAGCTGCCCAGTGAGCACACCATGTTCCTAAATCTGACATTGGGTGAGTATAGGTTTTGTCTTCCCAGGGAGTCTGTAAGGCGTCCTGGGGCTCAAGGATGCTGCCTGGTGGCAGGTGTCCTGTGTAGGGAGCATGTGAAATGCAGGCTTACTGTCAAGACGACACGGTGAGGGGCATAAATAAGGCCCCCCGAAGCTATATTTTGTTGAGGAAACATAGGCAGGGCCATGAAAATGGCTAGAGCTCAAAATCTAGTCCTGGAACACAGGGACAGGGGTGGAAGCAGTTGTGATAGAACATTCCAGAATGAAAAAAAAATGGAGCTTCTAGAGGTAGATGAGCAGAGACTGGAGAGTGGTGGGGGAAGAAGATATCTGAAAACAAAAGTCACAGTGGCAGGGAAGGAAAAAAAAAGAGAGAAAAGAAAGGAGAGGAGCTTTTTATTGGGACAGCTCAGCATCCAGGCTAGACAGAAACCAGAAACAGGTTAAAACGACTTGAAGCTAAAATCCTCTTTGATGTGATGTGTCGAGAAGAGTAATGACTTCCTTAGAAAAGGCTGAATTATTACAACCGGACTTATTCTGCTGAAAATATCCTTCTCCAAAGAAGAGAATTACTTGGTTCATTATTAATTGAAATACTCTTCTGTTCACATTAAGTCGGGTCTCGCGTTCTTGTATTTTGGGAACTGTGAATGCTCTGGAGATTCAGGGACCCCGGGCCTCAGAGCCGCCCCTCACTGCCCTCTGGGCCGACTGCTTTTCAAAGCACAAAGTCCATGACGGTGCAGGGGGGACACCCGTCGGGAAGTTTCGGACCTCGGGTTTGTCCCCTGGCTCTGCTTGGGGACCCCCCGCCTGGCCTTCGGGGTTGGACTCGTTTGCTTCTGAAGTCCTTTGCCATTTGGGGGTCTATTCTGTTCTAGAACGCATCTCTGAACAAAGATTCTTTCCTGTAGAGGTGACAACTTGTAGGTGCCTACAGCTTGTAGGCAATGTGGGCTGGAGCCCCGTTTCTGTCCCAATCAGCTGTGTGACTTTGGGCAAACAGCTTAACTTCTCTGGGCCTCATTTTTCTCATCTGAGAAATGAAGTTAATATATATTTTTTTTTTTTTAGAATCTCAAAGATTGTTGGGTTTAGTGCTCAGTGAACACGCCAGCCTGTGAAGAATTAGGCCAGCAAGTTCACAGGTGATCCTGTTGCTGCTGCTGGTGGGAGATGCAACTCCAGGACCACTGGGTTATAGACTCTCACACTGGGTTTTCCCCTCCAAATAGGAGTAACGCTTAGACCTCACGTAAAAGGGGGAAAGAATCACTGGATTCTCTTTTGTCTGTGAGACACCGAGTTAGTCTTAGTCTGTGAAACTACCTTTGAAAGTTGAATTTGTGAAAGTGGGATAATTTTGTGCATTTATGGCATCATTGAAGTGAATATTGAAACATTTTTCATGGTGAGATGCAGCCCCTAGGATCTAATCTGGGAAACAGGATCCTAACACAGAAACATTTTGGATTTCCTCGTATTCTTAAGGGTAACGAGGAGGTAAGCATGGGAAGGGTTGGGAGGGTCTGGGTTTGAATTTCGAGTCCTGCCATCGCTGAGTGGCCACGGGCTGTGCATACCCCCTGGGCCCTCGGTCCTCGTGTGTGAGCCCCGTGCAGGGTGTGCGTCCCCTGTTGGCAGCACAGAGGCTTCCATGGGCCAGGCTGGCAGGGTCCTGTGCTGGGAAGCTGGACTTCCCAGGTGGGAGGGCAGGGTTCTGGGGTGAATTCTAGGCTGTTGGCTAGCTCCCAAATTTAGTTTAGGTTATGACTGCTTTTTTTTTTTTTCATTTAAGTAGATTCCAAGCCCAGCGTGGGCTCAAAGTCACCACCCTGAGATTAAGAGTTGTAGTTTCCACCAACTGAGCTAACAACTGAATTCAGGGGCCTCTGAATTCAGGTAAAAAAAAAAAAAAAAAAAAAAAAAGAAATATTTACAGGCTCCCAGGTGGCTCAGCTGGTTGAGCGCCTAACCTGTTTCTGGTTTCTGTCAAGCCTGGATGCTGAGCTGTCCCAATAAAAACCTCCTCTCCTTTCAGCTCAGGTCATGGTCTTGGGGTCTTGGGTTCGAGCCCTGCATCAGGCTCTGTGTTCAACTGAGAGTCTGCTTGGGATTCTCTCTCTCCTTCTCCCTCTGCCCCCTTCCTCTTGTCAAAGAAATAAATCTTTTTTTTTTTTTAAGAAAATATTTCAAACACAAAGTAAATTGTGAGTCCCTCTCATGGATGGCTCAGTATATTTTGTTTTCATCAGGTGTCAGGTGTCATCCACCTGAAGGGTAAAATGGTTCCTTAATAATGAGGGCTGGTAGGAGACAGGAGACAAAGCACAGGGCCATGATGTCTCTCCATGGGGCAAGGAGTTGGGACAGAATCAACCTCTTTGACTAAACCAAGTGGAGAACCAGGAGCAGCCCGCACACTTTAAACAAGCCTTCAGACCTACATCTTGGCCCTCTTCGAGTGGCTGTCGCCTGCTGCCTTCTGAGGGACTTGCCCTGCAGCGGGGGCTGGTAGCTGCTGCACACTCTTTCCTTTCTGACCCAATATATGCATTTCAACCATCATGTGATCCATTCTTTTTTTTTTTTTTTTCATGCCTACTTGGAGGCCAACAAGGGGCTTGAACTCGCAATCTCACGATTAAGACCTGAGCTGAGATCAAGAGCGGGCCACCTAACCAACTGAGCCACCCAGGAGCTGCATGTGATCTGTTCTGATAGGGGGTGAGAGGAGCTGTCATGCGGTGTGTGTGTATTGTCGGCCGCTGCAGGCTAGCCCTGGCGTGGGCGCTTCCCACCCTCTGTTCTCTCTGTATGACCAGGGCCAAAACTCTGGCAAGACCAACTGACCTGCCCAGGGTTACAAAACCAGGAAGCCCAGCCAGGACTTCTGACCCCAACTGCAGGTCTTTTCAATGTGGAGAATCTTCTAACGTGGGGTGTGTGTGTGTGTGTGTGTATGTGTGTGTGTGTGTGCAATCTCCTTGGAAACCCAGAGCTGGAAAACCAGGTGGTTAACATTCTGTACGAGGCAGGATCACTGAGGAATGAGGGCCACACATGCGTGTTACAGAAATGCATCTTTTCCAGCTTGCGTGAGCCCGGGGAAACGATGCAGCGATGCCTCGGCATGGACTGCATCAAACTTGAGCTTCTCACATCCCACCCTCCTCCACCCACCAATCCATACCATTTGGAAGTTATTTACAGTCCTGTGTCATATCACGGAAAAAATTCATAAGTCACCCACCCAGAGTCTACACTAAGTGTTCTTTAGCTGTGGAAAAAGATGGGGCGTTAGATCAATGGAAGGTTCTCAGCCCTTTGCTTGGTATCTTGGAAAGAATGAAGCATTTGCACCCAAAGAAAGGACTGAGGTGGGGCAGGACGTGGGGTGCTGGGACCCAAACCCCCTTCTCTAGCCTTCCTGATGACAGATACACTTGTCTCTGCCAGGTGCTGGAATGCTGTTTTTTTTTTTTTTTAAAGATTTTATTTATTTATTCATGAGAGACACACAGAGAGAGGCAGAGACACAGGCAGAGGGAGAAGCAGGCTCCCCACGGGGAGCCCAATGCGGATCCCAGGACCCCAGGATCGTGACCTGAGCCAAAGGCAGATGCTCAACCACTGAGCCACCCAGGTGTCCCTGGAATGCTGTTTTGAATCTTGCCCGAGTGGTCTTCTCCAGCAGTTTGCTTTGAGGGGAGGCATGCAGAGACAGTGGGTACAGGGCACTGATAAGCTGGGGTTGTGGGTTCAACAGTGTCCCCCACTCCATTCATTTCCACCCACAGCCTCAGATTGCCACCTTACTTTGGGTCATCTTCAACAGGGGCTTTGCAGATAGAATTAGTGACATCAGGATGAGGCCATCCTGATGAGGGTGGGCCCTAAGCTGAGTGAGAATAGGAGAGGGCACAGAGACCCACAGGGGAGAAGGCGTGTGAGCATGAGGAAGACACTGCAGTGATGCGGCCACAGCCAAGAACGCCAGGGACGGCTGGCCACCACCAGACGCTGCCAGCACTGGCACAGGCAGGCAGGAAGGGTCCTCCACTGGAGCCCTGGGAGGAAGCAGGGGCAGTGCCACCCCGTTTCTGGACTCCCAGGCCCCCAGTGGGTGCTTTGTTATAGCAGCCCTGGAAAGGAATACAATGAGGAAGGCTTTTTACTGGGGACATATGTCCGAAAGCATAGAAGAAACCACGTTCCATGGGAGAAGATATCTGCAAATGTCTTATCACATAAAAGGCTGGTATCCAAAAATCTACAAAGAACTTCTCAAACTCAACACCTGAGGGACAAAAAAGCCAGTCAAGAAACGGGCAGAAGACGTGAACAGACATTTCTCCAAAGAAGATCTACACATGGCCAACAGACACACGAAGAAAGGCTCAGCATCGCTCAGCGTCGGGGAAATACAAATAAAAACCACAATGAGATACCATCTCACACCAGTCAGAACGGCTAAAATGAACAACTCAGGAAACCACAGATGTTGGTGAGGATTCGGAGAAAGGGGAAGCCTCTTACGCTGTTGGTGGGAACGCAAGCTGGTGCGGCCACTTTGGAAAACAGTGGAGGTTCCTCAAAAAGTTAAAAGTAGATATACCTTGTGACCTGGCGATTGCACTACTGGGGATTTACCCCGAAGACACAAATGCAATGATCCGAAGGGGCTCCTACACCCCAGTGTTCACAGCAGCAATGTCCGCGAGAGCCAAACTGTGGAAGGAGCCCCAATGTCCTTCGACAGATGACTGGATAGAGACGATGTGGCCTGTATACGCAGCGAATGTGGCTCAGCCAGCAGAAAGGATGAACACCTACCATTTGCATTGACATGGATGAACCAGAGGGTATTCTGCTGAGTGAAATAAGTCATAATAAGAGAGAGACAAACCTTCATAGATTTCACTTAAATGTCGAATTAGAGAAACAAAACAGATGGACGTAGAGGAAGGGAAGGAAAAATAAAATAAGATGAAAACAGAGAGGGAGACAAACCATAAGAGACTCTGAAATCTGGGAAACAAACTGAGGGCTCTGGAGGGGAGGGAGTGGGGGATTGGGGTGACTGGGTGACGGGCACCCAACGTCATGAGCACTGGGTGTCCTCTGCACCGGATCAGTCATCGAGCTCTACCTCTGAAACTCATAATAGGCTATGTGTTAATTAAATTTAAATTAAAAAAATTTAAAAAGGAACCACATTCTAATAAAGTTCAGAAGCGGCGGAGCCCCCGAGCTCCCCTATCTCCCTCATTGCTGGTTTCCGCCCTGGCGGGGCCCCCACGCGCAGGCGGGGTCTCAAGAGGAGGCTCCGCGCTGGACATAAATCTTGTGTCTCTTTCCCCCTGTGTGCTCAGGAGATAAGGGAGGGGAGAAGTGGGAGCGTGACTTCAGCACAAAGTGACAGACTGGCGCCGAGAAGCGCCCCCCCCAGTGTCGGGGGACAGTGCCTTCCCGACCTACCTCTGTCGAGGCCTGCGAGGTCACCGCTCTGTCTCTCAGCAGACGGGCTCTGAGCCACTGTCTGCTCAGCTGAGAGGTGGGCTCGGGACACGTGAACATGCGCCCTGGCCAGCTCTACCGGGGACACGCGTGTCCCCGTAGGCAAGAACATTGTCGCGTCGGTCAAGCGCCGTCACGCGCTGGCCATCAGTGTCTGGCCGTGACGCTGTGGTCTCCTTGGTGACCAAATGTTGCCATTTGGCAGGTTCCCACGGCCAAGTGCCCAGCGGTGGTGCTTCTCGGGGTGGCAGGCGGGGAGGTGGCACCGGCTGGGCTCTCATCTCTCTAGGGGGTAGCTCCCAGCCTGGGCGAGTTTGTGCCCCAGGTGGGAGGGGGACGTGCACACATGCACCCCTGCCTCACGCTGTCACACCCCGCGCTGCGGTGACGCCAATAGGGAGACACATGCGTGTGGTTGATCGCAACTGCACGAACCACGCTGGCCTTTCGCCCTCGCTTCCAAGAAGGCCTCGAGGGCTTCTGCAGCTTTTAGACGGCGACTCTGTGCTCCATCAGATATTATGTCCTGACAAGGAGCTTCTGCGTGGTGCAGCGGCCAGAGAACATTTTCACAGTATCTGCCCCTCGGAACATCCGAGAAACCGAAGACTAATGTCCAGAAATTGGTGATACCTTCCTTCGGGGATTCCTTTTCTTGGATGTTGGACGCTCACTGATCCTATAACCCGCCCCCGGAGGAGGGGAGCTCGTGTGTTGAGTGGGGCTGCAGAGAAAGTAGGTCACCCGAGGTCACAGAGCTGCTCGGGGAGGGAAAGGACATAAGCAAAAGAGCCACCGCTTACTGAGCGTGGGCCCGGGGGCTCCTCGCTAGGCCCTGCGATAGAGCTACTGTCCCATTTTACAGACGGGGGAGTTGAGGCAGAGAGAGGAGGTGTTGGCCAGAGCCAAGGTGGTGTCGCAGCCCCGGCTCCGAACCTGATACCCTCCTGCCTCCGAACCCGGCTGCCTGGGTGTCCGGCACCTCCTCCGCTGAGGGACCCAGGCTACAAGTATGCTGCCCCGACCCAGGGTCAATGGCTGACCTCCAGACACTCAGTGTTTCTTCTCTACAATGGGCCTCTGTTGATACCTTGGATGGCTCATCTGCTGCTGGGAAGACTAATTGGGGATTGTGTAGGGCGCCCATCAGATTTTAGTCCCAGGAACCTATTCTTCGTCCCTGTAGACTGGAAATGCCACCTGTGTCCTTGCTGCCTGGCCCGTGGTAACTCAGCAGCCAGCGTCCGTTCAGAGGAAGGTCGCCTCGAACGACATTTCTGTAATTCTGTAAGGAAGCTACCCACGCAGCTTACCGCCTCGCCTTCATCGGCAGAAGAGCTTCCCTCTATGTTTGTTGTAGGGTTTCTCAGATTTCGGTCAGCCGTGGGTCAGCGTGCACCTGCCCTGGTGGTTTGGGCTGGGCCACCGGGTGCTGTGACCATCACCAGGCTCTTCAGCTCAGCAGGGAACCCCGGGGTCCTGGCCATCGGGTCGGGATCAGGGCTTCCCCAGAGGAGTCTCCATCCTGGGGACACCCTCCCGCTGCTCCCCAGCACCTGCCTGGGCCTTCCCCATCGCTCCGGCCACAGACTCTGCCTTCTGCTGTTCTGCAGCTACTCAGGCCCACCCGGGAGCATCCGTGGGCGAAGGCCCTCGAACATGACTCAGCAGCAGCCCCGGCTCCCTGGCAGCCAGCGGGTTTCAGGTGGTTATCAGATGAAGTAATTACAGGCCAGCGAGCAATCCCTCGTGGTCTGATGTGGGCCACGTCTCTTCCCTGAAAGCCTCTTCTGGGGTGAGAGATTTTGGGGAACCCTGAGGGCACCCATCCTCTTTGCTTTCTGCATCCCGGCCCCATTTTTCCACCTGGGAATGAATATTGGCCCTCATCAATGGATATGCTGTGTCATTGCAAAAATTACCAATCGAGAGGAGGAATCACACAGACGTATATGAAAAGCACGCACTGAGCGATGGCACTTTCTGGGTTCCGTAAGAGGTCGGGGCGAATCAGACATCATTTGGCCCCTAGACCTCATACGCAGCATAATATTGTATCGGTTCTGTTGCTACGGTAACCGTTGACCGGGACTTCCGTGGCTTAAAACAAGACAAAGGTCGTCTCTACCATTCTGGAAGTCCGAAACCCAAACAGGTCTCATGGGTCTAAGATCGGGTGTCAGCCGCGTGCTCTCCTTTCTGGAGCACCTGGTTTCTTGCGTTTTCCAGCATCTGGTGGTCCCTTGGCTGGTGGTCCCCTCCCGCATCTCTGACCCTCTTTCCCTGTCCTCATGTCTCTGTGGCCACAGCAGGGAAAGGGTCTCTGCTTGTAAGGACCTGTGGGGTTGGGTGGGCCCACCCGGGTAATCCAGAGGCCCCTCCTGCCTCACAACCTGCTCACACCTGCCTGCAAAGGCCCTTTGCCATGTGATGTAGCACATGTCCAGTTCCCAGGGCTTGGGACGGGCGCATAATTTGGGGGGCATTTTCCTGCCTCCCACAGATACATACTCATGTGAGTAGTAATTACAATATGATATAAATTTATGTTTGTATACTTGTAAAATAACTCTCATGTTATATAGTTTCGCGATGCTGAGTTGCTCAGGGTGCTTTCCTGGGGGAAGGTAGGTGTTCTGGGTCTGGGTGGAGTGGCAGGGGGTGTGGTGGTGGGGAGTTTGGGAAGGCCTACGTTCCAGTAACGATACAGGGTGACGTGTATCTCTATATTACCCTCGCGCGCCTCTGGCTGGCCCTCATGTGTCTAATTACCGTGGCTCACGAGAAATCCTAGTTGGGGAGCGGTTCCTGCTTCACGGGCACCAGAGGAGGGTAGGGTATTTTGTATGTTCAGGGGCTGGAAAGTCTTCGTGGAGGAGGTGTCCTTGGAGGACAGGAGGGATTCGGGTGGGTGGGGAGGGGACGTCAGGCTGGCCAGGGACCAGAGGGAGGACGTCATGTTCCGAAGTGGAGCCCGACCCCATCGCAGGGCTGTAGATGAGGGCTTGACAAAGGGCAAGTAAATGGTAAATTAGGGAGGTCGGGGCCTCTGCAGGGACGCGGGCCCGGGCAGCTCTTAGAGATTCTGAGCCGAACAGTGAAATGCATGAGGGGAACGGGGTTCAGCCACCAGAGGCAGGTGGGCTGACAGGTGGAGGCAGGGAGGACCGGCCCTACAGCGGGTGCGGGGGGCACAGGGCTCCTCCTCAGGCAGCAGAGGAGTGAGTTTGCTGGGTGCAGCTAGGTCCCCTCTGGAAACGATCTGGGTCTCTGGGCACCGGTGTTGAGTAGATGACCTGGGAGGACTCCTTGGAGGAGTCAAGGGTCGCTGAATGAACCTGATGAAATCACTTTTTAGGGTTTCCTGTTCAAATGTTGTAGCCGAGTGGGAAGGGGGCCACATCATCATGAGGGGCCGAGGCCACGTCCCAGAGACCACGGCTGCCCCCCTCTCACGGGGGCTGGAGGCTTGGGGACCTCTGCTGGGGGACAACCCCATGATGTTGGGACTGGCTTGGGGTTGTTCTGTGTGCATTCCTCAGCACGGCGACCCCGGGCTTGTGCAGGTAACTGGACTGCTGACGTCGGGGTTCCCTGACGCCTTCTGGAAGGTGCTCCCTGGAGAGCCATGCCCGACGCCCTGTGAATTCAGCCAGGCGCCAGGGTAGGGAGGATGGGCAGCCTTCTGCTCGCCGTCCTGGTCTGTGGGGTCCAGTCACTGATGCCGTGACCCCTCCTCTGGGCTGCTGAGTGTCCCCCAAGAGGGGCGTCCCTGCCCCATCCCGGAGGTCAGCAGCGCTCCGGTGTCACTGGAAATGCAGATTCTCTGGCGCCACGAGGCCTCCTGAGTCAGAGACTCACGGAGCCGTCGGGGGGAGTCTGATGCCACTCAGGTTGGAGAGCCACCATCCTGTCGCCTTCTTCTCCCATTCTTCTGCACATTCAGGGGCTGTTTGGAAATGATCATTTCCTCTGTTTTTTGGCCACTTCCTCCCTTTGTTCGGAAAGCCGCATGTTTTCCTCGTCGACTTCTCCAGTTCTGCTGGTTTCTGGGATGCATAACCCCCCGCGACTGGGCCCTTCGATGGGGCCAAGGACATGCTGGTGATGCCCATATTTTGTCTCCTCTCCGAAAAGCCATGGGGTTTTTTCACATCCATGGACCAGATTGTGCTGTTTACTCGCCACTTGGACAGAAGCTTGTCTTTGTCTGCCCGGGCTGCAGGCTGGGTCTTCCCGGGGCAGGGGCCAGGCTGACCATCTTTTGACAAAGGTGTCAGGGTCTCGCAGCCCTGTCACTCAGAGGCAGGGCCGGCCTCTGACCCCTGCAGTGACTAACATTGCCATCTGACTCTCTCATTTCGGGGAGGTGGAGGGGAATAGGATAAGGCCCCAGAGCAGAGCAGCTCCCACCCTCCGCAGCTCCCTGGGTAAGTTCCGAGGGTCCCCTTACAAGAGCCTTGCAGGGAGGCAGCCTTCACCCATGGGTATCTTTAGGGGCAGGATTCCATGGGTTGGGGTTATGCTATTTGAGAGCCATGAGCTGGTAGGTGCTATAGGGTTTGGAACCAGCAGAAGAGCCTCAGGGGTGGATCCCCACCTCCCCGTCCCCCTCAGTCCGCCCTGGCCTGAGCCATTCCTTTTTCAGTGGATTGTCACAGCCCTGACCTTGGTTGACAAAGATGCTTCATGCTCTGCTCTTACAACCTCCCAGCCCCATGCGAGCCCTGTCTTGAGCTCCCTGAGCTCTGGCCCGCAGCCATCCTCAGCTTCTTCCAGCTACTGGAACCGCCCTCACTCACCTCTGGGTTGTCATATGTTCTGTTCCTTCTGACAAAACACTCTTCCCTGCCCTGCCTGCAGTGTCCTAATCCCCCAGCAGGTTTCAGCTTCCGTGGGGTACCCCCGAGCGTGGTCATCCTTGACCACCGTAAACGCATCGGGGGCTTGGCCCTGTGCTCCCACATGCCTCATGGTTTCCTAGGATGGTGCAGGCAGGACCCCAGGGGTCAGCCTCTGGCCTCAGTGCCCCCTCACCTGGTGTGTCAGCTCTGCGAGGACCAGGCCTATGTGCTGCCCCTCTCTCCCCAGGGCCTGCTCACAGTAGTCGGCTGATAACTACTGGATAATTGCTGGCACCGAGGTGGGCACAGGGACGCTGGGCCTAGCAAAAAACACAGGGTTAGGGTCTCCTGGGGCTGGCGGGGGGAGGCAGGGAACTACCATAGGGCGTCCAAAGTGGTTTATACATGAGACTCTAGGGTTCTTCGAAAGGCTGGAAGAGGAGCACAGGACCCCCAGCCCAGAAGAGGGGGCAGCAATCAGGAAAAGCTGCCTGGAGGAGGTGACCCCTCAGATGAGCATTCTCCTCAGTACCTACCACTGCCTACTAGGCTCCTGCAACCGTGGAGTTGTAGCCTTGAGCTGATGTCGGGCAGTGAGGGGTTAGGGCAGGGCACACAGGACCCCAAGTGGGGGTGTGGTGCCCACGATGTCCAGGCTGGAGGGAGCCCTGTGGTCTCTGGGTCTCGAAACAGCTAGGGCTGCCATACCAAATACTACAAGCTAGGTGGCTTAAACAACAGATTTCTTTTCTTTTCTTCTTTTTTTAAGATTTTATTTACTTAGTCATGAGAGACACAGAGAGGCAGAGACACAGGCAGAGGGAGAAGCAGGCTCCCTGGGGGGACCCCAGGACCCTGGGGTCACAACCTGAGCCAAAGGCAGACCCTCAACCACTGAGCCACCCCGGCGCCCCCTCCCTGAGAGGATTTCAAGGCCAGCTGTACCTCTTTGCTGTCAACAGGTAGGAGGTGTGTTCCCACAAGAAGCACCCTGACTTTGTGGGAAGGGGTGTTTCCAGTGTTTTCAAAAGCCTGCACTTGTGGAGACTCATCCTCTCTAACTCAGAGCAGGGAGCGCCCTGCAGATGATGGCAGACCAAAGATGTTGGTCACCTTGGTCAGCTTGAGGGACTCTGAGTCCCCCAGAGGGGGTCCCGTTGGATGTCCCCACGTTCATGGAGGGTCATTGACTCCTCCCCTTGGTGTCTTTGCTTCCCACGCCACGATCATGAAGAACCTATCAACCCACAGTCTCACTTTCTTTGTCTAAAGGAAAGAGCGCTGGATGAGCTCCTCGACCCCTGGGCGATGGCTTCACCTGAATGTCACCAGGAAGCCCATAGAGACCGTCACTAAAGCAGAGGGCCCTGTGCTGCATTTTATAAGCAGATCCCCGTGCTCTGTGTGCGTCCCGGAGAGGCCTCAGAACAGGTGCACGTTCGCTGGGCCCCATTAATCTTCAAAGCGTTTCGCCGACTTTGGTCAAGTCCAGTGGCCCTCTGGGTCCGGTAATAATAAGCGTTTTTGGTCTCATAGTCTCTCCCCTTCTACTTCTAGATTTTTGTAGATGGAAGGAAGGACAAGCAGAGGAATGAAACGCCCTGCATGGCCCCCGCAAGGGAGCTGGTTTGGGTTTGGATGGCGGCAGTCCAGGCTTCTGGTTCCGCGTTCTGACCAGTCAACGCCTCCCCTGAGAGGGTGCACGCTCCGCAGTGGGGAGACTCAAAGCCACGCTTGACTTGCAAGGGCTTTGACGGACTCTGAACAAGTTGCTTTTCATTAAACATGTGCACACACATGTCCATACACATGCTCACATACACATGCATGTGCGTGCCCCCCCACATATGCACACACATGCCCCCATATGCCAACACCCCCCCCACATGCACATGTCCCCACAAGCACACACATGTCCACACACACATGCCCGCACACATAAGCACATGCCCCCCACTCACACACATGCCCACATATGCACACATGCCCCCCACATGCCCCTCCACATGTCCACTCACATGCCCACATACACACACTCACACACATGCATGCATACACACAAATGCCCACACACATGCCCCCCCACGCACACACACATGCACACATGGACACACACATGCCCACATACACATGCACCCACAAATGCCCACATACTCATGCCCACACACATGCACACATACACACACACAGATACCCATATACATAAGCACACACATGCCCATATATACATGCACACATGCCCACACACATGCACACGCACACACGCAGACTCTCACGTTGGCACACGCTCTCTACTGGCAGAGGAGTTTCTGTGTGCGGAGTCAGGGAGGGGAGTGGAATTCTCTGAGGAGCACGATTTAAGGTGATGGAGCGTTTCCTGGCTGCTGGGCTACCAGGCTATGTTCACCCAGACGAAAATGAATGAAGGAGAAGCCCGGGTGGCCCCCTTCCCCAGAAAGCCCGTCTGGTGTCCACAGAGCCAGGCTGGGTGGAGCAAGCTCTGTGCCTCCAATTTCGAGTGCAATTCCCACCAGCATTTTAGGAGGTTGGCTGCCGACAGCACGCCTCTCTGCCGGGGCCCCGGGAGGTATGTGGGCGCTTTCTGCAAACCTTGTGGGCAGCAGCTCTGTCCTGCACGGAGCTACTGCCCAGCGCCTGGATTACAGCACATCTTTTACTTGCAGAGCTCTTGCCACAGGGATCTCTCCCAGATGGATCAGAAAAGGCAAAGCAGAATAACGAGCAGAAAAAGCCCTTGCAGATGCAGCTTGCACAGTGACCCCCAGGAAATGCAAAGAGGGCGGTGATCCGGTGATTACCCTTCTGCATTTCTGCTCCATAGAGACACTCGGCAGGAAGGACCAGCCTCCCAAGACTGGGCTGGATGAACAGCCCACCTACACCCTGCCTGCCGACTCCCTCCCTTGGAGCCTCGGTATGGGGAGTTTTTGGAACCAGACGTGAAAGGGGCATGTGATCCTGATGTCAACAAACAAACCCCTTGCGGACTCTAATCTCATTTTCTTGGAGTTTTTGTTTTGGGGACCATACCAGCCTGACACCAGCCTGGTGTTCAGACCATAGTGACGGCCACGCCAGCACGCAGCTCTGCTGAAAGGGCTAATCTACTCAGTTGTTGATGAGCCTTGCCTGCCCAGGCTCACGGAAGAGATGCTGGTATGGATTTTCCAGTTGAAGAAAACCCCTTTCACTCATACTTATCATCCTTTCATTCACTTTTTTTTTTTTTTTTTTAAATCTCATTTGTCCTGAGAGGGGAGTCAAGGCTAGAGAAGGTGTCAGGGCTCACAGCAAGGGACTCAGATAAGGTGCCCCCTTTCTGCTGCGGGGTGGAGACTCTGATGCTGTTTCCAGCTCAGGATAGCTCCAGGTGACCAACCAGAAGGACACTGTTTTCCCATCTCCAAGGACATCCATCCATTCAACTGATGGCAAGACAAAGTCCCTTACCTGGTGGACAGTGGGCATTGCCACCTGCCCGTCTTATATTTTACTGACCTCTAAGTGCCCGCCTGACCCCTACTTGCTGCCTCTTCCACTGGGGCACAGCTCAGACTCCTTGCCTGCACCTGTTGCCCGATTCATGGTCTTGGGCGGCTACAATCTTCTTTATGCTTTGACGCATTCCGACAAAAAGTCAGAACTGGGCCTACCTTCCTGTGACCAGGGCGGGCAAGGGGAGAGTCATGAGCTGCTAGTGATGATCGAGATAAACAAAACAGCTGCTGCCGGCCCAGCGGGGAGTGGGGTGGCACCTTCTCAGGATGGGACAGTGCTTGGTTTCCTGAGCCGAGAGGGACATCTCTGCAGCAGCGCACGGGTGTGGCCTACGGAAGGGACAGATGGACAGGAAAGTCAGGAATAGACGCAAAACTGCCCTGGAAATTAGCAATCAGATTTTAGGTCTGCGGTCTCAGAAAATGATATGCTTCGCCACAGTTAAAAAAGCCTTATTTTAAGGGGACGTTTCTAGTCTCATTTTTAAGTTGGAGCAAAAAGTGAGGCGGAAGCTGTGCGTGTGGAGCATTAGAACACTCCGAAGCCTGGCAAGATCACAACTGGATCTCAAAGTCTTCCTGAGCACCACTCAGGTTGGCTGATGTCCAGCTCCCAAATGTGTCCACGGAGGTGGAGAGGGGAGGGAGAGGAAGGCAGGGGTGGGAAGGTGAGCTGGTTCTCCACGGGCCAAGGGGAAAGGCACACGGTGCCAGCTATTGACTAGAGACTAGAGATGGTCCTGGGCCAGTGTGAAGCCGGCCTCAGCTGCATTCACTGTACAGGGCAGAGAGGAGGAAGGGCCCAGACCAAGGACATCGTTCCCATCAGGTTTGGATAAGGAGGAGGAGGAGGGTTACCTTGGTGAGTCTGTGGAGAGAGTTGTCAGAGCCATTCAGAATAGAAGACGGGGTTGAGGATGATCCCACAGCCCATATCAACGATTTTTCCACCACAGGGGGTGGGGTTGCCACACAAAATACAGGGCACCCAATTACATTTCCATTTCATGGTTTTTAATGTACAAATATGTTCAAAATATTATATTATTTATAAATATATACATACTTATATGGAAAAATCATTCATTGTTTATGCAAAATAGAAATTTTTTTTTTAGATTTTATTTATTTATTCATGAGAGACCCAGAGAGAGAGAGAGAGGCAAAGACAAAGGCAGAGGGAGAAGCTGGCTCTTTGTGGGGAGCCTGATGTCAGACCCGATCCCAGGACCCCAGGGTCACAACCTGAGCCAAAGGCAGATGCTCACCCACGGAGCCACTCGGGTGCCCCTGAAATTTAAGTTTATATGTGGCAACACTTCTGGGGGAAGGCTCCTTCAAATAAACTCAACCTAGACATCATTCTCCTCCTGCCAAAGGCCTGGTGTCTGTATGTGGGAGTGTGTGAAAACACAAGGTGCAGCCTATTGACAGCCACAGGGAGACGGCCACGTTGGCGGAGACAGAGTTGGGAGTGATGTGTCTACAAGCCAAGAAACGCCAGGGACTGCTGGCAACCCCAGAGGCTGACACAGAGACGCGGAATGGACCCCCCCTCACAGCCCTGAGAAGGAACCAACCCTGCCTGCGCCTTGGTTTTGCACTTCAGGTCTCTAGAACCGAGAGACAGTAAACTTCTGGTGGTTAAGACACCCCGTCTGTGGTGCTTTGCTTCAGCAGCCCTGTGAAACTGTAGAGCGACCTCCCCTTGATTGCAAACAAGAAGACGGAGCATGCGCTACAGTTAATTCCAAGTCCTGAATTCAAGGAAGAGGCTATGCCAGCACTCAGGGCAGTGAAATAGCAGCGTGCATAGAGAAGGTCTCCCAGAATTAGTGAATCCAGACACAAAAATAAGACTGCTCCGGCCAGACCCAGGGGGGAACTGTTTCTCGTGCCCACTACAGGCTTGGCAACACCCGGAGTACATTGTCACATATTCCTAACTTAGGCGTGTGTGTTTGTGGGTTGAAGGACGCGTCTTACATTATCTATTTACTATGCTCTGTATGATGCCTTCCCTGCTGGGGTCGCACTCAAGGAATCTTTGATTGTCATCGTGAAGTCTCACATTAAAATAATTGCTTGAGATATCGTCAGCAAGGTGACTAGCTCAGAGGACAAAGCTGGCAAAGTCCGTCTCATTTCTAGATATGAGGACTCCTCTTGGGAAATGTGGCTTTCATATACACGCCTCCTGCTCGGGGTGGGGGGGTGGTGATACGTGTTGCATTTCGCCCTCCAACCCCATCAGCTGGGTATGCTCCGGAAACACAAAGTAATCCTCCTGTGATCTAATATGGAGATGAATGGAAAACTCCAGTTTCGTTACCTTTTGCTTGGGATAATGCGCTGCCTCTGCCTTGGATAATCCGAGGGCTCTTTCATTTGGCTCATCCACAAGCAGTAGAGGTGGTGAGTTTAGATCAAAGGTCTTAGGTTTGACACCTGCCCATCCCTTGCCTACTGGCAGCGATTCCTAGATGTTCCCAGGCTTCGGTGTACCAGGCAGGCAGGTGTGTCTACATTTGGTGTCTCAGGGACTCTGGGTGACATGAATGGTGCGCTCTGCTGCTTTGACCCAGGTTGCAGGTGAGGGTTGGGTGTCTGTCGTCAGCCCGGGGTTGGACTCCCTCTGCTTTCTCCACTCCCTTCTTCATCAGCTGGCATCCCCGAAGGCCCTCCCTTGAGTCAGCTTCCTCGTCTTGCAGTTCCAACCATGTGGTTTGGATTCTTGCCCCTTTGATTCTGCTCCTACTTTTACCTTGGTTTTAATGCCTTTTCTTTTAAAAAATATTTTATTTACTTATTCATTCGAGACACAGAGAGAGGAGCAGAGACACAGGCAGAGGGAGAAGCTGGCTCCCTGCGGGGAGCACCACGTGCGGCTCGATCTTGGGACCCCGGGATCATGACCTGAGCCGAAGGCAGACCCTCAACCATTGAGCCACCTCTTGTTTCCATATCTGCCCCTTTCCCACCAAAAATGCATGTCGCCTCTTTTAAGAGCTCACCTCTTCCAGGAAGGCTTCCTGGAATCATGCCTTAGCCTTCCATCCTCACCTCTTTCCGTAATCCATCGGAGTATACGTAAGTGGGTGCGTGCTGACATACTGCCTTACTGCGTGTGTGGGATTTCACCCAGACCTTCTGTAGCTTCTTTCCGGAATCCTCAATTTCACTCCACGCTTGTGGCCTATTGCTCCCTCCTCCCTTCCACACACGAACAGACATGCAGCACTTTTTTTTGCTCAGTTACACGTGACACGGAATCCACCCATGCTCTTTAAATAACCTGTGTGACATTCATGTGAGTTTTGGAGCAAATCAATGGAAGAAAAATGACAGGGACCCCCCTTCCCGCCCCGCCAGTGGCACTGCTTATCACACGGGGCTTTACCCCATTTCCCCTGTAGTTAGATTGCTCGTGATGCTGGCCTCTGATTGCCTGCCCCGCCCCCCCAGGGAACCCCGGGCTGTCTGTGAACGCACACGCCTCCCACCGCAGGACAGATGTCGGGTGCGGCTGGCTTCCCACACAAACATCTGCTCCGCTGTTCCCGGCCGGTCACGAGAGCCAGCCACGGATTCCTGGGTGAGGTGCTGGGGGCTGCCAAGTGTCTGAGCACCAGGCCTGAGCCTCCCGGTTGGACTGAACCATCTTCCATGATTGCAGAGCGGCGGCTGCTGCTGCTGCTGGATTTATGAACAAGTACCCAGCACCTGTGCCCTCGTCCTGGTGGCCTTGGGCTAACATGTGGCGCGAAACTGAATGTTTCTTGACAGTGACCTGAACATGATGAATAATCTTCATTTTGGGCGGCCACAGCTTTGTTTCTCCGCTCCTCGACCCGATGGGCCAACGATGGTGAGAATCAGGACTTGCGAACCACGAGACAGCCACACATAGAGGGTGCACCCTGCTCGATCCACGGATGTCTTTAAGGGTTTACTAGGAAGCCTCGGGTCCTGACCAGTTGCCTCCTGGTCCCACAACTTGCTGTGTTGAGGCCGAGCCCGGTTGGGGACTGTGGGTGCAGTCTGCGGTGGCGGTTGGGTTTTTTTTAAGCACATAATAATTTGCAGATGTTGGCAGTAACCAGCAAAGCCAGAGCAAAGCTTCAAATGCCAAACCACAAAAATATATTATTTTTACCATCTGGTTCCTGGAAATAAGACAGCGTCATAGTAAAACAATTTACAGAGACAAATATGCCTGTTCCCTGTAGGCAGCGGACCAGTGCTAATTTGGTGGAGATTATTGGCTATTTATCGGTTGCATTGTTCTACAAAGATGGGGACAAATCTGTTTGCTTCTGGTTAGCACCTAAGGACGGTCACCTGTTTTCTTCATGTGACAGTACATCTTTAAAAAATTCGAGCTTCTCAAAGCTTGTCTCGAAAGCGACACAACTGTACCTTTGTAGGTTCCTAATGTCGAAATCAGGGAGTTCTTAACCTGCGTTGTGTCCCAGATCCCTTTGACAGCCTCGTGAGGCCTACGGATCCCTCCTTTGAATAGGGACTTAAAATGCAATAAATAAATCACACAGGATTACAAAGAAAAAACATTATTCTGAAACACAGGTCATAAAATACGACAAAAACCCAGAAGAGTGACATGATTACCCATGTACTTCTGTCCTAATGCATTAAAAATAAGATTGAGTTCCCCATCCCCCTGGGTGGCTCAGTCGGTAAAATATCTGACTCCTAGTTTTGGCTCAGGTCCTGATCTCAGGGTCTTGAGATGGAGCCTCGTATTGGGCTCTATGCTCGGCACGGAGTCTACTTGAGAGAGCGCATGTGTGTAAGTAGGCCCAGCAGCACACAGAGGAAGAGGGAAAGGCAGACACTGCGCTGAGCTGGGAGCCTGACTCAGGGCTTGATCTCAGGACTCTGGGATCATGACCTGAGCCGAAGGCAGGTGCTTAACCAACTGAGCCACCCAGGTGCCCCTATTTATTTGAGAGAGAGAGAGAGAGAGAGAGAGCAAGTGAGGGGCGGGGGTGAGAGGAGGAGAGAAAACCTCAGGCAGACTTTCTGCTGAGTGTGGATCCTGATTCAGGACTTGATCTCACAACCCTGAGATCATGATTTGATCCAAAACCAAAAGTAGGATATTTTACCAACTGAGCCACCCTCATGCCCCATCATGTGTCTATTTAAATATAAAATAATTAAAATGGAATAAAACTTAAAAATCCCATTCCTGGAGTGGTGGTGAGTGGCCACCCTGTTGGACAACACAGACATGGAAACTTTGCAACAGTGCAGAAAGTTTTTTGGGCAGTACTGCTCTAGATTGATGCTCATGTTTATTTTATAATAATACCTGTATTAATGGTGTAACACCTGGAATCCTCAGTTCTGGCCTTTTTTTCCCCCAACAAATAAGGTGGATGGAGAAAGAAGCCAATGAGAGGCAGACCAGTGGAAGAGAGATTTCAAAAGTCAACTGCATTCCAGGAGATGTCAGAGGGTGGTTGCACTCTGGGTCCTCTGAGGCCACCATAGAACCACACAACCACAGGACACAGACCTCCTCACTCAGAAACACACGAGTAGATTCTCTTCCTCCACCGCACTAAGACGAGGCAAGAGGTAGACTGGGTTTTCTCACAAAGGTCCAGAGATTACATGGTGTCCTTGACCTAGATATAAAATAAACTTAAACTCCTTATTTTTTGGTGCAGTCCACTCGATTGAGCTTCATTGTGTTCACAGATGGGTGGGGACCCACTGGCTATGGGATCACCCAATTCATTTTCTTGCAGTTGGGGGGATTTCTTGAACATTGGTCTATTTTTTATGATGGCCCTAGTGAAAACTAAATAAGAAGTGAAGGCAGACAGTCATGCCCCCATCATGACAGCTCAAACAGCGCTTGTTAGTGGGGAGGAGGCAGCCCCATTGCTGGGGCAACGGGGTGAGGGGACCCCGTGACGGGCGCCGCTGGCCTGGGTTCCCAGCGGCTGGCACACACAGAGGGAGATCCTGCAGTTGGCTCTGCCTCAGGGAGCTCAGTGCTTTAGATGGGGTGGGGCTTTCGTGGCCTTTGTCCTTCATAAGTGGAGGCAGGTTCCAGCTGTACGCAAGGCCGTGGGGATCACTCCTGCGCCACCTTGGTCCAGATAAGAATCAAAAACCATTGGGGAAACTGTCAAGCATGTGGTCAAGGTGTGGAATGGGCCCAAGGGCGAGCACGAGAGTCACAGGATGGAAGGGCTGTGGGTGCCCAGCCTGAAGCTCCCGCCCCGGGAGAGGAGGAGTGCGTGTGCTCGAGTCACAAGGCCGAGGCGTGCTGGGGCTGACTGTGTGTGCTTCCCTGATGCTGTTTGTGCCAAGGTTCCTTCTGAGCCCTGGATGGCTTTCTCGCTGAGAAGCCGCTACTTTTGAATTTACAGTGCAATACAAGCCAACCTGTGAAGGTGAGTGGCCATCTCTTAGGGGAGGGCCCGCTGGGTTCCCACCCCTCCTGTGAAAGGCTGGAACTTGGGGCATTTGGGGGACATCTTTCCTGCCACTTTCCTGACTCATTTATGAAGGGCAGCTTGAATACCTCTTGATCAGGTTGCATCATCTTCCCGAAAATGTGCAGGTGTGTCTGGACATCTGCACGCTGCGCTTCTCTGTTCCTCTAACCTGGGCATGGCATGGGAGACATGTCGGAGGCCTGGGTCTCTCCAATTCCTCCCCACGAACATCCCCTCCCAACCCAAGGACCCTGGGAAGGAAGGCTCCAGGGAAGGAGAGTTAGTAATGAACCAAGCTGGAGTGTGTCAAAATGCCAACAAGTGCTCCATGGGGCACAGACTGGTGATGCAGGAGCCCTGAACCTACACAAAGGCGCCCCCAGATCAGTTGGTTCTCTGGGATCATCTGGCCAAATGTGCAACCAGAGCCTACCTGATTGGGGAAGAAGGAAGTGCTTTCTGCAGCCTCATGAGAGCCAAATGCACCAAGTGCTATCACTGTTTGTCATCCAGATACTGAACAACAGGCAGAGGTGCCCCTTAGTACTCTTGGACAAAGCCCGCGTATCCTTTCCCATCCATGGCGTGCTCTGGGCATGGCTCCCTGTGCTGGGTCCAGAGCTGGCCCTGACCTGCTCATCTAATCCAGCAGGAAGAGCCACAAGGTCTCCTTGTATCCATGCATTTGCAAGAAATTCTGCTTAGCTCATCAGGAACCAGGGGGACTGACTTTGGTCCCTGATTCTAGATTCTTCTTTAATTATCTTCCTATCCTTCCTGCATGGGTTCAGGAGTTTAAGAATCTGCAAATGTTTGCCCAGCTTGCCGGGAAGGTGGAACAGCAGTCGGAAGTTGGAGGAATGAGTTCTCTGGTAGCTTCAGAAGACTACTTCTTCTTCTTCTTCTTCTTCTTCTTCTTCTTCTTCTTCTTCTTCTTCTTCTTCTTTTTAAAAAGATTTTATTTATTTATTCATGAGGGACACACAGAGAAAGGCAGAAACATAGGCAGAGGGAGAAACAGGCTCCCTGCAGGGAGCCCGATGTGGGACTCAATCTTGGGACCCTGGGATCATGACCTGATCCGAAGGCAGACGCTCAACCACTGCGCCACCCAGGCGTCCCAAGAAGACTTCTTTCAGGAGGTATAGCATTTCTTTTTATGATGGCTAATTGCCAAGGTTAAGGCCACACAACCACAATTAGCTGGAGGAATGTGATACATGGGGACACGCAGGACAGAAGAAACAGCTGATTGGAGAGGTTGGTGTGGGATTATCTGAGCCCCACGGGTGGGTGGGTGGTGCCGCGGGCTGGTCCTGAGGAAGGTCAACTCCGGGCTGTGAGATGTAGTTTTGGAAAGGTAATTACATCATAGCTCTGCTCAGATTTATTTATGGAGCTTGTAAACCTGCTTACTCACTGTGACAGAGGCTGTAGGGTCAGCTCTGCTCACTGGTGACATAAAATGAGAGGTGTTCTCAGAGTTCTGTCTTTTTGCAAAAAAAGTTGTCATCACTTCTATGCAGGGTCCCTTTTCCTGTTTTACTTATTTTGGGGGTGGTGGATTTGCTGGTGGCTGGGAGCTTTCCATCATGAAAAGAGGTCAGAGGAGTGGCAGGGTGGCCCTGGGAAAGGTGACTATGCCCCCAGGTACCAGAGGAAGCCCCCACGGGGTGAATGGCCACACTGCTTCAGGGAGTCAAGGTAGGTTCTCAAACATTAGTGTCTGCTAGATTCATCTGGGGAGCCCGGAAAAATGCAGATTCCTGGCCTATGGCCAGAGAGTTTGGTCAGTGGGACTAGGAAATTGCTTTCTCACGAGTCCCCGAGGAGCCCTGTCGTGGGTGCAGAGGGCAGTTTCCTCTGTGTAGAATGATCCGAGAGAGGACACATGGCTTGCCTGTATGTTGACCTAAAGTGTCAATATTTTGATTTATGTAAAAACAGGATCCACTCTGATAAATGTTCTACCTGGAGGTGGAACATTACAGGCAGAAAGAAACCCTGAAGGCTAATTATGAAGCCAGACTATGAAGTTTGCTATTAGTAACTGCTTCAGGGCTTCTGGGTGGTCAGTGGTTGAGAATCTGCCTTCAGCTCCTAGGGTCCTGGGATCGAGTCCCACATCAGGCTTCCCACAGGGAGCCTGCTTCTCCCTCTGTCTGTGTCTCTGCCTCTCTCTGTGTCTCTCATGAATAAATAAAATCTTAAAAGATAAAAATAACTGCTTCAAATTGCTTGTAAATTTTGCCTCTACATAGACCTAGAGCTGTTCCCTTCATCTTATCCTTCCAACTACTAGTTACTGAGCACTTTGGAGAGCCCGGCGTGGGTGACCAGGAGTGAGTGAGACTGGCCCCGCTCTGGCCTTCATGGAGCTGCATTCCATGGAACAAGATCATGTCCCCAATCCCGAGTGCTTTGCTTTCTTTCTTGTTAGTCCTGCCCCTCTCTCAACGGAGGCATCCATCATCTTGCAGAGAAAGGGCCATTCCACATTTAATATGACCCCTGAATTTCGTGGCCTTGGGAACAAAGCTTCTAACTGCAAGATTGTGTTCAATGCCTAACCAACTCGGGAGCTCAGCGCCAGTACTGGTTTAGTGGACAGTATACAGGGCTGCATGACCCGGCCTCCTGGGGGAGGAAAACTCGCCAACACGCCCTTCCGCCCCCCAATGCCTTCTCCTGAGCATGAAACCAAATTGAAATGTGTCTCAAAAGGAGTTAGGGAGGCCGTGTACCAACCCCCTTTTTGGCCAATCCAAATGTTATCCCAGCGTCAGCCATTGGAAAGATCATGGCTGGGATGTCACCTTGACCTCATGGTGGCTTCTCACCTGGCCCAGTGCTGTCCAGCACCCCTAAGCACCTTCTAGCATGTAGGTGCCCTCCAGTCTAACTTTGATAACTCTTGGTATAAATACTCCCGAATAGTCACACAGTCGAGGCTGCTTGTAGTTTAATTGTAAAGTCAAAACCATGGCCCACGGGCAACCCCGGGCTCCGAGTATAAGCAGTACATATAGACCAGAAGAAGAAAGGAGAGGGCCCGATACGTCCTCGTCCCTCTCAGCCCATTGTGCAAAGGGGGTTCTTAGAGATGGCTCAGGCGTGGGTTGCCCTGCTGGTTTGGGGCATGAAAGGTCCTGCAAGGATTAGGAGCAGGGATTTGCTGGCTCTCCAGCAGCCCCATCTCTCATGCTCTTCCCACCCTCTCCCCTCTCCCCGAGTGTGGCCACACCACCAACCAGGCTGGTAATTCATGGTGGCTCAGACTCCGGGCCACTGGGACCTCTCACTGAGCTCTTGCCTGCACCACTCCCTTTGCCCAGAGAGCCCTCGCAGCCGTCCCTAATGCCCAAATCTCACCTGCTCATCACAGTCTGGCTGAGATGTCTCCACCCCCAACCACTTTCCCAGCCACACTTTAGAACTCCCACTGCGCTGTTCCAACGCCTACCTCATGTTCAGGTTTGGGATTCTCCTATTTCACTGATGGGAAAGGCTTTCACTGCACTCCCTCATCTCCCCCGGAGGCTCTGGGTCTGAGCCCGACCGGGGAAAACATTCAACAGAACTACCCTGTGCTCCTATAACTGCCTTAGATCCAGGACAGCAAGACACCGTCTCAGACTGCGGGGTCGGGTGCAAAGTGCAAGGCAAAGTATGGTCTGCTTCCTCGGCTCAAACTGGGTGCCAGTGTGGTGACTCAGGGAGAGAAGTAAAGTCCTGCACTTCACAGTGTGCATTTCCCAGATTACCAAACTGCACAATGATAACAAAACAGTATATCTAAAAGCTGTTGTTTTTCGGATGCTCCCAATGCACAAGGTGGTGGATAGACATAGCAGATCATCTGATGCTCAAAAACACCCTGCAACGCTCATCCCATCACCATCGTCGTCGTCATCATCACCTTACAGTTGGGAGAACCACGGTTTGGGAAGATGGGGTGACTTGCCTGGGGCCTCCCAGCTCGTTATGGTCAGGGCCAGCATCTCAGCCCAGGGCCTTCTGTTGCTCAAACCCAGGCTTCACCCACATACCTTAAAACTGCTTCCTGAAAGTGCTTTGTAAAAATAATGATTAGACAATTTGCTTTTTTACTTTGACAAATTTTTTTTTTCATTGTCTCATTCGAAATAAAATAGAGATTTTCACATCGTTGTAAGGCCAGTGGAATC